>NC_143575.1:86050037-87250037 GCF_048544385.1 Mastigoproctus giganteus | reverse complement strand
TGAGCAAAAGGAACAGGTAGTTTTGGTGAGCTCAAATGATTTTCCTTCTCTTCCTCTCTCTCCACCAGCTAAACTGCATAAGGCAGTTAAAGTTCAGCAAACTCTGTCGTTAGTGCCATTCTGGTTTTTTTCTTCACTGTCTGAGAAGCCCTTCGCGCACTTTTATCTTACCGTTTGTTTTTTTTTCTCACAATTCAGGTTGATGAATGGTAGTGGCAATTTGCACTCGATCCAAATTATTACTCTGACATCATTCAGAAGGTCCAACGAAATTTGATATAATAAAAGGCATTGCAAGATGCTAGTCTGTCGTAGTCCAGGCTTAGCAAATTTTGGAATAGTCTCATCGCCTACCGAAAAAAAAAGCTCCAAAATCCTACAGCAAGATATTTAATCAGCACACACGACAGTCGGTTTCATATTTGAAGGAAAAAAGCGCATATCACAAAAGGTCCAGTCACTAAGACCTTTTTTTTTTGCAAAATTATAATGTTACAACAGAAATGTAGCTTGTAGCCCCAACTATTATACAAGTATTCTCCCCATTTCGTAATTTACACACAAGCTTTACAACTACAGTTTATTCTTGAGAGGTTTTAAAACTATAGGACTTAAATAATTATTAATTACATAAGGATAATCATTAATTCTTTGAAATTAAACATGTTCCAAATTGGGCAAAGTACATAAACCAACATCACTGAAATATACCTATAGGGTAATTTATCCTATAGTTCTGTATGCAGCTGAAATGGGAGCTTCTACCACCTCATTAATCTTGCATTTGATCAAGACGTTCTGTTGGCATTTAGAAAAACAAGCGAAGTTATCCGATAATACCTTTGAAATGTCTCTTCAGCTTTAAACTACACCACGTTGAAAATTAAGGCTTAATCAACCCATTAAATAAATATAACGATTGGTGCCTATTTACTAATCCTAATGAAATTCACAATCGCCTTGTAAAAGGTGCTTTTACTATTCCTAATGAAAGAGAAGGAAAACTAAAATTGAAAAATGTTCAGTTCATAAAGGGTTGACTGGATAATTAGAAATGTAAATGATAATTAATCATTGATGATTTGCATTGCCGATATTGTTTCTCACTCCAATCCTCTAGTTTTAAATCTGAAACTAATCCAGGCAAATGTCATTTAATAATACATTTTGTAATGGACCAATTCCGAACAAAAAGAAGATGCATTTCTCCAGCACGTCTCTGCGTGTATTTAATATAAATGAGATGTGCATTAGACCATGCACCAGTTGATTTTTTAAAAGCTATAATCTTCAAGCCTTCATTCTTCAAATAACTCTGACTAGAGTTTAAAATAATCCTCTTTGCGAACAAACTAAGAAATAATTGGAATTTAATGTCCACTGTAATCTATTTTAAATACTAATAACTGGAAATAAACAAAATTCTTTTAATAATACTTGAATTCATAAAATATAAGTATACATATATGCGCCCCATAACAGACACCGAAAAGGGTAAACAATTCAGTAAATATACTGTATTCATAGTCGAATAATATTTTCAGAATTGAATTAAGATTCGATGAATTATAAATGCAATGGCCACGTTTCAAACATTTGTTGTGTTCATATTATTCTAAAAATGCATCATCTGCATTAAGCGAGTTCACATTACATAGCCCAAAGGAACCTTAGTATATTCAACTAAATGTCCAATACGCATAATTTTGTATGGTGTCTAAAATTTAGGACTAATGAAGTCCTCGTGCAGTGTTAATTTTAGGGCACAAAAGTCTCAAAGATTTGCTGATCATAATTTATACTAACTCAGAAATAAAGCGCGAGTTATTCATAATAATATTCTTTAAATGAAACAGAATCCATTGCTGGTACCAAATAGATAAACTTGTTTGCGAATGAGAGTTTAGTAAGATTTTGATCAGCAGAAAAACATTGAGAAAAGGCTCAAACAAGGAAGTTTGTACACACACATTTCAAGTAGAAATAGAATCAACTGCATACGTACATTTTGTATAGGTCTAAAAGATTCATGTTATAAGATTTATTATTAAATCTAAAGCAACTGGTGATAATTATTGGAACCTTCGATACATTCCTCGTGTTTCAATAATCTGACTGCATTTTAATTAAATGCATTTTAACCATTATTATTGTTACTCAATAAGCGATAAATATTTTAAATATAATTATATATAAATGCAATTATGTTTAATAAAAAGGATAAAATTACTCTTCTGAATAAGATGATATAATTTACTAAGAATTCTAATTGAAGAATGACATTTTTTATAAAATATGATTCACTCGCTGTTTCTGTTTCATGTGCATATAAATTAGGAACAAAATATGCATTAAACCATGCGTATTATAAGATTAGACTTTCACCAAATGAAAGTCTAATTTCTATTAATACTCTCTCATCTGTACACCAATATAACAACGAAGGTAAATATTCGTTATACGTCCATTTGGTGATTGTTTTTTCTGAATAATTTATTGTTTTTCGCATTCCTCAGGGACACAAAAATATGAATCAACTTATTATCCCAAACAGCGTATTTAAGACAAATAAATTCGATCTTGCCAAAGAGTTAACATGATTCAAGCACACACATAGGTATAAACAGTAGCTTAAATATTTCTCTCTAATTCTGCGAGCTCATCTAAAACTACCAGCAGGCAACAAACATTCACAAATGCAATGTATTCGATTTACAGAAAGGCATCATTGTCATTAGACACTTATTTCGATACTCAACACCAAATTTTCAACAAAATAAAATTAAAATTATTTCATAGAGTCGGAATTTTCCAAAAAGAATAAAATTCTTATCTCGAAACACTGTGTTTGGTATGATCAGAACAATTATGCCTCTCAGGAGGTTGGCTGATAGATAACCACTAATGCATTACCTCTGTTCTTCTAGAATCCTCGTGAGGTTCGTCTTCTCCATAAATGCACATTGTTCCCGAGGTAGCTAACGTAACCAAAGAAATGACAAAAACGTACGCAACAGAGTTGGATATGTAAACTTACCACAAGAAGCACGACAAGTGTAATTCTACCGAGGGGGTGGTAAAATGGAAGAAGCAGGTGGCAAATGTACACTGAGTAATATCACGTGATGCAGTTTATCATAGCCTACTTTAGGCTGCAGCAAACTATAAAAAAAACACACCACAAACCACCAACACCTTCTGAAAACTTGCCTGTCTTCTCTTCCTTCTACGGGATATGGAGACCTCAGTAACCCAGCAGAATAGAACGTGCAACGGAGAGAGCCTTTCGCTCCACGAAACACTGCAGACCTTCGAGGATAGAGACGCATGCGTGCTAAGCTCACAGCACATCTCCAGCAAACGATGGTCGCTAGACGGCAGTAGAGTGCATGATCTGACGCTTAATACTGGACGTATTCCACCCTTTCCCTCACCATACCATTCCTACTAGAGTGAAACGAAGGGAAATTTCGAAATCAGAAAGATTTTATTGAATTTTAATGACGAAGTGTAAGGGCTGATTATCATATATATTGTAATAATTCTGTTTTCTGTTAAAAAAAAAAGTAAGATTCTTTGTATAAAAAGGTTCATTTCTTATTGGCTGAAATCGTAGTCAAATTTCTGATAACAAAGCAGAAAAAGATATTATAAAAGGATTAATTTAAATGGTTCTTTCTAAAGAGAATATTATTTTACTGAATTTTTCTATCTAATCAATAAGGGAGAATTTTTTTCTGCCACCTCAAGGTACAGTTCTTTTTTAAGGAAGCTGTAAATTCCAAGTGGGCACTCTTTAAAGATATATTCAGGAGATTTCAAGTTGGGTTGTAATATGGAGCGATATCTTTCCAGGGACGTTAGATGGGACAAGCAATTGCTCGTAATATTTCGTGAATTTAAAATAACAATGGCGCGTCACCATTATGTTCTGCTCTGCAAAACAGGCTTCTCTGTGGAGATTGGGTGTATGTGAATCAAGCTATCTTCGTTAGTAACACTCAGCCCTTTTCTTTCGATGGACCACATAATACAAACCTGTGTGCCAATTAATGTTATTTTTCTTTACGTTAATGGGTGCAACAAAGGTAATTCTTCTATTTCTTCTCTTGCTACCACAGTAGATGCAATCAATGTTTTCCGAAATTTGTGAAAAAGGCCTTAGCTGGAAAAAAAATTGAATTAACAATATTTGGAACTCACGGTGGTTCGATTCCCATAAGAAAGAGATTAAACGTTTTGGGCTTTTTTTCACATGGCAGCCTAGATAGTCATGCTAGGGGTTAGACGGGTTTTTCATCCAGAAAACGTGTGATCCAGAGACAGGTACAAATTTCTATTGCTCTTTTTAAAAAAATCCATATGTAGTGCTTTAAATCTCTCCCTTCATTCACTGTCAGACTGTATTTTGTGGGAAGGGCTACGTTGAATAAGTAAGCATCGAGACAAGACATTTCGCAACTGATTATGGTGTGCAAGACAGGATTTTCTGTTCACAGAACGAAAACATCCCAAAAATCACAGGAATAAGTCCACATCTTCTCGTGAGAACGGCTATCTTAGTCTCAAATGAAAAGGCCTCAATAAGTTCTTGAAGTTAATAACAAAATTCGAACCCGGAAATGTCAAAACTCACGAGTAATGACAAATCCACTCAACCAGAAATCTCTATTTTTCAGTAGCAAAAACTGTCTCAAATCGCCAGAATTCCAGGCTTCCTCGAATTTTATTCATGAAATTTTCAGAAATTGGAGGATTTTCTATCATCACGAGAAAAGCGGTTTTACATTTTAATGAATAGGAAATTTTCAAAACCTTGTATTTCTATAGTCTGGAGAAAAACTAACGTTCTCAGAAAACATTTCAATATGTCTCGCTCTGGAGCGGCATTGATGCAGGCTTATAAAACATGGAATGGGAGTCAGGAATGTAAACAGACTTCCTGTCGAGTGCGAACCTGCTACTTTTTACCCACAGTCGTTGATTATTCTAAAATCCAGTTGAATCTACCTTTCCTTTTTCATAAACATTTTCATGGGAACCTTTGCATGTTATTGTGTCTGGTGAGAATATTTTCTTTTTTGCATAATGTAGAAAATACACTTGTCTCCTGCTTTTCGATTAGGTAGTTAGAAGGTAGTAACAGGAGTACTAGACATACAAGTACTTTTGATTTGTAAATCCCTGATTGAGGTATACTATCTAACGAGTGAATATTCCTTTCTAATGATATGAAAATGGTAAAAGTCCTGGAAAGGACTGAAACTTGTAAATAATTTCCGTGTAACTTTCAAAACTGTTTCTTTTGCGTAACCCAAGAAGAGAGAACACATATTTCCTCTAATTCACAATCACTGCATTTAAAAATTATCAGTTGAATTACACTGATTGACATCCCATGGAATGACGATTGACATCCCATGGAATTCTTGCAAAATTAACCCCGTCAGAATACCTTATCTTTGCACTGTCTCAATAATGCAATGTCAATCTTATACAAAGTTTTTAAATGAATAAAAACAGCCAGAACACAAGTAGAATACGGATCAATGATTCGATTTCTCTTTCTGTAAGGGGAAAACATCCAAAACAATCCATGAAGAAATGGTGTCTGTTCATGGAGAAGACCGCCAAGGTTGCAGTGTTGTTGCACATCGGTATAAACAATTCAATTGTGGAAGAACCTCAGTGCAGGAAAAACAAATCCCAGAACGCTCAGCGACTGCTGTAACAGAAGAGTGTTGCAAAATTTAAGGCATTAATCCTGAAAGGTCGCTGTATTAGCGTCAAAGAACTAGTTGCAGGATTCCAAACTAGTGTGTAGGCTCTGTGGAGATCATCATCCATCAACAGTTGCGTATGAGTAAAGTGTCTGCTAGATGGTTTTGAATCCCCCTCTGTACAATTTAGCTCATACTTACCTGAAAATTAATATCCAGCAATGAACGATGCAAATCTTAATGAAGGTTGACTGGGGGGGGGGGGTGAGGACATGATTCCCACTGACAGCCAAGAACGGACACACAACGGACTTTCGCGCTGCTAATCACAAGTTCATGACGCTCAAGACTCGTGGTGATATTGAAGCCTAATTTTTCAGTATAGTTGTTCACAACGCATGTAAGGCTCTGTGTGGGAGGACAGCCCGAAATATGTCTCCTCAGAGCAACCAATATGCTCGATGGGATTCAAGTCGGGAGGTGATACCGCTTAATCCAGGAAATACCCCCAACGCTGAAGAAAGTCCTTCACCAGTTGCACACTAAACGGAAAGACATTATCGCCCATTAGAAGGAACTGGCAACCAACTAGACCATAAAAGGTCAGAGGTTAAAGTTAGCGATTTCATCTCTATACCAAACAGCAGTTAACGATCCTCACTAGAAGACGTGCAGCTCTGTGCATACGCTACAGGTTACACTTACCTAGATCAATCATCATGTCTTTTAATAGAGGTCTCGTGTTTATAGGTTGGTCTCTCTCTCTCGGAAAATATCGCACTGCTGGACAATTGATCTTTGGTCCAGCTAACATGTTACGAGAGCAGCTGAAACGGGCTCTTTTCTAAGATTAGATAAAAAAGACATAAAGCGGGATGGAAAAGTCCAGAAGGAGATATTCTTTCCTGAGCAACTACAAACTCTGAAGAGAGTTCTGTATTGTCATTTCTCTATATCTTCTGGCTATTATTGTTAGATATGGGTAATGTGTTGTTATTTCGATCCTCAGTTTTCTACAGCTCTTCATGGAATACCTCTGTCTCCTGGAAATACCTCCACAACTGAAACACTATATCGAGTGGACATTTCGGACACTTGCTCTCTCCATCTCTGAATGGCCCGCTACATTCTGCAGACTGTTCACCACATAGTCACTCGCAGAGTGTCTCCTTTGTTGACTATAAAACGTCACTCAGGCATTCTTGGTAAATCTATGCACAAAGAACCAAGTGACGCAAAGTCGGAGACATTTAAAACCACATGCATGCATCTGCATATCAGAACGATGTATTAAACTAACCTAACGTATTTCATCTCTGTTCAATTTTATCACGATTCAAAAAGGTAACTGCGCAATCTGGACTACACATTACCTTAACTTTTGTCTACCAGTACATTTTTAAAAATATTTAGCGAGCTACACTTTAAAAAAAATACTACGAATAAGATTGTTAGTAAAAAAGTAGATATTTTCATCTGCAATTGACACTTTTCAAAAGTACTGGACCACTGTAATATTCTAAAAGTAATACATACTAATAAATTATCACATTTTAAGCGAATTATTGATTCTGCTGAAATGTAAAGATATAAATGACCTTGAAAAAAATACAGGCGTGCAATCGGCATGCCACACGGAAACAAACTCAACATATTTGAATGCACACAGGTAATATGATGCGACAGGGGTTGAGGCTACCAATTTTCGAGTTTCTCAATATTCCAATTACTCGCCTTGAACGGTGTCCACAAGCGGAAGACATCTGACCATGGTTGAACATCGATCGGGTAACCCGCGTATTTATACAAGAAGGTATCTCCAAAGAGTTAGTTCTTTTATTAGAATAAATCGCCTTCAAAGTTGCCCAAGAAGTCTGCAAACGTACAAAGCACTCCATCCGGGAATACGATAGGCTTGGGGAAGGGGATATGATAGGCTCATGCTCAGTGGAAGTGGCTTCTGGAGGGACCATCAGGATATGTGTTTTTTTTGGATGGAACAAGGCGCTAACTTGGAGGGAGTTTTCATCCATCGTCAATTCCATGTTATTATTATAAAAGTCACTTAAATGACTTTCTATTATTAATCTTATTTCTGTTTTGCAGCTTCTCAGCTCAATTTTCGGTAAAACATGCTATCTCTTTTCTTGAAACAATATTTCCAACTGAGCATAAATCAGTGCATTATTCATTTCTATAGAGATAAACATTTAATTAATTTTTAAAATACAATCGACATAGCAATCTAAAATGCATTTAGAGTAATCTTTTAGACCTCTCAGCTGCCTTTGATTCCATAAATAATTTTCTAATTTTGCATCTTATCAAACAGCATTACCAAATTGGGAATTTTATTTGCGATCATATCTTATCCAGCTATCTACTTAAGTGAACTTTACGTATCAGTTTAAGCGACTAAACCTACATTAAGGGATTCCTCAAAGCAGTAATGTTTTTTCTTTAATATTTTCGAAAATCTTTTGTGTTTTTTTCCCGTGGGGTGTTCTTAGACAGAGAGTTTCGTCGTGCAGCTTCCATTTGACCGTTCTAGCAAAGACTGCAACAAATCTAAATGACAACATGCTTCTCCCTTAATTTGTTTTTCCATAAATATCAATTTTTAGTATTCGTTATTAATAACACAAGATCTTCCTTCTCCTATAATACACGAAGTACCCTTAACACAAGCTAACATATTTTATAATTCTTAATCCAAGCTAACTTTTGAGAAACATATACGTGAATTATACTCCAAATTTCTGAATTTTTAATGCTTTAACAGGATCTTATCAGTTTGCGATTTAAATTTTATAAAACAATATAGTTTTACTTTATTCTTTTGTATTCTCACTTATGCCTGTGTTCTGTTATAAATGTTTTCCACTGTAATATTCAAATTGGATCCGGATTAAATAAGAAAATTCGTACCTAAAAGAAAATTTCTCAAATTGTTAGTATTTTTAGTTTTTATCATTCGCTACTTAAAATGTTAAATTCTTAATTCAATTTGCTATCGAAGAGCAATGAGTCAGTTAGCATTTTTATTGTATATTCGTGTTCGTGCAGTTTGAAACCCCACTAATTTTTAGGCTCTTGTTTGGACTAAGCGCCTTTTTAATACACTTGTATGCTACCTTACTGAGCTCTCAGTAAATTCTGTTTATATGTACTCCAGTAGAAAAATAAACCATTATGAACTTACATAAATCCACACAAACGGTATTGTTGTTTTAATGGATGTTTTACAAGTACATTAAACAAATGCAGAAGCATATTCTAAAACGGAAATTAATAAAAAAATTCCTATAAACATATTCTCAAAATCTTTATATCCGATATATTAAACATTTATCAGAAACCAAAATCCCGTGAAAAGCATTTTATGTTCAATTCATATAATAAAAATAAGACTGTGTAAAACGGGCTTTAAATTGTACAAAACCGCATACCATCACTAACAAGAATAGCGTTGTGCTACATAAATCATCAACTGAATAGTAACCAGTGTTACTCACAGCTAAAGAATTGTGAAATATGTTTACAGGAACGTTTTTATTTATTTTTAGTTGTAGAATATGCTCCTACATTTGTTTCCTCCAATTTTAAACATCCTTAAGTTACATTCACGCAAGTTCGAATATTCTTTTATAAACTATTTTTCCTTAAATTATTTTAAATTAACATTGTAAATATATGCTTTATGAATATTAATAAAAATTCGGAATACAGCCTGAGACATGTTTTAATCAATAAATAATCCCGGATATGTATTTAAAAATATCGGATTTCTATCTGGCTGATTTTAATAACATGTAGAATGATTAAAAGTCTTTTTAAAAGAGCACAAAATTTTCCAAGAAACCAAATGCATTGTGAAAGATACACTTAGTAGTTGGGAATTAATATTTGAGATCTATTACGAAAGATAATCTCGAGCAATAAATTTGCGTGAGTTTAAAGCGCAGATTACTTAAGATCGTTTTAAGAAATAAATAAATTAATCTCGAATTTCAATATTTAACGTCATTTGAAGGTCGTCAGAGGCGTGTCCTCTCTCGTAGTGCAGTGGAAAGCGTCATTACTATCTCGTAGATTATGGCAAAGAGCACTAATCGGGTTTGTTGGGTTTCAGAAACTCGACTTTTTAATCCGGAAAAAACAATAAAAAACACAACCACAGAAAACACTCAATTTACACATACTGATGCTTCATTAATTTAGTTAAAACAGTTCAAATTTCTAACAATTTAAACAAGTCAAATTATAAGGAAGCTTAATTTGTATTGCAAGCCATTTCCCTTCAACGCTCGATTTGATCCACGCATTCTCAATTGATTTCCAACAAATACTGGACAGCAAATACGTGACAGTTTCTACTGTAAGTCGAGAGACAAGCGCATCAAATGACAACTTCTGAGCTCCTAATAGCAGTGGATTAACTAATAATCGCTGAAAGCGCTGTCTCTTCTGATATACCAGTTTGACCTTATAAGCCTGTTAACTGGATGCAAAATCTACTGGCAGTCAGGTTACAATCATTTGAGCCAAAATCACCGAAAGAAATAACCTGATTAAAAGCCTTTTAATTTCGATTTCCATACATCTATACAGCAAACAAACACGCGGACTTATTTTTTGCATACAGGCTAATTATTATGATCAAAAATTCTTAATTTACATTTCATTGTTGATAAGGAAACTATAACCATGGATTTGTGATGTTTGTGGAAGTTTAATGTGATACGATAACAAATAAAGAAATTGTTTAACTGAAATACACGGTTGACGCAGAGAAGCTGGTTTTACAGGGTGAGTCGCCATTATTCAGCCATTCGCTGCTTTTAACAAGAGCTAATTTCCAGTTGGGAAATAGCAGAACAAGATGGATTTCTCATGAAAAATAATAATCAATAGCTCCATGTTATTTGAAACTCCTATAGACATCTAATATCTCTTGAATACAATCCGCTTAATGATTTAGTCGCGTGTTCATTAAATGTACGAGAAATTAAGTTCATATAAAGTTTCATATTAAGTTCATATTAAGTTCATCAGCCAAAAAAAAAAAAATTATCCACATCATTTTTCATCCCCACTAATAATTTCTCTAATTCTTTCTTAAATTTCTTCGAGATTTCCACATCTACAACAGCAGACGTAAGTTTATTCCGATAATCAATTACTTTTCAGAAAATAATTTGCTGAAAGCAAATTTTCATATATCTATCCTGAGGCCGTCCTATTTCAATTTAAATTTATGTCCTTTTAAGTTTGACATCTGAGAGAGAAAGGACGTCATCAGCATTTAGTTTATTCACTCTATTTAATGCTTTAAACACTTCAATAAAGTTTCCTCGCAGGTGCCTGAGTTTTACGTACTGCAATTTGCAGAAATGAAGTCTTTCACGGTAAAAGTACTCTTTTCTGTCCTTGGCTAATCTGGTCGCTCTTCTGTGCAATCGTTCCAATAGATCTACATCCTTCCTGAAATGAGGCTTCTAGACCTGTACGTAGTAATCAAGATGCAACTTAACCATTGCCTTGTGCAGCAGCACAATCACCTCCATGTCCCTGATAATAAAGTTCCTGAATAGCATCCACAAAACCGCATAAGCTGGCCTAGCAGCCTGTCTGCACTGTTTATAGAACTTCATGTCGGATTATCTCTAAATCTTCCTTGTTCTCTACTGCCTTTGAGTATGGTACCACCCAAATGTTATATTATTTAGGAGTGAATTTCTGCTCCCCATTTGGGTAGTCGAAACCCCAGATATTAATATTAAACCTCAATTACCACTTCTCGGCCAATATGCCTACTTTCTCTGGGTCTTGTTGAGTAGCATAAACTGATTCCTGCCATGAAACATCTGGCCAAAGTTAGTACTATCAGCAAACTTAAACATTAAACTCGATACGAATTCGTCAATAAATACCGAACACAGTAAGGACAATGAAACTGGACGAGCTCAATTAATGACATTTTTTCATGAAAAGCAGTGTTCATTAATAAACACTCTGTCTCCTTCCACTTAAAACATCTCCTTAGAAGTAACCTGCCCCTAGTGTTCCATTGTTCCAATTTTTACAGCTGTCTTTCACGTGTAATAGTATCAAAAACTTCACTTAAATCTAAGTACACGATGTCAAAATTATTTTTGTATCCACTACCAATGTGACTACATCATAGTAGCTAATCTGATTGGTCAGAAAGGTGTTAGCTTTAATAAATCCTTACGCTGATCGTCGTATAACTGAATAACTGTCAAGACGATCCTGCATTACTTCTTTAACCACTGACGTCATCATTTTCCCTGTAACAGAATTCAAAGCCACAGGTCTGTAATTACTAACTTGGCAGTTTTATCCCCCTTTTTGTGTGTAGGAGAGATATTTGTATATCTCTAATCTATAAGTACTTCCCTTGATTCCAAGAATTCTCTCACAATCATAGCCAAAGGTTTGCTTACATATTTTGCGGCTTCTTTTAATATAAAAAGATAGATCCCATCAGCTCCCAAGTGCCTCATTTACTTTTAGCTTCAGCAATTTCCCTTCCATGTTCCTTTGTTATCACAAAATGATTTCTGGTATCTAGAATATAAATTGGTATATTTTTGGTATCACTAACTCTAAAAATTTTTAACGTGTGAATGTAGATGCAAAATATTGATTTAGTCTGTCAACAACCTAAACAGGATCATCCATAATTACAACCGTTCATATCTAGTGAGCCAATGTGGTTGATTCCTTTCCTTCCAGTGTTCAAAACATTAAAGGATTGTTTGCTACTTTTCTTCTCTTTCTTAGCCAAACTTCTAGTAATCTGCCTCAGCTTGCCTACCACAAGTGATTTGATTTCAAATTAATTTGTGCTTACTAAATGCTTCTGTATCCACTGATAATTTATGATCATTCCATTGATTTTCTTCTCTGCCACTAGTCTCGTCAGTTCATCAGACATCCATTTAGGTGCAAACCTTGAACAACGTCTCTCATTTGGTACATAAAGCTTAATAGCATTATATGCCAACTGAAAACTGTCTCAGCCATCTTAGTAACCTTTACAAAAACAAAATCCCTTTATTCTTTTCCTCACCTATCTTTCTATACAAGATATACTATCCATATATTCAAATTTTGTATCTCACATATCTCAGTGGCACTGTTTCTGATGTAACTATACTATATAAATACCTATAATGTCTATATTTGATGAATTAACCAATAATGAAAATTCATTGAATTTGTTTTCTTTGGTCAGACATTAGTATGCATGCAAGTATACGTGTTTTTTCTCTTAGCAACCCGAACACAGCCGCCCATATTTTCCTTGTCCCATGAAGGTCCCAAGAGGCCTTGTAATCTCCAACGAGACCTTGTTTTCCAAGCTGTCATATTCCAAAAGAAGCAGCACAAGAATTAATTTCACCACTACTTATGTTTGCTGTTCATCTGTTATTCTGTGCATTTCCTCACGATAGCAGTTTTCCAACACATCCAACACTGCTTCGATAGTATAAGCAAATATTCTTGAGTCCCTTCTATTCAAGTTATCCCATCCCTGTAAAAACAGTTCCTCCTGTTAACAAGTCCAGACCACGCTGAGAAAAATTCTAACCCATGAGGCTTGCAAGATCTCTCCAGGACTGAATTGACTGACAAGTCAATTCAGAAGAGTGTTACTCTGTCTTGACATAATTTCAGACAATTTCAAGTTTAATCCTCAGAGCTATTTTTGAACGTTATCCTGTATGTGTTAAGTAAATCCTCGGATATCTTATTCTTAACATCATTAGTATCAGTGTACACTCTCGTCCTCTTGTGCCCTTAAAAGGTGATAACTGTTTCTCTACAACGTCATTAACTTTTGCCTCTGGCAGACTTACCCTTATCCTCTTCCGCCTATCCTTTTTCTACATGTTCCCATTTCCCTGACCACAGAGTCACTTCTTGTGGGGCTAGCCATTTCTGTTGTTGATTATTCCGCTGTGTTGTCTGATGCAAAGGCGTAGGCTCATGCGTATATCAAGTCAGCTGAGTGCTTGATGGGACCTTTGTTTTAGTTCAAACACTTCAACTCTTGGTTTGGAGCAATTTCCAATACTAAGAAAGGAACAATTTCACCTGAATTATTAAATAAACACAAATAATAACTGCACTGCTGATTTTAGACAAAAAGATAACAAAAAATAAAAATTATTTAAATAATGGAAGGGTCTACTTACCAAAGAACAAAAATTGTTTGCACACTAGTGAAGTTGTGTTCGTTTGGAAAGCCTCGGATCTTTTCATTGACAGTGAAATGGTAATTTTTTGATGGATGGTGGAAGTGCTCGCTATATTCTGAAATACCTTGTAGGCTCTGTTTTTCTGTAAGAGTGCACCCCTACCAGCATTTGGGCTGACTACAGAAATGGACAGGATTTGAGTCGAACAGCTTATTGAATTTTTTAAAGAATGGTAAATTACATGGAAGTGATTTGTGAATAGTCAAATGAAATTTATAAAATACAGGAACAGGAAATAATGGGTTGATCTTAAATTATCCTTCAGACATGATGATCAAACATAACTTTCGTAATGTTTATGTATACTTATTGTCGAAACCGGAGGAATCCGAGGTTAGTTCAGATCAGAATGTGGATGGGTGTAAGCGTTAAAGTAACTAACTCTATCAGGCATCAATACACTGTGTCTGTACTTAAGTATTCTTTGGTCAATGTGCTAATTTCTGGACGAAAGAGCAATGTAACCCTCGCCTGAGAGACTAACTCAACCGCGTTTTGAAAAAATCTATAAAAATTCTTCGCTTCATTGACAGGATTCGAACCCAAGCTTAATCCATCTGGGTATTAGGCTTGGGTACGAATCCTACCCTATCAACGAGGACAGGAATCCAGGGAAAAGGCAGTCACTATTTTCGAGAAAAAACTTCATACATTATGCACAATTTAAATAAATACCGTAACACATCCTTGTCGACTTGACTGGCCAAGTTTCAGGAACCACATACTCTGTGAAGGCGCATCATGAAAACATTTAATTGGATGTCTACATATCATTATCCACGCAAGGGTTGCAGGTTCAAAATAAAGTGTAGCGGATGAGATTAAATGTTTGATATGTCAATAAAGACTGGAAAAACTTTCCAGCCTTTCTTCATATCTTTGATGAAGAAATGTTTCTTCATCAAACATTTCTACTTCGAAGTGGCAAGTCCAAACTTGATACTGGGGTGTTGTGAAGAAAACAAAACGGGATTGAAAGATAAAAGAAGAAAATAAACACATGTACTCTTCAGTTCCCGTGAGAGAATCTTGTTTCCATAAGTGTGGTTTATTTTTACATCTGAAGGGCACTTAATGTTGTTCCGCGGTCTCAACTGGCCACGGCATAGAAGATTTTGAAGATTTAGGTTCGTCCCTCCTTAATTTAGAAACTACTTACTGGATGCATAACTATGATTATGCATAGACTATCTGGTAAGCACAATGCTTCTTGTGGAAAGCAGATCGATTCGCCACATTTGCGTCCTTTGCTTTGTCAATTCGAAGGCAACTTTAGACAACTGATACAAAAACTATCCAAAATACGATTATATAAATTTCTTTTCTGGGAATTCTGCCAAATTCTTCAAGAAGTCAAATACTTATTCGGATGTAGACTTCTGCTCGTTGTGACGGAAACATTAAAGAGAAGTTACTGATGTTTTGGGATGGCAAAGTTCATCTAGTGAAAGGTAAAATTACGATCATTCTGGGCTGGCTTAAATTTAATACAGTTAAAGAACTCAAATGCTCGTGATTAGTTTATCTCATACATTATTTATTAAGCGTAATACCTTCCGGAAGAAAATGCAAACAACTGAGAAAAAGGATGAAAATCTTAATAAATCAAACTGATTTAAGTAATAATCTTGCTGATATTTTGACCATACATGAAAACGTGTATGCTTTTAGAGAAGTTGTGAAAGGTTTAAAATTTGTTTATACCCTTATTGTTGGTTTTAAGTTCATTAAAATGAAATGAGTTTTCTGAATTCGTTGTTTGCATTGAATAAAGCTAAAAAAAGTTTTAAAAATACTCTTTTCAGGAATAAAACGTTTATTTATTTTAAAATCGCAATTAATAAAATTAAAAACGGGGACTAAGATTGTATAGCAGTACTTAAAATTCTTCCTTGGGACGAAATCCAGGATGCAATGTATCACTTGAAATAAAAATTATATAATCCAGAGTTGTCTGGATCCAAATCCCGTTCGAAGACTGGAACCAAGAGCAATAACTGGAACTCAAAACAGAGGCCATAGTTCACCGATTACAGCCGGAAAGAGTACGATTTCTCCACGTCATTTATTTGAGATTTTAGCCTCTAATACATAAAAATTGGCCATTGCGCATGTAGTTGTACAGACATAACACTGAATTTAAAAAATCCTAGAAGTACTATATGTAGCGGCGCACTATGAATAAGCAAACGATGCGCCAAGGGAATTCCTCCACCTCCCGGAGACGACCACCCAATGACTACTAGTCAAAAAACACTACTCAGCGTCTAATCCACAAACAATTGCTACGCAGTCACTGTTGTTGTTGTAAGGTTTTAGAACATCAGCGACTAAGGCCATTTTGCTCCGTGTATACTGTCTCTGAATTGCGTGTGTTCTGATTTTCTGTTTGCTGAACGGAAAACCCGACTTTCGGGAGAAAATACCATGCGATCCTCTCATGAGACCGACTAACTCAGCTATGTTCTGAAAAAGGACCATAAAAATTCCTCATGTCATCGATGAGACTCGAACTCAAGTCTTTTCCACCCGGTGTGGGGAGAACTGCGATTCTACCAACCTACCCACGAGGGCTACATAGTCAATCAACAAGAAATTATGCTTCCCAACTCCAAATAAAATGCTCCCTTATATCTCTGCATGAATATCTCTTTACTATCAAAATACAGTGTGTTTTAACTGATAATCCTGGAATATACACACAATTTACATCGTCACAAATCTCTAAATTCATACCTTATTAATTACTTTCATTCAATATATTATTTAACTTCTTTCTCTCAATACAATCTGTACTCAAGTTCCACTAAATATAACGTGGTTCAATGTTGTCTGTTTTACTGTTTCTGCCTTTATCATTATCCAAATAATCGATTTATTTTTAAATTAATCAGATGTTTTTGCCATTAATTTTACTCTTAACTAAAGTTATTCTCATTTATAATGGTCCAATCAGGAACTCGGAGTAGGAAAATTATAAAGGAAAAACATTCATGTGAAAAAAAAGTTAAAAGATTGATTTTTATATGAAATATATTATAATTGTAAACCCTAAATGCAATTTTCTGTTTTGTTTGTCATATGCAGCCACGCACTCCCCCCACCCATCTTGGTTACACTACTGCATAGTTGAAATATCAAGGTGGAATCAGGTATGGCATTCTCAAAGTGTACATTAATTATTGGAAAAAAAATTAGAAAATACACAAAGAGATATCCGGTAACTAATGTATGTACAAGATGTGGCTAATGACACCACTCTGTCAAGGTCCTTTGCAAATATCGAATCTTGTTTTGAGATTCGAGAACAGGCTTCTTAAAATTGAACTAATATCCACCCGGATGCTCTGGAAGTAAAACTCGAAGAAATCAGAAAGAAAGAAATATTTTACTACCTTATAAGCATATTCATTCAAATCCATATTTCTTTTGTTTTGCTGAAGCTGTCTATAGGAAATTGAATTGTAAAAACAGCTCATAAGCATCCATCGATTGAAATGCATAAAGAAAGAAGCGCATCCATTTCGTCCTCTTTATATTCAAAAGAAACCTTGCTTTGAAATTTAATGTAAATTTCTTCTCTCCGGCATTTCATGGATGGTTTTATTCCCTGATGGAGCACACAATATTGCGTACTTAAAGTCCTCTTTCGTAATGGACTTACAAGTACACTGCGACATGGGAAATGACTTTTCGGCCTGGAATATATTTCGAAATCCGTAGACCTGAAAGCATCTTTTTTATTGTGCTCAAAAAACAATTAAGAAATTGTTTGAAAATGGTGTAGCCGTAGTTTAAGTTCACCTTTGCACATAATGGATCCTGTTGCATTTGCAATACAAGCTTTACTATAAGCTCCCTCAACAATACTTCCAAAATGCATATCTGAACAAAGTTGGGGACATTTAGAAAGATGCGGGAGGTTAAAACTCCAATCGTGGAATCTTCTTTCTTCTGTTTTTTTCGCTCGATTGCGAGTCAGTCATTCTGAGGATGTGTTGTGGTTCCCGTAAGCTTCTTTCGTGTACTGATTACCAGTAAGACGGTATGTCCTTTTAAATATAAGGTTAGACAAAATAAAGTACACGGAATGACTGGAAGAAATTTTGTAAGGGCAACCTTCGCCTCAGACCAACTAACTCAGCCACATTGGGAAAAATTACAGCGTCACTGAATGGATTCGAACTAGCGACTTTGTCATCACGTGTGGGTGGACAGTGATTATAACCACTGTCTTACTCAGAGTGACCACTCCATCCAAAAATCATCCATACTTCAGCCAGTTGAGTTCTAAGTAGAACAGGAACGGCTTCAACGACCCAAACCCTATTCCTTTGAATAGTTAAGGTGCTTCCCTTAAATATGTGGAAATTGTTGAGGCATCTTAATGCCCCTCCCCGGGCACGCTAAGATAGTGTTCTCTTTCTTTGATGTTCGAGGAATTTGAGCGTATTCCAATTTCTCGCCAAACAAGAACACTTCGAGAATTAGTGTCAATCCTCTTCCTCGGTTCATGTATAAAGAGAAACGTTCACTCATTCCTCTTGATTCCAGAAACTGCATTGTCTGCATCAAGTAAGACGACTCAATTACTTTTGAAGGTAATGGGAACACAAACCACGGGAAGCCATTTTTTTCCCTTCAAACTGTTATTCCTGTAGCCACTAAGATCTTGAGAGAATGCTGTCATCTCTACATGGCGTACCGCTATTAGGGACAGATAGCGATCATCTTGGCTTTTGGCAAATTTGCCTTGATGACACTTTTCCTGCTTCCGAAGTACTCGCAGTTACCATAGCATTTACATTTTCGTTGGTAAAAAATTGTCGGTTCTGCCACCATTCTTATCAATAGCCATCCACTGCTTCGAATCTTCCAAATGTTTACGTTGCACCTACAGAAACAGCATGCACTGTTCAGATGCATCCAGTACAGCGTTGGATTGGAAGCAACTGGTTCCTTTATAGCCAGTCTGACTCGCATGTTGTAGAATTTAAGAATCGAAGCCTTTTTGTTGTAGGATTTTAGGTGCATCAGCAACTTAGTCCATATTGTGCCATATATAATATGTCTGTAAACAGCGTGTGCTCTGTGGTCGATTTTCTGTTTTCTGGTCCTCGTTGGTAGCACAGTTGGTAGAATCGCCGTCGTCCCCACACCGGGTAGAAAAGACCCGAGTTCGAGTCCAGTCGATGATGTGAGGAATTTTTATGGACTTTTCTCACAACGTGGAAATTGGCTGAGGTAGTCGGTCTCAGGCGAAGATAGCATGGTTTTTCACTACTGAAAACTAGGGTTTTTCGTCCAGCAAACAGAAAATCGACCACAGAACACACGCAATTTACAGACAGTATATACCGAGCAATATGCTCTTATGATGCTCCTAAAACCCTAATAAGTTTTCTGGAGGAAAATTCGAGTTTCCGGGACTCAAACTCAGGTCTTTTCCACCCGGTGTTGAGGAGCGGCGATTCTACCAACTGTGCTAGACCACGAGAGATATCGGAACCCATCCCATAATATTCGCATACATCATTTTAAACTGCATCTCCTTTAATAATGAGTTTGAAAAATAAAAGTTCACTGCGCGTATTGATCAGAGCATAATGCAACTGAGATCATTCACTTCTTGGATGAGAAATAAAACAGAGATATTAACATTAATCAGGAAAAAACATCCTCACCCACTTATTATCGGGCCCAACTTCTCAACGAAGTGTTGCGATCACTATCGGTTTGAATAATCAAGACGGTTTCTTTTTCTAATTATAATTAATCAAACCTCGACCTCTCTTTTGCCACAACCTCCACCCTCCTTGCATTCTTTCTTTTCCTCGATCTCCTATTGTTCCCAATCATGTTGTATTTAATTTCCACACTTCGCAGCGATTTTCTTAATAACAACAGGTAACTCCGTAAAGGCCGATAACCTCTTCAAATAAGCTTTTCTTGTGGGCCCCCCAGCAACTCCTTTAATGCTCTCATAAGGATTTTCGTTAGGCGGAAAGACTAATTAGTCTTCCAATATTGTTCTTATCTGGTTTCATTATCTTTGCGCAGAATTCATTTCTTCAAGAGGCGCGTGTTGTCGTGTAGCTACCAGTTAATTACGAGTATTCAAAAACGCTTGCGCTTGTAGATGCAATTCAATACGATGCAATAGAATTTTCAGAGACTGAACACGAGATGAAAAGATGACAAGAACTTTTTTATGTACCCCCTTCGATGAGACATTTTCGTTAATCAATTCTTCGGCTTACCTCATCAACACACCCAATGTCTGTGTTATCTTTAAGGATGGAATGGAAAGGATGGTAAAGTGAAATAACAAATCAGAAATAGTTCGTATAGTTGGTTTTTTTTGCTTTAATTTTCTTGTAATTACAATAAACTCTATAAAATCTGGAATACTTTAAAATACGGCACATTTTACAAAAAATTAAGATAGCAATCTAGCACTTGTATCACATTTGTCTTTCAGAATCCATTCAAAAGAAAAAGAATCACATTTCTCTCCTTATAAGATGTTTGCAGGACCATGTCATCCTTTAATGTTTTTGCGGCCAGCAGGATTTAAACTGTAATGGCCTTATTTCCCTCAGCAGAACAAGCTTTCCTTTGCAATGAGTCGGCCTGGAATTGCACTACTTTCAAACGGAGTGGCTCACTAACAACGCCCTTGTTGCAATGATTTGCCCTGGTATTGCACTATTTTCAAACAGCTGGCTCGGATTGGTTAATTGGCTATTTGTTCAAACAGTAATAATGCTAAGGTATCTTGTTTCAGGATTAACTCAATTTTGAAATCACAATATTCTGGGGGTCCTTTGTTACTGAACTGAAATGAGCCCAGAGACGAAGCATGCAAAGACACGGAGATTTTTGACTGTAACTTGCAGGACGGGTTCTTCTAAGTCGTAAAAACTCCAAAGGGGAGTGCTAACGATTTATTGTAGATTTATAAATATCATTTAAGAATATTTGAGGTTGCAAAGGCTCCAAAAGAAGTGCAAGATGCTAAACTGTTCTCGTTCCAAGTTTTCGTCTATGAGTGCGTTATAAATATGGTAATTAACTTTTTGATAAAATATGACCAAATTTAATGAAGAATAAGAATTCCTGGTATTGACCTCTGACTGCCTATTAAAAGTGTTCGGTTTAAAAGATGGACGGAAAGAGAGAGAATTATTGAAAATTCTGTACTGGCCAATGCCGATCGTTGTAGGTGTTATAATAACACACGTTTAAGTCATATTTTAAGCAGCACTGGAGCATTTTGCTAATATTAATATACAACGAGTGATCACTGAATTATAAAGACTTACTTAACACCGTGTTTGGCCACCGTTCGCACGGATAACAGCTGCTATTCACCTGGAAATTGAATCAATTAGACGTCTGGAGACGTCCAAAGGAATCTGCAGACGTGCTGCCTGCAAGGCTTTCCACAATGGAATTTTCGGAACAGATGACGGTTGCATGTCCATACGCCTCACTGACCCTTCCAAAATCATCTCACAGGTGTTCAGTTGGATTGAGGTGAGAAGAATTTGGAGGCCAATCAAGATGGGTAATATCTTCACTGTGTTCAGCGAACCATTCGTGGCAGTATGGGACCGATAACACGGTGCATTATCGTCTTTAAAAATCCCGTTTCTGTCCTGGAAAAAATGCAATATGGTAGAGTGCACATGATCTCCTAAGAGCTGCTGGTAGACCTCACCAGTGAAACGTTGGTCCATACATACCAGGGGGTCCTATTCTCGACAGCAAAACATGCCTCATTAAGCAACTACCACCACCTGCCTGGACAATGTGGCACCATGCGCGATGCCTCTATGGACTCGTGTTGCTTGTACTAAACAGAAAAGCGTCCATCGGTGTGTTGCACCAGATATTTGGACTCATCCGACCAACACATTCGTTTCATCCTCCAGTGTCCAATCAGCTTATTGATGACATCACAGCATTCGCTGTCGACGATGATCAAGAGTGAGAATAGGGTGTCTCTTGGGTCATCTGCTGTGGAACTCCATACTGCACATCGTCATTTGGGATATTCTTGCATTCCTCATATTGTATTGCGATGTTAGCTGTCGCATAGTGACCTGCCATTGAACCCGTACAACGCGCTGCACCCTTCGCTTACGATGAACAGCCATCTCGCGTAATCCTTTACAGTTCTGGCAGCGGAAGTTGGTTTGATCAGTTCAACGCCATTCTTTGTACACCTAGAACATATTGTACCTTGAGTAACTGACAAGACGTGGCGTTTCCGATATGGTAGCACCCGATGCTCGAGCAACCACAGTCACGCTCTTTTGAAACTCCATGATATCTTTACTATGTCCCATAACTGCTACTTTATCACTCTGACTTGCACGGCCAGATTCAAACTACCATTGCTCTAGCGTGCGAGGCTGTTCAGATTTTTATACTGCGAGCTATACGGTATAGTCCATTACCGATGGGGTGGTCACAATTTAGTAATCGCTGAGTGTATATGTGTAATTTGTTTTATTTTGTTTTCCTTTGACTCAGTCAAGAAAGTGAACTGCTGTAATATACGGTGTTCTGTAGTGTAATTATTGGCTTATCGTAAGGGCAACCCAGCGTTCTTACCCTAATTGACCATAGATCTATTCGGAATTAAGATATGAACCAGTATTTGACTGAGTGTTGTTAGTTCAGAGGATTTAATGGTTGTCAGATCAACATTTGAGTCTATTTAGTAATAAAGCTGTAATGTAACAGAAATTTGATGGAAGAAACAGTATCGTATATTTCTCTCTGTAACGTTCCATCAACTTTATTTCTTGAATCTATGACAAGAATATACTAACTGTCAAAGCGAAGACGTTCACAAAATTTTCTTGTGTATCGAACGACACCAAGGTAAATCGGATTACACGATGAGTCGGACTGGAACGAATAATCATTAGCTGATTAGAAAATAGACAGCTTAATAAATGGATACAAACCTCGTCTTGGTTAAACAACATAAACGGGACTGGGAAGATGTTGGATAATGGAATGGTCAGTTAAATGCAGAGTATAAACAATGCTGATATTGACACTATGAAGCCACTTCTATTGAACTGAGCTCACGACTGTTTGACAATAACACAAAATCAAGATGGTTCTTATCCATTTTGGGAGATGTTTATTGATTAGATGGGTTCCCTCTGGGTGAAGGTTTAATTAAGCGTTCTCGATCGCAGATGCACAATTCGTGAGGATATTTTGAAATCTCCACAGATCACAGGACTTGTGGAGGATGAAGCCCATAAAGCAAACAGTCAGTAATCTCATCAATGGTTTCAAAGTGAGGTCCCGCAAGAAGAGACAAAAACACATGCAATACCAATGCTAGCTGAGTTAAATTGGCTTGATGAAATTAGCGCCTTGATGTAATGGCTTGTGTCATTCATAATTATGAGCATTACTGGGGTATTTTATAAAACAACCCACTACACTTTCCTGCTAATCTTGAAAAGAGCAGACTCACATTGCAGACATTACTACATATGCACATGAAATATAGAAGCCACGATATGCTTAGAGCATATAAAAATTGTGCATTAGTAAAGGATGTTCTACAGTTTCAAGCTTATTATGGATACTACGAGCATTCTGGGAAAAATGTACAGTCTACGCCCCGGGATTTTTCTTAATATCATCAGCTTCTGTGGTGTATTTCTGTCTGTTCTAGAAATGTCTCGTTTAGAAGTCCTAACTGGAATTGTTGTTTTTCTTTCCAATCATGATTTCAGCGTTGAGCTAGCTGTTCGGCTTACCTGAGCCCTGAATGCCCCTGTGAAGAGCGATACGTGGAGTATTCTCAAAAAAATGGCAGAACTAGGTGCCAAATGAAGAGGCACTTAGATGTGATAGAACTGAATACACAACAGGGTGACAGCTAATGTAGATTGGTGTGTGCAGTGAGCTCTTCCTGGTGGCAAGAAAACTACTTCTATTTATAGAGAAAATTAATTAAAAATTATTGATACCAGAAACTAGGAAGTGTATTGGGCTCTTAGCTTCAAGACACTGCTGATAGATGAGACAGTTTTTATTTTTAATGAAATATTTCAAATATACGTACATACACATTATAATCACATCCTCATTCTCTCGATGGCATCATTAAGTTTAAGTATTTCTAAATAAGTTAGTTAAATTAAGTATAATTTAATATTAACATTATAATGGTAAATTTATAATAGGAGACGGATTTTCTTCATCTGCCAAAAAGATTCAGTCACTTACAGTTTCCCCATTGACAAAAGGAGAGAGTTCCGCTTCGAACTTCTTAATTAGAAAATCTCTCTCTCTCTTTCAAAATTCAATTAGATGTTTGTACTTCCAACCAGAAACTAGAACCGCTTTGGAATATTTTTACCAGACTTCCAAAGCAGATCCAGAAAGCTAGCCATAATAATTCAGAAACTTCACTGTGCTAGGTTGTGGAAGATATTGTACCTCTTCTAAGTGTAGCAATAAATGAAACGAATTCATCACGTGGATTAAGCGTGTCCCCTGTTTTAACAAGTAGGGGAAGATTTCAGAAAAACAAACCATTTGACTATTTGAAGAAGCGAAGTCAAAAGATGTGCATGAACGTGCCTCTGGTCCGATCAGAACAATTAAAATTTGGTCACACAATGCAGGATAAGGTCGTGGTGCAAATTAAGAATTATAAACCCAGAAAAATACGTTCCTTCAAAATACAAAATACCACCTTCTATAAAACAATGATTCCACCGGAAGTATGTTGTGATAGGACAGGCCAAAAAAAGGTATGTACCGTCGATGACATCATAGCGAATGCAACGTTACCACGAAGCGTACGAAGAAATGGAAGAGGAAATGAAAGGAGCGGATCTGGCGCCATGTACACGCACACAAATGGATATATTTTCTGCATTCATAAAAAGTTCAATTCAGTTTCTGAGTACGAGCAATCATGTAATTAAAATAACATTACAATCCAGTAAGATAATCTGTAATAATCGAAATAATTTATCATTTTTTTCAAATTGCTTTTCTATTTCTCACCTCCATAATCAGAAAATTCCATTTTAATCAGAGCGTGAACGATTACATAATAATATTTGTAATATTCCTCATATAAATAAATGAAATAAAGAGTAAATGTACAATCGCTCGTAGAGATCCAGCAACTTGAATCAACAACACAAAAACGTCTCGCGTTCCTCTTAAGTCAGCGCGGAAATATAAACCTTGCCAGAAATATTTCCTCATTTTCATTCTACCAATGTTACGTCGTTATTGCCTAGAAACCACTCATATCAGCGGTGAACCGAAAGAGGCCTCACACTGATATTCCAACCAGAAAAAGCGACCAGAGCCGATCAACTTCTGATTCTTATCATCCGAAGCCTATCACATCAGAAACCATTTTGATAAAACTAGTCTTCCTTTTTTCCACTTTGAAAATACATTTCAGCTTCTCATCTTATGCTTTTAGCAAAGTTTTGCTAAAAGGAAAGACCGACACTCCTGAACTTCCTTGGAGAGTTTCGCAGTCAGCGCATGAATTCTCATGACTTCGGGCCATAAAAAATTCTTCGATGATAAAGCATTCCGGGATGTGAAACGTATTCAACCGAAATGCGTAAAATTCTTCGATGACAAAGCACTGTCTGAAAGATCACTACCGCTCTTGAATGACAATTTAATTAAAGGTCGAGAAGAACAACTTTTATTAAGTTTAATATTATCATGACGAGAACAGCATTATGACCTACTGGAATAAGAAAATTCTGGGTTGAAACGGGGTCTCTAATATACTGAAATACAGGAATATTGTCCCCAATTTTAAAAAGCTTCAGCTAACAGATTCAAAGTTCGTTAAAATTCAGCTTTAAAAATCTCTACAGTAATTTTCTTAATTTAAACTTCTAAAATGGTTCAATTCTGAAGCACAAAACGTTTCTTTAGTCCACAGACTTTAATTAAAAGCTGCGAATTTATATTCCTAAGTATTAAAATGGATAAATAATCTTTATTTAATGTACCATAGCCCAGAAGTAACTGTTAAATTCATTGCTTGTTTTGTTGCATTCTCTTATACGACTCCCTTCTCTCGTATTTCCAATTTGCATTGTGTGGGATTTTAAACATCAAGGTTTAGTTTGATGATTGATAATTTCGTGTTATATTTTTCTACGGCTGTCCTAAATATGCCATAATCTTTGAAGACCTTCGGCATATGTCATACATTGATATGTAGAACTCTTCCATTTGAGTAGTAATTCTCCATTCTTTGTTCTTAATTTAATTTCTTAATTATTTCATTTGCAGTTTCGTCCATCGCTACATTAGAAGGATCTGAATCTATCTGAGAGCCATTTGTATGGCTATCAAGAATATAACTCTGAAAAAAGTCAAAAAATACGAAAGGGCAATAAGAAATTATCGACCGCATTCTGAGAAATAGAATTGCACATTTAAGATGAAAAAAATTCAGTTCGTCCGATGAATTCAAAAACGAAATTCAGGCAATACCATCTTCAGAAAATCTGCCATATACATATATATATATATATATATATATATATATATATATTTGCTACTGAGAACCATTTATGAATTCGTTAATTTTATATTAAAATCCAAATGGATATCATAAATATCTCTAGATCCGCAATCGATATCCTTTGAGCTAAAAAGACTTCGATATTGATGGAACTATTTTCTTTGATTACACATGGGAAGGAAACAATAGCTAAAAGGTGCTGGAACTAGAGGGCCATTCAAGAAAGAAGGAAGTATGATCGTTACGGATGTGACACGAAAATGGGCACATTGATGAGTTTTTGGGACATTCATACGATTTGAAATGGTACCAAAGAGACGCACCTTTCACATATACCAAATGAAAACTACTCCATCTACTGCTTCTACAAAAGGGTAGCTTAAAACGTGATATTCGACGTAAGAAAATAATAAAAAAAACTGACTTTGACAATAGCCTCTTCAAGCGAATTCTCTGATCACCTCGTCTTATTCTCTTATCAATAACTCACAAAGGAACACCATCCACTTTAGCCCAATAGCATCACTGGAATCTCGAGAACTGGAAGTGAAAACCCAAAGTTCGTAATAAAGCATATCGATTTAGTAGAGAGAGAAATTCAAGTGGACACAACGAAACGGAAGGAAGAGTAAACTACTTTTCTGCACTGACTGTCTTTAAATAAATAAAAACAAGGTAGAACGAGAGAAAATCAAATATGGCGCCTTGCACATAACAAAAATATATCGCGTGATTTTTTAACGTCCCTTCCATTCCTTTAGAATTTTATACCACGTTTGTAACCAAGAGAAATCGTATCGTGTCAGCGTGATGATTGATGTGGAGAAAGAGAGCGGGAGAGGACGCTTTGCACGTGACCAGCGCACTTCCTTTCTCCAGTTTAACTACTTTTTTTCAACTAAGGTGCCTTTTTAGTGCTATCTCTTTTAGACCAGTACCCTAAGTTGTTGAAGCAGAAATGTGTATATCGTCTTCCTTTCAGAGACTCTGTCCGAAGAGATAATAAAGATTAATGAATAAAAGAGCAACAATCGCCCAACTACATCGAATCCAAGCGTAGGACTGCAACATCAAACAAATATGTACGGTTCTTTTCTTACATTTACAAGAACTAACAGATATTATGATGATCGATTTCTTTGTCCAGCTGAGGATGTGTTTATGTATCTGTCTTCATTTTCGATATATTCTACCATCAATTTATCGATCTGTCTGTCTTCGGTATCGATGGTGGAATGACGTCTAATAAAAATTAATGGCATATGGTTAACGTTTACAGAAGAATGAACATGATCCTTGTCTTTCATCATCAGATGGCAGCATCTTTTCTTGGAGTCTGAAAAAAGCCGAAGCATCAAGAGTGCATGGAAACATACTGTCGGCGTTGAGAAGTATTTAAGAAATGGGCAATATATTTAAAGATGTTAATTTATTTATTTACTCCAACCATAAATCAGAGAAAATTAACCCTAATTATAACTTGTGCGCATAAAATTTTAATCATTAGTATAAATTGCATAAAGTATCTTCATTCTTTTCGGCTTAAACTATGTGTATTCTCATAATTATCGAAAAGATCCATTAATTTAAACTAACAATATGAAGTTTATGTAGTCTAGAGGATAGTCCATAAAAATTAAATTAATTAAAATAGCAAGATTGGTTTTTTTGGCAGGTAATTAACTGATAATTGACAAAATGGAAATAATTTACGGAAATCAATTACTCTATTTCCACAAATAATAATTCATTACATGATGATAACGTTTGTTTAAGTTTTCCGCACGTTTAACCAACAAAATAGTCATCATTTAAAATACCGATTGTATAGACTCCAACATAAATTAGTTTCCTTAATGAGCAATACTGTTCGAGCATAATTGAGAAAATGGCGTTGTGCAGAAAAATGGAAGTTAAAATAAAACTGTCGGCCTAATAACGCAACACCAATTCTCATAAATTATCGGTTAACCGAAAACCAACATGGCCGTTTTAAGCAGCACTAACCAGAAGAAAAACAGAACCATAACGGAACTTCCTATTTAAATTATCCATAATTAATTTGCAGTATAAAAGGAAGTGTAAAAGAATGGCACAAATCCCATAAAGGTAAACTAGAGAACCAAAGAGGTATTTAAGGTTGGAAATAAGGCAAAGAGCTCAAAACCGGATTTACCCTGGTGCAGTGGACCATGGAATAATGCAATTACTATTGGTCCAGGGGCCTCGAAAAATATGTGAGCCAGGGTCACAGACTAACTAACTCCAAACTAAAGAAAATTGTCTTGTTGTCAACAGCAGTACTTAAAAACCACAAGAAAATGCATTCATTCTGAATTAAAAGAAATATTCCTATGTCTTCATGGTTTAACAGAAGCTGAGAACCGCAATGAAGATCTACGAATGGCAGTGTGTGATATTTATAAACATTAATACCAAGTTATTCTTTTTGGAACGAGTAAGAAAAGTATCGATTGCAGAGTATAAAAGTGTTGATTTCTGATGATTATTAATAATACCAAAGAACTTTAAATGATCACCATAAGCAATGCAGTACATATCTGAGCTCTGGTGCAACAATTCTTTAACGTAGAAATTAAAGAAAAGAGGACCGAGCTTAACTGCAAAAGGAAATAAATAACTCTTATGTTGAATAACTTACTTGAATAACCTTTAACCCAAGATAGAAGCAGTTTAAAACCTCGCCAAAACCCGATTAAACTACCATGAAGCAATAAATTCAAATACTATTTCGGAGGATTTAGTTATTCATTTGATATCTTTAATGAAGTAACACCAGAAAAGGTAAGTTGCAGCTTATTCATAAACATAACTTTGCTTTGTGTAGTTGGTACCCAACAGCAAATCAACTTTTACATATACAAGTAACCAAAAACACAATTTCATTTATATTCGTAACCTCTTTCCAAAGGCATGTTTCTCCACATTTTCCGGGATTTTCTCCGCTATCCCTCCCTCCTAAGAACCTACCTTACCGCAGACTTCCCAAGTTTAACTGCTGTCTTTATTTTCTTTACAACGCCACGTACTTTAAACGCTTTTTTCAGTCTCTCCACGTACCTGGAAATTCACGTAAAGTGACCAACTCTATTGAAAGCCAAAATAAAAAAGCACACGTACAGAAACAAAGTTTTAGAGAGACGTCTCATGAATTCTTACAACAGCGAAAGCTAATCTTCGATTGCCATGCATTCCTTCTCTTCACCTGTCAATAGAACAGATTTAGGTTGATATACTATCAGTTGCTTATTGTCCCTTGTGACGTAGGAATTATGGACTTGACGATATCATGGAGTTTCAAAAAGGCATGATTGTGGCAGCTCTTACGTCAGGTGCTCATGTCGGAAACAGCACCTCTTGTCCGTTGCTCATTGACCACTGTGGTTAAGGTGTACAAATAATGGTGTCGAAAGGGTCTAACCACCTCTCACCGACATAACTGTGAAAGATTAGGCAAGATAGATGATATTACTCATCTTCTTTGGCCTCCAAATTCGTCTGACTCCACCCAACTGAACAACGGCAGGACGCTTTGGACTGGTAAGTGAGGCGTATGGACATGCAATCATGATCTATTCCGAAAATTTCACTGTGGAAAGCCTTGCAAGCAGCACGTCTGCGGATCCCTGCGGACACTTTCAGTCAATGCCTAGACGAATAGCGGCTGTTATCCGTGCGAACGTTGCCCCATCACGGTATTAGGTAGGTGGTCACAATTCAGTGATCATTGAATGTATATATGTATTCTTTTCAGGGAGGATGAAGACTTGCCGCACGTTAGATTGGTTATCTACAAGTGACGAAAAGTGAGCGATGAGTATATAAGATGAGCAGTTTTTGAGTAATTGGTGTGGGAAGGCTGCATACCGTTCCTTACAAGAATATGATTAATAAGTATGATGTGACATCTGTGATATTGAGGAGGTTCTTCGGCATGCATCAGTAGCATTTGTTGTTAAATTGGGAGCCCCGCTAATGTAACTTCCTCTTATCAGTTTTCTCCTTTATAATACTTCTAACAAGTCTGCATTGTATGAGATTAATGCTCTATGCGCATAGCCAATCCCCAGTTCTCAAAATTTCTCCACAGTTTACATTCTCCGCTTTGGCTTAAGATGTTTGAACAAGAACATATTCTTTTTCCACAAAGATAAAAATAAAACAGCGGCTTGTTCCATGACAAACATAAAAATGGATTTCTTCAGAACGAATGAAACTTAAAGCAAATTAAAAAATTTTCTTTTTCTGTTTCTTTAAGCAAGCTTCGCATCGCCAACGTTTTAGACTCTCCTAATTTGAACTTAAATCTCGTTTTGTGATCTCCAGACAAAATAATCCCTAATTATAGTTTCCAACTTCCATATAGAATAAGATCGAGTAAATTAGGCGACTTGGTCGTGTGTTTACCAAGATCCAAACAACTGTCACTTCCAGACAGATTTAAAAGCTTAGCAAACGGAAAAGACAGCGACTTTCACTCAGCTCTACTTCCTTCTAACTTCTCACTTGTTCGAGTGGCTGGATAATTGCATTTCATCTTAAATAATGAACGGAAAATCCAACAAAGTTAGGCAAACTTTGGTGGCCTCTGAGAAAAGAATGTGTTTGTTAAGCTCCAAAGAAACTAAAGCTATGAGGTGTCGATATATTAACCTGCAATTACATGTGTTCTTCGGCTGTTTTTGGAATGAAAACCAGAGTTTCCGGAAGGAAAAAAACTTGCGATTCTCGCCTCAGACCAACTAGTTCAGCCATATTGTGAAAAAGGAGGAACAAAATTCCTCCCACCATTGACGCAATCGAACCCATTTCTTTTTTCTTCCCACTATGAGAGGATGGTGATTATATCCACTTTGCTACCCGCGAGGGCACTGGATAAAATAAAACAACCACTCGATATTTGTAACCAATAACGGGAACCAACGAGTCCAAAAATGTGTTATGGGCAACCCTCAAAAGGAACTTACATTACTGAATCATTTCTTGTTGATAAAATCATAATGTAGTCCTTAACTATTAACTGATATTAAGTTCTGTATACCTGTCTCACATGTGTTGACAATATCAAAGATGTCTCCAAATTATGACCCATTATAAACATTTCCTGCATATCGAGCTAAAAATGTAATTTTTAAATCCTGCGAAATTTTTATTTAGACTTCAATGGAAAAATAAATCCAGTTAGGGAAAATGATTCTAGACTTCGACGATAATAGGATATTAAAAGACCCAGAAATGATCTGAAATCGGGATGTCACTGATTCGCGTTCGCTGGTCATTGATTCGCTGGTCTTACTTTTCAGGGAGCTCTCTTATCGACCTCAAAAACGGATTTTCATTCACCAAAAAGTCAGCAGTGATAATGACATTCAACAACCGGAAAACTCATCAACAATATTCTCACCGTTTTAAAAGGGAGCTGAATTACTAGCAATCATTCGACATTGTTTTTTTTCTATCATTAATGGAATTTGTTTCTGCTTATGTTTGGTACGCAGTGAGGGAATGTTTTTTTTTTTTAAATCCAAAAATATTCCTCTCGTTGAGAAAGATTGAAACCCAGCCTTTTCCACACTGTGTTTAAGAACAACGATTATAACCACTGTGCTTGTCACGCACGCAAGACTATTAACCATTACTGGTTAACCAAGGAACTCAAGATCGTGCATGGACTAGTCCACGTAATTTTCCGAAATTCGACGACATTCATTTTTAAAAGTAGAAGGTAATGACTTCTCTTGGCTGTCCTGACAAGAGAAGTCTGAGCAGATTTATCTAAGAAGATAAGCCATGTGCACAATATAGAAGACTCCTGAGAAAATTCGAAGGATGGAGACAAAACGATTTCTGCAATTTGCGGAAACAACACTGCAATCTTATTTCCCCTATAGGCAAATGCATTCAAAATCCAGGAACAATTTAATAAACAAACTAATCAATTCTGTACTTATAATCCTTAGGGAGCTGCGTGAGTTATCCACAAAATAGAAAGAGGTCGCCAACACCTATCTCAATCATCATTTAGTCTCATTGAGTTGCATTTCAATGGAAACGTAATTACAGATAGCGTTGATTCGAACAAACAAGACATTGCAGAAAAGACAGTGGTGTCCCTAACTGAAATAGCATTCGAATGACAGCACGGGTGTTCCAATGGGTTTCCTGCTCTCCCTCACAAAGTAAAACCACTGAGCAATAGCTCGGAAACAGCATTTCTACTTTTATCAAGGCCTCAGATCAATAGTTTGGACACCCGAATTTAACTCGTTAGACTACTCGATGTAGGCAGCTTTCGAGAGCACGTTTTGAATTAGACAACTCTCCAATATCGAAAGTATCGAGCAATATCTGAAGGGAAAAGCAATAGCTACATTCCCCATGGATACCAAGGAGTTGGTATTGGCTTTGGTAAAAGTGCGCGGAGGATGAACACCAAATGATCTTTTGCTTTAGCATTAATAATCTTGGAAACAAAACACAGTGGCATCAGTTAAATATTTATTTTCGTGTGATTATACAAACTCTGTCACACAACTTATGGCAAGACTGAATAACATTAACGGGACGTTTAGACAGCCGTCTGATAGTCGCGAGCTGATGAGCCTTCAAATGGCGTTTCTTTGGTTCTGGAAGCTAAATATCAACAATGATGCGTGCAAATATAACTGGGACAACTTGTTAGTGGAACCTTCACTTTCGTGAATTCCTAGTTGTCTACTTTTTTAAAGAAGTTGCTGGAAAGTTTTGTACTATCTTAATATCGGATTTGTCTTGATCCGCGTTCTGCTGTCAGGTGATAAACTTTGATCTCTCTGACAAGGTTCCAAGGTACAGTGTTACAGAAAGGATTCAGTTTGTCCTGCTAGTAGCTACGGAGATTTACATTGGAGGCGACAAGGGATTTCCTGAAACAATCAATCACCTTCAGACGTACCGTGACCTAGCACCCTTAATTTACTTCGAAGGGCGGAAATCACGTGAGCTATGTGGACGGCTCGCTAGCCAAGTCACTGGAGCAAAAAAGTTCCTAAAAGAGAACTGGATTTTTAAAGGTCTACTTCAAAAAATGCCTTCCTACTTTCGGTCACAACGTGGATCGATAAAAATTCAATAGAAGTTCGCGTTCTCTTGCGATTTCTTCCTACAGTGACAATAAGAAATACAAATATCAAAGACAAACACGAAAAAAAATTCTGAGTTAGATATGGATTTATTCATGAAGTGAAGTTTGATATCTTTCTGTAAATAACTTGTAGTTTGATAAAAACAAAAAAGTACTGAGCATCAGTCGTCTTTCCCATAACGCTTCACTACTAGATGAGACAGAACATTAGCAGATTCTAATTTTAGCATTATCTTGTCATTCATTGTGTTAGTATAAGTAATGGATGGCTGCTTCACTTTCTTTAATGAAATTGGCCTCGAGTGCGTTGTGACACCCACGTTGGATTTGAATAAAGAAATAAGGTTTCCATGCCCATAGGCAATACAATGGATTTTTCTCCAGGAAATCCAAGAATGATTAATGCGGACGCGTGGATTGAATCGCTTTTGATGTAATTGAACTTGTTATTGTGGTAGCGCATTGTATCTTTAAGTAGTCGTGTGCTCCTGAAAATAATAATAATTAACTAATTGATGATTTCTTTTTATGAATTTATGGTCATCATAAAATCTCGAACTCTTTTTGAAATATAAATCATAGTTGCGGCGTTTACTGCGTTTCAGTAAACCAGCGTTTACCGGTTCAGTCGATTTATTCGACTGAACCAGTATGTAGTAGAGATTAACCGGTATGTAGTAGAGATTTATCAATCGAAGAACTCCTTAAACTTGAAATTCAAAGAATACACGACAAGGTTGAAGAACTGCTAATGCTACAGTCCCATAAATTAAAAACATTCCTAACATGTCAAAAGCCTTTTCCTGTTGAGAAGCTTCAATGGCCATTTCTGCCAGAAAGATGAAGCTATGAAAGCAGCAGCAGAATTAAGAGGGAAATAAAAAAGATACGAAAGCTATCAGCTATTGTACAAACAGAAGAAGAAGATTAAGTAGATTTTAATGGACTCCTATTTTAAATGCTCCAACTATCTACAGCAGAAGATGATGCATTTTCTGTGGCCGATTGATAAAACAAATCATTCCCCATTTCTTTCATGGTTATAATCCTAAAGGGTATGGGTCCACGTTAATTAAACAAACGATTCACGAAGTTCCAGTCTCCTCTTAATATCACGCTGTTATATAGCTAAGTTCTCTTCATGATTGCTTTATTCAAAATGGGTGAGTGTCTACTATTTCGCTGTTATTATTACAACAGCTATTATATTTAAAATTTATTATCTATTTTCAGAAACGTATCTATCATTATAGCATGGCAGTATATGGAAATATATCCTTCGCTTAGCAACATTTCGATTAACGCCTGGGTTTTTGAGAAACCTGAAAATTTTACTTCTATTATTCGCAGAAAATGAAAATTCGATTAAGAAATGAAAAACGAGCACTCTCAACATCTCAACTGATCCATTTAACAATCTAGTAATCAGTTTTCCACATTAGGAAACACTAAAATCAGTACCCCCCGAATCAGAAAAAACTAAAACGTGTCATGAAATTTCACCACCTCATCACCAGAGTTGAGATGCAATTTATTTAAACAAATAAATTTTCTGTTTATACTCTGGGACAACCACACGGTCAAAGGAGTTCACAAGATCGAAATAATACAAGAAACATCACCGTATTTAGATTAGCTGACGTGTTTGTATGGTTAACAGCAGAGCCTATGGGATGTTATACAGCGCTACACAGGACGTGTTTTCATTAATTTATCATTAAACCAGGAGAAAGAAGAGAGGCTCGATGTGTATTCCATTTTGATCAAACACAAAGGAGGAATCAGCAGTTGCACGTGACATGAATAGAATTAATATGGCGTTAAACGTCAAGTGAAAACTTATTGGAAGTGAGTGTGTATGCATGAGCGATATTTGCATATCGTGTAGAGTAACAGAAACCTGCAAACAGCAGAAGGGGCTTCCAAAAAAGCACCTTTAAATATTTACACATCTAAAACATTAAATATGCATAAATCAATATATTGATCGAAGAGCCGTGTTTTTAATGCTCCCATAACGCCCTCTCTTGCAGTAATTGTTTGAGCAAGTCGAGTGATGTCTTATTCTGAGCATGTCCCTTTTCTCTTTAATTTTTAATGGGTGTAAAACTTTACTCAACACGAAAAGAACACACGTGAACAGGAAACTTTTTAAAATTACTTGTTTCAGTTACTTTCTGAGATGTAAAGTAAATGCGACAATGATTTTATTCCAAATAAGAGATTAAATTTAAATACGATCTTCGAACGTTTGGAAGCGAGTAAAAAAACTCAGATGAATTCCCAATGATGTTTTACATCTGCTTTGGTATCTTTCCTGCGTAACATCGATTTATGAATTAGTTTATGAATGCTTACTGAAATTCTGTTATGCAATCCAGCGAACGATGGAATAAATAATGAATCACCTGCTTCCATATCATCACTAATTCCCTCAGACGCATGAGATAAAAGATAATCTTTAAGCATGAAAAAATACATAAAATAAGGAATGTTGATATTAAGAATATTAAATAAAAATTGTTTTTTTTTCTTTCTATAAGATCTTTCAGTAATTTTTAAAGTAATGATAGAAAGCATCGATTATTACACTGCCAGAAAAAGTAATGTCTAAAATCATCTGGTGAAACAGATAATTGCAAATAGAAATATAAGATGACAAAGAGAGGATTCATTGGTTTCAAACGATTGGATTAATGTTGGTCTAAAGGAGCCATTAAAAGTAAAAATTTGACGAGTCATTAAAGATTAAAAATAAGAAGATGCTTATCCTCTTCTTTTGAATCTTCTCAGTCTTCTCTTCTTTTGAATCTTCTCAATCTTCTCTTCTTTTGAATCTATCTTCTTATTTTGAATTATAAGAAGGTGCTTATGGTCACTGGTAGTGAACTACCAGTGACCATAAGCAAATTCCAATCCTTCCTGAGGTTGCGGTGATGAGAATCTACAAGTTCCGTTGCTGTTGAGTCATGAGAGAGGTCTTGAACTTTTTTAATGCTAAATGGTGAAGGTTAAGAGGATTTTCGTTCAACGTATTTTGGTAATTCATAGTAGCAGAATTATTTGTTGACAATTATTGACAAGCTGATGGAGAAAAGGATTCGGGAAAGAAAAGAAACACGAAGAAAAGCTTGGTGTGAGAGAGACACGGTGTTCAGGTTAAAGTGGAACATTTAAATCGCAGAATGAATTTTTCAAAAAAGGCTTCATCAAAAAATTACATTAATCTCTTTTTCACATGGAAGATTCTATTTTACCAATGGAAGATTCGAATCTTCCATCGGTAGATTAATTGGCCTACCCTCTTAGGATCTAATGTTCCTGCACCTTCACAATTTGCTGTTCTTAGAATTAAGAACTATTTCCTTTTCAAAGTAAGACCCTCTATAAAATTTTACCGAGATCGTAAAGAATAATAAATCAAAGAAATCTTGTAATAAAGACTCCAAATTGAATTTATGCTAAGTTCAAAGGCTTTTTTCATCCTGTAGAATTCCTCAAATGTATCGTTCAGTGTAAAATACTTTAAACATTTTAGTCAACTTGTACCAATGCAGTTTTAGTAAGATAGTCAGAAGACGTGTTCAACTGAGTGGCAGTGCGATAGCAATTTAGTAAATTCCAAATTCTAAGAGCCAAAGCGTATACCAGATTAACTCTGCTTTCTCTGACATCACAAAATGTCAATGGTATTCATATAAAGCAGGAATGAAGCTGTGCTGTGTGTGGAGCAGTCATAAAACATGGACAGCGCAGGTCAATTTAAGGCGTGGAGCAGAACTTCAACGCATCCCAAATTGTTCCATCCATCTTTAATGAAGGTACTGCAGAATCTCAAAAACAAAGAGCAAATATACAGCAAACAATTCCCTGATGCAGTAAGCAAGCGAAGTTGTGATATTTCCAAACGCAGTTTTGTTGTTTTCTCCTCACTGACGAAAACGTAATAGTTTCCCTTTTTGGTGATTTTTTTTATTCCTTAAAAACAGTGCACAACCTAAAAACCAGCTCTCCTATGAATAGCGAAGCAATCTCTTCCTCAGACGGCAATCGCTTTAGCATCTGCCTGTTTGGGTTTATGTTTCCAGTAGACAAATTGAGAAATAGAAAACGAAACGCTCCTTGAAACATGTAAAGATAGGTTATGCCGAGACAAAAGGAAAAGATCCGCTTGCTCTTTACTGAACAATCACACACAATTCGATTGCAAATAAAATTGAAGCTTCGATAAATTTGACAGCTATTTTATCTTCAAATAATGTTTCTATTTAATCTGAATTACTTACCTCCTTTCGTTTACTTCGTTCAAGAGTTACTCTATTTACTCTGTTTTTATTCATAAAAACAACACGCATCACAGGAGAAGAACATTGTCTATAAAGCAATGTATGATGGGACATGCAATCAATCTAGCTAACCCAAATGACTGGGAGATGAAGAACTAAAAAAGAACATCGAAAAACATTGGGACAAAAAGTCGTATGCACCTGCCATTAATATCCAGACAACTGCATATCTACAAATAACTTTTATTTACAGGAATATTAATAACGTGTGCTGAAACCTTTATGTTTTTATGAGAGCCTCCAGTCACCGTGAAACAATCTCCGCCAGTTATTTGCAAATGTCCTCCAGTCTTTTCCAGCATTCGGCCATCAAAACAGCGTCCAATTCACCTCTTTTTTTTTTCTTTTTTTTTGGGGGGCATTCTCTCCTCACACGGATCCAACCATCCAATTAATCACCGAGGTTCTCCAAAGGATTAAGGTCAAAGCCCTGGACTGGCCAGTCCAACTTTTGACACTCATGTCCTCAAACCAGTCCATCCATAACGTTAGCAGTATGACGTGAAGTACGTCTGGGAATGCCCATACTTGCTGATACAAGTATGGGCCTTTCCCGACGTGCTGCCACAATATGGGTAACGCATTATTATCCAGGACGTCTAGATATACCTTAGCATTCGTAATTCTGTCCAAAATAACCAATAGGTCCCAGGCCAAAGACGAAAAACAGCCCCCACACCATCAACACTGCCTCCACCAAACTTCATTGTCGGGACAGTACAGTCTGGGGTCACTTTCTCCGGACAACTGCCACAACCATCTGATCTATGAGTCCGTCTGTCGTCGAACTCGTAGATCAGATACCGTGATTAGTCACTCAACTACGGTCAAAGCAGAAGGCTCTGCACCAAGCTAAACGGGCATTAGCAGGGGTAATTAGTGGCTTGTGGACAGTACACGACTGTGGACACCCATATCATGCAAAGTCTCCTATGCATTGTACTGGTGCTGACATGTGTCTCAATCGTCTCACTGAAGGCCTGAGTTTTCTGCGACAATGCAGACCTTTTTCTCATGGAATGATTCTTTGTAGGAATCTCTTATTACATTCCGTCAACTTCCCAAGGTTGTTCTTGGCGGTTTTATCACCAGTCCGCTACCATTTGCATATCACATCACTAATCGTCGATCTAGGGATCTTCACTGCGACTGCAATGTCACAATCGATCGACCATGTGTTCATTCTGTTATAATTGTGCTGGAAGTCCGTTAAATCCATCGATCGTGGCATTTTTCATTCACACTCGCACTACTCTCTTCTAGGAGACCTACAATTATATTTATAGTTGTGTTTGACAGTTGTGCCTAGGTTACAACGTGACCAACTATCAACAGAAAGGTGTTTTCGGATATTAATGGTAGAGCAGTGTATGTTAGTGAGAAACCTAAAAAAATATATAAAACGCAGTCGTTCTTTACTGGAAGATTAAAAGATTGACTGAAAGATGCATATTGATGCCATCGATTTTTTTCATAAACTGGATGGATCTCAATGTATCTTTAAGGAAGCAATACAGTTTGCAACCAATAATATTACAAGAATACATTCATTAATCATAATTAGCAGTCATATGAGCTAGGACCGCTGCCAACTGAAACTACCACACTCTCACGTTGACCATTCGGGTACGTCAAGAGTCTGACAAATTCATGCAAAGCTCCAAAAGACGATCGGTTTCTTCAGCAGCTTAGCAAACTATTAGTGTCAGTGTGCACTCTACGACGACTCATATATGGTGATAGGTTTCTTTTAACTTTCGATAAAGATGGCGAAGGATAAGCTTTTCATCCTCACGCGCTGTTCCGTGCATCAATCGGTCGAGCGCATTGCAAGAGACTTAACCCGGAGAAACTTGTAAGCAGCTTATAACAGTTTTATTTCTATTCCCATACTTCCTCTCTTGACACACTTCATTACCAATCTTGTTAAGACTGTTTCTGTAGTTCTCTCCAGTTTCTGGAGTGCGTCTTGATATCCAACGAAGCGAATTATGAGAGTACTTTTGGACCTGCCCATTTCCTACCTGCTTTTCCTAATAACCATAAGTTGTCAAAATTGTCTGCAAAATCGGGAGCTACTGGGCATGCTATACATACTCAAGTGACCATTAAAGCGAATTAATCATAGTTCAATTAAATGTTCAAAGTCCTGTTTGCTTTCATTTGCGGCAGTGTTCAAGTTGGGGCAATTGGGCTGAATGCTTGGCAGAAATCAGCCAAACAGGGAACCAAACGACATTATATACTACCACAGTTTACAAATACGGCAAGTCGAGGTTAATAAACTCGGTCTTTGGGTGGGTTGGGTTGTTTAGAGTTTTCGACCAGGGAACTAAGACCACGAGCAATAAACCAAGTGAAAAGCTCTTATTCTAAGCGACTAACCAGCCAGACGAATCTTTAGAGAGAAGTTTCAAACCAGAGTGAACTCATTTTCACGGTCCTTTAATTGCCAATCCTTAATATCTATCGATCGGTCCACAGTGTTAGAATATAAATCTAAGGCGTAGTCTGTATGCAAGCGATTTCCATTTCTACTAGTGTGTTTAAATAAAGTAATGTTTCTTTTGTTAAAGCCAGTATGGTAGCTTAATGAACCCAACAAAAGTAAGTGGAAACCACACATCACAGTCTTTTGAATTTAATATACAACGGCTGTTCGTGATAACTATTAAATTAGATTGCAAAGTTCCATTCTCATATTTCATTCGCTTCCCAGAGTTCAATATACTTTAGAAAGATGTTCGCATTTGTACGAGATGAATGGAGCCATATTCACGAATACTGAAGAGGAATACATTAATTTTAACTAATGTGTATCGCTCGTTGGAATTCGCAGTGACTTTGAGTGATGAGCAATGTCTTCGAGTAGCGTGGAATATCCATCATTAAGTTGCAAAGACTGCTTCACCATTTTAGACGCATTGTACACTTTCAAAATGTTGTTTACCTCCCCCCTCCAATACGTAAATGCTAATTGCAACACGCCGCTACAACAATTTCTCAAAAGTTACGGTTTCAAGAGTGAAACTGATTTATTTAACGAAGTAATGAGTCCAGGAGTTTAATCTGTGCAGAATTTAGCGTGAACTGATGAAAACCTAAACAATTAGCAAAGGTTGTTCCTCTTTACTTAGAAAAATGCAAAGAGTATCGAAAGCGGTAAAAGACATAGGGAATTTCCAAGTGGCTTTGGAAATTACCATTCTTCGATGGAATATTATTTGAACAGTGCGCTCAACCATGCTTTAACAGTACCATGACAGATCAAAGTCATCAGCTATTCTGTCCCTTCTCATCAACAAGCTGTTGGTCGAAGGAACGCATTGATTACGTAAGCAGTCGGTACCACGAATTACACGGGCGAAAGGTATACAAAACGAAGGAGAAGCTGGCAACTAACAAAACGAGCACTCATTCTAGCCCAATATTATTCAACATCTTTGTAAATGACCTCTTTGCATCTGTACAGAAAGCAAATGTTAAGATTTATGCAGATGATATTTCTTTGTATATTGCGAGAAGAATTTACTGTAAATGAGTACTGATTAACAGTCAGATTTAATTAATAGGCAGAAGTGGGCTCATGATAACAAACTTGTAATTAATGAAAGCAAAACAAAACTCTTATTAACCAAACCTTCTCAACAGATTATTGAATTAATGAACCCACAATAAGATTCCATAGCCACAGCTGCTGACACTTGTTAAAACATAACTCCTGCTCTGGTAAATAAATAGAACAAGTACATCAACATAAATATCTGGGCTTGTGGATCGACTATTCTTTTGATGGATAAACAAATTAATTATATTGAGGGCAAACTGAAATCCTTCCTGGTACTTATATCACTACATTCAAAATAAGCAAAATCTGGACCAGAGATAACAACATAACACAGTTAAAACATTAATAATTTTCTGATTTAAGTTAATTATGAGTAAATAAATTTGGAATTATCCTCATTTGAGGAATCAAGTACTTCAAGTTTAAACTTTTGTATCCCTCTCAAAAACTGAAATTAAATTTAATCCTTAAAAAGAGAGATGGTATATTTTCTACAGTTATTACAACCATTCCCAAAACATACTCTCTTAGATCACAAAGCACTCCTGTGCTAGATCATTCCATACCCTTAAGCAAATAAAGTTGTAGGAATAAGTTCTATATTATCAACATTATCTTAAACAGACTGAACTGAATTTTAAAATTTAAAATGCTTATTCTCTTGGTGAGCTAAACATTTTAGTACGAAAACCATATTATTCAAAATGAATTTAGGAATTGAGGTGATTATTATTCCCTTCTAAAGGGAAGGGGGAATTATTTCGTATAAGCCGGGTGTTTACGTTAATTCGCCAGAGCAATTAAGACTTACTGATAAGGAATAAACTACTTCTTAACAAGTTTTTTGGCGTGTAAAAATTTATTATTGGAAATAAATACTGCATTGTATTATTATTATTATTATTATAAGGAGAAGAAGAAAATTTGAAAGCTGGTCATTATCAAGCAGATGTAGCCAGATGGCTCAGTGGTGATCATTCAGTGATCATAGACTTTGGAGAAGTTCCAAAAGTCAGAAATTGGTACCTCTCTGCTCAATAAATTGCATTCTCTGCTCAATAAATCCGCTACTGACAATATTTCTCAATCTGTCTTATTCTTTACTATTTTCTTTATTTATAAAGTAATTCTACGTTCTTACTGACAAATGACTAATAACCTTACTAAATAATAATCCATTTTCATGTTAAAACGTCCGGTATCGACAAACAAAAGGTGATTTAAAAAACTATGGCACTTGGAAAATTACCCGTTGTCTCTCATTAATGGACTTAGGCACTTGCAAACAGAAAGAGACGTTCAATTTATGAGGTCATAGGACAATTTCCGACAAAGAGATCTGATTTCTAATTCAATACCGATACAAGTTCCAAAACTGCGACAGGCAGAATGCCTGAGCAACTTTTGGAGTTCATACTCGAGATTACCTCCTACATTTGGGAGCTGGTGTAATGATGAGAAGATTACGGATTATAGTTTCTTCTTTTCGAAGGCTCTTTGACATTTCTAGAACAAGAGCAGAAGTCTAAATTACCGGTATCCGTGTGGTCCCCAAGGAGAAAAATAACGAAGACCGTGTCTGAAGATAATGGAACCTTTCGTAATTCTGTAATTATAGGAAGTGCTGGGAATATCTAGAATCATTCTAAGAGCGGAAGGATGGCTTTGAAAACTATTTTCATATAAAAATGGAAGCAGGAATTTCCGAAGAAAGCCCATATCGCTTTTCCCATCAGCAACATAAGGAGAATTAAATTTTATTTTGAAAAATTATCTTCATTCATATTTTTCTTCATTATCCACAATCACCTGAAAGACTTGGGATTGCATCTTTTACACTGACTAGAGTATAGGCTGGTTATAAAAATGACTTAACTAAAAACGCACAGTTACTTTGAGCTGAACATATTATTCCACGTACAGGAAAACTAAATAACCAAGTTGTATTACATCGCCTCAATTTGTATGACTACAAATACTGCTCAAAATATAGCCCCACTGAATCACTAACAGCTCCGATCACAGTAATAAAATTATGATAATCAGATGAAAGCTAATTTCTGGATACATTCAAATCTCTATTTCGATCGCCATGTTTAGTTATGCGACATCCGCAGACTCGTCATTTTAAGATAACTCCACAACCAGTAACCGACAGGTTTCAAATTTGGACTGCGAAGTGGCCACCTTGTTTCCAAAGCCATTTCAATGTCTCTTCTACCAAAACGTGCTCTTAGTAATAACCCTACCGTGCTCTTAGTAATACCGTTCTTATTTACAAGGTAAATAAGAACGGTATTACTAAGAGCACAGTCACTTGATGAATCCCAATTTTCTGTATGCGATATTATTTAGGTGTATTCGAAAAGAATAGTTATAAGCAAAAATTAATGGAGTTTGATTTATGGCATAATTATACTGATTGAGGATTTTTCTGGGATCGGTAAACATCATACTATGACATTTGGCAGTGTTTATTTTGAAATTGTTTTTCACCGTTCAATTACTAAAAATCTGTTCGTTTGTTATTGGGTTTTGGCCGCATCAAAGACTTAGACCATATTGCGCAGTATATAATATGTCTGTAAATTGCGTGTGTTCTGTGGTCGAATTGTCTGCTTGTTAGACGAAAAACCCGAGTTTCGGCAAGGTGGAAATAATGCTAACCTCGCCTGAGACCGACTAACTCGGCCACCTTGCGAAAAATACCCATAAAAATTTCTTATTCCTTATTCCTTTCTGATTTGAATTGGTTAACTTCAAACCAATTTAAATTTGAATTGGTTAATTTTGAATTGGTTAATTTTGAATTGGGATTGAATTGGTTTTAAATTCCAATTTGATTTGGTTAACTCTGTCGGTACATCAAAAGTAATATTTTCCAAAACACAATTCCAGAACTTGGACTTCAAAGAGCTGTGAACTTCGTTCATAAGATGGCAATTATTATCCTCCTCAAGTGACGTTGGCGTTCGATATCCGTTGGGAAAGAAAAAAACTTTAATGGCGATAGATTTAGTGTCGTTTCTTGCCCAGATACATGCGAGGTCGGCTAAGTCAGAGACATTTCGGTGTGTTTGATGAGAGTGGTGAAATAAAAGAATATTACGATTTCTTAATTTCTCAATGTATTTCGAAAGAAATCAAGGATCAAAGGTTTCACGAGACTAATTTGCAAGATTAGCAGGATGGTTCCAAATGACGAAGAAGTAGCGGCACTGTAATTGCAAGAAGTGTAATAAGACAGTCTAAGCCGAGAAGAAAAAAGTTCGTAAAACATAACTTTTAATAAGAAACGCTGAGAAAAAAGGCTCGTGATCGGTGTCCCACAATGTTAACGATAAAAGGTACAAAATACTCGTATAACCACTGGAGTTGGTTGTTATTATCTCTAAGTGTCTATCTTATATAGTATTTGCAATGAGGCAATTAAGGCCTTGAGATGTCAACAATGTATGTGTTTCTGTAAATGTCGCGTATTTTATCGAGATCTCTATGAACGCATCCCAGCTGAAGTTCCAAAGAGGCATTGCGACTTATTTCCAGCAAGTGGATGGCATGTCGCGTTCACGCATATTAAATATATAAAATGTGGCAATGCAAATAATTTATAAATACAGATTATACCATTGTGAACAATCAAATTAAATATGGCCACAAATTTTAGATGTGTGGTTTAAAAAAAAATGTAAATCATTGTATGATATGATAGAATAATTTATATCAATGGCCCACCTCCCAAATTAAACAAAAAAACGTAAAATTATACAACTGATTTGAAAAAGAAGTAAAGATAAACATATATAACAAAAATTTCACATATTAAGAACAGGATTTCGACTAGATGGGAACCAACGGCTCAAATTTACTGCGTTAACGTCAGTTTGGATAGGGTTGGTAATGAGCTCCTTGTAACATCGATTTTGTGAGGATAAAAAGTTTATCTCTAACCTTAAATTTATTTTATAAACGTAAACTAATTTCATTTTTTATTATTTCAAAAGTTTAGTACAAAACTCCTTTACTCAGTTTTAAAATACTGTCTGCTACCCGAAGTGGATCAGTTGCTGAGGAGTGGACGACTTATTGATTTAAAATTTCAAACTTTTGTAAGGGATTTCTTAAAATTTAAAAGAAATGGTAAACCGGATAGTTAAATGTAATTGTGACTTTCCTTTTGTTTTTATTGTTTTCCTCTCAAGTTGAGTTCAGCTTTGGATGGTTTCTGGATCAGCCAGCCTCTTGGTGGCACGCGATATATTTACAACTTAAGTACGTGGAATGTTACATGATAAGGTTGGGCTCCAATGACACGATTTAATAACTACTAAAGAACAGAACAAATAATACGAACTATCAAAAGAAGCTACGCTTACTTTTGCTAATGTAAATATTAACTTTACATTAGCAAAAGTAAAGGATAAGGACAGAAGATGATTTTGGCAGATCAGCTGCTGACCATACAAAGTAGGTTGACTGGTTGTGGCACGTGTTCATACCGGTTTGGAAGAGGAAGAGGAATTATAGAAGCGAATTCAGAAGAACAGTGTCCATGGAAGTATCTACAAAAAAAGGCAAGCAGCAGAAACAGAACATCTATGAGACAGAGATCGGAAAAACTTTGTAAGAGGTGGGTCATTAATCTGACTGTCTTTTGAATGGAGAGCAGAAGCCTGAGAGAGGTTATGGGGGCACCGCCACAGATGTCGAAACAATATCCCATGGTAGGGCGGATTTCAGATTTGTACAGGATGAGTAGCTGTTTAGAAGAAATTAACGCCAACAGCAAAACAGAAAACCCAGTTTTTTAGACGCAAAGGAAGCAATATCTGTAATGTTCTTAAGCCAAGAGAGAGAGAGAGATTAGAAATCAGAGTACTCCCTAATTAGAGATATGTGATCATGTCTAGAAATCTGAGTATCGTCGAAGATAAGCATATGAGCAGAAGAATGCCTTTTTGCGAGATATAAAGCAGGACTGAAATTCACTAAGTTATCTTTGCCCCATTGGGCAATTACCTGGAGATCAGCATTAAGGAATTGGTGGTGGATATTAGAGAATATAAAGCAGTTTGTGCCCCGCACATCATTAACATCTCTATTGGTAGGATTTACAGTCAATCGAAGAAGATCATTATTATACAAGAGGAAAAAACTGAAGAACCGAAACTTGGAAAAAACCAGAAGTTAGAAGACAGAGAATCGTCCAAAGGCAATCCATAAAATGGAAGCTTGTTTAAATACTTTATGCCAAACAATATAAAAAGCCTTAGAAATATCAAGAGCAACTGTTTGAGTTTCACAAAACTTTTTCATTAAATATTTCCGCAGGTAGGTAAGTCAAAATATGACTAACGGATCGACTCTGACGGAATCCATATTGGCAATCATTTATCAGATGGAAGGTTAAAATAGTTTAGCAGTTGGCGGTTAATGTATTTCTCCATTACTTTAGAAAGGGCAGAGGTAAGTGTAATGGAACAATAGTTGGATGGGAGGGATTTTACACCCTTTTTAATAACTGGCAGAATATGAGAAAATTTCCGAACAGAAGGAAAAATACCAGTGGAATAAAAAAAAATGTAAAAAGGTGACACAGAACAGCAACATAGGATTCGAGAACAAGTGGAGAAATACTATCAGGACTTAGAGCTTTCTTGGCATCAAGATTGTTCAAAATACTTCTGACATCCTTTTGAAGGAAAACTGCAGGAGGCACTGAGTAGAGTGTACTGGAAATGGTAGGAGGTGGTTTATCAAGATCGGCAATCCAAGAGAAGAAAAACAGGATTCTGATAAGTCAGCTCTATCTTTATTTGAGGTGGCAATATAACGATTCGGTTTAACAGAAGTGGGAGCACAGATGGGCAAAAGTTGAGGCCAATAGCTTTGGCAAGAGACCAGAATGCTCGACTTCCGTTTGGACAAGAAAGAGTTTTTCTACTCTTAGCCTGTTCAAAATACAGGGTGTTTCAGTTAAACGTTTCAGAACTTCTAAGAGGGGTAGGGTACATCCTGACAACTCGAAATCATATAGCAATGTGGGGTCGGAAATGCTTTCCTGAAACGGTGTTGTACACAGAAGCACCATAAAGAAAAGAGACCTTAAGTGAGAAATCGTTTTAATAATAAATGAAAAGAAGCAAAAGGTACATGGATTAAAGTAAGTGTTCGAAGTTTCTTCCACGGGCTACAATTCACGCCTCACATCTCCGACGCATGGACATCCGAACATTCTGGAATACTCCAGGCGAATTTCGAATTTCTTCGGCAGCTACTGCGATTCTTGCAACCAGCTCCTCAGCATTGTCAACAGGGGTGTCATAAACTAGCGATTTCATATGACCCCAGAAATAAAAATCAAGACATGATAGGTCGGGTGACCGAGCAGGCCAACGCACGGGACCACCACGTCCGATCCACTGTTGACCAAATGTGACATCCAGGTAGTTACGAACATCTCCGCTATAATGGGCAGGGGCTCCATCGTGTTGGAACCACATTGTCTGTTGCGTCGATGCAGAAATCTGTTCATCTCTCAAAAGTTGTGGCAATACTTGCTGCAGAAAGATCAAGTAGATAGGTCCGGTTAGACGACACGGTAACAGATAAGGTCCGATGAGGTGATCTCCCATAATACCGGCCCATACATTGACCGAAAATCGAATCTGTGCTGCACGACGTCGTATTGCATGCGGGTTCTCGACCGCCCAGATATGGTCGTTATGCGTGTTGAAAATTCCTTCCCTTGTGAAGGATGCCTCATCGGAAAACAACACTTCAGCAGGAAAAAGGGGATTTGTAGCACATTTTCCAAGGTACCACTGTGCGAAAGCAATACGAGGTGCATAATCCTCCGGTTGCTGTGTCTGGACACGCTGCACGTGAAACGGATGCATGTCTTGTTCTCGGAGAATCCTCCAGACGCTGCAATGGGAAACCCCGACTGCGTTTGCTAGACTTCGTGTACTCGTTCTTGGATTCCCCTGTACATGCTGCAGCACATTCTGTTCGACGGCTGGAGTCCGTGCTGTTCTTACCCTGTCCCTGTCAGCTCTTTCAAATGAACCTCTCTCAGCTAACCTCTGGTGCAGGCTTGCAAAGAAATTATGACTGGGAATACGCCTCGTCGGATATCGTTCCGCGTACAAACGCTGTGCGGCTGGCCCACTACAATTTGCAGCCCCGTACGCCAAATGCATATCGGCTAACTCTGCGTTCGTGTAATCATCCATCCTACTAACTTGGCGTTCTTGTTCAAGAAATTCGAAATTCGCCTGGAGTATTCCAGAATGTTCGGATGTCCATGCGTCGGAGATGTGAGCGTGCATTGTAGCCTGTGGAAGAAACTTCGAACACTTACTTTAATCCATGTACCTTTTGCTTCTTTTCATGTATTATTAAAACGATTTCTCACTTACGGTCACTTTTCTTTTTATGGTGCTTCTGTGTACAACACCGCTTCAGGAAAGCATTTCCGACCCCACATTGCTATATGATTTCGAGTTGTCAGGATGTACCCTACCCCTCTTAGAAGTTCTGAAACGTTTAACTGAAACACCCTGTATAGTTTTGACTGATTAATAATCGCTCTACAATTGTTGCGAGCTTTGGTATAGGCAGAACATGAACCCGAGGATTTGGAGGCAAGCCAACTGTGATATGCAACATTCTTATCTTGAAAACGGCCTCAGAGCATTTGTTAGAAAACCAAGGTAAAGGAAGACATTTTAAAGTGGAGTGTGGAATAAATAAAGGATTTCATTCCAATAAAAATAATTTCACTGACACGATCTGCACAAATACTGATATCAGTAGATTTAAAACACTAATCGAACCAAGGGTTCGCGCGGGTAGCACAGTGATATCGTCATTGTTCTCGCCACACCGGGTCAAAAAGGCCGGAGTTCAAATCCAGTTGATGACGCGAGGAACTTTAATGGGTTTTTTCACTCCGTGTATGAGTTAGTCGGTCTCAAGCGTAGAGAGCAAGGTTTTTCTCCCGGATTCAGGGTTTTTCTGGTCGATTTACCAGAAAAACAGACAAATCGACCAGAGAACTCACTCAATTTACAGACCCAATACCCATAACATTAATTAGAGTCATAATTAACATTACGATTCTAATAAACAGTTTAATCCAACCAAGGAAAATAAGAAGAGAAATCTCGCAGAACACCCCTTTTGTACTCCTCTAATGCCAAACAACAGGATGCTGAGAATATCCGAGAGAGAGAGAGAGACTCCACTGGAGAATAGATCATCACCAAGTTGTGACCATTCACCTCGATCGTATACTTGGAAGGATTATTAGTGAGAAAAAGATCAGGAGCTTGGGTGTGCAGTAAGGATTGTCTGCTATGCTAGTAGGTAAATGAACAATCTGTGCAATGTCATTAGTAATTGCCAAAGCCTTAGCATCTCGATCAGCTGGATCCGTGTAACTAGAAATCTGAAGCCAGCTGAAGATGAGAACATTAAAACCGTGAAGGAAAATTATCTCACTGTCAGGAAACTTGGCCTGGAGAAAGTCGAGATTCAAAAAAGGAAGTCAAAGAGTTCCAAGTGATTATTGGAATTTGGAGATCGATAGAGGCAACAGATGAATTCGACAGAATGAGTGGAGAAATTTTAAGCCAGAGAAGATCGAAAGACGAGATTCGAAATTACTACGTCTCTGACAGAGAATTTAAGAGCAAACCTATGCACAAATACCACCTTTGAAACGAAAGATCCTCCTAGATAGTACACTTGGTATAATCACCGCGCTCCTCCATACCAGGTGGACAAGAACAAGACCTGAGCTCTAATCCCGTCAATAGGAATTCTTGTGGCCCTTCATATATCTTAATCTCCAGCAGTTTGGTAAATCACATATTTATAAATGGGTCTGGTATACAGATAATTAGAATGCATTGAAGAACAGATTTGTCAGATATTTTGTTTATTTTATCTGCATGCTACGATTCTCATAACTGTAAGTAACCACGAGCAAATAACTCGTACGATGTTAAACGTGCCTATATTTTAATACCTACCAATTTGTATATTTTTACATTAAATGCAAATAGGTTTGGAAAAAATGCATGGTTTTTGTAAGTTGGATCAAAATTATGTGAATTTTTTTACGTGTGTCATACCCCCCTCCCCTAGCTGATAGGCTGCTCCAGGGATGACAACCCCTGGACAGTGATGGCGAGTAAACCGATTTTCATTCATTAGACCCTGACACTTTAAGCAATTCTTCACATCATGAAACGGATTCAGATTAGTTATTTGGTTGATGGTCACCACTTGCGGGATGTTATTTTTAATAAACACCATTTAACTAATGTAACAGCAGGTATTTTCTGACATGCTTTTGTGTGGAGGGCATTCCCTTTGAACTTCATTAGAATGCTTGCGCGAACACGCACACACACACACATGAATCAGTTCCTTTCGAACCCGTCTCATTTATCATTCACATTATTATAATCAGTTTACAGAAGAGTGATCTTCTTAGCTGTCTGTGTGCATTAATTTATCAACTTCTCTTCTAGCAAGTGTACACAGACATCCGACCTCACTCTCTCTCTCTCTCTCACAGAGTATCTTAATTCGCCAACCCAGTCATTTTCTCGTTTTACCTCATTTTAGAATGTAGTTCTACAGACGCTCGAAAAACAACAATAAACAGAACGATAATCCATCACGTTTGGCACTGTGCCAACTGTTTACAACAACAGGAACTTGGCTAATGTCTGACTTCGGTAAGTCAAAGTGTAACGTCAGGTCAGACGTTATGTCATAATATGAGACGATCGAAGAGCGCCTGGCAGTACCACTCCTTATTCACCCCATATTCCCTAGATTAAAAATCGAGAGGAAATGAATAAGAACGTATGGGGATTACCACGCAAATTATTATTTGATAGAATGAAAGTTGATCAAGTTTATTGTACTATTAAAATAGAAAATCAGAGTACGAGAGACTGGGAGTCCTCTATGTGGGGTTTGCTCTCCTCATTGTTTACTAAAGATCATATAAGTTTGGACAGTAGAGAACAAAGACACAATTAGGAAATGAAATGATGAATATGTGGGTGAGCAGGAAATTGAAAGTTTAATTATGGAGGAAGAATTGAAGATAGCATTGGAGAAAGTTAAGATAAATAAAGCGCCAGCCAGAGATGGATTGCTACCAGAAGTGATAAAGAAGTTTGGTTTGAAATTTGAAAAGGAATTGTATAATTATATAACGTGTACTTAAATAAGAAAATATTTCCTAGTTGTTGGAAGGAAGCATACATTAAAGTATTATTAAAAAATAGAGAAAAAGAGAGGATGGATCCTGGACCATATAGACCAGTGGCATTGCTGCCAGTTATTGCAAAGGTTTTTGAAAGAGCATTGATGAATAGACTGGAGAGATATTACCAGAGTAGTAGAATGAGCAGCCCTAGGCAGTTTGGCTTTCGGAGGGGCAGATCTACTGAAGATGCTGTGGTTAAAATGATGTCATATGTACAAGAGACTTCAGAAAATTATGACCTGGGTATATTTCTTAACTTTAAGGAGGCATTTGATAGTATGTGGTGGCCGAGCTTTCTAGCAAAAATGAGAAAAATGAAGTGTACACGGCGGTTCTATGCAGTTTTAAAAGATTATTTTAAAGATAGGAAAGTTACGATTGTAACAAAATATGGGAAAGTTACTCAGGAAGTAACAAGAGGTGCTCCACAAGGTTCAATCATAGGTCCCTATAGTTGGAATATTGTAGTGGATGAGCTTGGTTCAGGAGCTGGTAGCATATGCTGATGATTTGTTAATAATGATGGTGGGAAAGTCTAGAAAAGAATTGGAGGAAAGAATTAAGAGGGCTATGGGACAAGTGGAGAAATGGACTGAGGTCCATAAAATGGAGATATCGATCAATAAAACTCGCATGGTTCTGCTCAAAGGGAAGCTCAGTAAAAGCAGTCCGACTGCAAAAATATTTGGTACATCGGTAGCATATGCCCCCTTGGTCAAGTACCTAGGACTTTATGTTGATGAAAGGATGTCCTTTTTGCCTCACGTGCAGAAATTAAAAAATAAAGTAAGGATGATGTGTTTAAAAATTAGAAAAGTCACAAGGGTAGAATGGGGAATGAAAGGCAAGTCCTTAGACCTCCTCTGCAAATATATATTTCTACCGATTGTGTCTTATGTATGTGGGGCTTGGGAACATACACTGAGTGATCATTGAATTATGACCATCTACCTAATACTTCACAGATCCTCCTTTTGCCCTCAGTACAGAAGCTATCCGACGCGGCATTGATTCAACAAAGTGTCGGAAGCGTTTGGGAGGTACGGCCAATCAAGCTGTGTGTAATGCGGTCAGCAATGCAGGTATGGAGGTGATTGGTATATCCAGACGCCTGATATGCCTTTCCATAGTGTCCCACAAGTGCTCTATGGGATTGATATCGGAGGAGTTCGAAGGTCAATCGATAAGCTGGAAGTCAGAACTGTGTTCCTCAAACCATTCCTGCACAACAAGTGCCCGATGGCTCGGCGCATTGTCATCTTCGAAGACACCCTCGCCATTCGGGAAAAAGTGTAACATAGCGGGGTGTACACAGTCAGCAAGCAGTTGACGATAGCGGAGACCAGTGATATGTTGCTCCACATGCACCAGGGGTCCAAGTTCCTGCCAGTGAAACATACCCCACACCATACAACGGCCTCCACCGGCCTGCACCTTTGATACCATGCACGATGGATGAAGAGCCTCATGTTGTTGACTCCAAATCCGTACACAACCATCCACGGTGTGAGGCAAATAACGTAACTTATCCGACCAGCACACCTTCTTCCAGGCTTCTAACGTCCAACTTGCATGCTCTTTGCACCAGGCGAGTCTTTTACACCGATGAACCTTGTTTAGGAGAGGATGTCGTAATAGTCGTCTGCTGGTATAGCCCATACGTGCGAGCGTGCAATGGTGCATGGTCATACCATATATTGTTCCAGGTTGGCCCATGTTGTATTGGGCAGTCAACTCTTCAACAGCGCTGCTCCTGTTCGCCTGTACGAGTCGTCAGACCAGACCCGACGCTCACTTTTAACATTAACCTTTCACTGACCTTTGCAGTTTTGCGGTCGGGTCGTTGTGTCACCATTTTGATGCCAGTCCTGGTACACTTTAACAACGGCGGCTCTCGAACACCCCACAGGTTTAGCCGTTTGGAAAATCGAGGCACCAGCTCGTCGAGCTCCCACTTTCTGTCCTTTATCAAAGTCCCGATAAATCCTTACTTTTACCCATCACGCTAGGAATTTTACTACCAACTGAACCATTGACACCTTATCTATGCTACGTAAGTCGACTAACTGCGCACTCTCGTACCTCATGTGGTCAACAGGTCGCATTCAGTTTTCATAGGGGTGGTCATAATTTAGTGATAACTGAGTGTAGAGAGTGACTAATAGCCATGTTAAAAGAAGTCTTATTTCAGCACAGAAATTTGCCCTTCTGGCAGTGACGCGGTCTTGCAGAACCGTTTCATTTGAAACGGTTCTGCAAGAGCATTTCAAACGTTTCTGCAAGACCTCCAAGACTCTGCAAGTTATTGAGGGAAAGGAACTAGTGGATCTGATTATACTTAAAAGAACAACGGAATATGCGATTAAGAATAATAAGAGAATGTAACTTATGGGAATAAAATGTTGTAGAGAAGAGGGAAGAGAGTATGGAAGACAGGATTTTAAAGTAGAAAAGGTTACAGCAAGATATAGACTCTATATGGCAGGAAAGATGGAGTGGTTCTGCTAAGTGGTGTGTTACCTTTGCCTTTCTGCCTGGGGTGAAAACTATGAAAGAGATTTCATCTTGGTCTGGTCTAGGAATGTTCCAGACCATCTGACATGGGTTAAAGAAAAGACTGGTAGAGTCTTTTCTTTAAGACTCTACCAGTGCAGAAGAAAATCCAATGTGTATTTGTGGGATGGTAGAGGGTATAGAGCATATTTTACGGCAGCGTGTAAGATATGATATACCAAGGAATATGTTAATTAGACAGATTGGCTCCGACTCATACACCTGGAGTGACTTGTTTAAGAATAGAGAATGTAACGAAGCTTTTGCTGAGTTCGCTAGAAAAGGAAGCAGGATTAATAATTTTAAAAATTTGTATATATGTAAATAGTGTTTTTATGCAGGTGAAATTTAGTTGGAATTGGAGTTTATTGATTTTACAGTTTATAGTTGTATAAAAAGAAAATGTTGTAAAAATTATAAAATACAAAAATATATTGATGAATTTTAAGGTTTAGAGTTTTTAATTTGTTTGGAACAAGAATCACAATTTATAGAAGTTTAAAGTTTGAGTTCTAGATAGTGGAGATCCGCCTCTTCGGGGCAGGGGCGGTAACATATCCTCAATGTTTGATTTATCATACGGAGGATATGATTAAGGATCTAAGATTAAAACTGATAGGATAGAAGAATAAAGCGCGGATGAGCTTATTGCTCAGTAAGCTCAGGTACAAGTAGGTGTTAGGATAGTGGTGATGATGGAAGTCTATGCGAAAACAATGAAGTTAGGCAATGGGTGAAAATTCAAAGGGAACACTGTGTCCAAGTATGGAGACCTCACCTAAAGAAAGACAGAGCTTCTTGAAAGAGGTGGAAAGACAGACAACTCGCCTGGTCGACAAAAAGGGTGTTAATATGATTAAGGACTTCGAATTATGTGGGCTACAGTGCTTGAAAACTAGATATCTTACAGGAGACTTGATTGAGATATATAAAGCTCTGAGAAGCGAAAATAAATTGAATGAGGACAAAATTTTCACTGTTATTATTCCAGATCTAGGGGCCATAAATTTAACTTAGTTTAGACTGGATTGCAGGAAGTTTTCTTTTAGCCAGCGAGTTGTTGATTACTGGAATCAGTTACTTCCATGATTAGTTGAGGTTGACAGTGTGGAAAATTTCAGAGATCAGCTGAATCGGCACCAAAGTGAGGATTGAAACAGGTGAGTTTTGTTTTGTTTTGTTGTCTAGTGCAACAAAGGCTTCCTTGCACCTTGGAAATGCACTTTATTGGACAACCACAAAGTCACAGGAATTTGCACGATATAAATAAAGTCTAATAAAAAAAACACGTCCATCGTTTTTTCCCGTGATTATATGAATTACTGCAAAGCCAGACAGTAAAACGATCTATTTTATTCTTTGAAGCTCAATCGAATCTCAACGGAAGATGTGACCTTTGACTTTCACCAACTGCTAATAAAACTATCAAAATGACACCACAATAATATCATCGTAAGATCTCTCACTCCTGTACAACGTTCTGAAATATTGCTGCGCAGTTTGAAGAAAGCACTCGGTGTAGAATTCGAGATAATCTTCGAGTTCATTAAGGACAACCACTTAATCATCGAAACTTCTAAAAATTTCAGAACCATAAATTATTTTTTTAATAAATGAAAAATTTTTCCCCGAACGTCATCAACCGAAGGATTATTTGGGGAATAAAACAAAACTAATCAAAAGCTCAGAAAATACAAGGATAAGTGATAAGTAAAACGTGAATTTATTTAGTTTAATGGATCTCATAACGTTGTGTATTGAAAATAATTCTGAGGCCGAATTACGCTAGTAAGGATTAGTTTACCTGAGGCAATCCCTAATCGCAAGCCCTCTAATCCTTACCACCACGTAAGATGCAAATGAACACTTGAAATATTATAACAGTCCTCATGTTACACCTTTAATTACGTATTATCTGACCTATTATAGTAAGATGAAAATAAAAATTCTGCTAACCGATATTATCAAACTAAATCGCATCGACCAATGAATTTCAGCATATGTTTCGTTGATTCCTGAAAAGCTTTTAAGATCAATCAAAGTCTCCCCTGATCTTCTTCCCCTCTCCCCCGACCGACCACAGAAATCTATTCATATAAATGAAAATATATTTCGCGTATTACTGTAGAACGAAATGTCCGATCGAGACCAAACTTTCAACATATATTTTTTTGGTCCTTGAGAAAAAATAATAAGAAGAATAAGAAAAATTTTTAAAATAAATAAATAATTAATAAGAGAAAAGGAAATACACAACCTATGCGTTTCCCTCCTCCTCCAGTGGGTAATTATCCAGCTGACCTTTGAATTTCCTCAAACTGTCAGCCTCTGCCGTCCATATAGGTAACTTATTCCAGTAATTTATAGCTCACTGGCTAAAATAAAGCTATTTGCTAACAGGCCTAAATTTTATGCACTGTGTCCATTAACTAACTTGTTTAAACTATTTATAAATATTGTACCAGTTAATTTTAATATTTCGGTCTAAAAATAATTAAAACTGCACAATTATATAAAAATCAGCTCAAATTCTTTAAAATAAAAATATTTCTTTAGAACTGTATCGCATTTTATACAGAGCAGTTAATATGCGTTTTCAAGCGATTTCTGATCGAGAGAAAATAAATTTAAATCTGTATTAAATACAAAAAAATATTTACTTTAATTTCTTTCATGGTTTTTTGGCAGTGCCATGGCCCAATCGCACTTCACGGCAATCTACCCCTGCCTCCTTACCTTTATCAAAAATAAAAACTTATTGCTCAGCTAGGACTCGAACGATTTAAGGAAACAAAATGTGTCGTGTTGTTACATTTTCATTTTACATTAGCACGCGTTAAAGGATAATTGACTACAATCATCTGAACGATTTTACTAACTGCGCATGCGATCTACCGAAACGCCAGTGTTCAATGAGCATTCATTATTCATGCTTTAACAGATATATAGTTTTTATAACTAGAAAGAGACTGGACATTTTAAAACTGGCTGCGACAAAAGACATTCTTTTCAACTAAATAAAAACACTCGAAACTTCCTGATACATTGCGAACCTTTTAGGATAAAAACAGACAGCCTGTTTTTGTTACAATAAAAGAAACCAGTTTGAATTATGGTATGATAATTGGAGATGTTTAATTCGTGCAGTGGAATGATATGCACTGAACATCCTGGAGTCTACAGATGAGCAAGGAGGAAGGGGAGAAATTGGCAAAGGGCATCTGCTTTTTCCAAAAACAAAAGCTGTCGATTTATACGGATCCATCGGCTTCATCTTATAACTTTCTGGAGGGGCCTTAAAAAAACTATTATTTTCTGCGCTGTTCCACTTGGCAAACATGTTGAACGAAACGATGTTAGAAGGTAATGGAAATGCACAGCTCCAGTGTATGCAGCTACAAAGATTGTAAGTGAAACTGTCTTTACCATTTCGATTTGAATGCATCAAATTCGCAAAGGAGTTTCTTATATACGAAGAAAAATAAATGGAAAAAACTTATTCGTTTTTCAAGGAGCCAAGAGTTGATCAGAAGTTCTGCGGCGTCCACCCTGATCACATTTGAGTCGTTTCGGGTGTTCCCCACAGACTTACCTAGCAGCACAAAACGCGGCTATAAATCAGATGGCGTAGTACCGCCTGAAATCGTCGGGATCAGTTTGTATGTCACGCGCGACACTTTACGCTATATCGCTTTAAAGAAAACTTGCCGTTGTCGCCAACAGATACACGCATATCGGGGTCAGATAAGGAAGTGAATGAAAGCGAGAACGAATGTGAGGAGAAAAGAGAAGGGAAAAGCAAAAAGCAAAAGAAACTGAACAGTTAGAATAGGTGACAAGTAACAGATGAAGAAGACGTGACCACGTGAGAGAAATGGTGCAATCAAAATTGTCTGGCAGTATTCTTTCCGAGTCTTTTGAAATTTGTGTGCCAAGCAGCGCAGCTCATTTGAGACGAAGGTTTTAAAAAATGCGGCTCAGCAGGATCCAGAACATCGCGAACGAATAGTTATGAAGATGACCGAAGGCTAATCGAACACGATGGTTAATTTGGAAGGTGCATCAGTTTAAAGGCAATGACGTCATTGCATTCAGCTTGTTTCGAGGAGGCGAATCAAAATAAAAACACTCCGTCGGGATACCCTTGAACCCATCCCATTTATAAGTTTTCTTTATAGGATTGAAATCGCAAGAGTTCTGGATAGGTGAACATTTATAATTTTAATGGCGGCCATATTGCTTTTATTTTATTTTCATTAATAACAAGATACACAAAGGTATACCCGTTAACAGTGTATCTAAGAGCAGCACACTGAACAGAGTTGATAACAATAATAAGAAATCCAACAGGAAGATAAACATTGATCAAGCATTCTTCAGCTTCAAGATGGGATCGAAATAAGAGAGTCAGATTCCTTCATATATTATAAATTTGGTTTCGATCGTATTGTAAATACAAACAAACGTCTGCTATCCACTTCTATTGCACCATCTCCAGTGGATGCAGCATTTATTATTATTAATTTTTATTTTGTGCTGGTGCTCTTGAGTTGGAACCCGAAAGATACAGAATTTGTTAGCACCTACTCTCTCATTGCCCTTCCTCTATGGATGTGGATTCTGTCCTGCTATATAATGTCAGACGATGGTGGAAGTTGACCCCGATGGTTAAGTCACACTTAGTTGTGGCTCACATCCTCGTGGTGTGATCATCTTTCTGGTGACAAAGTGGCCAGAAACTACAAAGGCCCTTTTACAGAGTTCTACGTCATCACAAAGTACATGAGGGAGTTGAACTAACGTTCTAGAGCAGCCGCACATATGATAATAAACATGTCTACATGTAAATATAGATGTTATTAGGGACACATGCAGATGTTTCATAAGTTGAGTTCATACCCCCGCTTTCCATGTTGGAAAGAAGGCTGAAAATATACTTAACTTTATTAGCAATATTGCTAGAAGCAACCACATTATTTCGAATAATTTCCCCTCCTCCTCATATACCTAAATTAGTTCAACGATACTGCACCCAGAGTTTTACAGAATATCTGATCACTGAATGTGTCATGAACGTCCATATTGTAGAAGCAAGTCATCTTCATAAGATGACTCGCTTAATCCGATGTTGACGCCAGTAACTCGTTCATTGAAGTCCAACGGATCTTTAATGAAGGAGAAAGCCAACGCAATAATCCAGGAGATGAAATAGATGGAGGAATGATAGCAACCCGCACCATTTCAGGAATTTTAAATAATACGGATTTCTTCTATTTGAAGTTATAGCAAAATAATCCATAAGAAAATTCCTGAGATTAAAACTAATAATTGGGCATGTCCAAATGCAAAGTTCAAAATGCAAACACACGCAATTTACAGACAATATACACAGAGCAATAGGCCTTAGTCGCTGATGCTCCTAAAACCCTACAACAACTTTCTTTTTGAAGTTTTTTTATAACCTTCAGGGATGGGGAAAGTTTGATCTTCAGCCCGCCGACTGAATAGATCCAGTATTTGCCTCGTGCCAAGTTTGGAGCGTGTGTGGAACTTGCTCAAAAGTTGAATTAAAATTTTAAATTTATATAAATTTAGCATAACCTTAATAACCCATATCCCGAGACAAATAACACACAGACCGGAGTAAATTAAATACAGGAAAAAAGTCATTCTCCAGATGACTTTTTTCCTTTATTCAAGCATCGCAATTAATTCAGAAACAAGATGAACGTACCCAGAGAACACAGTAAATGTATGTTTAAATACTACACGCAGTTGTTTGCATTTCGCAAGGAACGCCAAACTATTTAATTAAAATCCGCGCAGCTATAAGTTTTCAAATCTGACATCCCGCAAGATATTACCACCACATTCGAGAGTAAACCAGAACAACTAGAAGTATTTAGATGGTGCTTTCTAAGTCACGAAATGTAATGGACTTGGCACAATCTTTTTATTAGAATTAAGAGAAGGGGACCAAACAACTGCTTAAAGAACTCTTGGGGAACATATCGAACAACAACATTGCGATCATTTATTTGCGCAGAATAAGGAACGTGCGTTGTTAGCATAAACAGGTTTTCATAGTTTAGTTTGGAGTAAGCTTTGCTTGCTTTCTTTAAAGAGTTCTGATGGGCATTTTTCATCTACAAACACAAAAATTCACACCAGCAGCAGCTAGACAATGGTACGAAGAAGGAGAAAATGTCACATGGAAGAAGTAAATCTTCCCATAAAGCGGGCATCAAACTCATAAAAAAATAAATAAACAGAATTGGTGTTAGTGTGCTGAGAATAATCGTCATAATTGAGTTTTCGTTTTACAGACTGTCCACATAAATTCCTTTTCTCAACAGAGCCAGTATTATAGGCGTGCAACTGAGGAGGGCACCACCATTGCCATTATGCATAAAGCCGTGCTTCTGCGCACGCAATATCCTTTAATCTCGGGTAATAAATAAACAAACGGCTTGTATTTTTCATAGAGGAAGACTTATAGTTTCATTGGGTGCCAGTTAAAGCAGCGATGTCCAAAGTCCATTTTTTTAAAGCTTGTGTGTGCGCGCTCGCCACTTTTCTACCTTTTGGTTCTCTAAAACAGCTTGTCACTTTTTGCCCATTTTTGAAACAAAGAACACCAGCTGCGAGAACGGTACAGGGAGTCCCACAAGGTACAGAATCCATGAAATCAATCTTTCCATAACAAATGCTTGAAAACATATAGAAAATACGCTGAACATTTTTTAGATTTTGTGTTGAAAGACATTGAACTGTATGATGAAAATGTCTGTCCCCAATACCCAACGCACACCTGTGCAGAATGCTGCAAACCCTAAACCCTCTGCAGTGTGATCATGTCCACTGCTGTAATATCGAACGAAATGCTGTCAATCACACTCACGATGTCATTAGACCTATTTCTGAATGCTTTCCCTTCACAGGTTAAATCCGGCTACCATAATGGACAAAAACAAGGCCGCTAAGGAGATCTATTTCACATAGCCTGAGGCATATACAGTGCATTATCTATGTATTTTCAAACATTTGTTGTTAGATGGATACCAACAATTTTGTGGGTTCTCGACCTAACCCTGTACATAAACGAAAGAAGATCAAAAGTCAAAGTGCTGGCTGTTGTGAAACTTTGATAAGTTTCATACCGATATAAATAAATAAATTACATTTAAAATTTATTTTTCAATTTCTTTTATGCAAAATATAAAAAAGCAATTTTTTTCCTAAGTAAATGCAATATTGGTTTGATAATCACCAAGCCAACATCTTGTGTTCTTGCATCTCTCAGTGAGAGAGATGCAAGAACACAAGAATTATGTTCTTGCATGTCGTAATTTACTTCAAATTCCATTATGTTTCCTGGTTTAGCCAGTAGTGTGAAATTTTAATTTTTTTTAAAACATTTTAAAGCCCAACGATATTCATCTTTCATATATCGCGTACTGAGATGCAAAATATGACCATAAAAGAAAGGGGTTGAGTTACACCGCGAATATACAACGGGGTTCAAAAAAGATTTGTATTCATCCAGAAGTAGTTGTAATATTAAAGATGAGATTATTTTGTTTGATACCTTGAAATCTCTATAGAAGCCACACAAATTTTGGTTTCGATCTGACAATCATTTTCCCCCTCTGCAGCTCTGAATGAAGTGAAGTGCCACAATGGATAAAGTGGAAAACAGATCAGTGATTCTGTTCTTCTTTCTGCAAGGGAAAACACCCAAAATAATACATTAATGGCTGCTGTTTATGAAAAAGACTGCCTAGGTTACAGTGTTGTTGCATATTTATATAAACCAGTCAAATGTGGAAGAACCTCAATGCATAATAAAGAAATCCTAGGACGCCCAGCAACTGCTATAACAGAAGAGATGTTTGTTGCAAAAATCGAGGCGTTAATCTTGATGATCACCGTATTGGCTTGAAAGAACTAGCTGCAGAGCTCCAAAATGGTCTGTTGAGAACATCAGCCATCAACAGTTTAATATGAGTAAAGTGTCTGCTAGGTGGCTTCCCAAGCTTCTGACCCCCTTACCAAAAGAAAGAAATGTGCACATGAAATGGCGATGTGCCAAGAAAAACTGAAATATTGCTACATCTTACTTATTCCCCCAACCTTGTACCCTTTGATTTCCTCCTCTTTCCTGCCCTGAAGTCCTTTCTTCGGGGAAAACGCTCTGCCTCTGATGTGATTATTTCTGCTACCTAATCGTGGTTTGATAGACAGTTCGAGAACTACAAAACTGGCCTGTGGAAGTGAAAGGTGGCCTAAATGTTCCTGGCAGACTTTCATCACACAATTACTTCTGAGTGAATACAAATCTTTTTGGAACCTCCTCGTATGATTAAGCACGAATTTTCAAGGGGAAAAAAGTAGGAGTCAACTTTATACACCAGCATATACGGTGAATGGAAACTAAATTTAATGAAATGAAGAACCTTATTTTCAGTTCAAGCACTGAATTCACAGTCTGAATTCAGTGCTTGATCTTCGTTGTATATCACTTTTTTCGCCTCAAGGTAGGAGATAATTGCCTGAATTCCCCTTCCAACAGTTCGATTTGCATTACTAAACATTCATTACAAATATAATGTCCACAATAAGATTCATTTCGTTTAAATTAAAATTAGCAAATTCTTAACTACCATTCACCGCTTTTGCAAACAACGCTACCCAACATGTTTCTAACACGATTTTAAGAAAACCAAAGCACTGTGCCTTACTTTAGTAACACGTTCATTTTAAAATTACGCAAGCAGGGTTAGAAACAAACCCAGACAGCTCAAGAAGATTTCTAAGCCTTGTAAAGATACAGATTTATATAAATACACTGATTTCGACTTGCAGGAAAAAACATGGCTGACGCAAGAGAGAAGAAATTGGCTCTATTACAAAAAAGTCAGAACATGAGTAAATCTCTGAAACGATATCAAATGAGCTTCCTGTATAACTTCTACTGTAAATATTCCACCATTGCCACGGTATGATGAACAAGCACGTCAAAACTTACCAGGAATTTTCATATTTACACAAAACGTGCGAAGTAGTTTTCTCTTTTCAGAGATTTGCTGCGCGCACACGTGGAACTTAATGAAACTCTTAGTTTTCTGACCCGTTTTGTCTGAAACGAAGTGTCGTTTATTAAATATGTCTTCTGCAGAGCAGCAGCAAGCACCTCGAGCACAATTCCTCCTTGAAAGCAGAAGGTGCAGTTTTCTGAAAAGCGTGACTGCGCCTTTAATATTTATCGATAAACATTCCACTCTGGACTTCAATCAATTATTCAGTTTCGCATTAAGATATAAATCACGCGTGTAACCCTTTACATAAAATAAAATTCTTCTCGACTTTCCTTGGTAAGTGTCTTAACTCCAATAAAACTTCTCAATTCAAATAAGTAGCGGTGGAAGAATAAATATTTCAAATAGGAGCCTTATAAGAGCAGACTTATACCGTTTGGTCAACTACAGCAGTTAAATTTGATTTAAAATTTCGAATTCTTCAGGCCAGCTTTTAAAATATTTGAATTCCAAGAGAACTCATCGAAATGATAATAATAATAAATCCTCTAGAGGATAATGTTTCAGTATAGGAGCCCAGGCAATTAAGGCAAACAGATGACAGCATATTGTGTCTGTAAACTGCATGCATGCCATTGTCGGCTTGCCTCTAACTGGATGAAAAACCTAATTTTTGGTATTCTGCTTGATGATTATTAGAATAATCAAGTTAAAATAATATTTACATGTATTTTCGCAAGCCAGAGAAAGTTGAAACTATCACCAATGGCCTCAATAGTCAACTAAAAAGTGTAATGTAATGGTAATCGCTCTTGACAAAAAGATGCGGTGTCTGTTCAGTGAGATTTGCCAAATTACCATGAGTGATGTGTGCGTTTCATCTCAGTGCAAATGATTACAAAGGGAAGTGGAATATTAAAAGCTGCCAACAGCAAAAACAGTGTTTAATATTCTCTCGAAGAAGTTATTTTCTATTATCCCTTGCTGCACTCCATCAGTGTCAGGTAGGGATACAGAGTTCTTCAAGCTACTCGAGAAGTTGAAAGACCGATTTTATTATTCTACTCCATAATTTAAAATGTAATATTCTTTTTAAGAATGCTGCCCGTACTTTAATGAGATGGGGTTTTAATTCTTCCTTTTAATCCATTTTGCAAAGTAACGAAATCGATTGTTTTAGAATTAAATGCAGTACGAGGACGGGAGTGTGTTTATTTGTTTTAGGTTAAATGCAAGGCAGCGAAGACCATGAGGCACAGTTTGTAAACTGCTTATATTCTTTGGTAGGTTGCCTGCTGGTTGGATTGAGAAACCTGATTATCTAGAGGGGAAAAAACACTGCAAGCCTAACCATAGGTCGAATAGATTAATAGCAGTATAAAAAACTGTCTAGACGGGTCTCAAACAAAGTCTTTTTCAAACGGTGTGCAAGCACAGCTGGTCTACACTCGAGGGCTGGCCGTTTCAGCAAATATATTCACCAAGAACGTCGTGATGAGAGGGTGACCAAGTACAGGGTGTTTCAAAAATGATGGTTTATAATTTAAAGGTGAAAAGTACAAACTAAAATAAGCAAAAAAAGTCCCAGTGAACATCGGGCCGCAAATGAACCGTTTTCGAGATAATGCACATTTTCTGTTAGGATCCGCCATTGACTATGGGAGCACTAGTTTAGCAAAAAGCTGTGAATCTTTTGCTAAGGGTGGTTTCATTAAACATAAAATAATACATTTTTAATTTTTGGTTTGATACAGGCACACTACATGCCATTTCTGAGCCTACCTGCTCGTACTCCATGTGCGAAGCGCCCATGTTCTCTAAGGCGTTGATGTACCCTGATGAATGTGCACCTGTTGGGTTGCCTTCGGCGGGGAAATGCTTCTTGTACAAACGTGCAGCCTTGAGTGCACTGCCGTAGGTTTTACAATACATGAAGTGCATGTCCACATACTCTTCGTTGCTGTAACTTCTTTCCACAAGTTGACCTTGTCAATGGTGGAGCCCAACTCAGTACAGTTCACTTTGTCAGTGGTGGATCCCAACTAGAAATGTGCAATATCTCGAAAACAATTCCCTTAAGGACCCATGTTTACTAGGCTTTTTTTGCATATTGTGTTCTGTACAGTTCACCTTTAAATTATTGACCATCACTTTTGAAACACCCTGTATATTAATTCGCCCTTTTCTACATAGCCTCAAAACAGGCAAACAAATTTTTATCACAAGTACTTTAAGAGGCCAATTTTGTAGAACACTGTTGGGTGCCCTTCTCTTGAAACTGTTACCCACTCTCAGAAATTGCTGCATCATCTTCCGGAAAATGCTTCTCACTCAAGAAGATTTCGAGGATATAAAGAAATGCGCAGGGACGAGGCCAAGAGTATGGTGAATGTAGCTAAATTTATAAGCCAGCAACCACATGCGTAATATCATGTGAATTGCATTCAGAGACATTTCCTAAGGAATATCATGCACATTTTGTCAGCAATTCTGTAGGTTATTCCTTGATAGCATGCAAACGGAACAGAAGGTTGCAGTAACGTCCCTCTGATGGTGGTACCCTTCTGAAGATAATCGGTGTACACCCCACCACGCTAGTCGAAAAAACTGTACCAGGGACGAAGACGGAAAGTTTTTATCTGTTTGGAATGCTCCGTACTGTCATTGTAAGAAATGGTGAATATATACATTGTCCTACCATTAATATCCGGACACCCTCCATGGATGGGGAAACAGGTCCTACGCATGCAACACGTTACAGAACCTGCTATAAATATGCACACTGGACTTCGAACAGACAATTGCAAAGATAACACGTTCAACAGAATTAACAGACTTCCAACGTGGAATAATAGTAGGATGCCACATATGCAAGCGTTCTGTACGAGACATCGCAGTCACTCTGGGGATCCCTAGGTCAACGGTTAGTGGCATCATATGCAAATGGCAGAGGAATGGGACTTAATCTGCCAAACATCGGCCTGGTAAACCCCGAAAACTAACAGAACGGGACAAGAGAATTCTGCGAAGAACTGTAGACGCGAATTGTAATTTGCTATTGTCTCAAGTCACACAAACCATCTGTGAGAGTATTGGGACTAATGTCAGCACTAGTACAATACGAAGGACACTCCATGACTCCATGATATGGGTTACAATGGTCGTGCAGCTGTTCACAAGCCAATGATCACCTCAAAAAATGCTAGACGCTAATTAACATGGTGTAAGGAGAGCGCGAATCCTGGACTGTAAAGCAGTGGCAAACAGTCCTACGGACAGACGAGTCGAGGTTCGCACTCTACCAGCCTGATGGCCGTTCCAGGGTGTGGCGAATGCCAGGAGAACAGTTTCTTCCGGATTGTTTCCTCCCAACAATGAAGTCTGGTGGAGGTAGTGTCATGGTATGGGGCTCCTTTTCTGGTTTGACTTGGGCCAATTAGTCGCTATCGACAAAACCGTAAATGCTGTGCAATACCAGGACAGCCTGGACAATTATGCATTTCCAACATTATGGCAATACTTCGGAGAAGGCCCATACCTGTATCAGCAAGACAACGCGCCATGCCATACTGCTCGGGACGTAACAGAGTGGTTTGAGGACATGGGTATAGAAAAGTTTATTGGTCAGCCCAGAGTAGTGATCTGAACCCTATCGAGCATCTTTGGGATGTATTGGATCGTCGGGTACGTGCACGTCGAGACTTTACAAAGAACAAGGGCAATCTGGTGGCTGCGTTAAAGGCCGAGTGGAGGAAGATATCACCTAACATTTATAAAAAGCTGGTTGAGAGTATTCTGCGAAGATTGAAGGCCGTCATAAAAGCAAAAGGTTTCAGCACAAAACATTAAATGACACAATAAAAGCTCTTTTTTTGTATAAAGGTCTATCTTCCAGTCACATAGCTGGTGGCCACAACAACTCCACAGGGAGTTGTTTTGGCCACCATCAAATTCCTCCAACTGCATCGATCGTGTGCTATACGAGCAGCATCGCAAAGTGTCTGGGCATGACACTTTGCGATGAAACCCATAACCCATAACACTGATCACATCCTTCCACCTAGTTGAAGGTCTTCCTCTGCACCTCTTCCTCTCGGTTTTTCCTTTCATTATATTCTTCAATAGAAAGTTTTTACTTCTTACTATATGACCAAAAAACTTGAGTTTTCTTTTGTTGATGCTATGAAGAAGGATTTTAGGCCTGCCAATTTTATTCGATACCCGCTCATTTGTTCTTTGATCGAAGTAAGAAATATGCAGTATTCTCCTGTAACACCACATTTCAAATGCCTCAATTTTCTTCCTGCAACTCTTTTCAGATGCCATCCTTCCCATCCATAAGTGGCAGCTGGAAAAATTAACGAACCAATGATTCTCAGTTTCGTCTTTAGGGGCAGATCATGATCTCTCCATAATTTTATCAGATCAGCGACCAACGTTTTAGCAATTGCCTGTCGTCTCTTTACATCGTTTGAACAGTCACTATTTTTATTTATTCTTGACCTTGAGTAATCAAATTCATCAACTTCTTCGATATCTTGCCCATTAACCTTCACTTTACTGGAACCGAGATAATCACCATAATTTTACTTTTGCACACATTCAGAAACAATCCTTTTTTCTTACTTGCTTCATACTCTCCTCAGAGTTTCTTTAAGATGATCCTTAGAATTACAAATTAGCACAGTATCATCTGCATAACTTATGTTTTTTATCTTCAGTCCTCCAATTTTGATGCCAGTCTCTAAATCTTCCAAAGCTTCACGCATGATATCTTCGGCATAAAGATTAAAAAGGTGAGGTGACAAAATACAGCCCTGCATGACACCGTTACCTATTGTGAAAAAGTCCGTGTTTCCCATGTTCCTTCTCACAGTTCCTTCCTGTTCCTGGTACAGTAGCTTAATTGGATGAATTATGTGGATTGGGAAACCCATAACAGTCATCGTTTCCCATGTTGAACACAATCAAATGCTTTTGCATAATCTATAAAACACAAAACGACTGGAACATTGAATTCTTTGCATTTTTCTATAATCAGTCGTAGACTTAAGATCTGATCTCTGGTTCCTCTGCCCCTTCTGAAACCTGCTTGCCCTTCTAGCATTTCTTCTTCAAGTTTTCTTGAGATTCTGTTTAATATGATTTTAAGAAGAATATTGCTAGCGTGAGAAATTAGGCTAATAGTCCTGTAATTTGAGAAAATTTTCAGATCTCCTTTTTTGGTAAGGGGATGAAAATTGATTTCTTCCAATCTGATGGCTACCGTCCCGTTTCCCAAATTTTTACAATCATTTTATGAAAAAATTCGGCGCCCTTCACACCTGTAGCTTTAATCAAAAGGACACCTACCTTTAGTCTAAAGGTAGGTGTCCTTTTGATATTAATGGTAGGGCGTTGTATATCTCATTCATATTCATCATGCCATTATGATCACTCTTGCAAATGGTCAAAAGTTATTCTGAAATATTACGGCTTGTATCTTCTCGAAAAGTGGCAAGAGCCAAGGAAACCACTGAACAGAGCCCTGGTGTATGTGTTACAAGTAGTTTGAAATTTGTTTTACAATGAGTCAATACTCACAGTGGTCGCCAATCCTGAAATCTCACATTCCCCTCCGTGAGAGAAATTGCTGGACTCTGTAATTTCTGCATTATGAATGAATGGTAACGTGTTCCCACTGTAATTGCCTACACTGAGCGTGAAAATCTCAACCAATTCTGCATCATATCCTAATTAATTGTTTTGGATTGTTCAGAAACAGAAATTGGGTCCAACTACGCTTTGTCCATGGTTCCATGGTCACATTTCCCCCCTCTTCTGTAGGTTCTGTAAAAAGACTATCCATACGATTATCAAAATTTGCATTACATGTGTTATGAGGTACCCAGAAAATAACAACACGTTTCTATAGTTATGCTTTCTCGATGAATATGTATTATTATTGAAAAACACTCAGCATGAAAATTAAACTGCAAAAAAATATTCTCCTTGACAACTGTATCCCATGTTATAATTTTCTTTCTGAAAAAAAAAAAAGATTGGAATTTTTCCTTCACGGAGGAAAGGAAAAGCCACCGGCATGAGGAACAGAAGTGCTTGTTAATTCAATATTCAAGCGGTGGCAGAAGTTCTTCTAAATAAGAGATATTCTACCACATTAGACCTAGAATGTCATTTAGCGTAAAGAAATTCAATAATACGAAAATTGTAATACTACAGTAAATTCGGTGAATAATAAGACAGAAAAGTTCACCAATAACTGCTTGATTTCTCCAGAGTAAGACATGGAAATTGAAGAAGAGAGGCAGTAAATGTTGATTTAATTTTCCAGAGAACGATTCCAACTTAGAAAAATAACTTTAAACTACGATCTGAACAATGACGAATCTAATTACCTCGTGAAGATTATTCGCCGGTGCTTTTCTCTGGCATTGGCTTTGTAAATTTGGATTCTGATTAAGCTTGTGAGTCAGCGTACGTCAATAAAGAATTGCTGATAAATCTCGAATAACTTGAATGTTCGAGGACTTTCTAATGAGCAACAACACAGTAGTGTTCCTCTCGCTGTCTAATACTGGCGTGACTGACACTGCTCCTTGGTTCTTTTAGTTAAAATAATGAAAACCAAAAAATAGTTATAATTCGGGAAATTAAGAAGAAAATCCACGCAGTTGGAACAACAATGAACTCGGTGCTGTTTATTCTTAGACATTGTAAAAACATTTCACTTAAAACTGGACAAGACTAAGTGTGACAGCACGAGCAGCTGCTTCCTTTCAACTCCTTAAATAAGTTATACGTTTTGGCTAAACTCGATCAAAGTTGTTTTCAGAAAAAGGGAAACTTTTAACAACCGTAACCGGAAATAAAATTAAACTTCAAAACTTACAAATTGAGATGATAAGATTACTGATATTGCAACCCAACACTGTGCAGAAAGGTTCCACAAATCGTTACAAGAAACGTACTGCAAGACAATCAATTCTTCCTTGTAAGTAACTCTGTATATTCACCCGAGTGATATTCGGACACTAGCTTGTCTCATACCATGGACCCAATAGTCTTTGGGTTGGTCCGATCCAAAGAAATGGTGAAATGAACTTGTCACATAAAGGTAAAAGTTGCCAAGTTATTTGCTGTTTGAGAATCATTACTGTGAAAATCACACAGAATATGCATGGCGATTTAGAACTTGAAAATTAACTGTGATTTATGTATATGGAGATTGAATCTTACAATTCTTTGCAAATACAACGTTTAAATTGAATGAAAATTTACTCTAATTTCAAGAATTCAATCCAAGGTATTTCAAGCTAACTGTTTTGTTTGATCTATTGTTTAAACTAACAGAACTAATGCCATTAGGTGTCTGTACACTGTGTGCATTCAAGACCCGTTTTTGGATGAAATCCCCGACCTTCGGAAAGGGGAGAAAAGTAAAGCATCCAAATTAGCTTGCCACTACGTGAAAAAGCCCATAAAAATTCCTCCCATCTTGAAGAGATTAGAACCTAGGCCTTTTCTACAGAGTGTGGAAGAAGAGTGGGCAAAACCACTGTTCTGATCGCGATTTTCCATCTTCGTTTGTCCAGATAGCCCTGTCGCTAGAGTTTATATAATCTTTTGGTATATTCAAGTCAAACTGTTGTTTTTGGGTTACAGGCGCATCAGCAATTTAGACCATATTGCGCCGTATATAATTTGTCTCTAAATTGCTTAAGTTTTGTGGCCAATTTGCTGTTTGCCAAACAAAAAACTCGAGTTTCCTGAAGAAAAACACATGCAATCTTCACCTGAGACCAACTAACTCAGTCACGTTGTGAAAAATACCCATAAAAATCCCTCGAGTCATTGACGGGATTCGAACTCAAGTCTTTCCAACCCAGTGTGGATTGGAAGGTGATAACACCAACTGCGCTAGTGAAAAAAAGAAAACGGCTTTACAAATGACTAGCCTTATCTATATAACTTATCTCGTATGAGAAGTGCCGTTTTTAGTAGTGCAGCAATGAGGAAACTCGTAGCTAAAACCTTGGAAAAGAAGATATCAATACCATTGAAAATTACAATGAATAAATTGCTGATCAAAGGTAACATTCCCTTCATCATTGTTTTAAAAGTAGATATAAAATAGAAGACGTTACATATTTTTGTAATACTGTATGTAGAATTTTCTTTTGCTAACGTTTATCTTCTTGGATCTTGTCTTCGGAAAAAGTTTTATCAAGCCTGAGGCTGGGCGATTCCCTTCGCAAGAGCACTTACGAAACTAAATAAACATGAGACAGAAATAATTCTTTAAATGCGCCGCTTTAAAAATCTGCAAGCAAAATTTCTTTCCACAAAGAAGTTAGCGAGGACTGTAATCGATCTAATTTCCCTTTTCGAATGATCGGAATTTATTCCGAATAGAAATCATCTCAAGAGAAAGAAAGTGATTAAAGGACGAGAAGCAGATGATATCGTGATAGAAGAAATCTTTGCCCTTATATATTGATAAAAAAAAATACGACTAACGAAAGAAATCCCAACATCTAACTTCATCCATCAAATGGAGATAAGAGCAGAAAACAAAACGCACCGATTGTAATCTGTTCAGTTAGCAGAGGATATCGTCCTTTCGAGCATCTTCATCTCACAGACATACTTAGCTACGAATTTTAAAGATGAATCCATTACAAACATAAAAGATACCGGAAGAAGAAATATAAGAAAAGATCACAGTGCGAAAGACTCTGAAACCAAAACAAAATTACATTGCGAAACTTGCTCTAATCCATAATGGAGTCTTTAGAGAAATGATTCCGAAGTACATCCTTTACAACGAGAAAAATTAATACTACTGCTGTCCAAGCCCTTCATGGCCAGAAGGCCAGGGGTGGTGTGGCGGCTGTAGCCGAGTGGTCAAATCCACGCTTTGAGTGACCGTGGTTCAAGCCCACATTATTATTAAATACAGTATAATTCTCGCGTTCTCTTTATCTTGTGAACTTCTGACTTTATGTGATCAATCCGGCGGATCAATAGAAAATTTGCGTTTCTTAATAGCTGGGTTCGGGTGAATTGATTAACAATTATCAAGTTTTAATTATGCACTTGTGGAATAGATTTTAATGTACTGTAAAACCAAACTTCCTACTCGGCGCACGGATTGTATAGTGTCCATAAGCCCAATTCGGATTGAAGGGGGTACTGAGTTTCCGGTATTCAATCAAGATTTCTACGTTTTATAATTTAATTAAAAAAAATAATATACAATAATTTTACATGGAGACGTCTGGCAGTTATTTTTAATTCGAATTTATTTCTACAGTGCTCATATATGAGGTGGTTGTTGTGTTTTAATCCATCAATGGCTAGACCATACTGCACCGTATTACGTCTGTAGCCCTCGTGAGTAGCACAGTTGGTAGGATCGCCGTCCTCCCCCACACTGGGTTGAAAAGATCTGAGTTCGATGACGGGAGGAAATTTTATGTGCCTTTTCACAACTTGGCTGAGTCAGTCGGGCTCAGGCGAGGGTAGCATGGTTTTTTATCTCCCGGAAACACGGGAGATAAAAAACCATGCTGGCTGAGTCAGTCGGGCTCAGGCGAGGGTAGCATGGTTTTTTATCTCCCGGAAACTCGAGATTTTCATCAGTTGTGTCTGATGCATGGTACTTGAGCACTGCGTTACCAATAATCACAGGAGGGATATCCGGATATTAATGGTTGCGCCGTGTACCTATAACTGAAGAAATGCATTACTTGTTCTGAGGCATTATAGAATTAGACAGTGCAGCGTGAAAAAACACCACCCAGAGATGTAATTCAGACTGTTATGCCAGTGAAATAATGTTCAACGTTTGCTTCACAGTTAAATGCGTCGTGACTAAAGCTCATAATTGCCATCATCCAACAAGACAGCAAATCTTTATTGCAACTAGATGAATACAAATGTAGAGCATGGGTACTATTGCAGCTGTCCCCTCACTGCCAAAAGCGAGGGACTCACACCTGAATTAAATAATTATGTACACACGTTATAAAAGTGGAAAAATGTAATATGCCATAATGATTCCTCTCATAATGTAAATATTAAGTGAAGTATCACCACACCCATGCTTCTGGTTTACAGAATGTAAACCAGAAGTTTACAGAATGTGGTGATCCTTCACCCACATACACAGCCAACGAATTTTGTCACTAGGAGGCGTAATAACAGCATCTTTTTTAGTGCAGATCATTCTTGGCACTCACCAAATAAACAAGAAGTGTAATCCAGTACTCAATGTCTAACGCACTGCAGCACACATTGGTCACAAAGCTGTAAACAGCAAGCCAAATAGGACTCCTCCCTGTGGAACATCAGCAGAGATCGCCTTCTTGTCCGATTGATCACGCACATCAACCTCTAGTACACTGTCATGGAGAAGTGCTGCTATGAACCAGAGAATATTATACTAGATTGGATAGTGGCATTCAAGTAAGCAGAGGAGTACCGATATGTTGATGGCATCAAAGGTAGCTTCACTATGTAGCTACGTCATAGCGAGTTTCTCGTGCCGTTCAAAAGCAGACAATACAGTACGTGTGGTTGCAAAGAGAATCGTCACTGCGGACCAGTTTCGATGGCTTAGTGGAACTGTGGTGGCTTATCCCTAAAAAGATGATCCATTAAGATGGGCAACGTAATTTTTGTTACCCATCTCAACCAGCTTTTTATAAAATAGTGTAAAAAAATTATGGACGTCCTAAAGTCTCGGAACTTTATTAGACGGTTGGACTGACAACTTGAGTAGTCGAGACCCGCTAGTTATCGTGACCGAATTAGCGGGTCTCGACTACTCAAGTTGTCTATCCTACTAGCTTTTTATAAAGGTCAGTTCATATGTTCCTCCACTCGGCTTTTAATGCAACCACTAGTTCGGCCTCATTCTTTGGACGAACTCGACGTGCACGTACCCGACGATCCAATAGAGAGAAGACAGAGGGTGGTAATCAATGGACGCTGCTCTTCGTGGACTAATGTTATTAATGGAGTTCCACAGGGTTCGGTGCTGGGCTCATTGTTGTTTTGTATATTTATCGATGATATTCACGAAGGTATATCAGGCTTAGTGTCGAAGTTTGCAGATGATACAAAGGTTGGCAGAGATAGTAATGACAGTGTGCTACTGCAACAGGATCTAGAAAATTTGGGCAGATGGGCTGAGAAGTGGCAACTGAAGTTTAACATTGACAAATGCAAAGTAATGTATATGGGTAGTAGTAACAGCAGAAGAACGTACCACCTGTGTAGTACTACACTTAGGGTGGTAGAAAATGAAAAAAAACCTGGGAGTAATTCTGCAGTCAGATATGAGGTTTTCTGAGCAATGCAGACAGGCAGCAAGAGCAGGTCATGGGGTTTTGTCAATGATATACAGGAATTTTGCTAGCAGGGAAAAGGAGGTGATTGTCCCTATGTATAAGGCAATGGTCAGGCCACGCCTTGAGTACTGTGTACAGGTCTGGAGCCCTCATTTTAGGAACGATGTAGATTTGTTTGAGCGTGTACAGAGAAGGGCAACAAGATTGGTGAGTGGAATGAAGGGATCCTTCGTTCCCCTTACCAAAAGGGCATAAGTTCTGCAAATTTCAATGACTGGAGACTAGGCACCTATCAGGTGATCTGATTGAAGTGTATAAGGCCTTGAATGGGTTGAGCACGTTGAATTGTGATGGGATTCTTCCACTTGCTGAGATTTTACGAACCTAAGGGGGTATAAATTGAAATTGAGGAAAGACAATTGTAGAATAGATGTGCGGAAATTTGCCTTTAGCCAGCAGGTGGTTAATTGCTGGAACAAACTTTCATCTGTCGATGTGGAACTTGATAGCTTAAATAAATTCAAGGAGGGAACTGGACAAACATTTAGAGGGAATGGTCGTGTGAAATTTTTTTTTTTTTTTTTTGGCTGATGCTATATAAACTCATATGCTTGCTTTCTTGCATCACATGCCTCTTTGTACATCCCAAAGATGTTCGATATGGTTCAGATCAAACTGTGGGCTGGTCAATCAACTTTTCCACACCCATGTGCTCAAACCACCTTGTTATGACCCGAGCAGTCTCGCATGGTGAGTTGTCTTGCTGATACTGGTATGGGGGCCTTCCCTGAAGTATTTCCATAACGCTGGAAGTGCATAATTGTCCAGGCTGTTCTGGTATTGCACAGCATTCATGGTTTTGTCGATAACGACTAATGGGCCCAAGTCAAACCAGAAAAGGAGCCCCATACCATGACACTGCCTCCACCAAACTTCATTGTTGGAGGTTACAATCAGGAAGGCACTGTTCCCCCTGGCATTCGCCACACCCTGGAACGGCCATAAGACTGGTAAAGTGCGATCCTCGACTCGTCTGTCCATAGGCCTGTTTTCCTCTGCTCTACAGTCCAGGATTAGCGCTCCTTACACTGTGTTAACTGGCGTCTAACATTGTTGAGGTGATCAATTCTGTTGAAGTGCCATCTTGCATGACCACTTTTGCAATTGTCTGTTCGAGGCCCAGTGTGCATATTTATAGCGGGTCCTGTGACGTATTGCGTGCACAGGACCTGTTCCCCATCCATGGAGCGGTGTCCGGATATTAATGGTAGAGCAGTGTATATTGGAAAAGTTGATTGGTTGATGTGCAGAGATGGTAATGGAATGCAAGATGTTTTGTTGTGATTCGTGGTCGGGACATAGAAGATGGAGTTGGCTGCACTGCAAGCGTGTTGAAGCTAGTGATATGATCTAACCATTGGGCTGGGACTAGCTGACTAGGAACCTATACGCTCTGCAGTTCTTGTCGTTTTTGTATGGTTTTTAGGCGCATCAGCAACCATATTGTATTGCATATATTGTCTGCAAATTGTGTGTTCTGTGGTCGATTTTCTGTTTTCCTGAGTTTTCGGGATAAAGAAACCGTGCTACACTCACCTGAGATCGACTAATTTAGACACGTTGTGAAAAAGGTACATAAAAATTTCTCACGTCATCGACGGGATTCGAACTCAGGTCTTTTCCACCCGGTTTTGGAGGACGATGATTACACCAACTCCCACACAACTTAGGATCCCACAAAGGTTCCTAAGTCGTGCGCTCGTACTCTTAAGATATACGGTTGGAAACTTGTTGAGTACTTTTCCAAATCTGGTATAATTGCTCCTTTTAATAGAAAGGCCATGTGTACATTTCGATTCCAAAAGGCTTTGGGGAGAAATGAGATTACTTGGGGTTGATGAATGACGGAGGTTTCGACGTATTTTTTGGGAAAGTCGACCACGAATAGGTTATAATTAAAGTAGCACGGATAGGTTGGTGATCCGATTAATAATGAATCTCAGATGGTCTCTAATCATATACCCTCGGTGATCACAGAATTATGACCATCCCATCTGCAGTGGACTATGCTACATAGCTCGCAGTATAAAATGCCGAACAGCTTCCTACCAAAGAGCAATGGCAATTTGCATCTGTTCATCCTAATCACAGTGATAAAATAGCAGTAATGGGACGTAGAAAAGATATCACGGAATTTCAAAAGGGCACGATTATGGGAGCTCGTGTATCGGGTGCTTCCATATCGGAATCGGTTCGTCTTGTCGGTTGCCCATGTGGTTAATGTTGTCCACTGTGGTTAATGTGTACAAAGAACGGTGTCGAACGGGTTACCTTTCGCCGACAGAACTGTAACGGATTAACGCAAGGTGGATGTCGTGGTAAGCGAAGGGTACAGCGCAGTGTACGGGCACAATGGCAAGTCACTAAGTCACAGTTGACAACGCAATATAACATGGGGAATACAAGAACACTGTCCCAAATGGAGATGCGCTGCACACGATGCACTGATTATCATCGACACCGCATGCTGTGATGTCACTAACACACTGGTTCGACACTGGATGACTGGAAACGAGTGTGTTGGTCACGAGTCAAAGTACATGGTGCAGTACGCCGAAGGACGCCTTCGTGCGTCCTGCCAAACACCAGTCCATGGGCTCATCCTGCATTTTGCACACTATCCAAAGAGGTGCGATGGTTGCTTAATATGGGCATGTTTTGCTGGCAAGAACTAAGACTCCTGGTGTATATGGACCAACGTTTCACTGGTGAGATCTACCAGCAGCTGTTAGGAGACCATGTGAACCCTGCCATGTTTCAATTTTTCCCGGACAGAAACGAAACAGTAAAAGACGATAATGCCCGCTCTGTGCACGAGTGGTTCGAGGAACACGGTGAAGATATCACCCATTTTGTTTGGCCCCAAATTCACCTCACCTCATCTCAATCCAATTGAATACCTGTGGGTTGTTTTGAAATCGTTAGTGGACACGCAACCGTCATCTATTCCGACAATGCGGAAAGCCCTGCAGGCAGCATGGCTTCAGATCTCTACGGAGGTATGCAGACATCTAGTGGAGTCAATGCCTCGGTGACAAGCAGCTATAATTTCTGGTAGCCCGTGCAAATGGTGGCCCAACACCGTACTAAATAGGTGGTCACAATTTAGTGCTCACTGAGTGAATATTAAGGAGTAAAATAGCAGCTCAAATGGTTTTCTTCTCTAGTTGGGCGATAATTGATTAGGTGTATATTTGCAAATAGTAAACGTTAACTGGGATTAGCAATGACCTCTGAATAGGTCAATGATAATACAAGTAGTGTATTTAGGAAGTTCAGAAATGGCGTATTTCATAAATGTACGTCAGATATTTGCATTGATCCGTTTTTTTATTATGAAATGATGGACAACGCTTAATATAAAATATATAAGCTGTTTATGCCAACTGTAAATACTGGAATAGCGTCAGAACAAATTGAAATCCGAAAAACATCAGCAAACCTCTGTCATTCACCCCAGGGGCTCACATCTGGTAAGTATGGGCTTGGCACACCCAGGATCGTGAGCTGGATATCACCATTCTTCTCTTTCTTGGTGATTCCCTACTCAAAGATCTTCTCATTAAAATATATGCAACCTCAAATCATCCTACAAAGACTAAAAGCTACATACTGGAAAAAAATTGCTGCTAGCCATCCTGATCAAACGCTTACCAATTTAGCTAACTTGTTAAAAGACATCGCCCGTGAAGGGGCCTCCAAATCTGTACGCCTGTCTCCCAGGACCAAGAACTGGTTTACGAGCGACGCAAAACTCGCCTTCATCATGAAACAGAAACTATACAGGAAATGGCAAAGAACACGGGATCTAGCCGACTACCAGCTCTATAAAAAAACATCGGGCAAGCTTCCTACGCATTCGGAGGAAGGCACAGAACGACTGGATTGCACACAGAATGAAACTTGGGAAAATAATCTACACCAACAAAACTAACAGTCCCCCATGACCACTGACATCTTCCTGGCGTGGGCTAACTCGCTCGAAACTAAGCGCCTACCTGCTCCAAACCCCTTTATTCGGGTTAATCCACCAGCTAACCAGACATCACTGGATAAAATAGCCATCACAAAGGAACGCCTTACTGAGGTCATCAACAGCCTTCCCAACAAGTCTACCACTGGCCCGGATGGATTCCCTGTTTTCATGATTAAACTATGCAATGTATATATAATTGACCTCTTGCTTGACGCATTCAATTTCGTCCTCGTAACAGGAGTTTACCCTGCTATCTGGAACACATATTATGTTTCTCCCGTTCCAAGAAGTCTAACCCAAAATCGCCTAATGACTACAGACTAATTTCCGTAGGATGCACTTTCCTCAAAATCTTGGAAAAAGCCATACTTCCTGCTCTCACCCATCACATGTTCGGCCACAAACCTCCATAGTGGAGGTATAGAGGTTTGTGGCCTGGACGATCTACGATCACCAACCTCTTGGACACACTGTTCAGAATTTAAAGTACCTTAAGCAACAAAGAGCAACTGGATATTGTGTTCCTCGACATTAAGGCGGTCTTTGACAATCTGTCCACCCATGCATTATGTACCATACTGTGCAACTACTTCAAAATCTCTGGCAACATCCTAGTTCTCCTTAGGAAACTCCTTCAGTCCAGGACCCTATAGATCAGAAATCAAAACCATAATCACCACATTCTCTGCTCCAGAGGGCTTCCCCAAGGGGCCGTTCTCTCTCTGCCGCCCTCTTCGCCGCATCTTTAGAACCCTTCCTATCAAACCGTACTAATTTTACCACCTACGCAGATGATATTAAGTTCTTCATCATCACAAAATGCCTCCAGTCTATTACTGTGAGCTCTAACCGACAGCTACATGAACTGGAAAACTACCTTCATGCGATTGGACTCTCCATTAATAAAGAGAAAACTGCACAACTCTCTATCACCAAGAAGAAAAATACCAACGATGTGAACATCATTATAGCGAACTCTCCAGTTAAAAAAGTCACCCAACATAAAGATTTGGGTATCATCTGGGACAAAGACCTCACCTTCTTGCCTCACTTTAATGCCACTCGAACGAAAACATATTCGGCTTTATGGGCAGTAAAACAAGAGATCAACTTCCATAACCCGGACATTATCATCAAATACATTCTTCGTTGCATTTTCCCAATTCCATTATATGCCTCGACTATATGGTCCTCCGCACCCTCATCATACCAAGCCAGGTTTCTCTCCCTGGAATGGAATTCTGGATCTTGAAATGGCTAAATAGAGTTGCCGGGCTAACACCTACAATCTCAAAATCTGTTCTGGTCACCAATCTTAATACGCTACCTTGGAGTTATCACATCATCTCTAGAGGGTAAGGAACCTTTTTACCCTCTCTCAGCTTCTATCCGGAAAACTGAGCTCACCCGATATTTGGGATATCATCGCCAGACCGTCCGACAGGAGAAGATGCCAGTCCAACACCTCCCCATACAGATCGAGGCTGCGTAGCATGTCCTCCCTGGACAACATGTTTCCACATAACTCCTTCCAAAGATTTAATAGATTAGCCATAGGCGTTGAGAAACTTTGCAAGGACAGAATCTACAGAGCTTCCATTCTTGCAGCCATGTATACCTTAGTCATGCTCTAGGTGGAGTCTCTGAGATGCCACACTATCCACGCTCCGATGTATCCGTATGCACTTTTATTTGTTGTATCTTTATGTTTTTGTATCTTCGCCAGTGGCTGTTTAAGGCCGTATATTGTATCTGGCTCTGTATACAATGCATTTGTCTGTATTCTATGTTTTATCTCTGTATGTTTTTTTTTTTTTTTTTTTTTTATGTGAACCCCAAACACAAGAGGTATTAGAACCTATAGTACTTAGTACCGTGCTTGGGTTGGAAGTTGAGAAGACGAAAGAAGATATTTGTTGACATTGAACTTGAACTTCTGTAGATTGTAATTTTCAGGAAATACGTATGAAGGAAGGTTGTTCCAGAAAACAGCAGCTGAATGAATAAATGAGGAAGATGAAAAGTTGGTATTGGTTCTGTGGGTTTGAAGTTGGACAGTAAATGGATGTTGGCTGGTGACGGCACGTGTTCGGACTGTTTTGAAAGAGAGAGCAGGAATTATAGAAGCCAATTCAGAAGAACAGTGCCCATGGAAGTATCTGTAGAAGTGGCATGCAGCAGAAACAGTGAGTCTATGAGAAAGCGAGTGGAGAGACTCTGTTAGAGATGAATCATTAATTAACCTAACTGCCCTCTTCTGAATGGAATCTGGAAGCCTGAGAGAGGTTTTGGGGGCACAACCCCAGATGTGGGAACAATATTCCATGGCAGAGCGGATTTGCGATTTATACAGAGTGAGCAGCTGTTTGGAAGAAAAGTAACGCCGAGAGCGAAAGAGAAAACCAAGTTTTTTAGATGAAGAGGAAGCAACATTTGTAATGTACTTGTGCCAAGAGAGATTAGAAGTCAGGGTAATCCCCAAAAGAGATATATCATTTTGCCTAGAAATCGGAGTGTCGCTAAACATAAGCATAGGAGCAGAAGATTCCTTTTTGCGAGATATAAGACAAGACTAGGTTTTAGAAGGGTTGAAATCAACTAAGTTGTCTTTGCCCCACTGGAGAATTACCAGAAGATCGGCATTTAAGGAATTGGTAGCAGATTTTCGAGAAGTTGAAGCTGATTGAGCAGGACAAGGTTTCTCAAAATGGAAAGTTGAATGCAATGTGCTATCATCGGCAAAACTATGGATAGGATTTCCAGTCAATATGGAAGAAGGTCATTGATATACAAGAGGAAAAGGGTGGGGGAAAGAACTGAACCTTGGGGAACACCGGAATTAGTGGAGAAGTTAGAAGACAGAGAGCCATCTACCATCACTCTCAGTGAGCAATCGGAGAGAAAACTGGATAACCAATTACTAAAAACAGTTGGCAGACCATAAGATGGAAGCTTGTTTAGAAGACCTTTATGCCAAACACGATCAAAAGCCTTTGAGATGTCAAGAGCAACTACTTGCGTTTCACCGAACCTTTCCATTGAATTAGTCCATAAATGGGTAACATAAGCCAGAATATCACCAGTGGATCGCACTGACGGAATCCATACTGGCGATCGTTGATCAGACGAAAGGTTTCTAGGTAGTTTAAGAGTTGGTGGTTAATTGATTTCTCCATTACTTTAGAAAGAGTAGAAGTAATTGCAATGGGACGATAACTGGATGGGAGGGATTTGTCACCTTTTTAGGAACTGGCTGGATAAGAGCAAATTTCGAAGCAGAAGGAGGAAAAACACCTTTGGAAAAAGAAAGTGAGAAAAGGCGGCAAAGAATAGGAGTAAGTTCAGGAGCACAGGTTTTGAGAACAAGTGGAGAAATACCATCAGGACCTGGAGCTTTCTTAGCATCAAGATTCATCAAAATCCTTCTAATATCCTTTTGACGGAAGACCACAGGAGGCATTGAATGGAGCGTGTTGGGAATGGTGGGAGGTGTTTTACCAAGACCATTAATACATGAGCTGGAAGAAAAATGGGATGCTAGCAGGTCAGCTTTATCCTTGGCTGAAGTGACAACAGAACCATCTGGTTTGGACAGAGGTGGGAGCAGAGATGGGCAAAAGTTGCGGCCAATAGCTTTGGCAAGAGACCAGAATGCTCGGCTATCATTAGGGCAAGAAGCAAGTTTTCTACTCTAAGCCTGTTCAAACTCTAGTTTGGACTGATTAATAACTGCTTTACAATTGTTGCGAGCTTTGGTGTAGGCAGAAAATGAAACTGAAGAATTAGAAACAAGCCAATTACGATATGCAACATTCTTCTCTTGAACAGCCTTAGCACATTTATTGGAAAACCAAGGTTTAGATAAAGGACGAGATTTTAAAGTGGAGTGTAGGATAAAGGATTCCATTCCTGCAAGAATAATTTCACTGACACGATCTGAGCAAACGTTGACATCAGAAGTTTTGAAACAGTAATCTGACCAAGGAAAAGAAGAAAAGAAGTCCCGCAGGTCATCCCATTTTGCATTCTTCTAATGCCAAACAACACGTGATTGGGAATAGCCATGAGGTAAAGGTTCCATTGGAGAAGAGACAATCACCAAGTTGTGATCTGAAGTGCCTAAAGACCTCTCACTTCAACCGCGTACTTAGAAGGGTCGTTTGTGAGAAAAAGATCAAGCGTATTGGATTGTCCGGTATTCTTGTAGGTAAATGAACAATCTGTGCTAGGTCATTAGTAATTGCAAAAGCCTCAGCATCTCGACCTGCTGGGTCGGTGTGACTAGAAAACGGAAGCCAGCTGGAGTCGTCAACATCAAAATCACCAAGGAAAATTACCTCACTGTTAGGAAAGTTGGACTGGAGAAAGTCAAGTTGCAAAGAGAGGAAGTCAAAGAGCTCCAAGTGATTAGTGGAGTTGGGAGAACGGTAGAGACAACATATGAATTTGACACAATGAGGTAGAGAGATTTTAAGCCAGAGAAGATCAAAGAGAGGAGATTCCAAATTGCCAAGTCTCTGACAGGGAATATCAGAACGGACATATGCACAAGTACCAACTTTTTGCGGCGAAAGGAATCATAAAGCGAATAATTTGGGCATCTGAGATGAGCAGTAGTTGAATCAACCGATAACTGAGATTTTGTCAGAAAAAGTACATGGGGTTTGGTAGACTGTAAGTGGAAATGGACATCGTTGAGATTAGAATTGAGGCCACGTATATTTGTGAAATGAATTAGGAAGTCCTTGGGAGGTTTAGATCTTTTCGCAGATAAGCTTGCTCTATTAGTTTGATAATTCATGGTGTATTCAATAGTAAGAAAAAGTGAGGGGGGACATGCTGTATGAAGTAAAGAAATTTTTGGATATGGCGTGCATGTGGTAAGAATATACCCAGATCCTTGACATAACGTGGCCTCGACAATGCTCCCCGCACACACACTACTCGGACTCCCTCCAGTCACTATCTGGCAGAGTAGAGGCAGCAAGATTGTACATTAGGTGATCCGGAAGCCTCCTAGAGAGTTACCAATAGGTTCGGTCCGGTGTACTAACTTGCGGCGGGCCTGCGAACACCGTTTTAGAGCTGTACCCTCGAAATGTAAGGAATATTGGATTTCGCCACGACGTCATCATAACCTCAAAAGTCATCAATTATACTGCATGCTGGAAGAGATAGGGAAGGGTTGACCGGAACTTAATGTAACTCATGTCCTGTAGCTGCAGAGCTGTAAAGGGACATTTCTTCGGAAATAAATTGATATTAATAATAATAATACATCTGACTCTCTCTCAGAATAACTCGGGAATTTTTGTTTTGGCTGGTGCAGCATAAGCCTCACTCTTCCTTGCACCATATGGCTAATAATAATAAAATACACGAACGGCCCTAGACTTTTGTTTTTAGAATTCTGTTATTGATATGGGATTGTTAGAGTCGAGTTCTAAATAGTTTGTTTGCTTGTGTGTGCATTAGCTGTAAATGCAACTTAAATTAATGTTTTTATTTCGGAAACCTCGTTCAACTAATTGAGGTAATCCGTTTCTCTAATAAACATACTTTTAAGAAGAAATATCTTTAACAAGCGATGAAGATCAAAAGAAATTAGTATACAGAAGGTAGGTGGGCTTAGAAGGAAACACAACGACTTCAAATGAAAGACAGAAAAAGTGTAAATTAAGCGTAACTTAAGAGGAATCCAATTAAAGGCAACTGGAAAGAAATCTAAAAGAAAATTCGGAGTTTCTTGAAGGAAAGAAGAGCGGAAAGTAACTCAGTTAACAAAGAGATTGAAACAAAAAACAAGTACTCGCTTAAGGGCCGAACAACTGCAAACCGAGATTACAAACTAAGATACAGCACACAAAAAAAAAAAAAGAAAAGAAAGAAACCGTCTCACTGCTACCTAACTTCTAAATAATGAAAGAAAGGTGAACGGTGCGCAGTCAGATCGGACTTTGTTTACCCTGCTCTAAAGAAACCGTATCTCGAGATTTTTCTCAACTGCGTGTATCGAAATACGAGAGAGAACACTGAACTCGTAGAACGCTGACGCCAGTAAAATGCTGTAAAGAATAACTTAATTTGTGAGTAACTATGCCTCCTGGTCTGTAGATGAATCTAGAGGAAATTTTTCAAAAAATCTGTCATTTCTAAGAAACGAATTCATGTAAACCATCCATGAATACATCATGAATCCTTCTGGATCCTTCACATTAGCTTCAACAAATTTCCAATCTTGACTGACAAGTGAAACAAATTAAAACGCGAAATCTGAATGCCAAAACTCGCCGGTGTCTAGTCATCCATCCACGTTGTATTTTTGTAATAAGGCGCGCTTAGTATTTGAAGGCAGAACAATGGTGGAATCATGGGAATACTTAACCGTCTCCTTACCCCAATTCAATTTCTCACCATGATTGTTTTTTTTTTTTTTTAATTTTTTCCAATATAGTGTGCCCTTCATCAAGCGTGCACCTCAATGCAAGCAGGCAATACCTGCTTAACTTGTGGACCAATAAAACATATCACTCTTCACTTTTGCATCAGACTGTATGTACTAGACGGTGTCACCTTGATGATTCATGATCCAACGGCGCATAATGGCCTTTAGCTGCCATTGCGCCGTAAAACCTCCAATAACAACAACATCAGGATCCGACGCTTTAACAGGTCGCTTGACCAGTTCCAGCTTTATATGGAGTGGTAGAAGCATGAGATTGCTTACTACATTGCATGCACCAGGCTGCACACAATGGAATTCTAGCAGATCAGTTGAATTCTTATTCAAATGAATTTTCTTATAATGCTGATCTAATTCCATACTGTCCCAGAGGCAGAAAAAGGAAGGAAATATAGTGAAACCACCTTGCGAATCTAGAAGGAACTGCAGCAACTAGAAATTTCCAAGAGACATTCTATTTAAAGTGGTCATACTTGATCTTTTCTAACACACGCTTCACATTTTTGTAGTCTTCTTTAATATGAAAAAAGTGCACAACAGGGATTTATAGGTGCATATGCCCATTGTGAAGCAACACAGCTTTAAAACTTTACTTGAAATGAATATGAAAAGACGCAACTTTTATTGATTGTGACTAATAAGAATTTCTCCATAAAAAACGATCAAATAATAACAACATCGCAGAGATTCTGCAATAGTGCATGAGTAACTTTTATTTTGTTGTATGTGGAAGTGTTACAGCTAGGATCCAGTAGATCCTTTTAAATGAGATGCCAGTAGCTCTGTTTTAGAGTTGGAAGGACCCAAGTCTCTCACTGAATCATCTATTTCTTGCTGATTAGGGAAATATGGAGCTTTACTTGAACAGGCTTCTGGGGTGAAATCCTAATTATACAGTTCACCAGATTTATCATCCAATTCTGAAGATTCTTCTCTAGCAGATGAATTTGTAATTGACAAGTTTTCACTGTGTGGTACTGGAACAACAGAGGATGGTACGTTGGGATACGCTATAGCTTTTCGATTCCTAGACTTTTTAAACTGTTATATATCCGGCATACAAAAGTTCCAATCACAATGCAGATTTGTTGGGATATTTCCATATTTGCGGTCTAGCAAAAGGCAGACATTTACAACTACTACGAAATCATCTCTCTAATGCTGATCGGCAACTACCAAATAGAAATGAGGTATCCACGACTTGTCTTGATCACCCAAATGCACTTGTAATAGCAATACCCATACAACTATTTAAGTTTAAGCAAACTGTCGGTAGATGGCTGAAGAGTGTATGCCCGAGAATACTAATACTAATACAGTTGCAATTTCTAGCATCCTGGTAGTTGCAAAGTGGTCTTAAGTTAGATGCTGTTAGTGCGAAACGTTTGTGTGGTCTGAGAGATAAAAAATTGAGCAACATTTCACCATTCGCTGTTGTGTTCAACGTAGTATGAGAGCTATAAACACTGAAAGAACTGTCAAAAGTTCACGGAAACAAGAGTTTGAAGAAAACTGCATTTTTCAATTAGCAAAGGTGCAATAAATCAGATCTTAGCCACAACGACCACTCTCAAAGACTCATCAAGAAATTACTTAACATATACTAAAAAAATTAATTTTTGTGTTACAACTTATTGACAACGAATTTTAATTTCCTTAAATTTCTCAGTGTAAACAAAATTCTGATAAATAAAAATTTTGTATTATATAGAGACATCTGCCTATTATTAATAATCTAAAAATCAAATACCAAACTTAAGCTCAATAATTTATGTAATCTGTTTGCAACACAGTTTTATTCGGCAAGCCAGTTAGGGTTTTTAATATTAAGAAAGCAAATAGTTATTTAGATTTTCTTTCGTGTTCCGGATCACTTAAAAGCTATGCACTATTTCAACCAACTAAGTCCTCAGCAAGAATCATGGAAGTTGGATCTGCCTCTCGCAGAAAACAAAACCATAATCTGCCTATTATAGTGTTACTTATCGATCTCTTATGGGTATTACGTGCGTTAAATAGGCTCTGTAGCCGAGTGGTCGTAGCAGTAGCACATGCCCTTTGAGTAGACAGGGGTGGTTCAAACTCCTGACTAATAATATGGTTGATTTGTCAACCCGTACTGGACCAGCATGGCAGATTATAGTCCATTTCCCTCAACATGAATCGTTGAGGAGGCTTCCATCCTGTAGTGGGTTGATAATGGCTGCAGTTTACTTTTTACGTGCGTTAAGAGAAAAGCAATAAGACCATGAAGTGTCAGGTGTGCTGTGTTTTCTTCCATCAGTTTGCTGGATGAAAAACCCACTTTCTGATGCCACCCTCTCTTGCTCAACTAACTCAGCTACGATACTTGAAAAAAGTCCATAAAAATGCCTTCCATCTTAAGAGGATTCAAACCCAGGCCTTTACTACGGTATAGACAGAGATCGTAACCACCGTGCTACACACGAAAAAAAAAAAAAAAACCCTATGCGTCAACATGATGACTGTTTATAATCAAGCTGCTTCAATAATCAACCGGGCAATAAAAAGAAACAAAAACAAATTGGGTAACGTACGCAGAACATTACACTTCAGGTGAGTTAGATTTTCATTTTCTATTTATTTATGTAATTTTTTCCCGATTAATATAAGTTAAAACTAATTATCTTGAGATAATACGTAATAAAACCATTAATTAATAATTTTATTATATTAATCTTTTATTATTAATATATATAATGATTAATTAGTTACTAATCAACTAATAATTTTATATATTATTAGTTAATTGGTAACTAATTATCTAATTACTAATTATCTAATAATATATAAAAGTTATTGTTTTCACTTCTCTGTACCAACATCCCAACGTAATAAAACACTACGTTTTGCAATAATTACTCAATTCCACATGGATTTTTAATAATAATTGAAAAACAACACTCATTTTAAGTTACTGCTGCGATTAATATAATAAACAAATAATATAATTCATTATTTGTACGTTTAGTAACTTGATAACAAAAAAACGAGTTCTTCAAAAAAGACAAAAACCATGTGCGCAGTGCATAAACCGAGAAATTCTTTTCTGCGCATCCGACATATTGTTTGTCCACTTCTCCATTGATTGCCCAGCAACAAACATAATATTCAATGCTTCAGCTACAATATATGTTCCCTCGCGAACAACAGAGTATATATAAACACCGCCCCCCACACACAGAGTATAAATTGCCCAGTTCAAATTCACTAAAAAACCTGGAACAGACTTGGACTTATGAACCGGATTCGACCCTAATCCTTCGTGAAAACATTAACAGTGACATAGCGTGATACTGCCTTGCTGCGAAGTTACTATCTGCACTGGTGATTCAGAAGTTCATCATTTAAATCAGGGCCATCTGCATTTTTCAAGAAAAGAAAAGACTGGCGAGTTTTCTGTTCGTGTTTAAGCTTCTTTTGCTATCATGAACACAACTTCTAAAACAATCAGCTATTCTTTCTTTTTGCCCTAAAAATGCAACACATGGCAGTGGAAGCAGTTCATTTTCATGGACTTGCACGGAATTGGTCTTCATTAAAGATGCTGCTGAAAAATATTGCTCCTTCGTGGGTCACGCGAGGATCATGCATTCCAACTCAGTAGTTGCTTCACCACACAAATTGTCGGAGTTAGATGCCGGACAATCGCATCTTTTAGACTGAAAGCTTCGTCACGAAACATATTTTCGTTTGTAATCATCATTTTCTGTTCTTCCTCCTGCAAGGGTTTTATTTCATTATTTCAGTTTAAGGATGTAACGAACTATAGGGAATCCCATGCATGGCAAACTGGAAAGCAGGAAAGCGAACTGAGCAATGCAAGCAACTTAAGTTGTCAGCAAGGATGCACACTGCTCTGTAAATTTATGGCGACAAAACGTCGAAGCTGAAATCCTGTTGTTGACTAGGAAACATATCGAACTCCAAAGTGATAATACCGTAACGGGGAATCCGTATCCAGTTGCTGCTAGATCGTGTTCCAGATGATTGGAAAGCACTCCTACTTTGCATTTAAGTTGTTGTTGTAGTAAGGTTTTAGGCGCATCAACGACTGAGGCCATATTGCTCTATGTATATTTTCTGCAAATTGCTTTGTTCTGTGGTCAATTTTCTGTTTGCTGGACGAAAAACCCGAATTTCCGGGAGAAAAAGCAATGCTAGCCTCGCCTGAGACAGACTAACTCAGCCACGTTGTGAAAAAGGCCCATAAAAATTCCCCCATGTCATCGACGGGAGACTCGAACTCAGGTCTTTTCCACCCTGCGCGGAGAGGATGGTGAATTTACCAACTATGCTACCCACTAGGGTTTATTTAAGTTATTCTACAGTTCTGCTCTTGATGAATATTTGTTGAATATTTCAAGTTGCCGTAATTTGAATTCCTTAAACCTGAATATACACTAAATAGCCACTTTATTAGGTACACCAGCCCTTTTGATGAAATGAAGAACTCCTACAGTAGCAACATCACGTGTTCATACCGTGCGAAATAAAGCAAATGGGCATATACAAATAAACAATCGTCTGTATTATGTCTGTAAATTGCATTTTTGCTGTGGTCGGTTTGCCTGTTTTTCTGTGTTTGCCTGTTTTTGGAAACTGTTTTTCGCCTATTTTTATAGGCGAAAAACAGTTTCCTTGGGAGAAACCTTGCTATATTCCCCTAAGACTGAATAACTCAGTCTTAGACGAAGCCATCCAGTAAACAAAAGGTTCCCCATAAAAGGTTCCTCCTTCATTATGCGAAGCTGAAGACTAATTCAAAAATAAGTGGCCCTACAGCATCCAAATATTCCTCCTCAATATGGTGCTTTTCACTTTATCGCCTCGAGCCCTGCTTTTATTTTTTCTCAACCCGCGACACACCGTTGTCGATCACATCATCATCATCATCAGCCATTTTCAATCCACTGCAGGATGAAGGCCTCTCCAGCAACTTTCCAGTTCCTTCTGTTTTGAGCACTGGCCATCCATTTACTACTCAAAAACTCATGAATTTCATCTATCCATCTCCGCCTTTGTCTTCCAGGTTTTCTTCTAGCTCCTCTTGGGTACCATTCTGTTATTTTCTTAGTCCATCTGTCATCATGTCTTCGAGCTATGTGTCCTGCCCAAGACCATTTTAGTTCTTTAGTTTTGATAAGAATGTCCTTTACTTGAGTTTGCTGCCTAATCCATGTGTTTCTCTTCTTATCTAACATTCTAATTCCCAATATAATTCGTTCCATTCTTCGCTTTGTAGTTCTTAGCTTCTCTTCCATTCTTTTGGTGAGTGCCCAAGTTTCACTTCCATAAGTCATGGTGGGGAGTATACATTGATTCATTATTTTACGTTTCAGACAAACTGGGATATTGCTCTTCAGTATGTGACTATATTTCCTGAATGCTATCCATCCAAAATTTATTCTTCTCTTGACTTCCAGCCATTTATCATTATTACAGCTAATAACTTGTCCCAGATAAGTATATGACTCCACCTTTTCAATTACTGCTCCTTCAATCATTATTTCCCTTTCCGTGGCATACTTGTTCATCATTACTTTTGTTTTAGCCATATTCATCTTTAGTCCAAAATCCTTACTAACTGTGCATAACTGATTAAGATTTTCCTCTAATTCTTTGGGATCGTGGCTTATGACCACAATGTCATCTGCAAATCGTAAATGGTTTAGGTACTCTCCGTTCACATTGACTCCTTTCTGCGACCAGTCTAATCTTCTGAAAGCTTCCTCAAGGGCAGCAGTAAACAGCTTCGGAGATATTGTGTCTCCTTGTCGAACTCCTTTCTCGATTTTAAATTTGCTACTGTCTTTGTCTAGTCTAATAAAGGATGTAGCACTCTCATATATTTTCTTCAAAATCATAATATATGGAGTATCTATGCCTTGTCTTTCCAGTGCCCAAAACATTGCCTTATGCTGTATGGAGTCAAATGCCTTTTCATAATCCACAAATGCCAGGCATAATGGTGTTTTATATTCATTTGCTTTCTCCATTAGCTGTGATATTACGTGAAGGTGATCCATAGTTGAGAATCCTGTCCTAAAGCCAGCTTGCTCTTTCGGTTGATTCTCATCCAGTATTCTTTCTAATCTGTTAGTAAAGACCCTTGTGAACAACTTGTAGATATGGGATAACAAGCTAATTGGTCTATAATTTCCAATTTCTGATTTATCTCCTTTTTTATGCAGCAAACTATGATTGCATTATTCCACTGCTTAGGCATCACACCTTTTCTAATGCACTTTGTGAAGAGCCTTGCCAGTTTTTGTGTTATGTCTCTTCCTCCCAATTTTAACAACTCTACAGTAACTTCATCTTCCCCCGGGGCTTTCCGATTCTTCATTTTCTTCAATGCATGTTCTACCTCATCAGGAAGAATGTCGGGTATGTCGTATGTGTTGCTACTTTGCAATCCATCTTCCCCACTGCTGGTATCATTCCCTCGCTCCTTGTATAATTCTCTATAGTAGTCTTCTGCTATTTGAATTATGCCTTCTCTGCTGTTTAAAAGTACACCATTGCTATTCTTCAGTTTCAGTATCATTTGTCTTTCTGTATTACTGCTCATGGCTGCTGATTTAAATCCTTTGTTTTCCCTTAATGCTTGTTCTACTTTTCTTGTGTTAAATCTTCTTATGTCCTCTCTGAGTCTCTTTCTAATGGCTTTGCATAACTCAGTATACTAAATTTTCTCCCTGTCAGTGTTTTTCTTGCTCTTCATTTGTCGTCTTTGGTTCATCATGACAAGTGTTTCTTGGCTAATTTTTTCTTCTTTGGATTTCTGTTTCCCTATAGGTTTCTTGGGCTTTATCACTTTCAGAAAGTTGTAATATTCCTCGTCGATATCTTGGTCCTGAGCAGTCTGCAGAAGCTCAAACTTGTTCTTAAGTTCCAGTACATACTGCTTTTTCTCCTCCTCTGTTATTTCAAAGACCTTTGTATTATTTACTCGAGTCAGTTTTTTCCTTTCCTTTCCTACATCTATATCAAGTGTACATCTTACCATTCTGTGATCACTTCCAACATTTACATTATTCAGGACGGTAACATCATTTTGTCGATCACATGTAGCCTTAAAACAGAAAAAATAATAACATAATTTCGAACTACGTAAATCAACAGATTTTAAATTTTCGTAATGTTTCATTCGATGGGCATTGGAAAGATACTGATTTGCAGAATTTCAACCTATTAGTTCAAGCTGAAGTTTAATGACAGACTAAAGTTGCCTTACCAAAGGTACAGTATGAGGGGTCGTCTACCTTTGATTCGTTTGGAAAGATTTGGATTCAAATGCTGTTGAAGACTGGTAGAAGTCTTAAATCCCTTTCCATCCAAATCTGTATCAAGAGCCTCAGCTCCAGAGAAAAATTTCCTCGTAAATTAGGCCGGGTTTTTCATCCAGCACACTCGTAAATCAGTTTCCCTACACATGCACCTCTACAGCTATAATAAGCAATGAAGATCATCTGAACCACTTACCACTTTTTGTTTTTGTAATAACACCAAGGCAACAAAGCTACATATTCTGCAGTCGGTTTGACTATTTTGGGGTTGAAAACAGAGTACCCGAGAAGGACTAACTCAGCCATGAAAAGACTCCACAATAATTCCCCCGTCTTGTCATGATTCGAACCCAAGCCTTTTTCCAGATGGTCCGGAAGAAAGCAGCGATTATAAACACTGTCACAGCCACGAGGCAATCTTACCACATAAAATAAAAATAAGCAGAGCAATCAACGAACCCCCCATTACAAAAAAATCAAACTGTCCTGTGAATCTAAACTTAATTTTTTTTTTTAATGTGAGAAATACTTTAAACGCTTTATTTAAAAAAATTGTTTGTTACATATGACAGTTGAAGGTCGAGCCCCCTTATGAAGATGTGTGTAACCAAAGACCACGAAGAATGTTCAACACATACTTTCTTGGTGCCTTTAGGTCCGTGTTGTATTAACTTTAATGAAATATTGTACATAAGCAGATACAGTAAAGAGTCAGAAGTTATAATACTTTACAAATCCCACTAAAACATACCGACGTGTCTTTATACATTCGATAAAATTATTTTAAAATGTTCAAACTAAAATTACACGGAATTTAATTTCCTTAGAAAGATTTGCCCAGAACTTTTCAATTTTAGTTCCACCTTTTATGTAGTCGAAGAGGCGATACTAGGTCCTCATGGGTAACACAGTTGGTATCATCACCATCCTCCCCGCACCGAGTGGAAAAGACCTCAATTCTAATCCCCTCAATGACGTGAGAAATTTTTATGGTTCTTTTTAACAACGTGGGTGAGTTAGTCGGTCTCAGGTGAGGGGAGCATGGTTTTTATTGCGGTTTTTATTTAAGGTGCGCCTAAAACCCTACAAAAAGACGATACGAAAGATTATTGCTAAAATTTTCGAAGGTATAGCGACACCGCGTAAGCTAGGCTGCTGCACCAACAAGGAAAGTTCAGTTGATACAGACTAGTTCCTCTAATTTTCTCGTTCCCTAAAAGAGTTTACATTATTTTCGGAATCGTAGTCGCATTGCAGTTAGCTTAGTGGAAGATGGTCAGCAAAGAATTATGTTCAATGCTAAACCTTGATTATAACGCTGGTGATGTACACATGATACAAAGGTTGGCAGGGTTGTTAATGACAGTATGCTTCTGCAACACGATCTAGAAAAGTTGGGCAGATGGGATGAAAAGTGGCAACTGAAGTTTAACATTTTAGGGGAGAATGAAAAAGACCTGAGGGTAATTGTGCAGTCAGATATGAAGTTTTCTGATCAGTGCAGACAGGCTGCCAGAGCAGGTCATGGGGTCTTGTCAATGATATACAGGAATTTTGCTATCAGGGACAAGGAGGTGATTGTCCCTTTGTATAAGGCAATAGTCAGGCCACACCTTGAGTACTGCGTACAGGTCTGGAGGCCTCATTTTAGGAAGGATGTAAAGTTGCTACAACGAATACAAAGAAGGGCAACAAGATTGGTGAATGGAACAAAAGGTTGCTCTTAGAAAGAAAGGCTTAAGTTTTGCAAATTGCAGCCGCTGGAAACTGTGCACCTGCAAGGCGATCTGGTTGAGGTGTATAAGGCCTTCAATGGATTGAGCAGGCTCAATGCTGATGGGATTCTTCCTCTTGCTCAGATTGTGAACCTGATGGGGCATAAACTCAAATCGAGGAAAGACTGTTGTAGAATACAGTAGATGCGCCGATGGTGGTTGCCTTTAGTCAGCGGGTAGTTGATTGTTGGAACAGACTTCCATCTGCTATAGTGCAAGTTGATAGCTTAAATAAATTCAAGGAAGAACTGGACAAACTTTTGGAGTGGATGGATGGGTGAAATGGGAAGGTTTTGTTTTTTTTTGTTTTTTTCTTTTTTGGCTGATGTTGCATAAGCTTGCTTTCTTGAATCATGTGCCTCTACTAATGTTAATGCTAATGAGCGGTAAGCTTCTGTGATTTCCCAAAGAATGATAGATAGTTTTAAATATTGAATCAGTTTGTGAACAGGTATATTATTAATTTGATGCTAATTGTATTGCAGCGTTGTGCATTTCCGGAAATACTGAATAGACAAAAATGGCACCATATTAAAATAAAGTTTTAATAACTTAAATAATCTACTTAAGTTATTTGATTAGAGCAAAGAAATTGAAATCTTGGAGAGAGACAATTGCATTGCGAAGCAGTATTGACATTAAATGGCGTGGTGCCATCTAGTGCCAATATTACGAGTTATCGATTTGAATACGAATGTGTAAATATCAATGCGAATCCATATAAAAGTTATTTAACAACCGGGCTATATTTCAGTAAGGGGGTTGAGTATAAAATACCACCAGACGAGGGCTCGAATGGAAAATTTTACGAAACGGAAAGCTTTCCGGAATTATACTTGCAAATAACCCCAGGGGCTCACATCTGGTGAGTATGAGCTTGGCACACCCAGGGTCCTGAGCTGGATATCATCATTCTTCTCTTTCTTGGTGATTCCCTTCTGCTTTTCTTTTTCTCTCAGGGTAACTCAGAAATTTTTTTTGGCTGGTGCAGCATAAGCCTCAGTCTTCCTTGTACCATATGGCTAATAATAATAATAATGATAATAATAATAATAATAAGGCACTTAACACGTAAACACGCGTACGAGGAACCAGAACTGCGTTCCGGAATCTGTTCTAAGTACTGCATCAGTTCGCCATTAAATATTAACAACCTATTCTTGAACAGCTTTATTAAAATCGAACTTGCTTGTCATTTACACTTAAGTGATTGTTAAGTAATTATGTAGAACCGTTGATCTCCGATGTTTTCACTTGACAATCTCGTTGCTGTTGTTGTTGGGTTTTAGGAGCATCGGCAACTAAGGCCATGTTGTTCCGTTTATGTTGCCTGTATATCTTGTGTTTTGAGGTCGATTTTTGTATGCTGCACGAAAAACCCGAGTTTCCGGAGAAAAAACTATGCTACCTTCGCCTGAGACCCACTAACTCAGCCATGTTGTGAAAAAGACCATACAAATTCCTCCCGTCATCGACGGGATTCGAATTCGGTCCTTTTCCACGAGTTGTGGGGAGGATGGCGATCCTTACAACCGACAACCTCACTTAGATAGTTTCCACCTTACTGAAGTGCTGATCCCTCCTATCACATGTTTCCTAAAACATCAACGGCATATTGCCACCTCATGAGCTAGAAATGTGTTATATGATTTTCATTTTACTTCCAATATTCCAAAAGATTTGCCTATCCATTCCTCTGACGCTTTCTACTGTTTGAAAACTTCATCAATACCCACAAAGTTCTCTGTTACATATCAAATGATTGTTATTGAAACAATATTTCAATCGTTGCTGTTTTGAAGTGTCAGTCAATTCCTCTGGTTCTTGTGGGACAATATCATTCTATTACGTTAACTTAAGAGGTTTATTGGATTTTTTTATGGCCGTGGACAACTCTAATGGGTTTATTGCGTATTGCATTTCCTGGCCGCTTTATTAGGAACAAGGGTTGCATTTTGTGCAAAAATATGTAAATCGAAGAGGTATATGGTGCGTGATTTATGCAAATTTGTTTAGTTGAGGTTAAGCACCAAAACAATTAAGGTTTGAGGCATCAGTATATTATGCCTGTAAGCGTGCTTGTTTGCTAAACGAAAAACCCGAGTTTCCAGAAAAAGTTTGCACAGAAAACTCGCCAGAACTGACTAACTTAGCTAAATTGTAAAAAAACCTTACAAACTGTTTTGAACGGACAGCGCTGGCTGCTGGAGGAGGAGGAGGAGGTAAAATTGTTTAAGACGTGTTTTCATTGCATACCCTTGACTCCATCGGTGGGCACCGTGAACGCCGGAACACATCTGAAGATTGTTGCAAATCAGATACGCCTAGCAATATTTCGTATTTACTCCTATGGACAGGGGCACTTTCAAGTGTTTTGAAGATAAAGAAAACTTCAAGCCTCTTTCCTGGCCAGCCCACTTCTCCGGATCTCAATCCCATTTGTTGTTGTAATAGGATTTTAGAAGCATCAGCGACTAAGGCCATATTGCTCTGTATATACTGTCTGTAAATTGCGTGCTCAATACCATTAAGCATCCTTGGGGACTAATTTTGAAAGATGAGTTTATCAGCACAATCCTCTGCCCACGTCCTTCCACGATGGTTGGGTGTTCTGAATATTTATAACACATCGATTATTATGACCATGATGCCGATTTATCACTCCAGAAAATGAAAACATTTACAGTTATTAAATTTTTTAGGTACATCAGCAGTTTAAGTCATATTGAGATTTATGTATTAGGTCTGTACAAGTGTGTATTCAATGAGCGATTTGAACTTTGTGCTGCCTGATAAACCTGGAATAATTCACAGGAAGGAACCTTACTCTCCCTCCCGAGAGCGGCTAAATACAGCCTCGATTGAAGACGCCTCTAGATGTTCTTCCGGTCTAAGACAGGACTCGAACCAACACCTCTCCAAACGGTAGGGACAAGTGACGAAGCCACTGTCCTATCACGGAGAACAATGGGGACAGTTTCGTGGAACGGGTCAATATTCCTCGTGTCGATTTTCAACACCTTGTTAACTTCCTGCCACGTTGTGTCCGAACAGCGCTTGAACAGACAATAGCTGATAGTCTTAATAAATTGGACAGGCAGGCATGAAAATTGGCCTGTAATACTATATAAGCGTATTACAGGCCAATTATCATGTTGTGCGGACTGAAAAGCCAGTACTAATTTATGAGTAAACCTCTCTCTCTCTCTCTCTCTCTCTCTCTCTTTTGCCCCACCCTGAAATCAACTAACTACGGGCACCTTTAAGAAGTCCTCCAGTCTCCTATGAATTTGAACCCAGACATCTCAAAACGAGTGGAACGTGGTGGTCCCTCGATAATATCATTGAAAACTTAAAAGGTTTGACACGTCAAATTGCGTATTAATACTCACTGCTTAACAGACTACACTTTTTTTGTAGTTTTCCTCTCTCCGCTATTTTAAATTGGACTGATTCGTGATCATGGGGTATTACCTTTCTGTACAGTGAAAGATAGATAGATCTTTCATTCTTGCTGCTTCTAGAGTATTCATTTATTATTGTTAATCATTTGGATTGTCCACCAATTTTAAATGTATATCAAAGGCGTATTTGAAGATTGACCTCGATAAACAGTATTTTGTTTCCTTGTTGTACTTGTAGATTTTCTAGATTTATCCGGGGAAGCTACCTCGCAGTTGCTTGGTCTCCAGAAGCTGCAATTTGCAAAGACTTAAGTTCTGCAAATCATCTCATCTCAATCAGATCACCTGCGAGATGATCTAATTGAGGTGATTAAGGCTTTGAATGGATTGAGCAAGCTCAATGCTGATGGCATTCTTCCTCTTGCTCAGACTACACACATGAGAGGGGCATAAATTCAAGTTGATGAAGGATCGTTACAGGATAAATGAGCGGAAGTTTGTATTCAGCCAGCGGGTAGTCGATTGTTCAAACAAACTTCCATCTGTTGTTGCGCAAGTAGGCATCTTTATTAAATTCAAGGAAGAACTAGAAATTATCGGAGGGATGGACGAGGGATATGGGAAGGGGTTTTTTTTTTGTTTGTTTGTTTGATTAATGTTTTTATAGGCTTGTATTCTTGCATCATTTGCCACTAAGTCTACTGCGTTTTAGGTTATCCACAGTCCTCTTGCCTTTTTTCAATCAATATGGCACAGTATTTTGTTCGACTACAGAGAGTGCCTTTTTCAGTTGAATGAGTTGTACATATTGCATGTCCTTCTTGGAAGATTTCAGTATCAATCAGGACAATGCGCCATATCTATTCAAGTATGCAATTGCTTGCAATATTTTTTATGCCCAGTACAGCTTCAGCTCCCTCACAAGTGTCATTCCTCTGCCTCACTTTGTCTACTTGATGCGACAGAGGAGAGTCGTGAATGGGAATTGAGAAACTGACTTGTCACTCACAAGCACCCGTACCTATATCTGTAGTCTAGCCCTAAATGATTTCTGATATATAAATCGAGAGATTTAACATCAGCGACACTTTTTGGAGATAAGGGGTTATTGCCGTCAGCCAACACTAAAGGACACGACAATATAAATCAGCTAAGACAAACTTCGCAAAGGACAAGCTTTGTGTTTTCTCTTTGGTGGCAGTTTCCTTCAGTTAAGAAAGGCGTTCAATAATGTTAGTAGATTGCCACACCGGAAACTTGTGTTTTCATCCCACAAAATAGAAAGTCGACCACATAACTCAAGCAATTAACAGACACTATCTGTGAAAATATGTTCTGTGAATCCACTAATGAAATAATAATTTTATTCAATTATTTCTAATTAACAATTTAATCGGAAAGGATTAGTATTAAAAAGTTAAGTTACATTAAAATCTTAAATATCAGGAAAAATAAGGAATTCTATCAAACCGTCTGTGGAAGAGAGCATTATAAGATTCATTTTAATTAAATTTGAAAAGAAATATAATTCTTTTTTTATAAATCATAATCATAACATCATGATCATCCGAAACTGAGGAGTCCCAACTTTTTTGTGTAAGGCCTTATAATAATAATTACTAATTCTCTACAAAATCAAATCTTAGCGCATTGGGAGGGTTCTGAGAAGTAGTCTACGTCTTCAATTCGTCTTCTTAAGGCACCACCAGACATTATTTTATTTATCTAAGACAAGACTATTTCTAAGTTCTCACCAATTGACAAAATCAGACCAGGAAGGATGTAATTTTGGTACATTTAGACTTAAAAACACGAATAAGTTCAAACAAGTAATTCAATAAAAAACCTGAATGAATTTTACCTAAACTTTTTCTTCAGTTTCATCTCGCAAGTCAAGCCAGTTGAAAATCTGTAATCCTTTAAGTCTCCTATCATCCATTATAAAATCAAAGAAATCTGCCATATACCAGAAACACAGTGTCTGCATTATGTACAATTTGTAACAGTTCAGAGTTTCATCTTTACAAAAATTCGATGCGTCAGTTAGCAGTAAAAAGATGCGTCATATACTCTGAATACTGTATAGCATATGAAATCTGTAATTTCATAGCTTTCTGGCTGGTATAAGATAGCTGAACTCTGCTCCAAACTCAGGGCATTGCGAGGAATTTTTAAAGAGGTTTCGCAAGATAGATCAATAAACTGATTTTCTTCAGCAAGTGAAAATTGAAAGGGATTCCCAATCCACTTGCAGTTTTCAAACCTTACCATCTCTGCTTCTGTAATAAAGTATTGGGAATGTTAATCTCAATACTGACAATAAAGAAACCATTTCCTTGAAATACTAATTCAATTCATTCAGGTATAAATACACATCAAAACAATTTCATCTTTACAACCGCCTTGAACTAGGCTACATAAAAAAGGACGTCCTTCCAAATTTATTCATATAATCGTACAAAAATCCTGTTTTTGTAATCCTATTTTAATACTTGTAAATAAAAACATTTGCAAATGTCTGAACAACCTTGTTGAACGCTGAGCTCAAACATTTTGATGATCGAATCGCTAAGCATCATGGATCATGCCATTGGGAGTTTAGGCCCTGGCTTTCCTTGGCCGTGAAGGGATTCGTGTGTATTTTCTTGTACCATAATAAAGATTTTATTCACATTTAATTACAGGCTTGAAATCCTCCATGTAGACTGACTATTGAGCGTGCCTCATCGGTGCATATACTTTACACAACTTAAACATTTAAGATTAATACCTCTAATCTTTACGCGAACGAAAATAAACAGATCCTGGGCTTCAGTTTCTTAAAAACATAAATCTTCAAATATTTACATTTTAATTCCATCTACACATCATAAGCAACATAAATCATTAGCTGCATTTCCTCCTTTTGAAAAGCGAAATATTTATCTTTCAACATTTCCATTACTTATTAATTTAAATCCTTTGAACTATCTATAGTACATTGACACAGTGTACTGTGATCAAAGACACTCTCAAATGCAGAAAATTTAATTCCACTAGTCTATGAATAAAGTTTTTGTCAATTATACGAGTGATTTTATATATATTTTACAGTCCAATATGAAACTTAAGAGATTTCAAAGGAACAATAACTTGAAAATATTAAAAGAATCTTGTATTTTAATGGAAAATCGTCATTTTTTTTATTAAAATTGCTATGAACCATTTCTGAATAAAACTTTAAATTTGTTAGCAGCATAAATGTCTGCCACTAAAATGTTATAACAAATTATGAATTCAGGACGATCTTCATTGTCCTAGTACATGAACTCAGAATCCGAGTAATTTTCTTCATAATTCCAGTACTTCATACTCGTTTTATTCTCGTTATCAGCACCATCCACTTCTCACGTCAGTCATTTTTTCCCTCATTTGGAAGGATTTAATAAATGAAAGTAGTAATGATTGTGAATAAATAAGTCGAAGTAAAGTGAAGAAAGCGCCATTATACAAACTAAACACGGAACCCTTGCCAAGTAAGAATGTATCAATTAAACAAAACTAACCAGGAACACTTGCCAATAGCAGAATGAGAATTTCACTATAATTTATAATACTCGCGGCCAATTTTTACAAAAAGACATGTCACCAAACTTGACGTGACACCTCAGTAGTTTCTGTTCCTGGAAACTGGGGTTTTTCATCCAGAAAAATCTAAGTCTCTCAGCCTTACCTGCTTTGGTGCCTAATACATGCATTAATGTTTTTTTCAAAGCAATTCGGTGACACTGGAGTTAATTTTTGCAAAGCAACTTGGTAAGAAATTCTACAAGATATTTTTGCCATTTAAACTTCAATCGGGGCAAAAAGAAATCATAAAAATCAATATGTTATTGTAATTTTGAAAAAACAGTGTTAATCTGAAATGTGAACAATTTGAGATTTCGATTTATAACAAGAGAAAAAAAATATTATGCGGAAGTTTTAGAATGGAAAGAATAAATAAAGAGTAGACTTTTATTTTGTAATTAGAGTCCATCACTTTTTTGAGTTTTGAAGAAATAAACAGCTCAGAAAAGAAAACAAGCGAAACTAAATCCGAATCGGTAAAAAATTAAAAATGTATTTTCACTGATCGCTTCTAACTTGTTCTCATTTCTTTATACAAAAAACTTCTTCGCCATCAGCTATGAACAGAACACCCTAATTATGGAGAAAACGGAGATTTTTTTTATTTTTTCAATCATGGTGAGATTCCAAGTGCGTGCTACCTAATACCACTTTCAAAGTAAAGTCATGTCGCTTAGAATATTTCTATATAAAAAGTGAAAAGCACTGCTAAGGCCTTTCCAGATTATTCATTCAGATTAGCAGAGAGAGAGAGCTTCGCCATCCGACACAGCTGCGTTGTTTTCCACAATTTAAATTCCCTTTTATTAATACAAAGGATTTCGTTCTACTCAGAATAAAAACGCAATATCACTTCCCAAAAACGTTTGCACTCCAGCTACTCCAACTCTACAAGATTGCATTTCATGTGTAATGCATGTCCTTAAGAAACTCTGATTGATGAGAACACACCGCACTTAATGTAAAATTGTACGCCGGCATTTCGTTAAGAACAAATCGAAACATTAAAAAGATGATCGATACCATAAACTGCTCCTACTCTGCAAATGGAGAAAAAAGAAATCCGCACGTTGATTTATTAACTTCTAATTTTTGTAAGCAAAATACGAGTCGTTGGGTCTCAGAGTAAAACGTCAAAGTATAATTTCGTGACTATAGAGCAGATTCACGCTTAAAATTAAGGCGAATTCGCATTCTTTTAAGGAATAAGTGACAGTAGTGAGTAAGAGGCTTTTTAATAAACATCAAATGTTTAAAGTCATTTTAAATAAAGAACAGCTGTTTTTGACGGTTCTCAATTTTTGATGAATGTTTAAAACGAAACTGTGAGCTTGCATACTGGGAATCTGTAACGTGGAAACACCAGTTGACTGTAATATTTATGTAAACAGCTTGAAAATAAGATTTTTAGTCAGTAATTGGGGGAATATTTGCATGTAACAGAGGAACCAGATGCAAAAAATAATTTTGTCATCATATAGTTAGATTCCCCAAAGATTTTTTATACTGTTGCACATAAACGACTGCTACATAAAATGAATCAGCGTGGCATCAAGGGCAAGTTGCTGCTATGGATGAGTGGGAGAAGACAGAATGGATCCTTTGGAGGTTAATCTTTCCTCCAGCGACTGGTGTCAAAACACAACAGGCATGCACGCCAGTGGGCAAAGACATGACGTGCTACCAAAAAAGTTATCAGATTAGTCCAGGGATGGCCATAACTCAGAAGCCAGCAACTGTCGCTCTAGGCGAGACATGGAATCGGCCCCATAATCGAACCACAGAATTGGCAGACTCCCCTGCCCAAAAACTCCAAGGCTGAGAACTCCAAGGATGAGGTTTTCGATAAACTGGTTTTCACTCTGAATTCTTTTCATTCTTTTCATAGCATATATACTGATGTGATTAATTCAAAAAGACACTCACGCCTTACCGTCTGTTCGATAATTTCTGCCCAAGAATCAAATGCCTATGACCCTTTGAGAATAATCTCGGGATCATACTCCCTGCTCCTTCTTGCTCCCAAATAGTAATTGAAGCTCATATGAAAGAGATTTAATGATATCTTGGAGGTTCAACAGAAATCGCAAGCGATATTTGACAGTAACTGCGAAAAAAAGAATTTCAGATATATTTCCAACGACGGAAATATGTTAGGTTGGGCATATAAAGTTCATATGCAAATATAACGAGTTGGACTCGGTGTATTAAGTCCCAAGGAAGTAATTTGAAATACATTGGTTTTTAAATATATCGTATATATTGTTGTATATGTAATGTATTAGGTCCCAAGAGAGTAATTTTAAACACATTCTAATATCATTTGGGTAGCACCTCGTTTAAGCACTTGGCCACACTATTGGTCTCCCTTCTGAGTGGCTGTATCACCAGAAAGCTACACAGCGTAAATCTATATCATATAATTGCATTATACCCAGAATCAATAAAAATTCTCTATCCTAAAATAGTTAATAGAACTTCCTACAAATTTTCATGCTAGTACATAGTGATGACATATGCAAATTATCATACGGGTTAAAGGTTGGATAGGTAGTGTGATCCATGCTATTATTAGCTGCCAACAAAGAAAATCTAATATTCGCAATTCAATATTCGGATTTTTTAGAAAATTTTTTTAGTATTCCCGGATCACGTGCACGACAGCATACATGACGGGGTTGCGCAGTCGGGCTCCATGAGACTAAAACATTTCATCAGCCAAATTGCTGTTCATGTTGGTCGATAGCAGAACACACACTTAGCCATCGTACAAGTTCTAGAACGCGGAGTCATACAGAGCATGAGGACCAGATAATTTGCTGTAGCTTACTTATTTGCTTCTATCTTCTGATATCATTAAATACATCTATTCTAATCCTTCTGGATTAGAGTCGATATTTATTAATCTTCGGGATATACAGCATAAAGAGGCATCAGACGACAGGAGTGGGATCGCATTCACGTTGTGCATTGTGCCAACTTCCTCTCGCCACTGAGGATGATCCACAAAAAAGTTCGTTGTTTGTGCTCTCAATTCCTTCATTTTTTTCAAGTTTAATTTTTAACAGTGATCACCCTTCTAAAAGGTGTACGCCTTTCCAGGGAGGGGGGGAAAAGTCGGAGGTTTCCTTTAATTTCTTTTATAAATTTCATCTCTTCAAATACATCAATCCTCAAGAGCGAAATTGAGGTAAATCTCAAAATAATAAGCGCATCTGCTAATTCACTTATCACACGATCTTAGATTAGTCTTCGATCCAGAACACAGTACAATTTCAGCTGATCTTAGCAATTCAATGCAATTCATCTTTTATAAAGTTAAATGACATGGGATACTCGGTGCTTTGGTGATTTGCTTTACTTGGTTTCTAACCAAAGAATACTTCTTATAAAAAACGAAGCAACTTGAACTAAATTTAAAAATATCTTATTTTTAAAAAAATAAAACAAAACGAAGTCGTATATCATTATCAGTCTTTTCATCTTCAGTAAGATTCGAAGTAGCGCAGTAAAAAATTGCCTGTTCTAATGCTTGAAACAAAGAAATCAATATTATTAATTCCAGTGATATTTGACATAAAAATATATGGAAATTGGAAATCCACAGATCACAAGCTATTCCATACAAAGCGGAGATATTTTGTCCCTAGAATTTTCGAATGATTGCAAACGCAAATAAGATAAGAATACAGGCTATTTTCTTTCACTGCAGTTCGAAAAGAAGATAGATGAGAGTTGTTACTGCAACACAGAGGTCGTTCTGGACCGGATCGTTACTTTTTTGTGCTGCGATTCATCATCTCTTTTCTTTATTTCTTTTATAAAGTTAAATGATATGGGACACACAGTGCAATGGAGGATTTGCTTCGCATGATTTCTATACACGCATTACTTTGTCAAAGTATCGCAAGTTAGTATCAAATATACAACGTCAGGTATGCACCATTTTGAATTGCATTCAACTTCTGCAATGTTATCGTTCTTTCTTGTGGGCGACTTTATACTGATTGCTTGTCTTTTTCCATTTCTCGCTCAAACCTATGAAGGTCAGCACTATTTCTACTTTCTGCATCGGTCAAAAGTTTTGAAGATATGGCTAATATACACAGAGATCCCTAATAACTTAAGAGCTTATAATAAAACACCTTTTTCGAAATGGAATTTATTTCTTATTCTTAAAAACAGCTACGTCCCTGTTTGTGAGTAAAACGGACTCATACTGCTGTGTGAGTGTTTTATTTTCAAACTCAAGCGCTATTTTTATTAATGGCTTCTATTTAAAATAACAATAATTCGATTTCTATTTAAAATAATCTCGGCTGATCTCCTGTTCAAACACTTAATTCACATTGTCTCAAGCGTAAATCTGAACGAATAACTGTTTTACAAATTTCCTCAATAAGATGAAATGAAATTTGACAACCTGAGGGCTTTTTATTACCTTAGAACATTTACAAGGTTCAGAGATTATGAACAAGATGAGCAAGATAGGCGGGAACTCCCTTAGTTTCCATCTAAATGTTTAGTGTTTTAGTATTTTTAAAAAATTTCATTGATAACCAGTTCATAGTTAGATCTGCCCCTGCGGAATTCTCTACTTGGTCGGTCTGCTCCTGTCCAGCAGCAGAAAAATTGAAATCGGGACATTCCATTCTACAGGTACTTTCAAATAACCTTGAATGAATTTTGTATAAATTTAATAGAAGCGAAAAACTCGTGATCGTCTTAAGAGTTTTATTCGAGGTAAAGTTTCAATGATTCTCAAGAAATAAAAATGAGTCCAATTACCTATTGTGTTAATTAACCATCGTTCAGCCAGTTATAATTAAAACAACTCATCACTCGCTGTCAAATATATTACATCTCTAATTATCAAACTGATTTAGACAATCTTGACTGTCACAACATAGTTCCATCCTGCAAAAATAATTATGGAACTCCGATCTTTCTAACGATGATAAACCAAATTACATGATACCTTCCACATTTGTTAATTTTTAAAAGCGTAATTAACACTTTTATCTAGTGGAAACAAATAAACACAGATTAATACTCTCCTTTGCTTGGATTCTTTTATATTTCTGAAATAATTAAAAGAAACTTTGTCTGTCCATACAAAATTATCCCTGGGGGATTACGGTTAGACAAACCTTCATGAACAGCAAAAACGCGAATGGAAAACATAAGGAAAGGAGAGTTAGATTCACTAGTTGGAAATTATGGTAACGTTATTTTTAAGTAGAAATAGGAAGAGTTAGCAATGTAAATTACATGTATAATATTCCTGCAGATATTTAACTTAAAGGTAAATCAAATAAGACATTTCACCTACTTATCTTATAGATGTAATTTTAATGCTGCAAACTTCAGCAGAACGAACACGCACTGTAATTTATTTCATTCTAGCATAAGCACAACTATGGGAGCAATATTTTCGCTCCTTCTAATGCCATTAATATAGGCTGTCTCTTAGGAGAACCACTTCACTAATATCTTCAGCCTGACATAATCAGCACTGTAGCCAAACCCAAACAGCTCTTTCTAAAATATAGTTAGCTATATTTGTTACAAGCAGGACCAGCGTGATGGATTTGTTAAAGGCAGGACCGGAACTGTACCCCACGTTCATTCTCAGCATTGTTTTTAATTCCAATAAAATTTACTCTTAAAAAGTTTTAAATTGTAAGTATTGCGCACACACTTGGCACCAAGCCACCATCTTCCAAGCCCTCTTTGGCTACAGGCAAGTGAGTCAATAATTCAGTTGTTTACTCAGAAGAGTACTTCGCAATCTCTAAATGCTTACATTTCGTAGGGCACTTTACATCTTATACTAACCCTTACTGTTTTATTTAGATATGATAGGCATAAATTATTAATACTGACACTGGATAACCTTATTTTAAGCTCCATTAATATATGAACTGTTTGCAGTCAATTTTTATGCGTAGATTTCCAAAATCTTTAAATTTCACATCACATCACACCTCTCTCTTTCAGTAATGGAAAGATAGTTGCAGTGGGAGTACGTGTACGATTTATCTGCGTATATATTGCATTGTTTTTGTTTCGTCTGTGTTTTGCTGAGCATTGTATTGGTAAAATGTTTAAGCAGGGGCAAAGAAGCGTCTGAATCACCCTGACAATTTCTGCCATGGGTACGGCTGATTTTCAACAAAATGGAGAAATAAAATCTAGAGAATTACTAAACGTGCTTATTCTATGTACTTCGGTTGCAAGATTGGTGATCAGGACAAAACTTTGGCTCCATATTATACACTGTATTACCCGTAGCCGAAATCTGAAGATGTGGCTAACGGAGAAAATTAAAAATATGCCTTTTGCTCTCTCTACAGTGTGGTGAAAATGCGTACTTATGCACCCTCACGAATAACCACTCGGCTGCACCCTAACATATCTTCAATAAGGCCTGTTCCGCATAATAAAGACCTGCCAATATCAGATCTCCCAAAAGCATTGGATTAAGGAAGAAGTGATCAATATAGAGAGGATTCTTGTGTTGCAGCCTATGCTGGATCGTCCACTTCGACAGATTTGGACTACCAACAAGAAAATTATAACGTGGCGCATTTAATTAAGCAAGAAGAGCTGAATGACTTAGTTCGTGATCTAAACTTATCTAAATAAGCATGCAAGACACTCCTTGGTTCCAAGTTACAAGGGTGGAAATTACTATAAAACAGAAACTAAAATTTCAGTACAATCGAAAACGTCAAATGTTGTTTAAAACATTTCGTTATGGAAGACTGTGTTTCTGTGAAGATATTAGTGGTCTTCTGAACGAACTGGGCAATGAATACAATCCTAATGAAATGAATGGCATATATTTACTGATAACTCAAAATTAAGTTTAAAAGCAGTTTGCTACAGAGGGAAAAAAGCGGATAAAGTAGAGGAAATGATTGAATTGCATTTTCCTCTAATTCATGCTGTTGGCTTGAAAGAAACGTACGAAAGTATGTCCACGATCCTGAGTGCAATAAAATACCATGACTTTGCTTGAAATATCTGTGGCGATCTAAAGGTAACTGGATTCCTCACTGGTTGACCGGGAGGTTTCACAAAATACTGTAGCCTTCCGTGTTTGTGGGACAGTCGTGCAATCGAAAAACATTATATTGTTTTTTCTAAAAATACCAAGGAGAAGTAATATAAAATATGTTTCGCCGGTTGAACCAAAAAGAAGTTATCTTTCCACCTTTGCATATAAAGCTTGAATTAATGAAGAATTTTGTTAAAGCTCTGAATAAGGGAGGAAATGGATTCTGCTACCCAAGAAAAGAGTTCCCTACTTTAACAAGTGCTAAACTGAAAGAAGGAATTTTCACTGGGCCTCGGGGAAGGAAAAAGAAACTCCTTAAAGGTGACGTATGAGGGGGATTCCAAAATGGTTTGTAGTCACTCAGTAGTAGTTGTGATAGAAAGTTTTTTTTTACTTTGACTTGATCTCTATAGGAACCACACAAATTTTGGTTTCGATGTAACAATTCTTTTTTTTTCTTTGCACCACTGAATGAAGTGAAGTGTCACAACGGATAAAGTGAAATACAGATCACTGATGATTCGGTTCCTCTTTCTGCATTCTGCAAGGAAAAAACACCCAAAACAATCCAAGAAGAAATGGTCACTGTTTATGAAGAAGACTGCCCAAGTTACAGTGTTTTTGCATATTAGTATAAACAATTGAAATGCGGAAGAGCCGCAGTGCAAGTGAAGAAATCCCAAGACCACTAGCAACTGTTGTAACAGAATAGTGTTGCAAAAATTGAGACTAACTCTGGAAAATCACCGTATTAGTGTATGGTCTGTGGAGAACATCCTCCATCAACAACTGCATATGAGTAAAGTGTCTGCTAGATGAGTCCCCAGACTTCGGACCTCTTACCAGAAGAAGGAAAGGGCACAATGTGCACAAGAAATATGCAAGAAATTGTTGATGTGTCAGGAAAAGCAAGAATGAAACTTAGATCGATCACTATAATCCCGAAACTAAACAAATGTCAAAATGAAGCATGCAGAATCGCCAACGCCCAAAAAAAGCCAAAGATGCAACTAAGCTGGTAAGATGATGCTGTCAATTTTTTGGAATCAGCACAGCAGCATGGTGTTATGCGAATATATTATCTTCAAAAGGGCTGTACTCTGACGGCGAATTATTATTAGAACCTCCTCGTAAAGTTACGTGCTGCTATAAAAGAAAAAAAGACGGAGAAAGATATCAAAAGGTGTGCGATAATGCCCCTGTACTAGTGGCGTAACTAGGGCAGTGGGGCACGTGCCTTAAAAGAACAGTTTTCAAGGGGTGCCATTTTTTTTTTCCATGGGTGCCATCAACTCTAGTTACGCCACTACCCTGCGCGTTCCTCGCATGCTACAGTGAGGTGTACCCACGATTGTGGGTTTGAAATATTGCCGCATCCTCCTTATTCCTCCGACTTTGCACCCTCGTATTCCTTCCTCTTTCCTGCAGTGAAGTCCTTTTTTTGTGGAAAACACCTTGAGGCTGATTATGAGGCGATTTCTGCTGCCAAGTCGTGGTTTGAAGGATAGAGGACTTCTACAAAACTGACCTACGGAAGTGCATTAAGAGGTGGCAGAAATGCGTCATTTTGTCTGGTGACTATGCCGAAAAATCGTAATACATGACGTTTGTTTCAACCTTCTATCACAATTACTTCTGGGTGAATACAAATCATTTTTGAACCCCTTCTCCCCTCGTATTTGAAACAAAGGTACAAGGTACTGCACTAGCAGCTTGAATCTCTAGTGTCTCTAGTGAATGAATCTCTAGCGAATGAATCTCTAGTGTCAACTTTACTGCAATGTTATAGAGATATGGTTTGCTAAATGTCTTCGAAAATCCGTTTTGCTCATTCTCATCTCAGTTTTTACCTCAGAATTAGAGAAAGATCTGAGTGGCGCGCAAGTGGAACACTTTCATAAAGATATATCTACGATGGAAGAGCAGTACAAAGTTGCATGGATACTGAGGTGAGATTACTTCTCGTTTCTTAAGAGGGAAAGCAAAGTGCACTATAAAAACAAAATTTGAGTAGCGAACATTTTTAAGGAAATAGAATATATGTAATACATTATATGCTCGATTAAGGTATTTCAAAATAAAGATTAATTTAAATCAGTGGATGATTTTCCTTTAGAATTTGCAGCCTTTGCTCTGGAGGTACGAAAAAGAGTTTTTGTTAGTCAGTGTAATTAATAATGACTGATATAATTAATTTAGTTTATTATAATATAAGTTTTATGCAGAATTTTCATGTGTATATTAAAAAAGGTCACGCACCACGGACGAAATATATTAATTTACTAATAGTGTTTATGTATCGGGGTTCAGTTCATGTACACATGCTTCACTGTTGCTGATTAAAGTATTCCTTTGCTGCGAAATACTTCCAGATTCTACAGACAGGCGATGCTTAAACTCGCAATAACATGTGATCATTGATTTTTGCACATTTAGATGTGACTGATGTAGATCCGCAATCATTCTTGGACGATCTTGAAGCACAGGGGATTTTAAATAACCCCAGAAGAAGAAAAATTAAGAAAATTGAGTGGTGTCAGGTCCGGTGATCGTAGTGGTCGTTCGATTGATCCTCGTCTTCTAATCCTGTTATTAGAATTCTCTTCATCTCACGGTACCTCGGACGCTAAGAGTGAAGTGTGGCGGTGCAGGAATAACATAGCTAAGCATGCTGATAATGTAATATTGAAGAGGAAAGGTGACAGGAACTCCTGTAACACAGACAAATGTTTCGCTTGCTGTGGTATTGTCGAAAAAGTAGTATACCAACAACTGCCTGTCCCATATTCCTTACTCTTCGATCATGTTGACGCGCGTTGCTTCAGTACACATTGCTTTTTCTTTGGTCCGACGTCTTGAGTTATGTCTCTTGACAGGTTCTTTAAGATAAACCAAGGGATCGCCACTAAACAATACTGAATGACTGCCATCTTGCAGAAACCATTCACAGAACTGTGTCCTTGTCATTACCATGAAGCCCTTGTATGACCTGAATCTTATATGGAAAATAAATTATTTATTAGAATACAATGGACGCTATTGCAACTGGTTATATATATGTTGTTATAACTTCTTTTAAGACTTCTTTAGACTTGTTAAATTTGACTAAGCACAGGTACTGCGGTTTCTTCATTAGCAGCACACTTGATTTACGGCTACTACAGCGGTACTGTAGCACTATTACGTGCTTCTTGGGGTGTAATCGACTGAATTTCTTCCAGTTATATTTTCCTTCCATCTCGTTGAAATTAAGCCTGTAAGAAGGAAAAATAACAAATAGAAGCACTTCATTTTCCTGTATTACTGATTCTATTGATATTTAAAACCTTCTTTCATCAAATAATATACTGAATATCGACCCACCACATTCCCCGCGGATAAGAAAAACCGGTTCGTCAATGCAGATAATGGAGAGCAAAAAATAAGAAACCATGAATAAGTAAAAGTGCGATCGGCAAGACTGAGGAACTAAAATGAAACTGTGGATAAACAAATCGCGATCGATAAGGTCAATGGATGCAAGATAACACCTGTATCTGTTTATTAACGCAATAGGTACTATGCAGCATGGAACTTACAATTTGTTCCCACCCGTGTCTTTTTGTGCTGGGCTGTACAAAGTTCTCTTCGGTTTCAAGCCATCATCCATTTGCTGGTAATTTAGAAATATCTACTGTCCTCCGAGCTTACCGTTTTTCTGTTCATCAAGGCTTGTTTATTCTAATTTCACAAATTTGAAACAATAAATACGAATTTTAACACAATCTAAATTCATCAAAACCTTTCCCGAATATACGCTTATTCATATTATTAGCCTCGAGTTTTGCATCTACAAAGATAAATCACATAAAAGCTCCAACCAGGAATCAAGTTTAGGATATTAAGCAGAATTTTGTGAGTTAATTTGTAAATATGAAATTGAGTCGTTATGCATTTGCGCAAATGGCTAACTGGCTTTGTAAATCAGAATATCATAAGGACAACGATAATAGCAGAACTATTTGTATATCGGCAAAAGAGTTTCCTCTGTCATTTTATTAGTGCTAACATTTGTACATTTAATACAAACTTTTAACGTTTATAACACGCATTCTCAAACATCTTGAACACAATCGATTTTCAAAAAGCATTATTACCAAATTAAATTATTACAAATCGGTATTTACAAATTGTGATTTTAAAGCTGACCCAACCCTGGCATACCAGGCTGTATGCCAGGGTTGGGTCAGCTTTAAAATCACAGTTTAATTATATTGTCACTGAAGTACTAATATCGGCTCAATCGGTCTGAAAAAAATAAAAACTTTTTATCCAAAAAGGTTTTGCTTTCAGATTTCCTTGCTACCAAGTGTGCCTGCTTTCCCTAACAGCTCTGGACACTTAAAGACCAATCTCTTTCTTCTCCTTCCTCGTTATCGTTCGTTCCTTGTCGAAACAGAGACTTAAAAGCAAGAGCCCGTGCAACTAGTCATATTTTATAACTCGCACGTCAGCCTCGGCTATGAACTTCGGCTTCAGAAAATTCATTCTTATCTTCTAAGTAGCTTCCAGCATTAAGCCTTCCGCTGTCATTTCTATATTATCTCAGTCCAAAATAAAATAATAAAGAAAAAAAAAACAGTAAAACCTAAACAACTTGTGCGTCATCTCGTCCGCCCCCCACTTCGAACCCACCACTTACTCTGGTAATCATCTCAAAGAACTTCACTCCACGTTAAGGAACTCTCTCGAATCGCAATTCCAACGTTTTCAGGAGAAATAAAAACTTCTTGCTAGAACAGGCTCCTCACCCCCCAAATCCCATCTCCGGGAGTATCATCCTCTTTTAAGTATTACTTGGCAGCAGTAGCAGCAAATGACAGCCTTCATTAGCACCACGCGAAATGAGAATTGCCAGACCAGATACCATGGCTCATTTTCGTTGATAGCTGCTGACTCTACAACCAAAACTCATTTAGCCCTGAAATTTCCTTCTTGCTGGAACAAGCGCACCACTTTTTCCTCCTACTTTGCTTAGCGTTAATTAATCAACGCATTTTTAGTGCTTAAGCTGATGCAGTTATTACCGCTTGCCTGTTATGCAAAGAAAGAAAAACTATTAATTATATTTACTCGATGTCTATTCTTATCTTAGAACAATTACGGACATCTTTTGGTAATTTAAGAAAGTTTTCTTCGGGGCATTGGGCATGATAAATGCTTAACTTTAATAGCCCAGAGTTGTTTCTATCAATTAATATTTCAATAAGTTTACACAAAAGCGTTTTTATTCATAATGGAAGAAAAATATTCTTAAGAAATCATCTGCCTACTAAATATTAGCTATCAGCGTTGTGATAATTGGTTGCTTATCATCAAAATGTAATCTCTGTTATAAAATAACCAAACCATATTTTCGAGGGACAATTAGGAATGATGTATTAAATTTGTTATCCAGGACTACGTTGAAAAATAACGTTTGGTTGTACTCTTGGACCATGCAAAAAGTGCTTAATTATGCTTTTATTCTTGCTTTAGGGACTAACTAATAGTTGAATTAACTAAACATTCCTAACAAAGAGAAAGCTAATTAACCAAGAACACCAACTGCATCCTTTGGTTAACCGTGTATATGAACTTAATGAATTACTGAGAGAGGCATACAGATGGGATATTGTTAGACAACTACAGAATCAAGCAAGCTGGTGCTGCTCACGCGCTCGTGGTGAAATGAGACTTCCTGTAGCTAACGTCACTTTAATGGGGGCATCCATTAATTGTTAACCACAGCGAGTTCATTTGCGAGTTATTAATTATGTGTTATTCAGCATAAGAGATGGTGAGGCTCCAACTTCGTCTGTTTAAAAAAAAATTCGAAAAGTTCATGCACGATTGATTTTATATGGATTCTCATAATGACTGATAATGTTTGAAAGTTGAATGTACACCATCGGGCGCGTTTATTAACTGAAGAAAAACTTCCTTCACAAAGTTCGCATTTCAGAACAAACAGCGGATTAATCGCATTAAGAATCAGTACTCCACGTGTTACAGAATGTTACATATTAATTATTGCACAAAGAAGTTACTCTTTGTGTCCTGTCCTCTTTATGATATACATTCCTCCATTTCATGTTTACCTCTTTATTATTCCTTGGAAAAATCCTCGTGACTACGATTGCTGTTCCTTCTGACATCCCATCCCTCCGGAAGAAATTTATGGACTGTTTCACACTGTGGTCAGTCTTGTAGGAAACAGATGAATGTTTTTTCTCCCGGTATCTCGGATTATTCATAAAAAAAATCTAACCATAATCTACTATAGGATACACAATGACCAGCTATGTCTCTGGCACAACGTGACATCAGTTGCCCTTTGAACTCTCATTCAAAATAACTCGCCCTCTCCTTGACAAAACATTGTTCAAACCTCAAAAGGCGTTTGCTGACATATTACTACCAGGGAAGTTTTCCGGAAGATTTCATTATAATAGTTAGAGAAAAAAATGTAACAGAATCAAAAATTAGCTCTCTGCAATACGTCCATATGGATGTATTCCGTTAACCGATAGAAGAATGCCATTAACACTCAACTTACTCAATCTATTCAAGACTTTAAACACCGCAATCAGATATCCCCGCAGGTGCCTAATCTCGAAACGCTGCAGTTTGCAGAACTGAAGCCTTTCTAGGTAAGAGCACCATTTTGTTTCCTTCACCAGCCTCGTTGCTCTTCTCTGCACCAGTTCCAACAGTTCTACATCCTTCCTAATGTGAGGCCCCCAGATCTGTATACAATACACAAGATGCGGCCTAAACCATGGCCTTGTACAGAGGGATAATCACCTCCTTATCCCTACTAGCAAAATTTCTATATATCATTGACAAAACCGATGAGCTGTCCTGGCAGCATATCTGCACTGCTTAGGGAATTTTGTGTCTGACTGCACAATTACCCCCAGGTCTTTTACAATTTCCACTACCCTGAGTTCAATACCACACAGTTAGCATTAGCATTAGCAGAGGCATTTGATGCAAGAAAGCAAGCTTATGCAGCATCAGCCAAAAAAAATAAAGTAAAATAAATAAATAAAAAATAACCACTTCCATTTCACCCTTCTGTTCGTTCGAAATACCTGTCCAGCTGAGCCTTAAACTTATTTAGGCTATCAACTTCCACGACAAGGGATGGAAGTCTGTTCCACCTACCAACCACCCGCTGGCTAAAGGCAAATTTCCGCACATCTATCCTACATCTGTCTTTCCTCAATTTGAATTTATGCCCTCTCAGGTGATTATTCTGAGCAAGAGGAAGAATCCCATCAGCATTGAGCATGCTCAACCCATTCAAGGCTTTGTACACCTCTATCAGATCACCTCGCTGGTGCCTAGTCTCCAGACACTGTAATTCGCAAAACTTAAGCCTTTCTTCGTAAGAGCACCCCTTTGTTCCATTCACTAATCTTGTTGCCCTTCTCTGTACTCGTTCCAGCAGCTCTACATCCTTCTCGAAATGAGGCCTTCAGGCCTGTATACAGTACTCTAGGTGTGGCCTGACCATTGTCTTATACAAATTTGTACAAGGGAATAATCACCTCCTTATCCATGCTAGAAAAATTCCTATATATCATTGACAATACACCATGAGCTACTCTTGCAGCCCGTCTGCACTGCTCAGAGAACTTCATATCTGCCTGCACAACCACCCCCAGGTCCCTTTCATTCTCTACCACTGTCAGTGTAGTACCACACAGTTGACACGTTGCTCTGGGGTTGCTGTTTCCCATATGTAGTACTTTACATTTGTCAATGTTAAACTTCATTTGCCACCTCTCAGCCCATCTGCTCAACCTTTCCAGATCCTGTTGCAGCAGCATAGTGTCAGTAGTGTCCTTGACAACCCTGCCAACCTTCGTATCGTCTGCAAACTTGGACATTAAGCTTGATATACCATCATCAATATCATTTATAAATACAGAAAACAATAAAGGACCCAATACTGAACCCTGAGGGACTCCACTAATACCATTAGTCCACGATGAGCAGTGTCCATTGATTACCACTCTCTGTCTTCTCCCCCTCAACCACCCCTTTATCCATAGCAGCAATTTGCCTCCAATGCCACACTGCTCCAATTTGTGCAGCAGTCTTCCATGTGCAACAGTATCAAAAGCCTTTCTAAGATCCAAGTATATAATATCAAAGTTATTCCCTGCATCCAGTTCTTTTGTGACTGCATCATAGTATCCAATCAAATTGGTCAGGCAAGACTTTCCCTTAACAAAACCATGCTGTGTCCGAGCTATAACTGAAGTCTTGTCTAGATGATCCTGCTTTGCTTCTTTAATCAGTGCCTCCATTAATTTTCCGGGAACAGAAGTTAAACTCACAGGTCTATAATTACTTGTGTCAGCCTTTGATCCTCCTTTGTGAATTGGGGTCACATTTGCACTTCTCCAGTCCATGGGTACCTCCCCTGAGTCCAAGGAAGCTCTCATAATTATGGCTAAGGGTTTGCTTACTTCCTTTGCTGCCTCCTTTAATATAACTGGATAGATCCCATCCACCCCAGGTGCCTTTCTTATGTTTATCTTCAACAATTTCTCCTCCACTTTACTCTCAGTTATTACAAGATTCTCTAGCTTACTGCCAGAGTTGAATACACCTCTGGCTTTCCCCGCGCTGAATAACTCCTCATGTGTGAATGTCGATGCAAAATATTCATTTAGTTTGTTAGCTACCTGAGCAGGATCATCAACAGTTGACCTATCGATATCAAGTGGACCAATCTGATTCATCCCCCTTCCTTCTAGAGTTTACATAAGTAAAGAACTCTTTGCTGTTTTTCTTCTTCTTGATGGCAGTACCAACTATCAATAACAAATCTTCAAAATCAGTACTAGATAGCACTAACTTTGATAGTACTAAACCTCAGAGCAATTAATGGGCTGAATGCTCCTCTCATCTCCTCAAATTTTCTCTCACCCAATGGCAACATTTGCTACTTTTTCTATGTGGAAGTAGAAATAATCCACCCAGAGCCATAAAAAAAGTAGTGTCACTAGAACTCATTTTGGTACTCGTGCTTACTACAAAATGCACTGCCTCCTTAGTATAGGCAGGAAAAAAAGGGGGGGGGGGGAAACAAATTTGTGCCATTTGACAAAATTCATGGGATTTCTATCTCCTTAGTGTAAACTAGTGTCTTAACTGCATTGCACAAGTTACATGGCAAAAATTCAACACAATTTTGGCAAGTCATCTTCAAATCAACTTAACTGCTACTAAAAAATTTGCATATATATGATCACTGTGTGTGCATTTGTAAATATTTTCTTGTTTTTTTTTTTTTTTTCAACGGTGAAATCGTCCTTCTGTTACAATAAAAAAATAATAAAAAATAAATAAACAAGTTAGTTAATGTACACATTGCATTAATCATTTCAAATGCATTTGAAAAATAATAATAATTCATAATAAGTAACAAAAAAGAGCAAAATGCAACAACTTATGTGCAAACCAAGAAAATTTCATTTCTGCACATTCATCACATTGCCTATTCATTCCTCCAACCAGTGCAGTGCTTCAGTTATAATATATGGTAAAAAATAAATAAATAAACTGCAGCCATTATCAACTGCAGGATGGAAGCCTCCTCAACAATTCCTGCTGAGGGAAATGGACTGTTGGATATATTGGACGATACGTGAATAACACACATTTCCATTAGTATTTTTTTCTGGGCAGACCGAGGCAAATAGGATCACAAAAAGTAATTTTTTAAAATAGCCCAAAATAAAATTGTAATTTTATTTTTCTATTCGTGCGATTTTGTTTTCCGTGAGATGGCGCTGTCACGCAAAATAAATCTTACTAAATTCAGTCATTCGATATATCTGTAGAAGAAAGATACAGTAGAGACTTACTCTTACTATTTAAGACATTTTTAGTTAAGTTCTTAACGTTCATTAATATTTTTATTATCTATTAGGCAATTAGAGAGTTACCTATAATCATTTTACTAGTTTTTTTTCTCCATTTATTTTATATCTTATGAGTAAAACTTTTTTTTTTAACCTGTTGAAATGGAAGCGATTCACATTATTAATATTATGCTTATAGTATTTTATCCGTTTATAAATTTAAGATCTAATTTCGGTTTGGCCAAACATGGCGTCATAGTTAATTAGATTTTAATCATATTAAGAATGGTACAATACAGTAGAAAATTTTTTATAGGGCTTGGTGTGAATTTGAAATATGTGAAGCAACTAGTAAAGTTAAGGAAATCATGGACGTTTTACATCAAGCAGCTGAAACTTTCAGAATTCCTTGCACTATTCTTCAGCAAAGGACTATCAGAGGGTTTAGTATCAAACAATGTTAACTACAAAATTGCATTTTCTTTTTACCATAACTTTAGTTTTACTTTATACAAATAACAATGCTTACCATGTCATATAACTATATCTCTCTAGAACTTTGCAAGTTAGCTTAGGCTGTAAGTACATTTCCGGTAAACTAAAAAAATGTCAAATGGCTTTTTTTTTGGTTAATTACAAAAGCATCAATTACAAAATGATTTTATAGTTAATGTTGTTAGTAGTTTATTATCTACGATACCCTCATATCGTAGTAGATAATAAAGTTATAAAGTAACCCTAGAGGCCAAACAATATTCAACAAAAGCGCTTTTGCCGAACGATTAATATATTCTGCGCAGATTCCTAAAACATTAGTAAATAAATATCGTTATACATTTGACAATGGGTTTATTAATAAATTTAATAAGAATTCTTCGGTTGGGGAAAAAGACTGGGTTAGCCAATTCATGAAACGTCACCAAGAACTCTCGATCAGGAAAACAAACGGACTATCCAGAGCAAGAGCCAATTGTTCGGTTTCAGAGATTCCAAGAATTTTTAATGAACTTCAGAAGCTAATTGACGATTGTCAGTTGAACAGCAAGTACAAATACTTTTATAAAAAGAGTAAAGTACCCGTGGTGAATATTTCTCCAAAACTGTTTCAAAGAAGTAAAGATTAATATAGAAGTAATTACAAAACCTCTCTTTCGTTCCCCATCGCTGCTAGCTAATATGTCTGTAGGAGGGACTCGGGTAAAAAATATATTTTTAAAAAATGACTGAAAATACAATATGACATAAAATTATCTGGACCTGGAAACTGCTACGTAAAGTTGTCCATGAGTAGAAACGCCAACTTTGTTAAAAGTGTGACATTGAGATTTGTTGATTGTGGTGAAAAAGCTAAGAAATTGTCTTCTCTTCAAAGTAAACAGCAAGTTAGTTTCACTGGGAACTAAATAAATTCTCAAGATTTGAAAATCAGTCGGAAAACTTTTTGGATATTTTTTTTTTTTTTCAGTTTTCTGCTAAATAAAACCCATTGCAAAGGGGATCAGGTCAAAAGCTTGTTTGTCTTTGAGTTATTTAAGTTCAAAGAGCGTTCAGGACAGATGGACATAAGCAAATTATTATATAGATAGAATCGGTTTGGTCTGGTCTTCTGTTGAAGAACCTTCAAATATTGCAGCTTAGAAAAGTAAGTTGCGATATCGTCTCTCTAACGAAGAGAAAACATGAGTTATCGCATGTGTCAATACATAATGATTCTACATACCACCATTTGTAACATTTACAACTTTTATGAAAGAATTTGGCTGGGAATTTGGCTGGCACGAAGAGCCGCTCATTGCCTGGTTTAACCATTTCAATAAACATAGAACACGCGAAAAAGTAATAATTAACCTGGATGATCGCTCTTCACATAAGTCTTCAGGTGACAGATATTTGTCTGAATTTTAAAAACAGCGTTTTCTGCTTCCACCACATATTTATGAATCATGCCCTCCAGTCTCTATATATATTCAAGCCACTGAAATGCTGCTTTAACCAACACGCAACTTCTCAACGATGTTCTAATTGACATAAAAGTACAAACAAACTCGTATTTGGAGGAATATTTCGAAACACTGGAACGAAGCCGAAGCATTGGCAATGGTATCAAAGCTTTCGAAAAAAATCAGGAATGTCCTCTGAATCAAAGCGCAATTTCAATCCACAAATGCAAAGGCCTAAAGCTAACCTAAATATCCAAGAGGTGGCCTCCACAAGTACTCCTAAGCAAATTGACGCTTTAAGTACGCCTAGATAAACTTCTAACATGCTCTTAGCTTCTACTTTTAAATCATTACTATTCAAGAAATTCTACATTGTTGTCATTTTGCCACTGAATCCATCAAGCAAACGGAAATCTTAATCACAAATATTAAGAATAAAACTCCTGAAAATACCATTTAAATTAAGAGAAGAGAAAAGAAAAGAAAAGAATCGTCCTAATAAATCAAATTACATCACTGATTCCGAGCCAGAATAGTCATAACTTTCATCTAAAATGTCTAAAAGGATTCAGTGCCAAAATGACAAAAGTCTAGAAGCGGGTATCACGAAATGGGTGTTAATGCACTTGGCTTTTTTTACATGAGAAAAATGCCTGGTTCAATTAGATATCAAATTCACACTCGAGCGATGTTCCTCTTCGATCGATAAAAACTGCCAGTATTTCTACTATTTTTATTTTAATTCAATAATTTATGAATTTCATGTATAATAGTTTGCATACAGTCGACAAACGTTTTATATCTATATTTATAAATTTTCTTTTCATTCATTGAGGAATTAACAGTTCCATTAAAAAATAGCATCCAGTTCGTCTCACTCTGCTTTAGATATAAAATAAATTTAATTTTCTCAAAGTCATAGTTATTGTTGGTATTATAATTAATTCATTCGTTTCAAAACAGTATTTAATTTTATATATTGTGGGATATAAGACAGTCCTTGTCAGAGATGATCACTTCCCTCCTGGGAGGTGAATAGCCTAACTACTCAATTCTTAACTTCTTACGAAGTAACTTGTAAGGAAAAAATCTCCACGTTAGCAATATGTCCAAGGCAAGCTGACTTAAAAAAATACTTCTGAGTTAGAATTTCTGCAAACGTAGGTAAAAATTTATACGAATCTTTATTTAGCAGGATATTCTACTTTACATATAAGAGGCACGTTCTCGTCTTACACTAGCTGCCTAAGGAAACCCACTGCATCTTAAAATTCCATTCGAAAATTAAGTTGCCCTTTCGTTCAAGCGATTTCCACTAACGCACACTTTGCTTCCTTTCACAGTGTGGATTATCTATATCCATGCAATATATCCACGCCCGAAAATAACAGAGATAAAAAGAAAGAAAAAGAAGTTAATTGATGGCAGAGCTAGACACAATGTGACAGGATTTAAGAGACGAATTTTTCATTCGGTATGAATTATTAAATTCCGATTTCTTCATATTTAAAACCCATCAGATGATCGGAAATATTTGTGTATGGGAGAGAGAGAAGATAAAATTTACCGTTTGATTAAACATTGTGTCAACTTTTCTATATCACTAAAGTGCACAAAGCAGTTACCGCTGTTCCACTCGGTTTAACAGTAATGGTATCTGTTCGAGCACACTGAGAGAGGCCCCGCTTTAGTAACGGATGGTAACCATTTTCTGCCGTCAACATGCAGTCATTGCAATACTTGTAAATTATTGCATACCGACCCATATTCATCTTGTCTAGTAAGGGCCTTCAGATATGCAATATTGGTTTGTTTGAAATATAACAACCCTTCAAACGAGCGGCGATTTCAAATAGCTACGGCTCGATTTTAATCAATCAGTTAAAATAAGGAAGAAAACGTTGCGGGAGATAAGACAAGAAATAATATTTGGGTATGGAAATTATTTCATCGCTTAAACTATGCTGTTCGGCATAGTCTCATCAAATCGCTCATCCTGACAGATATACCACAGTGCGTGTTTCGTGGAAAACAGCCAGGCCTCTTGAAGCCGAGATTTTAAACTTAGCATTAGAATAAATAATTCCTTTTTTTTTCCCTATGTAAAATGTAGAGGTATGACGGCGTGAGTCAAATCTTTTCTATAAAAGGCACACCTGTCGAAACGTACTGATCGATATCTAATCAGGAAATGACCTATGTAATTATTTACCTCAATTACCTTAATTATTCTCCCATTTGTTCAACATTCTCAAGGTCAAATAAATATCACTATGTAATTAAATACTTGCGTTTACATAGGTCACTTAGGAAAAGGCCTTTTGCTTCGGGTTCCATAATGCATGAGGAATATTGTTGCATCCGAAAGAGCAGGACTACAATATTTACAGACTATACAAATATTTACAAATTACTAAACTATTTACAAATACACAAACCATATCGGAACGATGGGTCCGTTCATCAACCGACATTAATATACAAAAAACATTATAATGGAACATCAAATGATGCCGGGCGTGATCTGTATTAGACAGTGAAGCACGTACACGAGGTTGGTGAAGGTTATGGAATCAGTTGTCTTGCAATGCGATGGACGTTGGCATGCATCCCACGTACGCGCTCTATATTGTCAACAGCAAGTGTCTGATTTCGCCCAGTAACCCAATTGTGTTCCTTCCATTTAACGGCGCCTCCGTAGCCAGGTGGGAAGGAGCAGCAGTGCGTACCACACGCTTCTTGATTAGACCGGGGTTCGAGCCCGTCACCACCAAATATGGAGGATGCGGAAAGGTCAGGGAATGACCACCGCATATTCCGGAGCAATATGGCCTTAGTTGCTAATGCTTCTAAAAACCAAACAACAACAATTCCATTTAACATTTTTTATATTTTAATGTCAGCTGATGAAGGGACCCATCGTCCCGATATAGTAGAGTATGATTGTAAATAGTTTAGTATTTTGTAAATATTTATATAATAATAACATCATACTAGCATTATAACGTACTGATCGAAATCTAATCGGGAAACTACCTATGTAATTATTTACCTGCGGATTTGTGGTTACCTAATTTCCCCGCCCTCTTCTCCCATTGGCTCGAATAAATATCACTAGGAGGATAACTTTTTTAATGTATAGATAGAAATACATACTTATTAAAATGAGAAACCGTTTCATTAGGGCTAAATATTAATAACATTAGCTAATCGACTTGTGCGTGGTATTGACGTCAGAGCCTTCTAGATCATCCAAGAATCGAAGAATTTAATGCAGTGTAAAAGAATATAATTAACAGCAGCAGGATAAACTGAATGTAGTAACAATTTTAATATTTCTAGATGCGAATGATATACTTCATTATTAATCTGAAATACCTGCGGATAAAAATTACAGCTAACGTTTCGACCATATTTCCGCACCCCTTCCTCAGTGCAAATTTGCATTCCAGTTTCACTCAACATTTAAATTTAATTAACATAAAGGACAACAAACAAGACAGACACGGTTACAGTATTCTTCGATTGTATGCACTTCTTACTAGTGATTTTGTTTTCCTTGTGTCGCATAGAAGTAAAAGTGAAGCTGGCTGGTTGTTGCAGGGTTTCAGGCGCATCAGCAACTTAGGCCATATTGCGCCATATATGTCGTCTGATAAATTGAGGTCGATTTGCTTTGTTGGACGAAACACCCCAGTTTCCGGGATAAAAAACCACGCATGAGATCGATACTCAGGTACGTTGTGAAAAAAAAGATCCATAAAAATTCCTTGCGTCATTGATGAGATTCGAACACAGGTCGTGTCCAACCGGTGTAAAGAGAACGGAAATTATACCAATTGCTACTGGTTGCGCCCAGTAATAACTCTTGCTTTGATGACATCGTATGGCTGAACTGCAACGCGGGCATGGATATGTCACTCAACTTAAGTCTCCAAGCTGTATGTGCATTGTCTGGCTGCACCAACTACACGAGGTTTCAAAATTGCATTTGTGCACCATGTCGGCATGAAAGTTCAGATGAATAAAAAAAAAGGTGGATGGTTTTATGTGAAACATCCTTTGAGTTTCTTTTAGGTGTTTTGATTTGTATATATTAATTACGAAATAAACGAGTTTTGTATTGTAAATATTTTATTGATCATTCACAAATTTCCATAATTTCAGCTGGAAGACAAGTGTCGATTGAGGTACCCGATCTTGTAGTTGAAATTGAGGGATTAATATTTAGAGTTAGGTCGAACGTTTGCTATTACAAGATTATTCATTTGACAGAGCCTTCCTAATATCATCATCATGTCCACAAAACGATTAATGCAGAAACACCATAAGTAACAAGTAAATACCCTAAACAAATTGTTGTTTGTTGGTTTTTAGGAGCATTAGCAACTAAGGCCATATTGCTCCGGGGATATACGGTGGTCATTCCCTAACCTTTCCGCATCCTCCGTATTTGGTGGTGACGGGCTCGAACCCCAGCCTAATCAAGAAGCGTGTGCTACGCACTGCTGCTCCTGCCCACCTGGCTACGGAGACGCCCCTAAACAAGAATTTATCCTAATTGTAGCATTTACTTGTTTGGTGGCAGTGTGTCTTTTTATTAAAATAATAGTTTGTATTATACACATTAGACGTTGCTGTATTCTTGTGGTGGTTTTTGTTAATAAAAAAAAATTTAAATTGACACCAGTTTAAGTTATTAATTGGGAATTAGAGATTGCATCCATTACCATATGAATCAGTGTAAGGTGACAAAGGCAGTCTATGCACCAAAGACCCCAAAACAACCAAACAACCTAAACCTAATAATTAAAATCTCTCTCTTCTCTTCAGAAGTGTGGCTGTAGGTAGCTTCTGAGTTCCTGTAGTTCTAGCTCCTGAAAAATTCTCGTATTCTGCCAAAACATCCAGCTTATGAATTACAGTGAAATTTGTAAAACGAGCTATTACAATATAGAATTCCATAAAATCCAACCCATTTTACAAAAAATAAACATTGAATAATCATGAAATATTAAGAAAACAATCCGGTACTCGTATCAAAGATCGCATATTTCTTTAAAAATCCATGCAAAAAAAAGTCTCTCTCTTCATAAGGTGTATTTTTATGGCTATATTATCCTTTCCTCTGTTTTGGGGGCCCAAAAGAAATTAAACTGCATAAATAATGCAACGGTCATAATTTTTAGCAAAACAAACTTACATTTGCAACAAGTTTCCATGATATTGCACTACTTTCAAACAAACGGTCTCGCCAAAAGATTAATTGGCCATTTATTTAAAAGATAAGACACCGTTAACTTGTTTCTGAACTAATTGGTCCCTCATCAGATAACGGATGGTCTCTGGTATTAACCCTTAGACAAACAGTCGTAAAGATCCCACGATGTGAACCGCAATGCTCAAGAGCTGCCTGTTTTTTTCGCTGTATATCATCTGATGAGGGATCAGTTACTAGTGTCTCATATTTTAAACAAATGGCCAATTGATCTTTCGGAAAGGCCATCTGTTAGAAAGTATTGTAAAAAAAAAAAAAAAAAAAACTGCAATTAAATACTTCACAACAAAAAAAAATGTCTTATCAAAATGTCTATTATTCTGCTTCTTATAATTGACTGCTGAAAACAAATTTTAGATAATAATGCAATGAACAGTTATTCAGAAAAAAAATGGCTCGTACTTTCTATTAATGTTCATAATTCAGTAAAAGCAAAAACGAGAATAATCATTCTTGCTTTTATTTTTTTAAATTTTTATTTATTTTAATTTGATTTAATTCATAAAACTGTGAAACTCTGGACACTACTTCCCCCCCCCTCCCAATTAGGCACCTTTGTGATCTGTGCAAATCAATTCTCTATAATCATAAAATCATGGGTGCCGGCATGATATTTTGCAAGGTAGTTCATGTGGTAATAAATTTTTTGTTCACCAAATTTAGAAAACTCAATAAATTGACCAAAAATCAATAAAAATATTAATCATACCTCATCATAAGTTTTTCATAAGAAGGGCAGTTATTCCGATAAGACTTCTGCATTCATTGGTATTTCTCCATAATACTGTACTACTACGCATGCGTTTAAAATTGACCTTCCAACATATCACAGCAAATGCACCCTAAAGTACATTTACTACTGTGGCTTTTTCATTCGTTCACATTTAACAAATTGAACTGTTATTTACATTTTAACCACTACAATAGTTTTGAGTCTTTATAAATTATTATAGATGTAAATAAGTTTAGTTGCAAGTACTTATTGTCCAAAACTGCATGCCCACTACGTATACCTCTTAAAATCTGTAAAATTTAAAATCCGGAACTTTTCAATCTCCGAGTGTGCCAAATAGTTTACTACTTTTTGCTGTTTCATCTCGCGAGATACCTTACACCTTCGAGCATCTCAAAATCAAGACCAAATCTAAAAGAGGACAAAGAAATTAACTCACATTAGTTCCAGCGTTGTTTGCGGTCATCTGAAGAGGTTGCAGCAAAGACTGGACAAGGGGGGAGGGAGATCGGCCAATGCTAATAAGAAAGTCAAGTTAATTCACAGAAAGAAAACACTCAAATTACACGACAACCACTAGAAACGAACTGATGAGACTTTTTCAATACCCCTGTAATGGTATGTCGAACCTACAACTTGACAGGGGTAGTAACGATGCAAAGCACTTTGCTGCGCAACCAAATTCAATAAAAAAGAATTATAATAACGAAAGATAGATCAGCTTAGGTCAATGTGATAAAAAAAAACAGATAAGACATAAATTACATGGTGAATAAACTCATTTGCAAACAAAAAAATACAGCCTAGGAGTAAAATTGCAAAATAAAAAAAGTTTCTTTTCGAATGGTGTTACATTGAAATTTTTTCATTTTTATTTATTTTATTTTATTTATTTATTTATTTTTTTGAAAAAACGCTTGCAGCATTAGTCGAGTGCGCTAGTGCACGTGTAGATTAAAACCCTTCGTACCCCACGTAAATAAATCACGTAAAAAAACTCAAGAGCTCTTATGTACAGGCACGACCACTAAAAATTAAATTAAGCTTCAGGCGATTCAGCTGAGAATATACAAGAATGTACATTATGTACATCCATTAAACAGTTTGGATAAAAATTTAGGCTCCATTGGACAACAATCTCATCTCCAGAATGGCCCTACGATTTTCAAGTTAAGACTATATGCATGCGTTGTATAAAAGTACCACACCACTATTGATGTTAAAAATGAACTCCAGAGATTTCGCCACTGAACTGATCTCAAAAAATGTACGAGGAATGGTGCAAGATTTTGTGTTTACTGCTCGAACTTTCCATAACTTTCGCTAGAGGCGCTCTCCCTGATAGCTACTGAGCAGACTGTGTGCGTATGCCAGTACTTGTCGAGCTAGCGTTGCGTGAAGAGAATTTTTTTTTTTTAGCAGCGTCTCACTGACGATCATTTTGAAGCAAGTATCACGTCGGACATACAGATTAAACAGCGATATGTGATTAGTTACTGTGTCATATGGGGCTTAAATGCATCGAAATGGTCACTGAAATAGGGAAAGTCCCCTAGTCCCGACAAATGGTGGTGAAAGAATTGATCAGCTGGACTCACAATGTCCACATGGACTCAAAATTAAATTTCAGGAGTGAGTCCATTATACACATGTCAAAGCATGTAGGACCACAAAGCAGCTGACTTAAGTTATCTCTTTTCTGCACAAGTAATAACTGCATATAGCGAATCGTTCACATGCAATCGTGTTAGAGCTCTAGAGTCGCTCAATGTATTGATATTGCGTTAAGTGATGGCACAAAGAGCGAACATGTAATGTTGTTTCATGTTAAAGTAAAGTCTCATCTTTACAGTAAACCAATTACTGTATTTACTGTAAAGAGCATCTTTACAGTAATTGGTTTGCGAAATTTCAGGATGGCCATGAGGACATGGAAAGCTCCAAGCGCTTTGGCGTCCAATGACGGTTCGAAATCCAGAAACGTCGAAAAAAGTTTGAAGACCCATAATAATGATGGGTGGTTTTCTCAATGTGGCTGAGTTAGTCGGTCCCAGGCGAAGGTGACATGGTTTTTTTTTTTTTTTCCTCCTTGAAACTCAGTATTTTCGTCCAGCAAACAGCAAATCGACTACAGAACACTCCCAACTTACATACGTATTATACGTATAAGGCTCAATATGGCCTAAATTGCTGATGAGCCTAAAACCCTACAAACAACAACAACACGTTAGGCACTTATTCTGCCTATACACCAGATTTTTATACCTAGCTCATAAATGTCTTTTGGTCAATGTTAGCACTATTATTTGACGTCTTCCTTCATTTCGTCTGTGTGGAATCGGCACATCCTATGGTCAGGATCGCACTAACGTATTTCAGCTCCCCGGGCATAATGGTTTTTTTCGGTGCCCCCTTTACTAAGGATATATATATATATTTTATTATTTTTTTTTTTTTTCATTATTTGTAAAATTTTAAATTTGTCTACTTTCTGAATACCGAATTATTTTAAATTCTGAATCATTATAAAAATAGTAATGTTAATAGCCTCATTGTTATTCTGTTTTGCCCGGATTAAGGTACGGGCTACCAGACCATCCTTCAATCTTCCAGAAACATGACAATGAAGGCAGATCCACGGCTGATATCCAACTCTCTGGCCATATCGTCAAGTTTTGTACACTGAACCGCCCTGATGGCATAATCTGTCAAGACATTTTCTTCTGACAACTGTGGGAACTTGTCTTCAACAAGGCTCATCCTCAAGATTTTTCCTTCCAGCACGGTAACTACATGGCCATTCCCATTCCTACACTCCTGGCCGTTATATGCAGTATCAAATTTTCCATAATTCTCCACAGTAGAAAAATCAGTAAAAATTAGATTCGATGCACTGATCACTGTAATTTCCACTTCTGCTCATCGCTCCCTGCGCATACAGGACAGGCAATGCATCCTATTTTTCAGTAGGAATTTATAACCCAAGGCAGGATGTAATTTAAATTATAAGAATTGAAATCTCACTTTAATTTGCCTTATCCTCATATCATTTCGAGTTAAACTTCAAAAACTGAGAATAACTCCAGTCCTGGAAAGAAGACTTAAACGTACTTCGAGACTGGATGGAGATGTTAAAACATTCATAAAGAAGACATTTTCAGAGGAATTTTATCATACAAGACAAAAACCGATCGGAGCAGATTATTTAATAATCTCTTCTAAGCCCAAATCTAGTTTAACATTAATTTCTTAAAGAGAGCCAATATCTGGAATAACTTCAATCTATCTTCAGTTTGTCTGATGACAAATGAAAAATAACGACTAGAAAAAGCCAATCCTATTTGCATCTATAAATAGGATTGACTATTTTAGAAGGCATAGAAGGAATTAGTCGATTGTTCGCAGAATACGAAAAACACGTCAGGAAACTTTTTGTCAGCAAAGTAATCAAATACTAGCTGGCAATGGATAAAGAAGCTAATTTGACAGATAACAAAAAAATAATAATAATAATAAAATACCGAAGTGCGCAGACTATTTTTCCAAAGTCGAAAGTGCAAAACTCACATTTTACTCAAAAGTTATATACCCGTAGCTATTTAATAGAAGAATTCTTCCAAATACTAATTACAGCGTGCACCGTTAGCGATGTCAGTTAAAATTAAAATGCTACCAGGGAGAGAGCAAAAGTATCAGTTTGTGGCTCACATTGTGCCGCTATATTAAGCGGTAATAAAATATTATAAAGGATGAAATGGGGTCGTGGGGGGGGGGGAAAGGACGAAGGGAAATTACAATAAAATGCGTCTGTAAACTATGACTCTCTTTATGTAATTATCTCTTCTGTTTGCTGGCGATTCGTTCTCTTCGAGTCGACTGCTATTCTCAACCTAAATCTTTTTTTTTTTTTTTCTGTCAGCTAAAATGACGGAATTTCAAACGTAATTGAAAATATCATTAGTTTCAATGGCGCAGCAATGATGGAATAAGCACATACAAAAGATAAGCATAATGGAACAAACCGGATTTGATTGCTATATTGTCGGAAAGTTTGGGAACCGTTACATACCTGCAGTTCAAAATTCTTTTCCTCAAACGATCATTTCAGAAAATCGTAATTCTCAACGAATTTGCAATATCATCTATGATGGATAGTAAGCGTTATTTTAAAAGGCACGCAAATCTATTTTTCTCTTATCTTACAACATTATCAGGAATATTCTTCATCACGTGACTACCCATCATCGTCAGCAAATCTGCTGTAACTGCAGCGTAAAGTGATCAGGGAATAGTCCAGTATTTCGAACTTTATCCTGTAGTGTAAATTTCCCACAAATTGCTGTACATTTAGTCCTCCTACTGTCTTTTGAACCAAACGCATAATTACACATTCTGCACCCTCCCCGCTTTCTACAAGATTTTCGAACGGATTGATCCTGCTTATTAATAACCATACTTATACTCAATCAAACTCCCGCCTCCAAAAAGGCACTCGTGGGTAGCATATTGGTATAATCACCATCCTCCCCACACCGGGTGGAAAAGGCCTGAGTTCGAAAACCGTCAATGGCGAGAGAAATGTTTGTCTTTTTCACAACATGGCTAAATAAGTCAATCTCAGGCGAGTGTAGCACGGTTTCTTTATCCTAAAACTTAGTTTTTCATCCAGCAAATCGACCACAGACCACATGCAATTTATAACATAATGCATACAGCGCAATATGGCCCGAGCTGCTGATGCGCCTAAAGCCCTACAACAACCAACCCTCCCTATAGATTCAGCATGATTGTTTCGAACATATAGTGCCCTTCCATTTCTATACAGACATCTGCTTAACTACAAATAACCTTTATTTATAAGAAAACTGATAATATGTGTTGAAACTTTTAGCCTTTTCAACAGCGTTTAGTCTCCGTGGAAAACTGCAAGTTTTTTTATAAATGTCTTCTTGTATTTTCTGCCATTCAATCTTCAAAGCAGCGACCAGTTCAGCTCTGTTATTTCGACAGTCTCTCCTCACACGCACCTGACGATCAAATTCATTTTAGAGGTTCACTAGATAATTAAGCTCAGGGCTAGCCATTCCAACTTTACGACACTCATTTCCTCTAATCAGTCTGTCACAACACGAACAGTATGAAATGGAGAGTTGTCCTGTGAAACTGGTATGGTGCCATCTAACGGATTATTATCAAAGACGTGTAGTAGACTTCAGCGTTCGTGGTTTTGGCCAACTCAACCAATATGAGATCTCTCTCTCTCTCTCTCTCTATACAGGGTGTCTCAAAAATATTGGTACAAACGTTTAGGAGATGTAGGTAACATCTAAAGGAATGTGAATTGCATAGGAACCCATCACCAGAAACGTCACAGAGGCACAAGAAGCAGAAATGACACAAGACAGTAATTAGTGGCAAGCATTTATTTGACATAATATTAACAATGGAGTACGACATGGATGCATTTCATGATGTTACAACAGATGCTCGAAGGTTCCACCATGAGACGCGATGCATGTGTGACACAGACGCAGCATGGATTGGCGGACACGGTCCAACACACCTGGAGTTTCTTTGACAGTAGCAGCAGCGCAGACGAGTCTCGCCACGAGATCCATTTCCGTCTCCACAGACGATCCATGCACGATAGATTTGAGGGCCCCCACAAAAAGAAATCAAGACTCGATAAATCAGGTGAGCGTGGAGGCCAGGCAACGGGTACACCACAGCCAATCCATCGACGCCTGTTCAAATGGTCACGAACACACCTTCCATAACGGGCAGGAGCCCCGTCATGTTAAAACCAAATGTGACGATGTTCCAGCAAAACCACATTTGCTGGAACATCGTCAAGTAACCCTGGTAGAACTTGTTCAAGAAAGATCCGATATTTAGCGGAGTTCATGCGGGATGGTAACAGGTATGAGTCGACTAAGCAGTCACCGACCATACCTGCCCACACATTTATTGCGAAGCGATGTTGTGCCGCATGGGGGCGCACACCATGTGGGCCCTCTGCTAATCCATACACTAGGTGCATGTCTGCCAGTTCACAGTTCGTATATCGATGCATGCTCTTCGTCCGGCGACTACTGCTTGAATAAGTAAACAAGAAATTTTCCATCTCCCGAACTGATGAACAGCGCTGTGCACCGACTTACAGTGACGTTTCCGGTTATGGGTTCCTATGCGATTCACATTCCTTCAGATGTTACCTACCTCCCCTAAACGTTTGTACCAATATTTTTGAGATACCCTGTATATATGTATATATATACAGGGTGTTTCAAAAATATATGTATATATATATATATATATACACAGGGAGTCTCAAAAATATTGGTATAAACGTTTAGAGGAGGTACGGTAGGTAACATCTAAAGGAATGTGAATCGCCTAGGAACCCATAACTGGAAGCGTCACCATAAGTCAGTACACGGCGCTGTTCATCAGTTCGGGAGAGGGAAAATGTCCACCTTATCCACTTGAGTCCCAACGCTCAAGTTAACTAACTTAGATAATATATCCCGCTTGTTTACTGCAGTTAATGATGGATTTACAGTAATACCCAAAAACGTTATTTGACCTCCCTTACGTAAATAATAACAGAATGATCTATAAACAAGAAATAAATCCAAAGGCATCACCCTAGCTAAAACTTGCAATGCATTGGTCGACACCGTTTTACATACCCATAACATAATTCTTTGTAGAGACAATAATTTCTGCTTAAATTTACCCGAGCGGTTCTTGCATACCAAATAGAAGCAGCATAAGTAACTATTGGTATAAAAATAACATTATAATATAAATGTATAACCTTCTTACCTAAACCCCAATCGTTTCTAGTTAATCTAATAAATGAAGCAGTATAATTTTTAACCTTAGAACTCAGGTAATCTAAATGCGGTATAAATTGCAATTTATATTCAAGAAGAATTACTCCCAGGTATTTAACTTGAGAAACTAAAGGAATCTGTTTACCATTTATTGTTAATCTGGGTGGTCTATTGTAATCCAGCTTTCCTTTTAATAACGCCATAATTGTTTTATTAGAAGAGATATTTAACTTGTTTAATTCGGCCCACTTAATTAAATCAGGGTAACCATATCTAACCTACTTTCCAAAACTGTCCTTGACCTTTCAGTCACGCATAAAGCCAAATTATCTGCATAAGCTACCTTGTAGCAGTGAGCTGTGGATCTACTCAACCACTGGTTTAAAACAACGTTCCACAAAACGGGACCTAAAACAGAACCTTGTGGGCAACCACGATTACTATCTCTTTCATACCTTAAATGTTGAGATTTAACTATTATTTTCCTCCTCATTAAATAATTCCTAATAATCTGATACAACAGCTGGGAACAACTTAAATCTCTAAGTGAGGCGAGAACACTTCGATATCAAACGATATCAAATGCTCCCTAAAAGTATATTAAAAAAAAACAACAACAGTTGGCGACTGTGCTCTCTCCTCATGATGTATATGTCTTGCCCTCTCTTCATAGTTAAAGAGTTCTTATGACGCCCACTATTTTTCTCCTTTAGTATTAGTATTAGCACCGGCAAATGATGCAAGAAAGCAAGTTTATAGAGCATCAGCCAAAAAAAAAAAAAAAACTATGTTCCCGCATTTCACCGTACACCGTTACCTTCAATAGTTTAATTCTTCCTTGAATTTATTTAAGCTATCAACTTCCACAACAACAGATGGAAGTTGTAACGGCAATCAAACACCCAATGGCTAAAGGCTAACTTTCACACATCTGCAACTGTCCTTCCTCAATTTGAATTTGTGCTCCCCCATTTGTGTGGGCTGGGGAAATCAGCATTGAGTTTGCTCAATCCATTCAAAGCCTTTAACACCTCAATAAGGTTGCGTCGCAAGTGTGCCTAGTCTTCAGATGCTCCAATTTGCAGAACTGAAGCCTTTCTTGATAAGAAGAGCCTTTTGTTCCCCTCACCTGTCTCGTTACTCTTCTTCTTCGTACTCATTCTGGAAGCTGCATATTCCTAAGATGAGACCTCCAGACCTACATACATTATTGAAGATGTGGCCTGAGCATTGCCTTATCCCGGCTAGCAAAATTACTGCATATCATTGAAAAAACACCATGAACTCTCTTGGCAGCCTATCTGCAATGCTCAGAGAACTTCATATCTAATTGCACAATTAATCCCAGGTCTTTTTTCATTTCCCAATACGCCAAGTATAAAACTACACGGTTAGTACGTTACTCTGGGGTCCTGCTACCCACATGCAGTACTTTGCATTTCTAAATGTTAAACTTCAGTTGACACTTCTCTGCCCATCTTTTCCATATTACAGTAGCATAATGCAATTAACAACCCTGGTCCCTGCCAACCTCTGTATCATCTGCAAACTTGGATATTAAGCCTGATATTCCTTCAACACCATTGATAAACATAGAAAACAACAATGGTCTGAACACCAAACCCTGGAGGACTGCACTAACATTAGTTCACGAAGAGCAGCGTCCATTGATTACCACCCTCTGACTTCTCCCAATTCACCACCCCTTTATCCATAGCAGCAACTTGCCCTTAATACCACATGCTCCAATTATTCACGTATCAAAAGATTTCCTGAAATCCATGCATATGATATCAAAATTATATTTTGCATCCACCAAACAATAACAATTAACAAACTCATGCTGTGTCTTAAGTATAACTGCAGACTTGTTTAGATGATCCTGAATTGCGTCTTTTAACCGTGACTACATTATTTTCCCCGGAACAGAAATTAAACTAACAGGGCTGTCATTACTTGTGACACCCTTTAACCCCCTTTGTGAACTGGGGATATTGATCACATCTCCAGTCGGTGGGGAACTCCCCTGAATCCAAGGATGTTCTCATAATTATGGGTATGAGTTTGCTTACCTCCATTACTGCTTTCCTTAATATAATTGAATAGATTTCTCCATGCCGGGTGCCTTTCTTATGTTTAATTTTAACAATTTCTTATACATTTTCCTCTCAGTTATTACAAAATCATTTAGCTCCCCATTACAGTATTATAAACCTCCGGCATTCCCTTCCCTAAAGAATTCCTCATGCGTGAATGTAGATGCAAAATACTCATTCAGTTTGTCAGCTATCTGAGTAGGATCATCAACAGTCAAACCATTGATATTGAGTGGACCAATTAGATTTACCCCCTTCCTTCTAGTATTTACATAAGTAAAGAACTTGGCTGTTTTGCTATGCATCCTTTGCCAAAGGTTTCTAGTAATCTACCTTTGCTTGCCTGACCTCTTTTGTGGCTTGATTAAAAATAGTTTATATTTAGTATAAACTTTCTGTAACGTAAGCTATAAATAAACAAAAACTCAATAATTTATGTCTGACACCTCAGATACGGTCGCCTCTTTGTTTTAAAACAAAGAACTAATTTTCGTTTCCTTTAATTTTATTTCTTTGTATATTTTTAACGGAAAATTACATTTGAATTGATCAAGCCGCCCATTATTTCTTAAAATTTTATTCGTACTTTCGCCAAATTCGAGCTTTACATGCATACGTAAACTCGGTGCCTATTCCAAAATTATCTTTATGCTAATAGTACACTGAAAGGACAATTCATGGGATACTTGGTTCCTGGGCAATGCGACGCTGTCATTCCACTCGATAGTGGACGAACCCACTGCTTGCCAGGTATACAGGTAAACTGCATCACTGCATTCATGTAAACGGTAATTCTATGTCAGTATGGATAAATATTGTGAGTTAACCGACTTTGAAAGAGATGATAGTGAGTGCCCAACGCATGGGTCACTCTATCGCAGAGTTGGTACAGAAATTGCACTATCCCCCGTTCGACAGTATCAAGAGTGTATCGGGAATACGCCATTCCTGGAATAATATCTCATTGTGGAAAGCACTGTGAGTGGAGAAAGGTGGTGAATGAACGTGGCCATCGACGTCTGTTTCGCATTGTTTCAGCCACCTGGAGAGCGACAGTGGAACAAATCACGGCCGACTTCAATGAGGGATGTGCCAGAAACGTCTCCACCAAGACCATCAGGTGTTCGTTAGCCGCAATAGGTTATAGAAGTCGCGAAAATTCTATAACCTATTGCGGCTTGCACCATGTTGCCAGCACCCATGTCAGCCATATTTAAATTTGAGGCCCCTTTAATAGGGCTCACATCTAATAAGTATGGGATTGGCACACCCAGGGTCCTGAGCTGGATATCATCATTCTTCACTTTCTTGGTGATTCCCTTTTTACTTCTCTCTCTCTCTCTCTCTCTCTCTCTCTCTCTCTCTCTCTCTCTCTCTCTCTCTCTCTCTCTCTCTCTCTCTCTCATGGTAACTCAGAAATTCTTTTTTGGCTGGTGCAGCCAAAGCCTCAGGCTTCTTGCACCATATGGCTAATAATAATAATAACAACCGAATCTTCGATGAGGGCCAAAGAGCCTTCTAAAGGAAACTGGATGAAGATGAGAAAGCAGGAAACGGACCACCAGAGAAGAAGACAATCGAGGAGTTCTGGAGAAATATCTGGAGCAATGAAGGACAGCAGAGCACCCTGGATAGAAGTAGAACGGAAGAAAACCAAGGACATACAAGAGATGAGAGAGTGGGAGATTCGAGAAGAAGACGTAAAACAGTCAATCAGGAACACCCACAACTGGCGAACCCCAGGAATTGATAACATCCACACCTACTGGTACAAGAAACTCACCTGCACACACACAAGCACCTAGCAGAGCAGTTCACTCGAATGATAAGGCACACGGAGACAATTCCGAAGTTTCTCACCGAAGGAGTTACATATCTGAAGCCTAAAGACAAAGATACAAGAAACCTGGCGAAATACAGGCCAATCATCTGCCTCCCAACGATGTACAAGATCCTGACCAGCTGCATAACCAAGAAGATATCAGACAACTTAGAGAGTCAGAACATAATGGCCGAACAGCAGAAAGGATGTAAGTGGAGGAGCAAAGGATGCAAGGAGCAATTAACCATAGATGCCACAGTTATGGAGCAAGCCTACAAGAAGCACCGCAACCTATACACGGCCTACATCGATTACCGCAAGGCCTTCAACTCCGTACCTCATAGCTGGCTAATAGAGACCCTGAAGATCTACAAGGTCAATCCAATAGTGACAAACTTCCTAGGAGCAAAAATGGAGAAATGGAGTACCACCATTAAGATGGAGAACATCACAACCAGGCCAATCCCCATTAGAAGAGGAATCTTTCAGGGAGATGCTCTGAAGCCACTGTGGTTCTGTCTAGCACTCAACCCGCTATCCGCCATGCTTAACGGCAGCAAGTATGGATATAACCTCAAAGAAGGAAGAAAGTACCTGTACACTCTCACCCACCTGATGTACATGGATGACATCAAGCTCTATGCGGCAACAGAGAAGCAACTCCAGCAACTACTCCGGATCACCAAAGAATTCAGCAAGGACATCACGATGGAATTTGGACAAATGCAAGACCCACACACTGCACCAGGGAAAATTAGTTGGCCGAAACTACCAGCTGCTGACTGGTAAAGAGATCGAAGCTCTGACAGGAGAGACCTACAAATACCTAGGGATGAGACTCAGAAGCCTGCTGAAAGCAAAATTGAATGGAGGGAACACAGTTAAAGCCATAAATACCTATGCAGCTCCAGTACTAACATACACCTTCGGGGTCGTAAATTGGACTAACATCGAGCTAAAACATATCATGCGAAAGACAAGGACAATGATGACAATAGCTCGGAAAGAGGGAGGAAGAGGCCTGATAGAGCAACAGAAAACAGCGATAGTTAACCTAAAGAATTACTTCGGGAACAACACAACGCTACTCCACCAGGAAGATGGATAAGTGGTTTCCCCCACTCAACCTAAGCGCAGAAACCTCTTCCACCCAGACGGCAAAAGAAACGAAGTTAGAAAGATGGGCAAAGAAGACACTCCACGGCAGACACTACAATGACTTCCATCAAGATCACATCGATAACATTGCTTCCAATGCATAGCTCACAAGCGAGACGCCCTTCCCTGAGATTGAAGGATTCATGCTGGCCATCCAAGACCAGGTAATCAACACTAGAAACTATAGAAAATATGCAAATGAGCCCGGAATATCAGATGACACATGTCGACGATGCCACCTGGCCTCAGAAACGATCCAACACATCACCGCGGGGTGCAAGGTGATCATCCAGACGGAGTACACTCATAGACACAACCAGGTAGCCAGGATAATACATCAGAAACTAGTGAGGAAATACCAGTTGACCAAAGAAAGTGTAACGTACTACAAATACGAACCCCAGGCAGTTCTAGAGACCCCAAACCACAAGCTGTACTGGGACCGCAACATAATAACGGATAAGACCATCCAGCACAACAGACCGGATATAACCCTTGTGGACAAGATGGTGTCCACCGCTATCCACTTGTGTATATCGGTGCCCAACACTAGCAATGTCCAGAAAACCCATGAGGAAAATATTAGGAAGTACACGAACCTGAGACATGAAGTCAAGGAGATGTGGCATATGCAAGAAGTATCGACCATCCAAATCATAGTGTCAACCACCAGTATGGTGCCAAAGACTCTATATAGCAGCCTAGCAGCAATAGGTCTCCCAGAGAACACCTACAAGGAACTCCAGAAAGTCGCAATCCTGAACACCTGTAGGACAGTCAGAGATTTCCTCGACCAACAGTAACACAAGACATTACAACCACCCTGTGTACTTGGCAGCAGTACCTGTCACGGAGTGGAATCCCCCAATCAGGGAGAAATAATATAAGAGCAACCATAATAATAATAATAATAATAATATATATGTATATTTGTAAAATAATAAGAGGTTACCTCAATGACAAATTAACTGTTTCTCAGGCCCGGAGCAATAATAATGCATTAATACAAACCGATATCTCTTTGCCAGGAACAGTGTCAACGGCCGCACTGTCCATAAAGGACAACCCAATGCCAGAAATCCAGAACGAGTCAATAAGCAAGTCTGTAGCAGATGAGTTGCAAAGAAATTTCATACCTGTGCTAGTAGATAAACTGATGTCTGTTCTTAATGATCTGTATACCAATAGGCAAATCAAAACCGGATGTTTCAAAATTCATAAGTTTTCCAAACAAAATGAACCAGCTAACAGAACCAATACTCAAATCACCGCCCAATCCGCAGAGAAAGATATTTTGACCTCACACAATCCCGCCGAATTGGAATGTTGCCCAAATACTCAGGGAGACAATCACCTTTCAGAAGAACCTCAATTCCCTAATGTAGCAAGCAGCGAAGACCCTGTCATAAATTCGTGTCAAGCAGCTGAACAGAGGTGCGATCCACAAGTGGAAGCCCACCAAATTAGCATCCTACCTCCAAAATTGACCTCAGTTTCACCATCTGTGCTGCTGTCTGAAAGCAGCCATTGCTCACCTGTCATGAACAAACAATCTTGGGCAAAAATCGCTGCTATCCGTTCTATTTCATCTCAATTAACAGCTAATCAAACCCTCATTTCCCCAGGACACCCTTTCAAATTAAGAGCCACCCTGCCAATATCAAGGAAAAGTGTCAGGTTAGGATTGGTACCTCCACGTCCTCTATTCTGAAATCGATGAGCATGCCTTCCACCTCCCAGCACAGAAGTCTTTTTATTTCCCGACTGGGGCCTCTGACAACTGCTGAGGAAATTGAGGCTGCAATGAGTAAAGAACTGCATACCAAAGTATCTGCAAATTTACTCAAGAAAACGCAAAATTACTCGTCCTTTAGAGTAGTTTGCGAAAGTCGGGCGTTCAGATCTGTTGCATCCACATCTGTATGGCCAGTTGGCACTTTAATCAGACCTTTTTATGAACCGAAAACCCAAAACCATCCATTTCCACTTCATCTTATGAGCAAAACCGAAAGACGACACAGCTCCCCCCTGCATGACTAACAAATTGTGAAACTACACTAGTGTCTCTCGACAGTCGAAAACCACTGCACCACATGTCCAGCTCCAATCACTTTCTTGCCCCAGCTACTGCTTATAAACATACCGATATGACACCACATAACCCTGCTTTTCAATCACTTTCAATTAACAGGATAATTTCCACAAAGCCTAATCTGTTGAGGTGTTCAAAACAATCTACAAATAGATCAGCACTTATAAAAATTCCCTTTCAACTCACCCTGAGAATTTTCTACCAAAATGTCCGGAGTCTCCGAAATAAGCTTGAAACCCTCGAACAACTCTTGTTGTCCAACAGCATGGATGTAATCTGTCTATCAGAAACATGGCTTCAACCTGACCAGGAGTCAATAGCCTTTGCTCCGGCCGCTGGATTTTCATCGTTCTTCACGTCAAGATCTCAATCTAGAGGTGGCGGTGTTGCCATCTTCGTCAAAGATTCCAACCTGAAATTAGTGCACGTCACATCTAGCAACTCCTTATTTTATGAAGCAATAATCGTGACTGTGAAGGTTAATGCCTGTTTAATCGATTTAACGGCAATCTACATACCCCCAGCTCCAGATACTGCAACAGTTGACGATGCTACCGGCTGGATAATGAGTAAGTTACACCCTTCAGCTAGGCACATACTGTGCGGCGATTTTAATCTTCCACCCCACCTGAGCCCTCTCTTTCAACGACTAATGAACAATCTCTCTCCATTAAAGTTGACGATTATCAATGAGGAGCCAACGAGAGGCACCAATCGCCTTGACTTGATTCTATGTTCTGGAATTTGCAGAGTCGACATTCCACCAGAAACGTCCTTCAATTCAGATCACGACCCAATTGCATTACTTCTTGTTCTGCCTATGCCCAACTTCAATTGCCATAATACTGTTGAAAAGAAAATCATATTCTCTCCAAATTTTCTGGATCCAAAAAAGTGCCTCGAGGCAGCGCAGTCTGTTCCATGGCATGTGCTTGATGGATGTGACCCAATGCTCGCAGTTGATCTAATCACTAGATGGATAAATACAGTCACCCTCTACGCGTCAGCTAAAACCGTACACATTTCTCCAAGAACTAGAGCTTGGTGGACCAAAGATCTAGCGTGCAGTTTCCACAACAAACAGTATCTTCACAGGCAGTGGAAAATCTCTGGCACAACCCAAGATCGAATCCTATACTCCAGAGCAAGAGCTATGTTCAACAGACTCAAGGCATCAGCATTAAAGAGATACACTGATGCTACCTTGTCTAAAGGAAAAGCGCCATATTCATCAAGACACAGTCGCATTAATTCAAATCTTGATCTAGATAACTGGATGGACTACATTTCAAGATTCAATACCAATTCCGCCTCTGCTGAAATTCCTCTCCCAAACTTCCAATTTGCTCCTACTGATGACCTTTCCATAATTTCCATCACAAGACAGCAACTGATATATGCTATTAACTCCCTGCGACCATCTAGTACCGCAGGCCGTGATAAGATACCTCATTTCATAATTAAATGCCTTAGCCCCTATATTCTAGATGCATTACTCTCAATCTACAACTCTATTCTTTCCACACGAGTTTTCCCTGCTCAGTGGAATGAATACTCTGTGAGGCCACTGCCTAAGGTTAAAGCACCAACAAGCCTAAAAGATTTCAGACCAATCTCAACTTCTTCCACCCTCCTCAAACTTCTAGAAAAGGTACTCCTTCCGGCATTAAACAAACAGTTGATGCCACAGAAGCCGAAACAGTTCCATTTCGCAGTTGAAAATAGATCCACCATAACAAACCTCATGGCCGCACAGACATCAATTCTTCAAGCCTTCGAAACTAAATCTGAATTAGCTATAGTGTACGCTGACATTGAAGCTGCTTTTGACAGCCTAGACGTCACAGCCCTTCTCAGACTCCTGCAATTCTTCTTCAGGATTAATGGAGACCTACTAGCTTTCCTCACCGCCTTATTGAAAAATAGAAGTGTCCACCTCACTTTGAAGAAAACCCACTTTACAAGAAAAATTAATGCAGGAGTCCCTCAAGGTGGTGTCCTGTCTGGCCTTCTCTTCTCAGCGATTCTGATTCCTTTCATGAGTCATCGTGATGATGCTCTAATATATGCCGACGATATAAAGTTTCTTACCTTAATCCCACCGTCTGCAAACCCAATGGAAATTACGTCTTCCATCACAGAGAACTTGACCACTCTTTCAACTTACTTGAAGATGTTTGGATTAAACCTTAACCCGTAAAAATCTGCAATAATGACTTACTCATTGAAACAGCAACCAACAATAAATCAACCTTCAGTTTTAGGTACTCTAATTCCAGTGGTTACCTGCCATAAAGATCTCGGGGTATATTTTGATCCGAAGCTGAAATTTAATGATCACACAGAATACCTCCGGAAGCGTTTTAACACCCTACGCTGGAGCGCGAAACAACACTTACTTCATTCCAACGATGCCGCAACCACTACCAGATATCTTCAAGCCACTGTTTATCCGGCTATTGTATATGCTGCTGAAATTTGGGCATCTGCGTCGCCTTCACTTCAAAAACCGGTGTTCTCGTGTGAATACTGGACCCTGAAATGGGCCACAAATAAGCATCGCCGACCCCCTCAATTGAGAACAACTGACATGGCTGAGCAGCTAAATGTACCCAGGATCCCGAGGTTAATTGACAGCAGGCGTTTAATGACTTCAGTAAAAATGTACACAGGAGTAATAAACGCCCCAAACATCTGGGATTTTTGTCAGTGGCACAATCCTACGCCATCCTTGAGGTCAGAGCCCACACTAATCCTCAAATACAACCGGTTGAAACTGTGTAGTCGGTTCCTACCTGCCCAGGCACTCCCCAAAATTCAGGCACTACTCCGTCTTGGAGTCGACCTTCAGAAATTAGCTACCGACTACAAATACCGTCACATGCTCCTCGAGTGGATTCCATCTGTGGAACTGGGATAATTTCCTCCATATGACGTTTAGTCCTCATTTTTCATTATTACAATTTACATGTTTGTAACTCATAATTTACATGTTTGTAACTCTTAATTTCAATGTAACGGTAATTTTTTTCCTTTTTGCCAATTAATTTCATTTATAATGTAAAACTCCTGGCCATGTCGCCGTGTTGAGTATTATTGTCTCTAGTACATGTCCTGTACTTATTAGCAATAAAGAATTTATTTATATGATATGTAGAATGCTTCCGTATGATACTCTCCAGAAATTAAAACGAAAATAATTAAAAAATCGAAAATCATGCATTATAGTAAGAAATAATTAACAATAATTAAAAATCAATTTAACGCAATTAAAAATTAAGTAAAAAATTAATTTAACGAAAAAAATTGCAAAACGATTTTCCTTCCTGAAGCTGACAATGCTTTTCAACCGTATGTCCTGATCACAGGATTGAAAATTACCATAGGAAGGAAAATCGTTTGGCAATTTTTTTCGTTGAATGAATTTTTTACTTAATTTTTAATTTAAATTTATTTTGTGTTAAATTTATTTGATTTTGATTTTTAATTATTGTTAATTATTTCTTACTGTAATGTAAGATTTTCGATTTTTTTAATTGTTTTCGTTTTAATTTCTGGAGAGTATGATACGGAACTGTTCTAGGTATCATATTGAGGTAAACTTCTCTTATTCTTTTATAAATATTGATATCAACGTAGAACGTATTGAGCATTACAGCACTGGTACATACTATCAGGAGCCTCCGTAGCCAGGTGGGCAGGAGCAGCAGTGTGTAGCACACGCTTCTAGATTAGACCGGTATTTGAGCCCGTGACCACCAATACGGAGGATGCGGAAAGGTCAGGGAATGACCACCGCATATCCCCGGAGCAATATCGCCTTAGTTGCTAATGCTCCTAAAAAACCAAATAACAAACAAAACATACTATCAAATATATATATATATATATACATTGGTGTTCAAAGAAAGTGCATCACACCTTAAAATTGTAATTGTCGTCCAAATAACCTAAGTATATGGCAATATTTCTTACACATTGCATCAGATAAGATTGACACGCATAGGTGGTGACATAATATTGCATCAGCTGTTATTTTCAGCTATATAAGCATGCTCTGCAAGAGTTGCAGTCATTCCTTGCTTGTGTCAGGATGGCGAGTTACGTGCAGTTGACGCCACAAAGAAAGAGTGCTATTGTTGCTTTACGTGAGGAAGAATGTTCTTCCCGTCATATTGCTTATAGAGTGTCTTGTACTCAGTCTACAGTGAGTAGATTTCTTTCCAAACTCAAGAATACTGGTTCTGCTGATAGGAAAAAAGGAACCGGATGCAAACGAGTCTCTACGCCAAAACCAGACTGCGTTTTGAAGCGCTTAAAAACTGTAAAGCTTCTTCGTCTGAGCTGAAAAGAAAATGGGAAGACCATACAGGAGTGTTAGCAGGTGCAGTAACAGTCAGAAGATGCCTTTTCAAAAATGGACTTGTAGCCCGTAGTCCTAAGAAGAAGCCCCTTCCCACACAAAAAATGTGTAGGAAGGGGCTTCTTCTTAGGACTACGGGTATTGGCATATTGAGGGCATTGACTTCCACTGCTCGGGGGTCAAATGGATCCCCGAGCAGTGGAAGTCAATTATTTTCTCGGATGAGAAGAAATTCAACCTGCATGGCTCTGATGGAAGACAAACGATTCGCCGTAGACGTGGTAAAGAATACCATCCAGCCTGTATGGTGTCTACGGTTAAATTCCTTACCGGCCAAATGATATGAGGGTGCGTTTCGTATCGCGGAGTAGGTCACTTGCAGTTTATAAAAGGTTCCCGTAAATGCCGATGGATTCCTGGCTATATTGAAAGGCAAATTGCTGCCAACCATTAGAGACCATTTCAACCTGCCAAGTATCTTTCAGGACGACTCTGCTCCTTGTCATCGGGGGCGAAAAGTGTAAGTAGGCACTTCTGTAGTTACTTTTGCTTCATTTCTGCATTAGAGGTTCGACAGTAATGTATTTACATTTGTTACAGGTGAAAAAATGGCTGGAAGAACGGCCATTACAACTCTTAGCTGGCCAGGAAACAGCCCCGAACTGAATCCTATAGAGGACTGTTGGCATCGTATGGAATCTGCAGTTGCCAGAAATAAACCAAAGAACCTTCGTGAACTTCAGGAAGCCATAATTCGTGTTTGGAACCACAACTATCAGTTGGTTATCTTCAGAAATTGATCTTGTCAATGCCTCGATGGTGTGCTGCTGTCATCAGGGCCAGAGGCAGTGCAACTAAATATTAGTTTGCACCTTATGAACTTTTCATTTTGTTTTCCATTTAAAATGATAAACTGAAAAAAATTGAGGGCTTATGAAAACATTTTCAGCCTTAATTTTCATGTTTACCAAAACTGTTGTATAAAGGTTGCAAATGCTCATTTTGGAATATTTTGAGAGCGCCTATCAAATATTACTTAGCTTGCCTTAACAATTAATGAATATCTTTTGTTATATTTCTATTTGTGACGCTAGTCAATAATGTAACATACCATCGCGAAAAAGGGTTAGAAATGTGAAATTCCTAGCTGATGCACTTCTGTAAACACCAGTGTGTGTGTTTGTGTATATATATATATACAAATGCTACATAGGTTTTTATATTGTCTATTTACATTATATTGTTTTATTCATCCATATATTGGCATATTTTTCCGTCATCTGTAATAACTATTATTAGAAATTATTTCACTACTTTCGAAAAAAATATTTACACTGAAAATGAGGACCCTCTTTGGGTGAGGCCCCCGGATATGGCCGGTATGGCCATAGCGTTAACGCGGCCCTGGTTCTGTGGTCGATTTGCTGTTTGCTAGATGGAAAAAAACCAGAGTTTCCAGGAGGAAAACCATGCAACCTTCGCCTGCGGGCGCCTAACTCAGCTACGTTGTCAAAACAACCCAAAATTTTCTTGCGTCATTTGACGGGATTTGAACTGAGGTCTTTTCCACCCGGTGTAGGGGTTCTTTCCAGCGATTATACCATGTTACCCATGAGGGCGACGTGGACAAATTTCATGCAGCATCATTAGCTTCAAACCTGCTAATAATGTTGAATGTTTCCTCCGTGTCATGTTTTTAGCCTGTTTCTTTTCTAAAGATCGCCCTCCAAGCGCAGATCAACAGTTCATTTGCGATTAACACTTTCGTTCCAGTTACACATACATACACTGAAGCAATCAAGCGATCTTGTCAGTCGCTAAAGAACTAAAGAGCATAATAAATAAAATTTACAAAACATTAATACATGTTAAATATCTACATATTGGTGATATACCGCCAGTATCGATATATGGTTTTGGATTAACACATGATCGATATATCGATTTTATTAGCATTATTTTTGTTTTCCCTACTTCCAACCAGCATCAGTTGACACCTTGAAGCATGAAAATATCAGACCATGATATCATGCTTCCATTTTTCACATCTGCAGTGAGATTTTGTCACTAGCCTCAAAGACGACCACCTTGTTGAACTCTATAGAACTCTCAGGGGAAAGATTAAACCACAACGATGTAAGTCTGCCATGTTGAAAATGTGAACCGGCACTGGTTGTAAGTAGTTGTAAAAAATGATAAAAATAAATCCTTATATTGATCAAATGATAATCGAAAACCATATATCGATACTAGGTCGTAACCACTATGGTGATATTGTGTTTATGGTAAGACGCCACTGGTGGTTTTCCACAACTGCACAGTATGGTAATATTAACTTATCAATATATTGAAAATTTATTATGCTTTTTAAGTTCTTGACCAATTGACAAGGTCGCTTAATTGCTTCAGGGCATGCACACCCTAACTGGGATGAAAGTGTTATTCACAAGTTTGAACTCTTGGTCCCAGCTTGTAGGGGGCCATAACACAGTCATCAATTTTAAATTTGCTAAGAATTAATAACAAAAATTTAATCTAATATGGATGGTCCCTTCCCGATCACACTGCCTTTTTTGAAGAAACAGAATTCTCGGTTGAATAAAGTCTTATGTTCAATATAGGCCTCTGTTCCCACTAATCTTAGATTCCTATATAGGGAATACCTGATTTTGAGGCCGTTCAACGCTACCCCGGAATGCCGTTTACAAGCTGAAGAAGTATTCTTCAGGAATGTATGCTAACCTGAATTGCGTTCCCCAGAAGTTAACTATAATCAAAATAAACATATCCACCCTGTCAAGCTCCATAAAGAAAGGGCAGAAATCTCAAGTCTGGATGAGACTGTCCTCTACCATCCAACGGACTCCCCATCTTCTTAAGCTACTTTGCAGCCACCCTGGTCCTCGTGGGTAACATGGTAGAACACCCATCTGCCCCACACTGGACAGAAAGGACCTGGGTTCGAGTACTGTCGTTGGCAAGAGGAACATTTATGGGCCTCTTTCAAAGTGTGGCTGAGTCAGTAGGTCTCAGGCAAGAGTAGCATGGTTTTTTTCTCCCATAAACTCTGGTTTTTCATTCAGCAAACAGAAAATCGAACACAGAACAAATGCAATTTACATACAGTAATACAGTGCAATATGGCCTTAGTCACTAATGCTCCTAAAACCTGATAACAGCCACCCAAGAACTGGATAGAATGTACCCTGCCAACCCCATTGGAAGATTCCTCATTCTCGACATACACTGTGCTGCTTTATTAGGTACACCTACCAAGAAGTGTGTTGAACCTCTTTTAGCCTTCAAAACAGCCTGAATTCGTCTGGGCATGGATGAAGTACCATGCAGACATGAGTGTCACAGTTCCTTGAGATTCAACGGAGGTGTAGCCCTTTCCAGCTCATCCCAAAAAAGTTGTTCAATAGGATTGAGATCCATGAACTGAGCGGGCCACTGCAGCAAAGAAAAGTCATTGTCATGTTCCTGGAACCATCCCATAGTGATTCAGGCTTTACCGGCACATTATCATGCTGGAACTAACCATGTAACTGACTATAAACTGCCAACACGAATGGATGCACTTGGTCAGCAATGATGTGGCATTCAGACGTGAATCTATGGGTATCAATGGACCCAACATATGCCAAGAAAACATTCCCCACATCATAACACTGCCTCCACCACCTTGCACAGTAGTCGTCAGAAATGATGGGTCCATGGATTCATGTTGTTTTCGCCAAATTCTGAGCCTTCCATCAACATGATGCATCAGGAACTTTGACTCGTCAGACCCAGTAACTTTTCCAATCCTCGATAGTCCAGTGCTGGTGTTGCTGTGCCCACAGGTCTGCTCTTGTTCATTGATGACAAAGGTATGCGATGTTGCCGTTTTCTGTTGTAGCCCATTCGCGACAGTGCGACTAGTGGTTCATTGCGATATTTTGTTCTGCGCACCAAGGTGTATTCTGATGTGATGTGCGACATTGGGCCCATTTGTTTGCTTGCTCAATTCTAGCCTCCTCTGACTTCTCATCAACAAGGGAGTTTCTTCCAAAGGAGTGCCATTGAGAGGATGTTTTCTGTTCGTTGCACCATTCTCGAAACATCCTCGAAACTGTGGTGCATGAAAAGTTCAGAACTGCCATTTCAGAGATGCTTTGTCCAGCATGTCTTGCACCTACTGCCATAGCACGTTCAAAGTCTGTTCAATCACTCCTTTTCCCCATTCTTGCTGCGGTTTGTACACTTAACTGATACTAGAAAGGATGTTCTGCTGCATTTATATCCACACCTGTGATCATGTGACTTGCAACATTGTGGGACATACCATTTGTGTGCACAGCAGGGTGTACCTAATAAAGTGGCAGCACAGTGTAGACTGTTAATGGTATTTCAAAGAAAAGGATTACTAGTCTGTGATAATTCATTGAATGTATACACTCCTTTCCAGTACCTACCAGCTTGACATTGACTACAAGAAAGGTGCTACCACTACCTATTTCTCTTACAGTGGCAAAATATTTTTGCATACCCATCTGAACCAGATTTAATATCATAACAGTTTTGTATAATTTAACTTTTTTCTTCTTCACTACAAGCCTCAACTGAAGATTTTACCCCTTGAGTTGCTGTTCTTCCATCAAAATACAATATCCCTGTACCCTAAAGTACCATTCTTTTTGGCATGCTTTTCTTCAATTTCATTTAAGAGATTTTTTTGCTTGCATTTAAGGACTGAAAGTGGAAGAGAATTCAATGACGTTAAATGTAATAGTCACCTTGGGGTGGATAGGATCTATCCAATTAAAGGAGGTAAGCAAAACATTGCCATAAATTATGAAAGCATCCTTGAATTCAGGGGAAGTCTTTGTAAACTGAAGATGTGATGTGCAAATGCATCCGCAATTCACAAAGGGGGTTCAAAGAGTGGCATGAGTAATTATTGACCTGTTAGCTTAACAAATGTTCCATCAAAAATAATGGTGTCACTGGTTAAAGAAGTAATGCAGGATCAACTTGACAAGAGTGCTGTTATATTTCAGTCGCAAAATAGATTCATCAAGGGGCGACCTTATCTGACCATTTTGCTTGGATACTATACCAGTAACAAAGCAATTGGATGGACAAAATAATTTTGATATCATATACAGTACTCTGATTTCATTAAAGCTTTTGATACCATTGCACATAATACTGTTGTACAAATTGGAGCACTATACCATTAAGGTCAAGTTATTGCTATGGATAAAGAGATTGTTACCAATGGACACTGCTCTTCATGGATTTTTATCAGAGGAGTTTCCCAGGTTTCAGTGCTAGGCTCATTGTTTTTTGTATTTATTAATACTGATTAAAATATATCCACTTAATGCTAAGTGTGCAGATGATACAAAGGTTGGCCAGGTTATTAATGACTAATGACAGTATGCTACTGCAACAAGATCTAGAAAAATTAGGCAGGTGGGCTGAGAAATGCCAATTGAGATTTAACATAGACAAATGCAAAGTACTGCACATGGGTAGCAGTAATCTCAGATTAATGTACCATCTGGTACTACACTCAGGGTAGTGGAAAATGAAAAGACTTGGGGACAATCATGCAGTCAGATATGAAATTGTCTGAGCAGTGGAGACAGGCTGCCAGGACAGCAGCACATGGGATTTTGTCAATGATATACATCATCTTCTTCAAGAGGAGTGTTTCCATTTACAATGGGTTTCCTCAGCCTACAAGTTATTTCTTGTCAGGAATTTTTTTCCGCCATAAAGTGCGGTTCAAGGTGTCTTGGTCGGTTAAGCCTCGGGCTGTCATGCACTCCCGTACTCCATCCATCCATGTCCTCCTAGGTCTTCCTCTTCCAGGAGGTATCCATTCCAGGATAGCCTTTGGATATCTGTTTTCTTGCATCCGTTTTACATGTCCATACCATGTTAGACGCTTTTCTTTGATGGTGTCAATAATAGTCTTTCTCACTTCCATTTTTTCCCTTATGTCTTCATTCCGTTTTCTGTCTCTTCTAGAAGTTCCTGCTGAGCGTCTCCAAAAATCCATTTCTGTGGAGAGCAATTTGTTTTCCGCTCGCCTATTCAATGTCCAGGTTTCCGCTCCATGCAATAGAAGACTTTGTACAATTGTTTGAAATATAAGTTTCTTTGTTTTATTTAGGATATTTTTGCTCCACAGAACAGAGTTTAACATGCCAATAGCCTTTCTGCCGTCTGTAATTCTCTTATTGATCTCTGCTTGGGATGATCCATCACTTTGTAAGATTGATCCCAGATATTTGAATTTATCGACTTGTTTGATTTTAAAACCTGCAATATTTAGAACGTGTCCTGGCCCTGAACACAACATTTCAGTCTTGCTAAAATTTATTTTTAGACCCCATTGTTTATATTCCTCAAACAATTGGCGACATGCATACTTTGCATCTTCTGAGTCTTGTGCTATCACCACCTGATCATCTGCAAAAAGTAAATTGTGAATATAGGTGTTCTTATTAATCGGCAATCCCATTTTATTACTTTTTTTGACCAGGATCTTAGGCAGATGTCAATATAAATTTTAAAAAGTGTTGGCGACATGCAACAACCTTGTAATAAGCCTTTTGAAGTGTGGAATTCAGGTGACAAAGCTGATCCCACTTTAATTCTGCATCTATTATTCCTGTAAATTGCCTTAATAATGTTAATCAGTTGTCCATCAATATTTGCCTCTTTCGGTGCTTCCCATAAGAGTTTTCTTGGAACACTGTCATATGCCTTTTCAAGGTCAATGAAAATCAAAGATTTTTTTCCCTTTTGATTGGCATTTTTCAAGGATCTGTCGTACTGTTGAGATATGATCTATACATGACCTCCCAGCTGAAAAACCACTTTGTTCTTCTGATACCTTGATTCGGGCTTCTAAATGGTTCCTGATCCATTTTCCAAGGATCTTTAACAGCGGGTTCAGGACGCATATTCCTCTGTAATTTGAACAGCTTTTCCGATCGCCCTTCTTATAAATTGATGTAATATATCCTGTTATCATTTCTTTCGGTATTTCTTCTCCTCTCAGTATACTATTTAACAGTTTTTGTATCAGAACAGCCACTCTTCTTCCTCCATATTTCAGAAGTTCCATGTAAACTCCTCCAGGTCCAGGTGATTTGCCATTCCTTCCTTCCTTTAGCAGGAGTTCCACTTCCCTAACAGAAACTTTTAAGCCCGAGTCTTCTACATCAAAATCCTCCATCGTTTTGAACTCTTCCCGGTCTTCTTTTAAAAGTCCTTCATAGTACTCTGTCCAGTCTTTCAAAGGTATTAATTGCAAACCAGCATTGTGTTTATTCTGTTTTCTCAAGTCTTTAAGGACCTTCCACGATTCCGCTGATTGCTTGAAGCCCAATTTGCTATTAATAGTTGCACATTTCCTTTCCCATTCTTCATTTTTCGCTTCTACTACCAATCGATTGGCTATTTTCTTTTTTTCAACATAAATGTTCCTATATGGATCATTTCTATCACCCAGCCATTTCTGATATGCAAGTTTCTTTTCATCTACAGCAACTCTTACTTTCTCTGTAATCCAGGTCTTTTTTGGTTCTTGGCTCTTCTTTTTGCTTAGGATTTCATGAGCTTTTTTTTTAACAGTATTAATGATATACATTGAAGCTAAATTGTATTTAAATATACTGCCTGTCAACACACAAAAGTTCACTAATTGGTAGAAAGAAAACAGAATGACTTCATAAATTAGCATTAACATTAGCAGTGGCAAATAATGCTACAAAGAATGCTTATACAGCACCAGCAAAAAAAAAAAGTATCAAAGACACCTCCCATTTCACCAATTCATTCCCTCCAATAGATTGTCTAGTTCTTCCTTGAATTTATTTAAACTATTAAATTCCACAACAAATGGAAATTTATTCAAAAATCAAAACCTGTTGGCTAAAGGCAAACTTCTGCACACCTATTCTGCAACCGTCCTTCCGAACAAGAGAAAGAATCCCATAAACATTGCACAAGCTCAATTCATTCAAAGCCATAAACACTTCAATGAGATCATCTTGCAGGTACCTAGTCTCCAGATGGTAAAATTTGCAAAACTAAAGCCTTCCTTGATAATAACACCCATTTGTTCTGCTCACCATTCTTGTTCCAGCAGCTCTATATCCTTCCTAAAATGGGGCCTCCAGACCTGTATGTAGTACTCGTGATGTAGCCTGACATTTGTTTTTCTTATACAATGGGATAATCAACTCCTTATCCCTACTAGCAAAATTCCTGTATATCACTGACAACATCCCATAAGCCGTCCTGGCAGCCTGTCTGCATTGCTCAGAGAACTTCATATCTGACTACACAATTACCCTCATGTCTTTTTAATTTTCCACTTACCTGAGTGTAGTAGCACACAGTTGGTACATCACACTGGGATTACTGCTACCCATAATAAATGCAATACTTTGCATTTATCAATTTTAAACTTCAATTGCCGTTTCTCAGCCCATCTGCTTAACATTTCTAGATCCTGTTGTAGTAGCACACTGTCATTACTCACCCTGGTAACCTTTGTATCTGCACACTTAGACTTTAAGCCTGATATGCCTTCCTCAATATTACTAATAAATATAGAAAACAACAATTGGCCGAACACCAAACCCTGGGGGGACTCCACTAATAACATTAGTCAATAAAAGAGCAATGTCCATTGATTACTATACTGTCTTCTCCCATTCAATCATCCCTTTATCCATGGCAGCAACTTGCCCCCAATGCCACACTGCTGCAATTTGTATAGCAGTCTGTTATGTGTAACAGTATCCTGAAATCCAAGTATATATCAAATTTATTCTTTGCATCCAGTTCCTTTGTGACCACATCCTAGTAACCAATAAAATTGGTCAAACAAGGTTTTCCCTTATCAAATCCATGCTGTGTTTGAAATGTAATTCAGTATTGTCTGGATGACCTGCCTTACTTCTTTTACCAGTGTCTCCATTATTTTGCCTGGAAGAGAAGTTAAGCTAATAGGTCTGTAATTACTCATGTCACCCTTTGATCCCTTTGTAAATTTTGATACATTTGCACATCTCCAGTAAACAGAGACTTTCCCTGAATCCAAGGATGCTCTCATAATTACAGCTAAGGGTTTGCTTACTTCCTTTGCTGCCTCCCTTAATATAACTAGATAGATCCCATCCACCCCAGGTGCTTTTCTTATGTTTAACTTCAACAATTTCTATTCCACTTTCCTCGTAGTATTACAAAATCATTTAGCCCCTTGTTAGAGAGTGATAAACTTCCAGCATCGCCTTCCCTAAGGAATTCCTCATTTGTGAATGTGGATGCAAAATACTCATTCACTTTGTCGTTGTTGTTGTTGTTATTTGGTTTTTAGGAGCATTAGCAACTAAGGCCATATTGCTCCGGGATATGCGGTGGTCATTCCCTGAATGACCTTTCCGCATCCTCCGTATTTGGTGGTGACGGGCTCGAACCCCGGTCTAATCAAGAAGCGTATGCTACGCACTGCTGCTCCTTCCCACCTGGCTACGGAGGCGCCTTCACTTTGTCAGCAACTCAGCAATATCAACAGGCAAACCATCAATATCAAGCAGACCAATCTGATTCCTCTTCCTTCTAGAGTTTACTTAAGTAAAGAAGTCTTTGCTGTTTTTCTTTGAATCCTTTTTCCAAAGATTTCTCATAACATGCCTTTGCTTGCCTGACCTTCTTTGTGACTTGATTAGAATAGTTCATATCTACCATAGGCTTCTGTGTTGCTCGATAATTTATATACATGCCATGCACTTTTCTTCTTTGCCACAAGTTTCATCAGTTTATTTGACATCCATTTAGGCCTATACCTTGAAGACAATTTCTTAGTTGGTATGACAAGCTTAGTAGCTTCTATGATTAATTCCTTGAACACTTCTCATTTAGAATTTGCCGATAGTAACATCATCAGTTGGTCCCATTGTATATAATTTAAAAACTGTCTGAGACCACTATAGTCACCATTACGAAAGCAAAAATCCCTCCCTTTACCCTTAATGATAGTTACATCTTTAAGTAAATTCCAAATCAGTACAATGTGATCACTGCCACCTATTGGTTCTTTTATCTGCAATTCCTGATGCATGAATAATCACTGCTGAAAATCAGATCAAGAGTATTACTCCCTCTTGTTGCCTATCTAACATGTTGCCGTAAAATAGGTCATGCAATAAATCCACAAAAGTTTTGCTAGTCTGTGAGTAAGCAACCCACAAGTTCCAGTCAATATCTGGAAATTAAAATTCCCCAATATAAGACACTGATTTACTGGCCCGTTCTATTTCTCTGTACAGCTGTCTGTTGTACTCATCGGTAATTAGGCCTATAACACACTCATACTCTAATTTTTGCTTTCTTAGTGTCACCAAACTGACTCAATAATGCACTGGCCACCGATGTCAACTGGATGTGCAGCCTTAGATTTTGTGCTTCTTAACTTAATCACTCCCCCTTCCTATCCTGCTGTCCTTTGTGTATATAATTTTTTCATTCTCTTCACCTAGATATTGCACTCCTTTCTTATTGCTTGCCTAAAATGGCAAAGACAGGTTGCTAATCCCCTAAGCACAGGTTTGGGCAACCTGTGAATAGGGGATTAGCATCCACTGGTTTAGCATTACCTCCAGTGGATGCTGTTAAAGACTGGGATGCAGGCCTGGCTCCTTGTGCCAGTGGACAGGCACCAAGCAGCCAGTCCAGGTGATGGCTGGGAGCAGCCATCACCAGTGGCTGCTCCCTGATGGCAAAGAGGCCTGACACACACTACAGAACATTCACTAACATACACGTCAGGTCCGTTTTACAGAGTTCTGTATTTCAGCACAGTTATACTGGGTGGAGATAGATTATTCTGGGCGCCACCACTGATGGAGTACATACACACACACACATACGTCCTTTCTGTATACACCGTACTCCCCAAAATCAAATTCTGCATCCCTTATATCTGAGTGACATTACGTCTCTGAAATCCCAACAATGTCTGCATTTGGTGTCTTGACCAGCACTTCAAATTCATCAAATTTATTTACTAAACTCCTAGCATTTGTGTATGTGCAAGTATACATGCACCTGTTCTTACTCTTAGTTACTCTAACACAGCCCATGTATTTACATTTCACAATTACTCCCAGCATTTCTTGAAAATCCACAGCAACTTGCTTTCAAGGCTGCTGCTCATTCCAATAGCAGTGCAAGAATCACTTTCACTTCTGCCTGCAGCTATTGTTAGTCTATTAGTCTGTGTATTCCTTAACGTAGCAGTTTTTTATCCCCATCTAATACTGCCTAGATAACATACTCTTGCAAATATTCTTGCACTCTTTCTATTTAAGTGTAGCTCATCCCTGTAGAGGTAGTCTCTCCTGTTATCAAGCACAGACCACACTGAGAAAATTCTACCCCATAAGCCTTGTACAATCTCTCCAGGGCCGAATTAATTGACAAGGCTCTCATCATATACTCGCTTCTGTTGTGTCTGGGCAGAATTGCGGACACTTTCAAATTTAACCTAGCTTGTGACTTTTTTAAAAATGCAGGCTTAAAAGGTATGCAGATCTATTCTTAACATCATTAATGCCAACGTATACAACATCACCTTTTGTGCCCTTAAAAGATGATATCTGCTCTGCAACATCAACTTTTGCCTCTGGCAGACATACCTGTCCTGTTCCACCTATCCATTTTGCACAATATATTTTCTGTATCCCTGATGATAGTTACTGACAACAATGATGTCTCATTCCTGATAGCTCTGCAAACATCAGAGACCTGGATCTGAAATCATGTGAGTGCAGACATGTGTGCACAATGCTCCTAATTATTTGAATAATTCTGCAATCTATAGACGTTTATAGTGGATCTAGTTATACCATTATGTTCTTCTTGTGGAGCATCTGTGCGAGTTTTTTCTTACTTTTTTGTTCATTGCTGGGTTGTTGATACATTACTGTTCATTTCTATCACTATTGTCTCTGGGTCAATCTTGACCAATGCCAGAGACATTGCTTTAGAGAGAGCTATCAATGGCCATCGAGTTTTCCCAGCATGACCTTCACTAGAATTGTCCTTCCTGTGGGCATTGAGCTTTGACCAATTTTCTGCTTGTCATGTTAAACAGTGACAATGTTTTTCTAAAAATGCTCTAAACAATACTTACTAGGAAAGGGTGTCCCTCCTTGTGTGCTTTCAGGGTTCGGACATCCCTGTGAGTGACTGCAGTTTGCTATTTCATCGCTTCACTAGTTTTTGTAACACTGAACATTTTACCATGTTACTCTATGGAGATAGTGAAATTCTTTCTGATTGCTCATTTGATATTTTGACAGTAACCATACACTGAACACCTCCCCACCCCAGAAACCTTTGATTAAGTGTTTCTCATGCATAACTGAGAACATTTCATTGGTACTGTTTCGCCCACCTCAAAGTTCCCCTTTCCTCAGATGGTTGTTTTCTCTGCTCACACTTGGAGGAAAATGTGATTCGCACATATCATTAGGTTTGTCTAGGCAAGGCAGATAGACCTGAGACTTTTGTTCCCCCCTTTAGAGGAAACATGTCTGACCAAGAAAATAAAAAAAGCTTCCTGATCAAGGTCATCTCAAGTGTTGTGGGGCAGGACAATAGACAGGCTGCTGATGAGCTGTGCTCAGGGGATAATTTATCCCCCCCACCCCCAAGAAAAAATCTAAAAATAAAGATAAAAAATTTATTCCAATTAATTCTCACATTAGCATCAGTTAAACATCAATTAATATTTTTTTTAATAAAAACTGGATAGCAAAAATGAAAAATTAAACAGTAGGCTACTAAAGGAACAATTATCCTAAACTTCAAATATGAACTGCCTATAAAAGTAACAAGCAAGTTAGTTAATGCCCTGCATCCCCCTGATAACTATTAATCGATATCTCGATGAGAACACCTACCTTTTCATCATCGCCAACCAAGCACATCTCTTCAAGATGACAGTGTATCGAAACTACTCCAGCATCTATCAACAAAGCCAGGCAGGCTGCTAACTGGTTTCAGGAACATGACAATGAATTCTCCATCCCTCCCCACAGCCACCCAACACAGCTGGCTATAAGGTTGCAAGAAGAAATAACCCTCATCACAGCCTTCTTTTTTCTTGATTTTTTGCTCTGTGGGAGGGATGATACCCAGAGACTAAATTCCAGGAATCATTAATCATCCAGTTTTGAATACTTCATAAGAATCATTCCCAGCACAGGTAAAGTTATTTCATATTTAACTCAAATCTTTAGGTAGATAGGCTGCTCTGCATGACTCAATGTCTAGCCATTCATCACTGCACACGTTCCTCAGCCTTTTTTTAAATTCAATTTTGAACACATACAAAAACATTTAAATTAATGTTTTTGTATATGTTCAACATGCCATCAATAAATTTCATTAATGAAGCATTGTTATTATTATCATCATCATTTAATTATTATTTAATATTACAATTATCACATTTATACAGTATGTTTAATTAGGTATTTTAATAAAATCTTTTTAAATTTTTCATTCTTTTTAACCCATAACTAGGCACTTGAGGTCTTCAAGGTTTCCCCCCCCCCAACACACGAATTTCAGCAACGTTTTGGTCTCTGTCTACTCAAATCCACACTTTGTGTGGAAATCAAAAAGAGCAAATGCATTTTCTTTGATTTCTCCACTGAAAATGTAAGAAATCTATATTATTTCTTACCGAAAAACTAAACATTCTTTAGTCTCAATAATTATATGCACATATTGAAAACAAATTTAAAATTGGCACTCAACACTAATATCCAATCATTGAAGCAGGTGTGCGTAACACTTTATGGCAATGCATTCACTCATTATGCTGCCTCTGCTTCACAGAAAAGTTTGGCTCATTTCCAATTGCTGAAGTGCAAAGGCTTTTCGATTGACATTTCATTTGCTGTAAGTCAAAGATAATAATGGAGATTAAGAGAGAATTAAAAAACATGCCTAAAGCAGAAAGTTTCCAAAAAATAATTTAAAATATTTGGTTTATTACAAAAAATGGGTTTTTAACAGATGTGTTCAGAAAAAATTTAAAATAAAGGTAGCATAAAAAAGCTAACAACCTTAAATTATTTCTTGTGGATTTTTAAAATTATAGATGTGGGGTGACCACAACCCCTGCATTTAGAGGAGTAACAATGCTCTGAGCACCCAGTTCCACTTAAGTAAAAAAGTGGTGGAAAAGGGTGACAAAAAAAAAAACCACTGCTTCATAAACACTGCCAAAATAAAAAAACTAAAAAATTAATGTTATATAACAAAATACTGTATTGAGGTAAAAAAAAAATGAAAAACAGCCTCCAAAAAGGGGCCATGTTTAATAATGCTTTCCCACTTAAAGTGCTTGCTCTTTGAGTCCAGAAAGCACCATATACTCAGTAGTTTACTGCATCCATTTTGATGCATAACTGCAACTTGTTTTTCTCGGTCCATTTTTTTTTTTCTTTTCCCCACGTTATTCACAAACAGCCAGTGGTACAAATCACATTTTTTCTTCTTTTTTTTTGGGTGGGTGGAAAGTATTTGTGTCTGGTACTGTATAGTAACTTAAAACATGTCACGCAACTTTTCATTTATTTGGTCACAAGAAGCCTTATCAAAATACTTCCAAGCAGGTAATTAGAAACATTTGATCAAAAAGAGAAGGTAGGGAATTGCAGCTGCATCTACTTCCATAACGACCTCAATATAAGAGCCAATTTTATCTACTGCCATCTATGTACATTTCAAATCATCATAATTAAATCATTCTTTAATTATCATGATAAGTCCAAATTCCATTTACTTAATTCAAATTATATTTAAGTGTCCCTCAAATTTTAATGATAAACAAAGCAAATTTATAATAAATGTAATTAAATTCATGACAAATTTCTATTGAATAATGAGGGGTGATGCTTTTCTGCCAAAATTTCCACCCATAAAATGTCAAAAAGTAAAATACTGTATCACCTGTTTGCTACATACTCAGAGCTTGGATGCAGGTTTTTGTTGTTGCTACAAATTATTCAGCAATTAATTTCAGTATTAATCTCCGTAATCAGTATAGGCATACAGATTAATACTGGAATAAAGCAACTGGAAGCATTTAGCAGATTATCTTTCTTCACATAAATCTTTGCCAAAGTACTTGTAATGATTCAAACTTCAACTGAAATGGAAAATCAAATGCTCAAAAAACAAACGATTGACCGTAACAGATTTGTCAAAAAACCTTACTGGCACAGAATATTGGGTAGATTGCTTTTGACTATTCAGTTTCTGTTGCAAAAGAATTTTCCTTTTACAGGATCAGATAAGAAAAACCAAACTTCAAAAAAGAAAAAATAAATTCAGGTTTAGTGAAATTAATTTCAACATATAATCCAGTACTGTAATACAGAACGTCATGTAAAAAAATTTATATAAATCATTGGATATATAAACTTCATTGGTTTTCCAAACTGTTTGCACCTATATATATATATGTGTGTGTGAAGTGGCGCTTATATTGCATCAGCAAAAAAAAACAAAAAAAAACAATGCCTCCCATTTTACCCATCCATTCCTCCAATAGTTTGCTTAGTTCTTCCTTGAACTTATTTAAACTATCAACTTCCAAAACGACTGATGGAAGTTTGTTCCAGAAATCAACCACCCACTGGCTAAAGGCAATGACTATAATCTTGGACTATAAGTCTGATATTAGTCACCAAAGCAAATCCATGGTTCTTTGATGTGTAGTAAACTGTCACAAAAATGGAATCCCAATACCTGAGTAGTTTTTTGGTTTCCCTTCAAGTAATAACAGCGCTGGCCCAAGCCTTGCAGAAGCTTTCTCAAAGAAATTATCATGAACTTGATCCAGCTTAGGTCTTTTAAAGATCTGTTCTGTTGTAGCTCTTGGAGGTGGTCTTGATCTCACCACTGTTGTTCTTGCTCAGCCCACATCTCTGTTGCCTTGTTTTGTGATCCAGTTTGGGTTCATTCTATCTATATGACTGATCCATTTTTTCTGATACTTTTATGTCATTTACTATATTATGTACTTTCAAGGCGCCTCTGTAGCCAGGAGCAGCAGTGCGTAGCACACGCTTCTTGATTAGACCGGGGTTCAAGCCCATGCCCACCAAATACGGAGGATGCGGAAAAATCAGGGAATGACCACCGCATATCCTCGGAGCAATATAGCCTTAGTTGCTAATGCTCCTAAAAACCAAATAACAACAACAACATAACATCTACTTTCAATTTCTCACGAATATCTGAATTTCTTTGATGGTCCAGCCTTGTAAAGTCTAATAATCATCTCAAAAATCTCATTTGTGCTGCTTCTCGTTTTTGTGCCTCATTCTTATTTATCACCCAAGTCTCACAATTGTAGAAGAGGGCTGATTTTGAAGTGAGTTGTGCAATTGCAATTTTGTTTCAGTTGCCATTTGTTTTTCAAAGTGGCATTTAATCATTACATTCATTTTATTATATTTTTGTAGTTTACCATTTTTACTTTGATTTAGCCTATCCCTATGCCACACTGTACAGTAGATTTTTTTTTTTTTTTTGTCCCTCAATGTCAAACTTATCACTTCACACTTGAAAAAGCTGAATGTTCGAATTTTGTGCAGTTAGGAAACTGCTCAAAGTGGTCATCATAATATATTGAAGGAACTTCATGGCATTTATAGAGGATTAGGGAACTTATACAAGTATTGCTATAGAGTGAAACTACGTTCTAGATCAGGGTGTTTAAGTTGTTTGGAGTCTGAATAAGCTGCCACTGAACTAATCTAGCAAAGACCGCCGTATATTTGATGTTAAATTTCCCAAATAGGTGAAATCAGATATTTGTTCCATTATTTTGTCATCAGTAATAATTCTGACTCTTTGTATGTTCTTTCCCATATAACACTGAACAACGAATTTTAGGTCATATCTTGTTAAGGGCATGAAAAGTAAGTTTACTTTATACATTTTGGGGTGCTAAACATGGAAATAGTGCTTAAAATGGCAGATTGGCTCTTGTTTTTGAAAAAGGAGTTTTTTATATTTATATAAAGTATTTTTTATTTATATGGTAGTAAGATGTAGCTACAAACATACCTGTATCAAACAGGTCCTTTTTGCCTTTCACTTGTATTAAAGCTTCGGGAGCATCCCTTTCACCATCCAACAATAATAGGCTAACATGGAGGCACTCAATTTGCTTTTGTATCTTTGTTCCATCGCTGCGATGTCTTGATCGAAGTGCTCACCATGTTCGTCTCTTACAGCACCAGTTTGGCGGGAAGAAATCCAGGTGTGAGTGCAAGAAATGCATCTTCCATGACATGTTGCACCCCATTTCTCGTAAGAAGTAATGAGATCTTCCACAAGCTGCCGGTTTTAACATTTCCTAGAATACCAGTCAAAACATTTCAAAAGGCTATCCACACTGATTTCTCGCTGTCACTAATTCGAACTGTTCAACTTTGAAAAGTTGCCTTATTTGCTGACCAATGAATACACCTGCCTTAATCTTCTCTATACTATCTTGGGAATTTCTCTTGTAAGTATGTGAATGCAGGACCGGGCACTTCCAAAGCCTTCACGAAATTTTTCATGAGCCCTAGTCTGACATGGAGTGGTGGAAGCAAAACTTTATTCAGATCTACCAGAGGTTCAAATGCTACATTCTTCATTCCGGGTGTTAATGATTTTCGTTGAGGCCAATTCCTCTTCACATAGTGCATATCCTTGGCATGACTATCCTACTCGCAGAGAAAGTAACAATACTTAGTGTAACCCTTTTGTAGTCCTAATAAAATGCCGATTACCTTTAAATCACCACATATCTGCCAATCATACTTCTGATAATGTACACCTAAGAGGAGGTTCTCCATGTTTGCATATGTTTCTTTTTGTGGAGGCATATGCAAGAGATATTGAAGGCAGCATATTTCCATTGTGTAATAACACAGCCTTAAGGCTAACCTTAGAAGCGTCTGTAAATAGTCACCATTATTTAGGAATGTGCCTCATATTTATTGATGCCATTATACCATCAATCCTTACAAACAGTGAGTTCACCTTCTGTTTGATAGAATTTATCACAGCCTTTATTTCGAATACAAAATGTTGTCACTTTTACAGAATGATCCAGAAGATTCCACTGTTGTAGCCCCATGGCCAAAGGCTCTGCCTTATTCTTCGGCAGTTCGAGATTCCTGATGAGGTCATTTAGCTCACTTTCTGTGATCTTATGTGGTTCAGAAAGATAAAAGTTTGGAAAAGATGGCGGATCCCTTGATGTAGACAGGTGCTGTACTTCTTCGTGCATATCAAGTTGATGTTTACCAGTGATATCATCTTCATCAGAGTGTCCAGGTCAAAATCTAATTTGGAATCTTTTGAAAACGTTAGGAGAGACTGGGAATGTGAATGTTGTGAAGTGTGTTCACATTTCAGTTGTTGTCGTTGTAGAAGTTAATAGCTTAAATAGATTCAAGGCAGAACTTGACAAACATTTGGAGCAAGTGGACGGGTGAAATAAGGGTTTTTTTTTGTTTTTTTTTGGCTGATGCTATATAAGCTTGCTTTCTTGCATCATGTGCCTTTGCTAATGCTAACTGAGGCAGGTTTCTGAACATGCTTCACTGTGCTCAGTTATTTTTTGATCATGCCAGTGATCATTTAACATTTTTTTGACAAATTAAGTAATATCACAGAATAAAGAACATAATGATATCCAGGTAATGATATTAATTGTAAATTAATGTCACCAGGCCTCTTTTACCCAGTTATTCACAGTTTTGGAGGGTTTCATTTAAATGATCACCCAGTATTAGTATTTTTAGTCTTAGATAAAGACAAAGTCATAATGCATTACCCCTAGGAATTCTGGCAGCACGTTCAACAAAAATGTCATCTGCCCTTGACTTTAAATCCAAATAAGTTGTTTTAACTTCCTAGTTATAATTTTCAATGCTTAAAGTCAAGTTATTGAATTTGAACAAAGAGAATGCCTTATATGCTTAATAATAGAGCAGAAAGGGATATTCTTATCAAGAGAGACTTTGGTTTTGTACCTACAGTTTTCTAGAGACAAAATTTACAAGTAAATTCTTTCTTCTGTGCAAGGTGTCACAGCCATAAAGAATGTCAACAACTAATAAGACTACAAATGAGGATGCACAGTCCAGCTTTCTGTGAAGTAACCTGGTCAAAGTGTTTAAGGCCTTGATAGGTTTGCATAAACTAAATTCTGTGGGAATATTTACTCAGTCATGAGGCATTACACAATGGCATATAAATTTAAACTAAGAGAAGATAACTGTAGACTGGATGTCCAAAAACTTTCCTTTAGTCAAAGAGTGACTGACTACTAGAAAAAACTGCTGCCTACTGTTGTAGAAGTTAGAAGTTTAAGGAGGGATTGGTTAAATACTTGGAATCGGTAAATGAAAGAAGGTGTATAGGTTACTTTATTTCATTTTTTAAATTTAATTTCTCATTTTTTTTTAGTTTATTTTTTAAAATTTTTTGCTGGTGCTACATAAGCTTTCTCCCTTGCATCATTTTATCAACATAACATTAATAAAATTGAAAAAAAAAAAAAATAAGTCTTCTCACTGTTTCATTCCATGAAACAGCTAGTGTTATATGTTTTCATTTTAATATAAAAATAATAAATTTCCCAATGTTTTTTAAAAGTTTAAACTGATTAACAGGCTGTGAGATAAAGTTTGTTTATTATTGCTATTTGTTACTCCTATAATCTTGTATAAGGAAATCTAACATATGAAGGGAAAAAATATATTAATTAAGCATATTTTATACAGACAGAAAAATTTTAATATGGATATGTTTTCCTAACTGAAATGGATGGAGGTGAAAAGCCAAGCTTTCCAAAGTTGTGCTACAAACATGTTTTTTTTTTATCCTCAGGGAAAATTCAGAAATTCTAACCTGCCAATAAAAAATGTAACAGGCAGGTTAGAATTTAATAACTGATTCCTTCATGGATAAGTTACAAGACATTTTCATATATCTTTACAAATGATGGGGATATTATTTGTACTCCTTTATGCATAAGTCATAACAGATTGAGAGAAACAAATGTCTTCTATTATTTATATATACATGACTTCTCTATTACATAACAGGTAATTTTTCAATATAATGCTTTACATTTATGCACAAATCATGTGACACTTTAACAGCACGAAATTACATGAAATGTAGCAAAATTCTAGCAATGCTCCATCTTGCAGATAAATAATTTTTCATGTACAACATTATCTGTACAATCTGAAAGCTAAATAGATTTTGCTACTTCAAGAAAAATTTATTAATTCTTGGCTGATAAACAGCCTGTATTTACACTGGGGCAACCTTTTAGTAAGTCAGAAGTTTGAGATCAATCAGGGCACTGATGTGGGGAAGGGGCTTAAAAAAGTGATTACAGCTGAAACCATGGTTGTAGACAGGTCATTGAAACTGAAAAGATAGTGATTTTATGAAATAATTAATTTAGAAATAAACTAGATAATCCAGAGTTGGCAGTTCATGATTAATGTATTTGAGAGATCAAAGTTGTGCTTTTTTGAAGGGTATGAAAGGTGTACAGTGAAACCTGATGCTGTTAATATTTCAAAATAATTAACATTTCATGTTAAATCACCCAGGGCAAGACAACAGAAAGATATAGGAACTGCACTGTCACTGTTTTTATGCATTATAGAACTTGACTTGGGAAGTGAGTTTCAGATCATTTAACACAGGCTAGTTTCATACTAGATGCAGTGCTGCAGTCGTAAAATTAGCAGAAGGTATACTCTGTGAAAGTTGTATGCAGAGAGTATACTTAACATTATATATGCTTATTAATGAATTCCAGAGAGTATACGGCATATACTGATATATATATATTTATACAGCATATTTACTTACTTATATATACAGTATATATATTAAAAATAATAAAACTATAGGTATTGCCTAAGAATCAAATTCTAATAAATTTATTTTTTTATTTTCACTAAATATTTTAATAATATTTGTTTTTTCAAGTCTTTCAAAAACTAGAAGGTATATGCTATTCACCTAAAAGAATCCAGAGGGTATACGGTGTATACCTGCATATACCCTCCATACAGCCCTGACTAGATGTAAAGACTAAAATATGTATTTCTAAAAGCAAACTTTAAAGCTGAATATCATGAAGCAAGACATGGAAGGCAAAGAAATTTTTTGGGTTGTGTAATATCATTTGGTTTGTGAAGGCAATCATATGAGCATTTTTACTTGTTACAGGATATTGTTAATGAATGAAAGAAAGGTATCCTTCTAAAAAACTGTGCTGAAAAAAAAAGAACAATTACTGTAATTGGATCATGTGGAATTAAACCTAAACATATTTAAGAAATAAACATAAATGGCATACTTCATGGCCTGTGGTGGGAGTATGAATGCAGATATACATGCTAGTGTATGCCCACTTTATGGTAAACTGGTTTGTGGTAAATTTTTGTAATTACATCTTAATTAGCAAGTAGATTTAAAAAAAGTAGTGTGGCTTCACTTAACCACACAGTAGCATAATAACTAATAGCTATGAATGAACTACAACAGCAAGTGATGACAGACTGTTTATCACATTATTAAATAGTACAACACATAGCAGAACATGGGTATGCCAATAAATGACAGTGAGAGAAATTTCGAATTTTTTTTTTTTTTTTTGCTAAATATGGTTCATCAAACAATTCACTGGTACTATTAAGACCAAATGGCAATTGAAAAACCTGTTCCTGAATCTTGTATGGAAAGAAAAGCTTGCTTACAGAATAACCATGGTTAACTGGATGAAATAGCCAAGAAAATTTGGGTTCCAGAATTGTGATACATCAGAAAAAAATAGGTAGTTGATAAACCTAATACACACACACATGAAAGATCTATATTTCATAAAAAAAATAACAAAATTAGGCTCTAAAGTATTAGAAAAACTTCAAGGCAAATAAGTCTAAAGGAGTTGATGGCATAACACCCAGAAATTTTGAAGGATGCAGCAAGAGAAGATACACTGAACCATTAAGATTAATTATAAGGGCATTACTGGACTTGGGAGATTTTCTTTTTCACTAGGGAAGTGCCAATGTATCATCAATACATAAAGATAGTTCTAACAGTGAAGCAGGTAACTACAGAACAGTCAGTCTGTCTTCAATGGCAGGGAAAATAGTGCAGATAATGACTAACTGCGAAACAGGATAATTTAAATTGAAATTAATTCTGAAGGAAACACTGTTTTGTAAAGAGAAAAACATGTTTAACTAACAGGATCAGCAATTTTGATAGAATCACTTGTGAGCTGGATGCAGGAAATAATGTTTACAATATTTATTTGGATTTTAACAAAGCATGTGACTCAGCCCCACATAAAATGTCACTATATAAATGGCAATGTTAATATTTTATGTCATAATAATGAATAAACAACACACACTTTATATATAGGCATAAAATAATATAATATTTATAAAGATACACTGTGTGCAATACTGTGAAGGTAATCCATCACAGATCTATTTTTTGCAATCGTTCACAACCGTTATTATTCTCGTTTCTCTCTCTTGACTGTCGCCTCCTTGCATGGACAGGAATCCACCATGAAGTATGCATTCAGCCTAGTTATCGACCTGTTGCTGCTCTTTCTGAAATTCCTCAATGATCCTATTTATGCCAATATGTGCTTGTCTAACTATACACTCCCATCTTATATGCCAAGCCTCAACACTGTTTTGGGTGCATGGAATTCCCAGTTGAATGGAATTGTATTCGTACCAAAATGTTGGTGGAAATAATGGTGGAGTGCAAATTACCGTACCATTATGCACATACCATCTAATTCTTCCATACATATAATTGTCTTCAAACCACTCTATCACATCACTAGCTTCCCTTGGTAAATGTGGCTTCAGAACATTAAATGCTTGTGGTATCTCACCAGAAGGAATAAATGCAAAGGCACACAAATATCGAAGCAGCAAACTAAATTCTTCATCAGTGCAATACTGAGATGCCAGTCTACTTGCTTGAATTTTTCTCCAAATACAGTGTCCCAAGTGTGAAAAAGAGACCTCATTAGACACGTTAGGGAACTCACCTTTGGAGGCATTTAATGCAGCTAATTCCAGGTCAGTTAATATGGCCTGTGATCTCAATTCAATTTCATTTTCTTTGGCAAAATCAATCATATCTTGAAAAAAAAGTTTATAATTTTCTTCGCTCTTATTCATCATCAACACGTAAACTAAGGGAAGAATTCGATAGTTTTCATTTCCGATGGGTGTACGTATTATATATAATTGTTAAAAGGGGTGTAATGCTAGTTCACCTCCACGAGACATAACAAGATAAACCAAACAGAACAAATACTCACAGATGATTTGAAAATACTAAGTGAGTACTTTCGAAAATGGAGACTCCAACCTAATAAAAACAAAACTGAGGTGACTTGTTTTCACCTATGTAATAAAATGGCAACAACAAATATCAATGTTCTTCGACAGAGTACTCTTCAAAAATAGTAAATACCCTAAATATTTGGGTGTTACTCTGGATAGAACCATGTCATATAAACAGCATCTGTAAAAGACTGCAGCAAAGATAAGAACTCGGAATAATATTCTTCAGAAATTATGTGGTTCAACATAGGGATCCGGGACACAGACGCTTCGCTGTACTGCAATAGGCTTAGTGTTCTCTGCTGCAAAATACTGTGGCCCTGTTTGGATAAACTGTTCACATGTCAAATTAATCGACATCCAATTAAACTATGCTATGTGGTTGATTACTGGGACAATAAGATCGACCCCGACTTTTTGGCTACCAATTCTAAGCCACATACCTCCTCCACATCTGCGTAGATCTGCAGCTCTTCTCTGGGAACATAAAAGGATAATGGAGATCCCAAGTTTACCAATCCACAATTATTTTGCTGATACCATAATGGAAAGGCTACCTTCTAAGAAACCTTCAGTCAGAACAGCATTGAAATTGATAAGTGCAAATTTTGATCTGATTACTGAATGGAAACAGGAATGGAATTCCCACCGATCACTAGATATAGCAGCCTTAACATGCATAACCAAGAAACCTGATGGATTTGATCTCCCTAGAAGAATATGGTCAAAAGTGAATCGAATTAGGACTAAACATGGAAGATGTGCTGATGCATTGTACAAGTGGAAATGGATTGACGCCCCGAGATGTGATTGCAGTGACTGAAGGCAGACCATTGAACACATCACACAGGACTGCCCCCTTAGGGCTTACCAAGGGGATCCGAGAGCCTTCCTGGAATTAGCGCCCATATCAGCTGATTATATTAATAACTTGAACATACAATTATAGTATGTCCATATATATTATATATAAATTTTGTACAAATGTTATACAGTTGTTAAAATTTTTTTAATAATTCTTATTTTAATATTATAAATATGACTAATTGTGAACTTAAACAGAATTGAGTAGATTAGTGTGGTCTGAGATATGAAATATTGTAATTTCTTCTTGATTGATGAAGCGGTTGTTGTGAGATGTACGAATTGACATATGATAAATAAATAAATAAATAAATTGTTAAAAAATTGTGGGCACAGTTTTAAATGTACCATTCATAATTCAATATTGAGCACATGATAGGCATTGAATATTTACTTTTGTTGTAAATAGAAGAATCCTTTCCTCTCCCACTGCAGAGACTTTAACAAGATATCCCATTTTCTTCTTATTATTATTATTATTATTATTATTATAATAAAACGAATATGGGATATTTTTTCTGTGATATTGTTACGTGTTACCCCTTTCAAAATATCCTGCCAGAGCCCATGATCGTGCCTAAAGAGGGCAAAGTAATTTGTTTGTTTGTTTGTTTGGTTGGTTTTTTTTTAAGGAGCATTAGCAACTAAGGCCATATTGCTCCGGGAATATGCGGTGGTCATTCCCTGACCTTTCCGCATCCTCCGTATTTGGTGGTCACGGGCTCGAACCCCAGTCTAATCAAGAAGCGTGTGCTACGCACTGCTGCTCCTTCCCACCTGGCTATGGAGGCGCCGACAAAGTAATTTGTGAAAGTACAGCTAATAACAAATACCTATATAATTACAGTTTTAGTTATGCTAATGACATTTAAGATGCAGCTGCCAAAATACATTACTCTAAATTTTCATATTATGAAAGTAATCTTATTTCAAGTTTTTTATCTTTAGCATTTTAATGCTATACCTAGCATTAAAATGTTATACGTAATTATTTAATGCTATACCTAATTATTGCTCAAACATCCTATACAAATACAAAAATTCGACTCTCAATTTGAAAAATTGCCAATTAAATGCAATAAAGTAAAAATTAATTAAGTTGTTTTTATTTGTTTGATCGTATTTTAAAACTGTTGGTTTCTGTAACAGAAAACATCATCTTCAAATTGAGAGTGGTATTTGTTGTTAAAATTTTTGTTATTTTTGATATTCTTTTTACCAAATTTATCTAATAAGGTAAATTTTTTACTTACTGAAAAACTAATAAATATATAGAATTATATTCATATATTTTTACAATATAGTAGATACTGTCGGGATTCTGGCCGTCGGGATTTTGGCTGTTGGGATTTTGGCCAGACCTATTGGGATCACAGCTAAGATTCTTAGATGAATTCCAGGGGAGGAGGAAAAGGGTTATAATTAAAGGTTACTTTTCAGATCTGGCTAACAAAAGATGTGGGGACCCTTGAGGATTGACACTGAAGGGATACAGGTCATGTCGAAATTTGTAGATGATGTCAAGATCGGGAGAGTAATGGCCAGCACCAAGAGTAGCGCTGCTTCAGAATGAGTTCACAGGCTTCAGGGATGGTCAGAAAAGTGGCAGCTATGTTTGAATATAGCAAAATGCAAGAATTAGTGGGGATGAATTAAAATTCAACAAAGCAAATGTAAGACTGCACTTGGAATACTGTGTCCAAGTATGGAGACTGCAAAAAGAGAGAGGAGAGTGAGCTTCTTATTTAAAAGGGTGCAAAGATGGACAATGCACCTGGTGAGGTTGGCAAAAGAAAGGCTACATGGGGAAAGACCGAATATGTAGACTGTAGAGCTTGGTAACCAAGCACCATAAAAGAACCTGATTGAAGTCTATAAGGCTCTGAGAGAGGACAATAAAATGAATTATGATGAAATTTTCATGGTTATATGTGAAATCAGAACTAAAAGCCATAAAATCAAATTATGGGAAAAGAGAGAGTTAGACCGTAGAAATTTCTCTTTCAGTAGCATAATTGAGCTGTCAATTACTGGAATAAGTTGCCACCATTGGTGGTTGAGGCTGACAGCTTGGAAAAATTCAAAGATCAGCTGAATGGATAGATACCTATGTGAGGATGGAGTCACATAGGCAGTTTATTTTATTTGTTCTTTTTATGGTTCCAAGAAGACTGGAGTTCCTTGGCACCATACGGCTTATACTAATATCAACAGAAGATTGTATTCAGAGTTGTATAAGTTTTACTCTGTTTTAAAGAACTCAAATTATTCAAATAGGTTTCAAGTGCATGTTTTTTTCATTGAAAGATAGAAGATACCATTTCATTTAACAGTAACCTACAGCAAGCAAAACTCTTGACATATACATTTATATACATATATAAATAGATAGTATGAATCAGAGCTGCAACGCTCAATACGTTCTATGTTGATATCAATATTTGTAAACGGAAGTAATTTGTATACGAAAGTGTTCTACATACTATATTGAGGTCAACTCCTCTTATTTGTGTATATATGCATATTACAAATATGCATACATACACGCACACTGTATGTTTACATACATGTATTACACACCCCTGAAAATATCAGGATCAGATATATTGCATCATGGTATTCTGCATTAAAATTCACTTTCAATTTTCTTTATCTTTAAACCTAATGCAAAACTAGTTCTGGTTAAAAAAAATCTGCACCCAACCTTGTCCATTTCCTTAATGCATAAAAACAATACAATTCATATCACTGCATATTGCCAGAGGCACAATTCAACATATGCTTGCTCAATGAAAACTGTATTATCATTCTAAATCTAACAGCATCAAATTTTAATTGGAACAGACAAAATGATGGCCTCACAATTTAATGTCTGTATTCCTTCAAGGAAAGTAGAGATTTCTAATGTAATAATCATGGTCTTTCAACTTTATTTTATCCAAATTGTTTATTTGAGTAAATTGCCATAAGATTGCAGAGTAATTCCATAAATCTAGGATAATATTACTCTATGATCATTTTAAGAATATTCTGTATAAATTCACAATATGTTTTTAGTTTTAATAACCAATCCACATATATAACAGTGTTTTTTCCAAGACAGTTCCTTGAATAATATTCTCAAAAAGATTTGGTTGAACTTATGGTATGTTGGACAATTGCTCCAGTGTAAAAACAGATTATGCACCAATAACTAATAACAATATAATCCGTAGATTAAAATCCGTAGGAAAAAAACATTAGATAAGATTAGATATTTTTTGTAATTTCAATATGCAACATGTAAGTTAGAAAATTGTAGTAGTAAGGTGTATCCTGCTCTTTTACTTCATACTTAATATATATTTTTTTTAATATCACATTTAAGAATGACAAAAACAAAACTGTACTTAAAAATCTGCAAAAATGTGCGTGGAGTAAACTTTCTAGCTAAATATCGTTATAACAGTCATGAAGCATAAGAAGTTTATCTAACACAGACCAAACTGTACAGTGGATTATTTATTCTAATGGTACAAATGAATTAATGAACTTTCTAAACTAGATATGATGACCAACAGTCATCACATGTAAAATAAAAAAGCAAAAACATGACAGCAGTTGCTAATACTGACTGATAATATAAGTTCAGGATTATGAAATTCTGTATAATTATATACAATGTGTTTTATATTCCACTTTCATGTAGACTGCACATTATACACAACAAGGAGGAAGGGAATACCATTCACCATTGCTTACACAAATTAAGTCAGGGCAATAACTGCCACAATACAGTTTAGCTGTAACCTTCCTATATCGTATAGCAAAACTACATGAAATCCGTGGATATCTTTATATGTCTTCATATCTGTAATGGGAAAAACTGTTAAATCATATTATTTAAGTTAAGCATATATTTTTCCTGTGTGCGTGTGTGCATGCGCACAAACACTTCTAAACTATTACAGGAAAACTACAGGAATGAGTCTACGTAACAAAACAAATAAAAATGCTCATATAAACCTGTCTGGAAATGTTCCTTTCCAAGGTACCACCCATTTTGTGTTTGAAAAGTGAAATAGAAAAATCACTTTCCATATGTTTGCTCAGAGGTACAAGAGTAAGTATAATCAGCTCTCTTAAATGCACATTTTTACGTGCCCTTTCACCATGTTCAACAATCACAGAAGCTCAAAATTTGGCTAAATAACCTGCACTGACTGGCACATACAATAAAATATTCCAGGCTCTTCTAAACGGAATTAAAGGTGTCCGGAATGCAGGGAATGAAGCCTTCCTTGCATTCCACAGATTATTTTATACACCAGGGTCTTAAGGTGTCCTCATAAAAAGAGATTTGGTAGATTCAGATCATGAGACAGTGACAGCCATGTGGAAAAAGAACACCATTACTATCAATTTCTCCTAACACATTACAGTCAGATGGTTATATCATACACTACCACCTGATATGTGGGAAGCACCATCACACAGGAATCAGATGTTATGGTTATGGCCCCCGTTTGGTCCAAACCTTTTAGATTTCTTAAAAGAATTTTCTTCCTGCATTTTTCAAATACATAAAAAGGAAATGAGCCAGATTTATGTTTATATGAACATTATATTAACTTTATAAAAAATGATTGAAGTTATATTTAATAAACAAATGATAATTTAATGAAATATATTAATACACAGGTAGGCCCCGATTTATGCTGGCGTTATGTTCCACCTCCTCAAGATCATTAGCTGAAGCAGCGTAAATTGAGGAAGAATTATAATGTATTTAAATGAGACAGGTTCCTTCACTATGAAAATTTAACCATAATTGAGCCATCTCATTCTGGGTCATTATTAAATATATCTGATTATTTTATAATTATGAGATATAAATAATATTTATAGATAAAATATAAATAATAAAATAAAAATTTAACTTAGTACTTCATTCCTATAGAGCCATGTTTGGAGTATGTAGTAACACCACTGTCTGCCTCCCTTATTGATGTTCTTTGACAGTGACGTAATGAGGCAACATTATTGGGATGGGCCTGATGGAGGGTCGAATGGTCCTGCAGGTTCTTTGGCTTTAGAAAAGAACTGCAGCAATGCCATCTGGTGAGTCTTTCTCTCTTCTAACATATTGTAGTAGGGCTTCAATATGTTAGTAACGACTCTTTGGATGGAAGAGCTGCATTCTCATTCTGGGTCATTATCACATAGTTTCACAGCCTGTTTGTATTTGTGCCAAAGCTGATTGAAGTGTCTTTATGGTGAGGACCCTAATTGGCACAATCTCTGGCTCTTCCTCCTAAAAATCCTCTTTAGCCAGTTGTACTGCCACCTCCTCTTAAGTCCTCCTTTGCTCACCTCGGCTTTACAGCAACTCACTGACATCATTAATGTCAACCTTGTCAAGACCAACATCCTCAGCCATTCAAGTGACATCTTCAGTCAATGCTGAAACTGGCTCAAACTCAAGAAAGTAAGACTGTATCAGGCCACAATCTCTTCCAAATGCTATTCATGCATGAGTGCAACACTGCTTTCCAGGCTGCAGCAATGTTACTTATGGCCTTAAGGATGTTGTAGGACCTCCAGTAGTCTCTCACAGTCATTGAGTTAGAAATAACATCCTGATTCATTGGCTGCAACAGTGAGGTGATGTTGGGTTGCAAATAAACGATCTTCACATTCAGAAAGTCATTAGGGATATCTTCAAGGTTGGCTAGATGTCCTGGAGCATTGTCGAGGACTACAACAACATTTTTGGGCAAGTTGTTTACTGCACAAAACTGGGTCACCTCTGCACAAAAGTATGAAGTGTACCATTCACTAAAAAGAGTCTGGGTCACCCATGCCTTCTTATTAGAGTGCCAGAAAACAGGAAGTCGAGTCTTCATGATGTCATTCATAACATGTTGATTCTCTGAATGGTACAACCAACATCAGCTTTAACTTACAAGTGCCTGATGCATTACCACCCAGAAGTAATGTAAGCCGATCTTTTTCAGCCTTAAAACCAGGGGCAGATCTCTCTTCACAGGCAATGTACATCCTATCAGGCATCTTCTTCCAGTACAGCCCCATTTCATCAACATTAAAGACCAAGTCTGGGGTGTAGCAGACTGGTCTGGTTTTTGAAACCGGGAAAACCAGCCCCTGATAGCCGAAAAGGATTCAGTCCCTCCCAATTCCTCATTAATTGCATTGAATAAGCTCCTAGACTTGTCCATAACCACTGCTTTGTGATGTTACAGGAATGTTATTTTGGTTCATTTTGTCTATCCACAGCACTAATAACTTTTTCATCTTCTCCATTATCTCACTCCTTGAATAAGTTGTTCTAGAAACCCTTTCGTTACCAATTCCTGTATGTGACTGCTTGATCTTCTCAGCATAATTCAAAATGGTCATAACAGTAGAAGGTGTTAAGTTTAAGGTGTTGCACACTTCTGAACGTCACTCACGAGATTTCAAACGACAAATAATGTCCATTTTCACCCCAATCATTAGAGATTTGTGGTTTTTTTTAACATGTGCAGGCACAGGTTCACGACTATGCTTAGAAGACATGGCTACACAATTTATTTAAAATAATAAGGCACTAATGAACGCAGGAAATTATTAAAATTTAAGACACAGCTCCCAACATGTGCACACTGGCGGACAAGCAGTAAGCAACTTACATTGACACTAGTGTTGCCTAGGTACCCACTTTCTGTGCTACATTTACACTTGTGTTTTCAATTTTTCTTTTTATATATATATTTTTTCATTATTATTTTAAAAGGATGTTAATGTGAAACAGCATAAAATGAAGTGTCGTAAAGAGGGGCCTACCTGTAGTTAGCATTCACATAGTGCATTAGCATTTTAAAGTAGAGGTGCTCATGTGCTACATCTGTTCACAGATACCTCACAGGCTGCACTGGTTTGCACACAGCACATCGGCAACATTACTGGGAGAAATCTACTATATATTTTCATATACAGTGGATTCCAGTTATTTGGGCCACCAGTTAATCGGGGCAGCCATTTATTTGGGGCGAATCTTAAAAAACAGAAACCAATCGAGAAAATAGCCAGGGTTTACTTCGCTTAATTGGGACAGCATGCCGTTTAATCGGGGCAGGAGACCGCAGCACTGGAGATTACCCTATGATTGTCTCCGATGGTACCACGTGGTTCGGTCGAAATTCTGAAGGTCACAACCATAAAACAATAAAAACAATTAACAGTCACCTGTTTATTGGGCTTTTCTGTTAGTGAAATCTATCGTAAACGGACAGTAAACTCGATCTTACTGAATTTGCGATAACACCGACAGCTGGAATTCTGCGGGTTATTATGGTGAAATGTGTTTACACTTCCATGAAATCTTCAATAATATAAAAAAATTAATTTTCAGATCTTCTCTTCATTCCTATTTTTAAAGCTTTGTAACTCGTTACTCCGTTCTCACTTGCAAATATCGTGTTACTTGCAATTTGTGTGTGCCGCATTCTTTGTTATTGATTGCTTATCTTTTCACTGTTTTAAATTTTAACCCCCACCCACAAATGTCAGTGAACAGAAATGTCAACTAGTTGGTATGTACATATTACAGTAGGTATTAATTATTCCGATTATCACGTATATTCTTCCGATTTTTACGTATCATTTAATTTTTTTAATTGGTAAGGTAATAAAGGGTAAATTTGTGCTTCATATATCTTTGCTTTTATAGCCTGTAGATAATTAGCATTAGCATTAGTAGAGGCATTTGATGCAAGAAAGCAAGCTTATGCAGCATCAGCCAAAAAAAAAAAAATAAATAAATAAAAAATAACCACTTCCACTTCACCCCTCTGTTCGTTCGAAATACCTGTCCAGTTGAGCCTTAAACTTATTTAGGCTATCAACTTCCACGACAAGGGATGGAAGTCTGTTCCACCAACCAACCACCCGCTGGCTAAAGGCAAATTTCCTCACATCTATCCTACATCTGTCCTTCCTCAATTTGAATTTATGCCCTCTCAGGTGATTATTCTGAGCAAGAGGAAGAATCCCATCAGCATTGAGCATGCTCAAACCATTCAAGGCTTTATACACCTCTATCAGATCACCTCGCTGGTGCCTAGTCTCCAGACACTGTAATTTGCAAAACTTAAGCCTTTCTTCGTAAGAGCACCCCTTTGTTCCATTCACTAATCTTGTTGCCCTTCTCTGTACTCGTTCCAGCAGCTCTACATCCTTCTTGAAATGAGGCCTCCAGACCTGTATACAGTACTCTAGGTGTGGCCTGACCATTGCCTTATACAAGGGAATAATCACCTCCTTATCCCTGCTAGAAAAATTGCTATACAGGGTGTTTCAGTTAAACGTTTCAGAACTTCTAAGAGGGGTAGGGTACATCCTGACAACTCGAAATCATATAGCAATGTGGGGTCGGAAATGCTTTCCTGAAGCAGTGTTGTACACAGAAGCACCATAAAGAAAAGAGACCGTAAGTGAGAAATCGTTTTAATAATACATGAAAAGAAGCAAAAGGTACATGGATTAAAGTAAGTGATCGAAGTTTCTTCCACGGGCTACAATGCACGCCTCACATCTCCGACGCACGGACATCCGAACATTCTGGAATACTCCAGGCGAATTTCGAATTTCTTCGGCAGCTACTGCGATTCTTGCAACCAGCTCCTCGGCATTGTCAACAGGGGTGTCATAAACTAGCGATTTCATATGACCCCAGAAATAAAAATCAAGACATGATAGGTCGGGTGACCGAGCAGGCCAACGCACGGGACCACCACGTCCGATCCACTGTTGACCAAATGTGACATCCAGGTAGTTACGAACATCTCCGCTATAATGGGCAGGGGCTCCATCGTGTTGGAACCACATTGTCTGTTGCGTCGATGCAGAAATCTGTTCATCTCTCAAAAGTTGTGGCAATACTTGCTGCAGAAAGATCAAGTAGATAGGTCCGGTTAGACGACACGGTAACAGGTAAGGTCCGATGAGGTGATCTCCCATAATACCGACCCATACATTGACCGAAAATCGAATCTGTGCTGCACGACGTCGTATTGCATGCGGGTTCTCGACCGCCCAGATATGGTCGTTATGCGTGTTGAAAATTCCTTCCCTTGTGAAGGATGCCTCATCGGAAAACAACACTTCAGTAGGAAAAAGGGGATTTGTAGCACATTTTCCAAGGTACCACTGTGCGAAAGCAATACGAGGTTGAAGAAACTTCGAACACTTACTTTAATCCATGTACCTTTTGCTTCTTTTCATGTATTATTAAAACGATTTCTCACTTACGGTCTCTTTTCTTTTTATGGTGCTTCTGTGTACAACACCGCTTCAGGAAAGCATTTCCGACCCCACATTGCTATATGATTTCGAGTTGTCAGGATGTACCCTACCCCTCTTAGAAGTTCTGAAACGTTTAACTGAAACACCCTGTATATCATCGACAATACACCATGAGCTACTCTTGCAGCCCATCTGCACTGCTCAGAAAACTTCATATCTGCCTGCACAACCACCCCCCAGGTCCCTTTCATTCTCTACCACTGTCAGTGTAGTACCACAGAGTTGATACGTTGCTCTGGGGTTGCTGTTTCCCATATGTAGTACTTTACATTTGTCAATGTTAAACTTCATTTGCCATTTCTCAACCCACTTGCTCAACCTTTCCAGATCCTGTTGCAGTAGCATAGTGTCAGTAGTGTCCTTGACAACCCTGCCAACCTTCGTATCGTCTGCAAACTTGGACATTAAGCTTGATATACCATCATCAATATCATTTATAAATACAGAAAACAATAATGGACCCAATACTGAACCCTGAGGGACTCCACTAATAACATTAGACCACGATGAGCAGTGTCCATTGATTACCACTCTCTGTATTCTCCCCCTCAACCACCCCTTTATCCACAGCAGAAATTTGCCTACAATTCCACACTGCTCCAATTTGTGCAGCAGTCTTCCATGTGCAACAGTATCAAAAGCCTTTCTAAGATCCAAGTATATAATATCAAAGTTATTCCCTGAATCCAGTTCTTTTGTGACTGCATCTTAGTATCCAATCAAATTGGTCAGGCAAGACTTCCCCTTAACAAAACCATGCTATGTCTGAGCTATAACTGAAGTCTTGTCTAGATAATCCTGCAGTGCTTCTTTAATCAGTGCCTCCATTAATTTTCCGGGAACAGAAGTTAAACTAACAGGTCTATAATTACTTGTGTTGCCCTTTGATCCTCCTTTGTGAATTGGGGTCACATTTGCACATCTCCAGTCCATGGGTACTTCCCCTGAGTCCAAGGAAGCTCTCATAATTATGGCTAAGGGTTTGCTTACTTCCTTTGCTGCCTCCTTTAATATAACTAGATAGATCCCATCCACCCCAGGTGCCTTTCTTGTGTTTATCTTCAACAGTTTCTCCTCCACTTTACTCTCAGTTATTACAAGATTGTCTAGCTTACTGCCAGAGTTGAATACACCTCTGGCATTCCCCTCGCTGAATAACTCCTCATGTGTGAATGTTGATGCAAAATATTCATTTAATTTGTTAGCTACCTGAGCACGATCATCAACAGTTGACCCTCGATATCAAGTGGACCAATCTGATTCATTCTCTTCTTCTAGAGTTTACATAAGTAAAGAACTCTTTGCTGTTTTTCTTTGCATCCCTTGCCAAAGATTTCTCGTAATCTGCCTTCGCCTGCCTAACCTCCTTTGTAACTTGGTTACAGATCAACTTGTATCTATCATAGGCTTCTGTGTCACGTGTTGATTTGTATGTATCCCATGCAATTTTCTTCTCTGCCATATGTCTCATTAGTTCATCTGACATCCACTTAGGCCTAAACCTTGAACAATATTTCTTAGTTGGTATGTAAAGCCTAGTAGCTTCCAAGATAAGTTCTTTGAATGCTTCCCATTTTGCATTTGCTGTTGGTAACATCATCAGTTGGTCCCACTGTATAGAATTTAAATACTGTCTCAGTCCATCGTAGTCACCTTTACGAAAGCAAAAACCCTTCCCTTTACCCCTAATGGTAGTTACCTCTTTGAGTAAATCCAACTTCAGCACACTGTGATCACTGCCACCTAGTGGTTCATTTACCTGCAGATTCTTAATGCATGAAGAATCACTACTGATAATCAAATCAAGAGTATTACTCCCTCTAGTTGCCTCCCGAACATGCTGATGTAGAAAACAATCATCCAATAAATCCACAAAAGCCTTGCTAGTGTGTGAGTGACCAGCCCCCAAATTCCAGTCAATATCTGGGAAATTATAATCCCCCATTATAAGACTCTCTGATTTACTGGCCCACTCTATTTCCCTGTTCAGTTTCTTATTATACTCATCAGAGTCATTAGGCCTATAGCACACTCCTACTCTCAATTTTGATCTCCCAATGCTTATGTCACACCAAACTAACTCGACACTGCACTGTCCAGCAATGTCGACTGGCTTCACTTCCTTGGATTTTATGTATTTCTTAACTAATAGCATAACCCCTCCTCCCTTCCTGTCCTGTCTATCCTTTCTGTAGACATTCATCATCGTCATCATCATCATCAGCCATTTTCAATCCACTGCAGGATGAAGGCCTCTCCAGCAACTTTCCAGTTCCTTCTGTTTTGAGCACTGGCCATCCATTTACTACTCAAAAACTCATGAATTTCATCTATCCATCTCCGCCTTTGTCTTCCAGGTTTTCTTCTAGCTCCTCTTGGGTACCATTCTGTTATTTTCTTAGTCCATCTGTCATCATGTCTTCGAGCTATGTGTCCTGCCCAAGACCATTTTAGTTCTTTAGTTTTGATAAGAATGTCCTTTACTTGAGTTTGCTGCCTAATCCATGTGTTTCTCTTCTTATCTAACAGTCTGATTCCCAATATAATTTGTTCCATTCTTCGCTGTGTAGTTCTTAGCTTCTCTTCCATTCTTTTGGTGAGTGCCCAAGTTTCACTTCCATAAGTCATGGTGGGGAGTATACATTGATTCATTATTTTACGTTTCAGACAAACTGGGATATTGCTCTTCAGTATGTGACTATATTTCCTGAATGCTATCCATCCAAAATTTATTCTTCTCTTGACTTCCAGCCATTTATCATTATTACAGCTAATAACTTGTCCCAGATAAGTATATGACTCCACCTTTTCAATTACTGCTCCATCAATCATTATTTCCCTTTCCGTGGCATACTTGTTCATCATTACTTTTGTTTTAGCCATATTCATCTTTAGTCCAAAATCCTTACTCACTGTGCATAACTGATTAAGATTTTCCTCTAATTCTTTGGGATCGTGGCTTATGACCACAATGTCATCTGCAAATCGTAAATGGTTTAGGTACTCTCCGTTCACATTGACTCCTTTCTGCGACCAGTCTAATCTTCTGAAAGCTTCCTCAAGGGCAGCAGTAAACAGCTTCGGAGATATTGTGTCTCCTTGTCGAACTCCTTTCTCGATTTTAAATTTGCTACTGTCTTTGTCTAGTCTAATAAAGGATGTAGCACTCTCATATATTTTCTTCAAAATCATAATATATGGAGTATCTATGCCTTGTCTTTCCAGTGCCCGAAACATTGCCTTATGCTGTATGGAGTCAAATGCCTTTTCATAATCCACAAATGCCAGGCATAATGGTGTTTTATATTCATTTGCTTTCTCCATTAGCTGTGATATTACGTGAAGGTGATCCATAGTTGAGAATCCCGTCCTAAAGCCAGCTTGCTCTTTCGGTTGATTCTCATCAAGTAGTCTTTCTAATCTGTTAGTAATGACCCTTGTGAACAACTTGTAGATATGGGATAACAAGCTAATTGGTCTATAATTGCCAATTTCTGATTTATCTCCTTTCTTATGCAGCAAAACTATGATTGCATTATTCCACTGCTTAGGCATCACACCTTTTCTAATGCACTTTGTGAAGAGCCTTGCCAGTTTTTGTGTTATGTCTCTTCCTCCCAATTTTAACAACTCTACAGTAACTTCATCTTCCCCCGGGGCTTTCCGATTCTTCATTTTCTTCAATGCATGTTCTACCTCATCAGGAAGAATATCGGGTATGTCGTATGTGTTGCTACTTTGCAATCCATCTTCCCCACTGCTGGTATCATTCCCTCGCTCCTTGTATAGTTCTCTATAGTAGTCTTCTGCTATTTGAATTATGCCTTCTCTGCTGTTTATAAGTACACCATCGCTATTCTTCAGTTTCAGTATCATTTGTCTTTCTGTATTACTGCTCATGGCTGCTGATTTAAATCCTTTGTTTTCCCTTAATGCTTGTTCTACTTTTAGGTATCATTCCCTGGTATCATTCCCTCGCTCCTTGTATAGTTCTCTATAGTAGTCTTCTGCTATTTGAATTATGCCTTCTCTGCTGTTTATAAGTACACCATCGCTATTCTTCAGTTTCAGTATCATTTGTCTTTCTGTATTACTGCTCATGGCTGCTGATTTAAATCCTTTGTTTTCCCTTAATGCTTGTTCTACTTTTCTTGTGTTAAATCTTCTTATGTCCTCTCTGAGTCTCTTTCTAATGGCTTTGCATAACTCAGTATACTCAATTTTCTCCCTGTCAGTGTTTTTCTTGCTCTTCATTTGTCGACTTTGGTTCATCATGACAAGTGTTTCTTGACTAATTTTTTCTTCTTTGGATTTCTGTTTCCCTATAGGTTTCTTGGGCTTTATCACTTTCAGAAAGTTGTAATATTCCTCATCAATATCTTGGTCCTGAGCAGTCTGCAGAAGCTCAAACTTGTTCTTAAGTTCCAGTACATACTGCTTTTTCTCCTCCTCTGTTATTTCAAAGACCTTTGTAGTATTTAATCGAGTCAGTTTTTTCCTTTCCTTTCCTACATCTATATCAAGTGTACATCTTACCATTCTGTGATCACTTCCAACATTTACCTTATTCAGGACGGTAACATCATTCACAATATATCTTCTGTTAGTGAGGATGAAGTCGATTTCATTAGTTGTTAATCCATTTGGACTCTTCCATGTCCACTTTCTGTTCACCCTTTTCTTGAAAAAAGTGTTCATTACTGACATTCCTTGAGATTCTGCAAATTCCACAAGTCTTTCACCTCTTTTATTTCTTTCACCAATTCCAAAATTTCCTATAGTTCCTCTTTCTGTGCTGTTTTGCCTTTTTCCAACCTTAGCATTGAAGTCCCCCATAATAATAGTGTAGTGGGTTTTCTGCTCATCTAGAAGACTCTCAATTTCGGTGTACATTTCTTCAACCTCTTCATCATCATGGCTCGATGTTGGTGCATAAATCATTATAATCTTTAGCTTGTACCTCTTAGAAATCTTGAGTATTAGTCTTGACACCCTTGGTGATGTACTTTTGAATTCCAAAATGTTGTTTTTAAAATCTTTATGGACCAGAAACCCAACTCCACCTTCACTCCTTTCACTGTTTCCATTGGTGTACAGCAGATTTCCACTTGATAAACTTATAAGTGATTCATTTCTTCTTCTTGTTTCAGCCAAACCAATGATATTCCAATTCACATTTTCTAATTCCTTTTCCAGCTCTAATATCCTGTCTTCACCGATGAGTGATCGTACGTTATAACAGGCCAAGTTCAATTTCCGTGCATGGCAGCCTGGTCGTACCCAGAGATTCTTAGCACCCTCTGCTTCCACTCTGATCCTCTCGCTGCCGTAAGAGGGAGAGTGAAAGCTGCTGGGGACTGAGGGCCATTTGTATTGTTGTGCTCTCATTGCTGGAGGGTTTGGTCTTTTCCTCTTCACGCTGACCAGGCGTCTTGAAGAGAACCACTCTACACGTTCGTTGCCACCTAAGTGACGTAACAGGGCTTACCATCGAGAAGGTGTGCATGAGTGGATTTTAGGGAGGCAGGCCAACCGGACTTCTCCTAAATCTTCTGTAATAGAGAGATATTGGATCCATCAGTGTTTTAGGCTGAGTGTCTGATAACACACAGGATACCTGTTCCCCTCTAAGCCCCTGTAGCCTCTGTAGACATTGTACTCCCCAAATTCCAGTTCTGCATTCCTTATATCTGTGTGACACCACGTCTCTGAAATCCCCACAATGTCTGCCTTTGATGTTTTGAGCAATACCTCAAATTCATCAAATTTATTTACTAAACTCCTAGCATTGGTGTACACGCATGTATACATGCACCTGTTCTTTTTCTTAGCTACCCTAACACAACCCATGTGTTTATTTGTACCCCAATGATTCCCAGCAGTCTCTGAAATATCCTGCATCTTATTTTCCAGGCTGCAGCTCATTCCAATAGAAGCAGTGCAAGAATCACTTTCACCTCTGCTAGTGGCTACTGCTAATCTATTAGTCCTTGTATCCTCCCAATCTAGCAGTTTTCCGACCCACCTAACACTGCCTCGATAGCATCAGCAAACATTCTTGCACCCTTTCTATTTAAGTGTATCCCATCCCTGTAGAAGCAGTCTCTCCTGTTAACAAGTACAGTCCAGGCTGAAAAAAATTCTACCCCTTGAGCCTTGCACAGTCTTTCCAGGGCCGAATTGATCGACAGGGCTCTCATCATATACTCCATCCTATCGTGTCTGGGCAGAATTGCAGACACTTTCAAATTCAACCCTAATTCACGGCTTTTTTTCAACAGTGACCTGTAATTGTTAAGTAATTCTGCCTGTCTCTTACTCTTAATATCATTAGTGCCAACGTGTACAACTATATCACCTTTTGTGCCCTTAAAAGATGATATCCACTCTACGTCATCAACCTTTGCCCCTGGCTGACATACCCTGGTCCTGTTCCACCTATCCTTTTTACAAAGCATGTTTCCCTGACAATAGAGTCACCAACAACTATTAGTTTCTTTGGAACCAGCGCATTCTGCCTTTTTCCTCCTATTTTTTGCTAATTAGAATCGCTCTTTAATAGAATTAAAATTCAATTCACAAACGTGATCACAATGACCGGCACTTACTACACATCGTATATTGAACGGTACTTTACTATGGTGAGTTCGTCATAACGTGATTTGATTGTACAGTGAACCAATTGTAAAAAAAAAAAGGGGGGGGGGGGTACATTGTATTTTTAACTATTTACGTGAAACTTCGGATAATTGGGGCAGCCGCTTAATCGGGCCAAAATGCACTAGTCCCAATGTGTCCCAAATAACCAGAATGGACTGTATTTCTCTTTGTGCAAAAAGAGGTAATATTATGACCACCAACATTTATGAAGGTTTATATAAATTGTGAATTTTATTTAAATCTTACATTAGTGCATTTTCTTTGACATTTAAAATAAAACTGCCTACAAAATCTATAAACAAAAACCGAACATTGCTGCAAATAGCTCAGTTCAATTAATGTGTCAATGTCAAGCGGTTGTTAATTTCATATGCCTTTAATTTTACAGCATTTGTTTACTAACCATAAAAATAACTGTATATGTGCATTAGGGCACATCACCACGTCCGGAGTGCCGTGGAGATGGGAGAAATCCCAGGTGCCGTCTGACACGAACATACCTTATGTCCGGAGTGCTGTGACTTGATGTAAACGGCAGACGACGATATTGCGCGATCTTCGATTTAGGCAAGTATTGCAACATGGATTTTTCAGGTTTGAAGAGTATCACAGATGAACGTAAGTAAATTAAGTCTAGCAAGAATAGTTTTTGTGATTGTATTTGCCTATGTTTGCTCTTTTGAGAGTGTTTTTGTTCAGCGCAATTGCTACAGTTTCAGCAGTAGTGAGCCCACTGGCATAGCCACTGATTTGAGTACATCTCAAAAGTCTAAAAATCTGAATATATTATACTTCAAACTGATTGTGATGGGGTTGTTTTGTATGGAAAAATATAATACTACTGACAGAATTAACTTATACTTAGTTTATAAGATAGTTTTCTTTGTCAACAGGCGTTTCCCGCCAAAACTGGAAAATCATGATTTCTGATTTCTAGTGGGTCTACACTGGAAATAAGTACCTCAAACCACTACTTAAAACATCAGAAATTGCCTTATTGCTATGAAAGTGAATTTAACACAGAAATTATGCTTGAAAAATCAAATAATGACAAAATTCTGGACAATGACTTAAAAGACTCCTCTGAAAATGAAGCTAGAGTGCTCAGGGAGAAAGCTCCTGTTAATGAGGAAAATGGTAATGAACTGGAGAGCTGGCCTCCTCAGTATTAAGAAGGGCAGGAAAGGAAAAAATCAAGAAACTATAGAAATTCCAGAGATGCAACAAAAAACAGAAGAAGAACTAAAACTAGACTACCTAACAAATTTGACTGACCCTATCAAACAGGCAAAGGAAACCAGAGTGTATCTAGAAGAATATATGCACAAGCAAACCAACAGGATTACTTCTGCAATTAGGCTGCAGATAGTGAACTGTTGGTCACTGGTTGAGCAGCACCTGATTGAATTAAACACAGAGAACCAAGTGTTGAAATCAAAATTAGAGGTTACAACTGAGGAGAAGAACTATAAAACAATGAACACATTAACCTATGCCCAATGTGCAAAGGTTAATGGTAAACAGGACATAACTAAAGCAAAACAAATAGCTACTAAGCAACCTAATATAAACAAGGAAAGCAACATTATTATTCTGAAAGCAAAAAGTTACTCTACCCATAAAACCAGTGAGGCAGTTAAGGACACAGTGTTAACAAAGTTGAGGCCTCATCTGAGAGAAATAAAGATAAGCAACATGCAGAAAATCAGGAATAATGGAGTACTGATTGAGGTAGCAAGCAAAGATCTAAGAAAAATAGAAAACCATCCTGAGACGGAAAAACTGGGCTTGCTCCCTGAAAAACCAAAAGGGAAAAACCCTAATATTATAATCTTTGATGTACCTGTGTCAGTAAAAGAAAAATAATTCATGATGGATATCTACTTCAAAAACTTTAACAATGAAATGACAATAGATGAATTTGCTGCTGAATTCCTGCTGAAAAGAGCAACAAAAAACAAAAGGAATGGACAACTCAACATAATTGCAGAAATTACACCAAAAATTTGGAAGGTATTGAAGGGACAACAGCGAATCTATGCTGGCTGAACCAGTCAGATTTAGGGAACACTTCCCTATCCAAAGTTGCTTTTAACTGCCATAAATATGGTCACATTGCCAGAGACTGCAGTCAGAAAGAACCTGTTTGTAGTCACTGTGCAGTAACTGGCCATGATTACAAAAATAAGTCTCAGCAGCCAAAATGTGCTACCTGCAAGGCAGCACGGCTAACTGACTATACACATAGTATCAGGGATGATAAATGCCCCAGTTATAAAAAAATGGCAAAACTTATTCAATCTAGGACCAACTATGGGCCAGATTGAAAACGTAAATGTGACTAGGGCTCTAAATCTCGTCCCATTGAATGCTCAAAGACCAAGTGCCATTGTAGATCAGATCAAACTCAAATTGGAAGAAAATAATATAGATATCTTGGTACTCCAGGAACCCTACATACATATGGGTAAGGTTCAGGGATAACCAAGAGGCCATAAAATAATAGAATACACCTCAGGTGTCCCTTCTACAGCAATAGTAGTTAAAAATACTGACCTTACAGTCACAAAGGTGGGTCACCTCTGCTCCCCAGTGGGAGTGTGTGCACATATCACCAGTGCTGTAGGACAGTTTTACATTATTTCACTATATTCCAGACCAGGTGAAGATATAAATCCAACTATTGAATACCTACAAGTAGTCACAAACTTGCTACCTACTGAAATATCATAGTGTGTGTGTGCTGATGTCAACTGCCGGTCAGCCTTATGGCATAGCCGTACGGAAGACAGAACAGGCACACACAACGGCCAGATACTTTCAGACTATATAGCCACCTCACCCTTTCAAGTGCTAAACCAACCAAATAACCTCCCAACTTTTAGCAGTATCATGTGGGAGAGTGACATTGATGTTACTCTTTCCACCAATTCAATAGCTTATAAAATCACAGACTGGTGTGTCCAGCCAGCCTGGACCACATCAGATCACAGAGCCATTTCCTTCAAACTAAACAGGCAATTACAAACAACCCAACACTCCCTGTTGGATATCAAAAGGTATAACCTTAAAAAGGCAAACTGGCAGATTTTTGCAGAATATAGAGCAGCTGAGCTGCAAAAACAGGAAAATGAGTGGTCTAGATCAGGCAACTGTAGCCCGGACGAGCAAACACTAACTTACCTTATGTCCGGAGTGCTGTTTGCTACTCCTGAAACCTATACACGTCAAACAGCACCCAGGTTATGTATTGTGACACAAATATATAAGAAAAAACTAACCTTAAATATCAAATAAGACAAAACACATACTAATTAAAGAGAAAACTACAGTGGGGGCCCCACCAACATCCGATAGTAATTCATCCCACAAAGCCACTGTACTTTGAAAAGACTAAGTTGAAACCAATAAAACAGTACATTGATTTCCTGTAATTTGTTACAAATCCTTGACAGGCTACCCCAACAACACAAAGATTATTTAATAAATAGCTATAAAACATCCTCAAATAAAAAACAAACAATAAATTAGCATTTACCTTAGACTGGAATTGCAGGGATGATGAAATCAATGGTGGCATAGTGGTAGTGGGGTAAGTGGATCAGGTGTCCGGTGTCTTTTCAGTCTTTTGTCACTACTGGCAAAGAACCTGTCCAAAGTGGACTGCTTTTGACAACCTTTTTGCAGCTTCCTGAAGTAATAAATAACTTTGTCTTCCATTTTACATTAGGAGTTCAGTGTATTCAATGTTGGGATGTTTTTTACCATTTCTCTTACAACATTCCCAAACAAGAAATGAGTCTTCAACCCTTCAGCTGACACTTTTTGGGTGCCTTCTCCCTCTCCAGTGTCATACTCTTGAATTTTCTCCAACTCTTGTAGCTTCTCCGTTGTTAGTTCACACAAAGGAGTGCCAATAAGGTAATCCATATCGTATTCGTCAATCACCAGACCCACTGATTCGCCAAGGGTGACAATTTCATTCGTCAAAGCAATATATAATATAACATCTTTATTGCAATCAGCAAAAATAAGTAAATTTTACACGGTTGCCTGATGCAATGCCCATAACAGCAAAAATGCTAAGGGTTTAACATAGAAACGAACTAAAACTAAAAACAAAAAAATAAGTTGTAAACACATGAAAACAGTTTTTTTTGGGGTTTTTTTCACAATATCAACAAACCAATCAAGGAAAAACAGTGACAGTCACTCGGTTGAAGACGAGAGCTGCTCCCTGATGATATGTCTTCCGTAGGCTTTGTCCTCAATGAATTTCTTGTAGTCAGCATCCATATCTTGGACGTTTTGGAGCATCTCCATTGGCAGGAATCTGTCACCCTTCGGGGTTTGGGGGAATTCTCTAACTACAAATCTGCCAAAAACTTGGCGTATTGATTTCACCTGCTATCATTTTAATGGTGACAAGTAAGCAGAGGGTGAAGATCTGTTCTGAGACTTTTCTGTAGTTTAGAAGTTTAGTCATTTCTGAAGTATGTGTGAGGGGTGGAAGCTTGTGCTTAAAGAGCACCAACCGAAGAAGCCAGTACTCATCAGATGAGATGGTTTTTAGCGTGGTTTTTGCTGCCGATGCCCAGATTTCAGATCCTTAGGTAACAACTGGCTGAAGAAACCGGTAAATAAATATCATCTTCAAATTCGTAAAAGTTATAGATTATTAAAGTCCATGTTTTTCAAGGCTGAATTAGTATTAGTAGCGGCAAATGATGCAAAGAAAGCATGCTCATAAAGCATCAGAAAAAAAAAAAAAAAAACACAATTCACCCATCCATACCCTCTAATAATCTGTCTAGTTCTTCCTTGAATTTATTCAAATCACCCACTTCCACAACAGATGAAAGTTTATTCCAACAATCCCACTGACTGAAAGAAAATTTAAGGCACATCTATCCTGCAACCATCCTTCCTCAACTTGAATTTATGCCCCCTCATGTGTATACCCTCAGAAAGGGAAGAATGCCATCAACATTTAGTTTACTTAATCCATTCAAGGCCTTAAGCACCTCAATCAGACCTAAATGCAGATGCCTCATCTCCAGATGCTGCAATTTGCAGAACTAAAGCCTTTCTTGGTAAGAGCATCCTTCTGTTCCCTTCACCAATCTAGTCGCCCTTCTCTACACCCATTCCAGCAGTTCTACATCCCTTCTAAAATGAGGCCTCCACACCTGTATAGAGCACTGAAGTGCGGTTTAACAATGGACTTGTGTACAAGAGGATAATCACTTCCTTATCTCCGTTAGCAAAGTTTCTGTATATCATTGACAAAACCTCATGAGCTGTCCTGACAGCCTGTCTGCACTGCTCAGAAAATTTCATATCTGACTGCACGATTAACCCCAGGTCTTTTTCAAGATTAAAATACCAGATTAACATACCAGACAACTGGTATGTTAATCTGAAATTACTGCTACCCATATGCAGTACCTTCCATTTGTAAATGTTAAACTTCAATTGTCATTTCTCAGCCTACTGACCTAATTTTTCTATATATTGTTGCAGTAGCTCACCCTGATGACTGTCGTTAAACATCCTGCCAACCTTTCTATCATCTGCAAACTTAGATATTAAGTAGGCGCCTCCGTAGCCAGGAGCAACAGTGTGTAGCACACACTTCTTGATCAGACCAGGGTTCAAGCCCGTGACCACCAAATACGGAAGATGCGGAAAGATCAGAAAATGAACACCGCATATCCCCGGAGCAATATGGCCTTAGTTGCTAATACTCCTAATAATAACAATAGATATGAAGTATCATATACCTTCTTATCAAAACTAAAGAACTAAAATGGTCTTGGGCAGGACACATAGCTCGAAGACATGATGACAGATGGACTAAGAAAATAACAGAATGGTACCCAAGAGGAGCTAGAAGAAAACCTGGAAGACAAAGGCGGAGATGGATAGATGAAATTCATGAGTTTTTGAGTAGTAAATGGATGGCCAGTGCTCAAAACAGAAGGAACTGGAAAGTTGCTGGAGAGGCCTTCATCCTGCAGTGGATTGAAAATGGCTGATGATGATGATGATCATATACCTTCATCAATATCATTAATAAATATTTAAAACAAGAATGGGCCCAGCAATAACCCTGGAGGACTCCACAAATAACATTAGTCCATAGAGAGCAGTGCCCATTGATAACCACTTGTCTTCTCCATAGCAGTAACTAATTTAAGCACCTGATGGAAACATCATTCCAAGAACTTATGATCAGCCTCACACAGTCCAGGATGTTGAACTTTGACCTACAAACATCTTTGAGGGTGACAGCATTTTCATCAAAGGTTATTGCAAAGCAACTTGAAAACATTTTCTTGGTATGGATTTTCTTGAAGTTTGCCATCACTTGCTAGTCCTGGTCCATTGGTGAATGGGAGTGGTGCTGGGTGGAAAAAATCTGACTAGACAAAGTCAAATTGTGCCTCCAGAGATTGGGCAAGGCTGGATCATGGCCTAGTGCATTATCTAGCAGGAAGCAGTGCCTTCACAGGAAGTTTATTTTTCTAAAGATCTTCACTTTCCAGAAAATTGGATACAGACCTTGAAGTTTTCTGTCCTTCAGTGAAGGACAAAAATCTTCAAGCACCCATTCATTGAAGACATATCTTGTAACCCAGGCCTTCTTGTTCTGCACCAAAACACTCCCAGCATGCCTTTGTTGATTTTTTGTTGTTTAAACACTGTGGTATGCGATACACCAACAAAGGCTTCAACTTAAAATCTCCAGAGGCACTGGCGCAAACAAGAGAGTGAGACTATCATTCATAGGCTTATGCACAGGTAAACTAGTCTCATCCTTGGTGATATACGTTCTCATGGGCATTCGCTTCCAGAAAAGGCAGGTTTTATCAACATTAAAAACTTGCTGATAATATAACCCTACTGATCAACAAGCTCTTGGAATTCAATTTTAAAGGTTCAGCTACTTCTTTATCAGCACTGGATGCCTCTCTATGCTTTAAAACCCTTTTGATATTCACTCTGTTTTTGAAGCACTCGAACCAGCCTCTGCCGGCTTTAACTTCTTCAAAGTGCACAGCAATGCTATTGGGTTATTGACGCTTTAAGTTTCAGATCATCACAGATCTGCTTAGCATGTTCGCAGATAAACCATCTAGGCACTGTGTCACCTTCCTCTGCTTTTCCCTTATCTATATTAACAGAAGTCTTTCCATTTCCACAATAAGGTCTTTGCCCTTATGCACTAATATGGAATCATCACTAACTTTAACGCTCTTTCAATGTCCTTTTTATTAACTATTGTAGTAGTAGTAATAATGGCAAATGATGCAAGAAAGCAAGCTTATAGAGCATCTGCAAAAAACAAAAAAAAAAAAAAAAAAGTTCACCCACCCCAAGAATTTGTCTAGTTCTCCCTTGAATTTATTCAACTGATTCACTTCCACAATAACAGAAGGAAACCTGTTCCAGCAATTAACCATTGGCTGGCTGAAGGCAAACTTCAGCACATCCACCCTGCAACCACCCCTCCACAACCTGAATCCGTGTCCCCCCCATATGCGCAGTCTCGGCAAGTGGAAGAACACCACAAACATTCAGCTCACTCAACCCAGTCAAGGCCCCAAACACCTCAATCAAATCTCCCCACAAGTGTCCAGTCTCAAGACACTGCATTTTTCAGAATTGAAACCCTTCCAGGCAAGAGCACCATTTGCTCCTTTCACCAATCTGGCCACCCCTCCCCACACCCACCCCAGAAGATCCACATCCCTCCTCCTCGGGAAAACTATATTCATGCACTAATGCACTAATTTTTACGCCGACCGGGCTAGCCGGGTAGGTAAAGTGCCTGCCTAGCAACCCAAAGGTCGCAGGTTCGATTCCCGCCTCGGGCTTGGATCAAAGTACTGCAAAAACCTTGGGAGGTGCATTATGGCCACAGAAGCCTATGCGCCAACAACTACCAAAAAAAAAAACTAATTTTTACTCCATGTTTTTTTATCATCTCCTACTTCACTTTAATTGAATTTTTATTCTCAACTTGTACTTTAGGAGCCATGGTTATTAATTTCAATTTATTTAATTAATAAATTCAAAAATAACCACAATTAAATTAATTATAATTCACAAAATGCATTCTGTTTACACTGAACAACAGCATCAAACAGAAGATAAATAATGCCCGTTATGTATTGCAAAATAAAGTGGGGATATTGTGCTGAACAATATCAAAGACACTGATTGGTTGAGAGCAATCGTATGAGAATGCTGATTGGTCAAGACTCCACCCACGTATCTGGAAATTTCCATCCGTGCATCGTTCTCCCAGCAGTATCAGAAAGTCATCAGTTCCTGCAAATATCATGGGTCCTTAAAATTAAAGCTCTTAGGAAGGTAAATCGGTTCCTGAGAATATCGGATGTCGAGGCACAACTGTATTCTCACACAATAATATGTTTACTGGCATGTATATGCAACAAATGACACCAGAACCAAGTGTCAACGATGCACATATGTTCCTTTTTAAAGGAGTTGCCTCTCATCATTTCAAAAATTGCAGTATATGGAATGCCCTCTCTCAAAATACAGGCAGCAGTGAATGCATTAAATAACTCCTTAATAGGGATCAATGCATTACAAGAAGTAATAAAGTAAACACCAAAGTAGTAACAGGACCTAACTCTCAGGACATAACCGCTAAATGTTACAAATACTGCCTAAGTGTAGAGGGATGAGGCTTTATAAAGCTAATGCTAAAGAGTCCAAGTTATAATGAAGGGGATTAGCCCTAAACCAATTAAGAAACTGGATAGATAATAATGCTAGTAGTTAAAAGAAGCTAATATTGAAAGCATCGGTCAAAGGTTAAATGGAAGGGATCAGACATCAATGGATGGTGAGCAAGACAGATCGTAACCTGAATGCTTGAAGAAACAAAAGTTAGAGAGTCTGAGGTTAAATAGAGGGGATTAGTCAACCAAAAGAAAGCAAGATAGGTCTAAATAGTTTTTAAAGCTAATGCTAGGCATTGAAACAAATATACAGCCAGGCCTCGCATAACGTGAGTTCGATTAACGCGATTTTCAGTTAACGCTATTTGAAAAATTATACCACTTTTCACTTTATGGGATGCAAATTTCCAGTTAACGCGATCATTTTTTTTTATGCGATAGTTGAAAAAGATTTGAATCGCGCGTTAAGCTTACTGTGAGTCTTACAGTCAATAAACAAACGTTTGCCTGCTGCCCAGCTCGGTGTGTTCCATCAACCATTGGAAGAAGACGTGTTACTTGTTTGTCTCCTGCTAATAAAGTCAATGCACACTTGCATAAAAATTCAAATTTTTAAATAAGCCAGATGAAAATGTTATCACAAAGGAAATAACCGTAAAGAATTAGATGAAATCTTTCGTATCACATAGAACCTCAAACAAAAGGTTTGAGGTTCTCTGCGATATTTATTTCACCAGGGCCCAGAGAAGATTGTTGTCGGCTATCGGAAATTGATTGATGAAAAGAGAAAGTTAACACTGTTCAAATATTTCCGCAACAGTCATTTCTTCATTGTGTATTTTATGTCAGAGGTTCCCAAACTTTCTCAGTTCACGGCACCCTTAGTGTCTCAGTAATTTTTTCAAGGCGCACCCAGACTAAAAGAAATACCTAACAGTTCCGTTTATTAGTTAGGTCCAAACAACTGAATAAGAAATGTTGAAACTGTGAACTACCTCGAGCTAGTAGTTCGCGCGGTGTCTGACAGATGACGAGTATCGCTGTGTTTCCCTCGAAAATTTAAAATATTCCGCAGCGCACAGTTCGGGAACCGCTGTTTATGCAATAAACATTTAATTCCATAATTATTTTCATTATCTTTTACATTATATACAGTTAAAAAGTTATTTAAAAGGTATTTTTAAAATTCTTTATGGGCATTCCAGAAGGTAAAGGACCAATTATAATTTTTTCTATTGATTATTATATTCGATTAATGCGTTTCCGTTTTGCGTGAAGCGCTCACGGCACGAATTAATCGCGTTAATCGAGGTCAGCATGTATACAGGGTGTCTCAAAAATATTGGTACAAACATTTAGGGGAGGTTGTTTGTTTGTTATTTGGTTTTTAGGAGCATTAGCAACTAAGGCCATATTGCTCCGGGATATGCGGTGGTCATTCCCTGACCTTTCCGCATCCTCCGTATTTGGTGGTGACGGGCTCGAACCCCGGTCTAATCAAGAAGCGTGTTCTACGCACTGCTGCTTCTTCCCACCTGGCTACGGAGGCGCCTTAGGGGAGGTAGGTAACATCTAAAGGAATGTGAATTGCATATGAACCCATAACCAGAAACATCACCGTAAGTTGGTACACGGCGCTGTTCATCAGTTCACGAGAGGAAAAATTTCTGGTTTACTCATTCAAGCAGTAGTCGCCGCACAAAGGGCATGCATCGATATACAAACTGTGAGCTGGCAGACATGCACCTAGTGTATGGATTAGCAGAGAGCAATGGACGAGCCACTCAATGAATTTATGGAGAAGGCTTCCCAGACAGACATGTACCAGACCACCGTTTGTTTGCGCATCAAAATTTGTGTGATTATGGGTCATTTAGAAGTAACAGAAGTAGTGCGGGCATATCACATTCGACGCGAACTCCCGCCATGGAAGAAAGTGTGTTGAATGATGTCCAGAATAATCCTACTACCAGCACACGTGCTGTTGCCTCTGCCTTAGGAGTGTCTCGTTGCAGTGTACAGCATGTCTGGCACGACGATTCCTTACACCCCTTTCATCTCCAAAGGATTCAGTTACTGCTCCCCCAAGATCATCCTGCACGTGTGGCTTTTGTGCAGTGGTTTCTCCAAGAAAGTGTTCAAGGCTTGAATTTTCCAGCCTATGTTTTGGTTACGGATGAGGCTTATTTCACTCGGGAAGGCTTATTCAATCAGCACAATGCTCACGTGTGGGCTCACGACAACCCACACGGTGTGCGCCCCCATGCCGCACAACATCGCTTCGCAATAAATGTGTGGGCAGGTATGGTTGGTGGCTGCTTAGTCGGCCCATACCTGTTACCATCCCACATGAACTCCGCTAAATATCGGATCTATCTTGAACAAGTTCTACCAGGGTTACTTGATGATGTTCCAGCAAATGTGACATGCAACATTTGGTTTCAACATGACAGGGTGCCTGCCCATTATGGAAGGAGTAATTTTAAATAACAGAGTGATTTTAAATTAAATAAAGAAAATAACGATACCATTGAAAGAAATTTTAAACATATGCTACCTGAAATCGGAGAATCGCAGAGCAGCGTATCAACTCTGTGGTACTACACTGACAGTGGTAGAGAATGAAAGGGACCTGGGGATGGTTGTGCAGGCAGATATGAAGTTCTCTGAGCAGTGCAGATGGGCTGCAAGAGTAGCTCATGGTGTATTGTCAATGATATATAGGAATTTTTCTAGCAGGGATAAGGAGGTGATTATTCCCTTGTATAAGGCAATGGTCAGGCCACACCTACAGTACTGTATACAAGCCTGGAGGCCTCATTTCAAGAAGGATGTAGAGCTGCTGGAACGAGTACAGAGAAGGGCAACAAGATTAGTGAATGGAACAAAGGGGTGCTCTTACGAAGAAAGGCTTAAGTTTTACAAATTAGTGTCTGGAGACTAGGCACCACCGAGGTGATCTGACAGAGGTGTATAAAGCCTTGAATGGGTTCAGCATGCTCAATGCCGATGGGATTCTTCCTCTTGTTCAGAATAATCACCTGAGAGGGTATAAATTCAAATTGAGGAAAGACAGATGTAGGATAGACGTGTGGAAATTTGCCTTTAGCCAGCGGGTGGTTGACTTCCATCCCTTGTCATGGAAGTTGATAGCCTAAATAAGTTTAAGGCTCAGCTGGACAGGTATTTCGAACGAATAGAGAGGTGAAGTGGAAGTGGTTATTTTTTATTTATTTATTTTTTTTTTTTTTGGCTGATGCTGCATAAGCTTGCTTTCTTGCATCAAATGCCTCTACTAATGCTAATGCTAAGGTAAAAGAACTTTCGTCTCGGTGGCAAGGCGGTGAAAACCAGATAAGAAATTTAAGTTTTCTGATAAAATATGAAATAAAAATTAATAATTTTAGAGATTTTGTCGAAGACAGTTTATCTTTAAAATCGAGTGAAATTACCTTTTCAATTAAGAAAGCCAGAAAATATCTTTGAAACCATTGCGATTAGCAGTGCTGAAGCTGAGTGAGCTTTCAGAGTAATCTTTGTTGTTATTTTGATTTTTAAGAGCATTAGCAACTAAGGCCATATTGCTCTGGGAATATGCAGTGGTCATTCCCTGACTTTTTCCGCATCCTCCGTATTTGGTGGTGACGGGCTCAAACCCCGGTCTAATCAAGAAGCATGTGCTATGCGCTGATGCTAATTCCCACCTGGCTACGGAGGTGCCTTTCAGAGTAATGAATAATATTGTGACAATTAAACACGTTGCAGATTATGATGACCATACATCTAAATGGAAAACCATTGCTTCAATTTGATCCGGATCATTATGTCAAATCATCGGTCAGCTATTGAGCAAAGTAGAAGATCGACAACAAATATTAATAAAGAAGTAAATTGGCAAATTTCAGAATAAATTTTTCTTGAATATTTGTGAAATAATTTTTTTTCATGTAATCTGTGATTTTTTGTGTACTTTTTCTAGAAAGTTTGTTTTTATGTCATTTGTTTTTATATTGTGGAATGTTTTGTGATATGGGAAACATTTCATGTTATTTTTTATTCGCAATATTAAAATTTTATCACAAAAAAAATGTATCCATTATATTTCCCTAGTTATTAAAAAAAAAGACGAATAAAAAATTTGTGCGTGTGCCGAGCACGAGCGGTAGATGGTTTGTGCGAAACATCCTTCGCATTTCTTTTAGGTATTTTGATTTGTATATATCGATTACGAAATAAAAGAGCTTTTTTATTGAAATATTTTATTGATCATTCCAAGATTTTCATAATTTCTGGAAGACAAAATACAATGGATTTATGATAACTAAAATAAGAGATGTATACTTGCAAGCGCAACGTATCTAAATATTTCTGTAAAACAGCACTGATTGAGGTACCAATCTTGTAGTTGAAGTGACATACACTGCTGTTAGGGGAACCTAACAATGGAATGTAACGAAAATGCGAGACGAAAAAAGAAATTGTTGACAAATATTTGTATTGTTGCAATCATTATTACTGCAGTAGTAACTTCAGGAAGCATGATTGTGACATCATACTATTCAAAAATTCTAAAAAGTTAGCACTCCAGACACTGTCGTATCCAGTTATCATCGTAAGGGGAGGCATGATGACCAGGTTTTTAAGTTTTTTTAAACAGACCTAGGAAAGTTTTACACATCCACTTATATGCATGGTTAAGGGGGTAATAAGCCACATGTCCCCCCCCCAAAAAAAAAAAATCCGCCCCGACTCGAGATATCATACCGGTCACGAAAAATGCATCACGCACTGTAATCACACTACTAGTAGTGTGAGCATGGGAAGCGCCTCTAGTGGAAGCTGAGGATGACGTTACTTCCGAGACCGATCAAATTTACTCGGTAGAAAGTCGGAAAAACTGCGAGCCCATTGTTAAAATATTCACAGATCACCACTGTGTACCTATATATAATAAATATAATTAAGATAAACAAATGGATCAGGGGGATAAACTGAAAGGATAAATTTAAAAGCAAACAAATAATTAAACCTAATATTAGATAAATTAAATGAATATGTTTGATTAGTTTCTGCAGCTTTTTTTTTTTTTTTTCTTTTTTTGTTAGTTGCTGGCGCATCGGCTTCTGTGGCCGTAATGCACCTCCCAAGGTTTTTGCATTTTACTGTGATCCAAGCCCGAGACGGGATTCGAACCCGAGACCTTTTGGTTGCCAGGCAAGCACTTTACCCACCTGGCTAGCCCCGTCGGCATCTACAGCTTCTAACGAAGTATCTTCAGATATTGCCGGTGCTGTGTTCATCTGTCTTCGTGTAGACAGTAGTTAGCTCTGCTCCTTAGGAGATCATTTCCAGAAAATTGCAGAATTCTGATGGATGGTATTCCCATCTCGGGTTCCACTTCCTCATATTTTCTTTTCTTGGCTGTTTGTTAAAATGTTGAAATACTGTACATCAAAATTCATTCGGTTTTCTGTTGATAGTAAGGTCAATAAACAGTTTGATGAAGAATGTTTCCTTGAAGGGACTCCTCTTGTAATTCTGGCCATCAACAACTATAGATGTTTCTTTGAAGTCTCACAGTTCCACACATTGGACATGGAAGGCCGTCAGATTCGTCGGACCTCCCAAACGAATGTCCTTAATATGCTCTTCTGGTCCAGACTGGCTCTCTCTGTGATTCTTTGATATCAGTGCCCTCACAACTGGACCTGATGCAGTATACAGGGCCACAGGGATTTTTTTCAGGCTACAGGTCAACATAGCCAGTTCGAGGAGGAAATAACTGTAAAACAAGGCCACATCCTATTTCCCAGCTTCTTTGGCAATTCTCTTGCTGATGCCTGGGACATAAAGAAAGCAGTTGTTGCATAAGTAATTCTGGCTCTTGCGTTTGTTAAGATCTTTTGATCATTTGGTCCATAAGTGTTCTTGATTATGTGGATAGGGCATCCACATAATCAATCATGGCTAGCTGAGTTACTGAAGATAGTTCCTGTTGGAAAAGAGGTCCTCTGCAAATCCTTAGGGCTCTGAGGACATAGGATTTCAGAACCTGTTTTTCTGCAATGAGGGCACAGGGATGAGCAGAGCTGAAATGAATGATGAGGCTGGTGTTTGCTTAGTTCTCTACAGATGGCCATTTAGAACATTTCAAAGTTAGCATTAGCATCAGTTGAGGAATATGATGCAAGAAAGAAAGCTTATACAGCATCAGCCAAAAAAAAAAAAAAAAAAAAATTCCCATTTCACCCATCCGGTCACTCCAAATGTTTGTCTAGTTCAGCCTTAAATTTATTTAAGCTATCAACTTCCACAACAACAGACTGAAGCCTGTTCCAGCAATCAACAACCCGCTGGCTAAAGGCAAACTGCACATCTATTCTACAACGGTCTTTCCTCAATTTGAATCTATGCCCCCTCAGGTTCTTAATCTGAGCAAGTGGAAGTATCCCATCAGCACTGAGCCTGCTTAAACCATTCAAGGCCTTATACACCTCAATCAGGTCACCTCGCAGATGCCTAGTCTCCAGATGCTGCAACTTGCAGAACTTAAGTCTTTCTTCATAAGTGTATCCCTTTGTTCCTCTCACCAATCTTGTTGCCCTTCTCTCTACTTGTTCTAGCAACTCTACAGTGTTCCTAAAATGAGGCCTCCAGACCTGTATACAGTAATCAAGGTGTGGCCTAACCATTGCCTTATACAAAGTGAAAATAATCTCATCTCTGCTAGCAAAATTCCTATATATCAGTGACAAAACTCCATGAACTGCTCTCACAGCCCATCTGCACTGTTCAGAGAACTTCATAACTGACTGCATAATTACCCTCAGGTCTTTTTCATTCTCCACCTCCCTCAGTGTAGTACCACACAGTTGATACATTTCTCTTGGGTTACTGCTACTCATGTAGAGTATTTTGCATTTGTCAATGTTTAACTTTAGTTGCCACTTCTCGGCCCATCTGCCTAACTTTTCTAGATCCTGTTGCAGTAGTAGCATACTGTCTTTACTGTCATTAACAACCCTGCCAACCTTTGTATCATCTGCAAACTTGGACATTAAGCCTGCTATACCTTCATCGATATCATTGATAAATACACAAAACAACAATGGGCCCGGCACCGAACCCTGGGGGACTCCGTTAATAACATTAGTCCACGTAGAGCATTGTCCATTTATTACCACTCTCTGCCATCTCCCACTCAACCATCCCTTTATCCATTGCAGTAACTTGCCCATGCCATACCGCTCCAATTTGTACAGCAGTCGTCCATGTGCAACGGTATCAAAAGCTTTACTGAAATCCAAGTACACTCGATTCCAGTTATTTGGGACACATCGGGACTAGTGCATTTTGGCCCAATTAAGCGGCTGCCCCAATTATCTGAAGTTTCACGTAAATAGTTAAAAATACAATGGACCCCCGCTTTACAATTGGTTCACTGTACAATCAAATCACATTACGATGGACTCACCATAGTAAAGTACCGTTCACTACATAATGTGTAGCAAGGGCCAGTCATTGTGATCACATTTGTGAATTGAATTTTAATTCTATTAAACAGCGATTCTAATTAGCAAAAATAGGAGGAATATTATCCACAGGCTATAAAAGTAAAGATATATTAAGCACAAATTTACACTTTATTACCTCACCAATTAAAAAATTAAATGATAGGTGAAAATCGGAAGAATATAAGTGATAATCGAAATAATTAATACGTACTGTAATATGTACATACTAGCTAGTTGACATTTGAGGGTGGGGGTTAAAATTTAAAATAGTAAAACACATTTCACCATAATAACCCACAGAATTTTCCAGCTGTCGGAATTATCGCAAATTCAATAAGATCGGGTTTACTATCTGTTTATGATAGATTGCACTAACAGAAAAGCCCAATAAACATGTGACTGCTAATTGTTTTTATTGTTTTATGGTTGTGACCTCCAGAAATCAAACAAACCACGTGGTACAGTTCGAGACAATCGTAGTAATCTCCAGTGCTGCGGTCTCCTGCCCCGATTAAACGGCATGATGTCCCAATTAAACGAAGTAAATCCTGACTATTTTCTCGATTGGGTTCTGTTTTTTAAGATTTGCCCCAAATAAATGGCTGCCCCAATTAACCGGTGGCCCAAATAACCGGAATCCACTGTATATGATATCAAAATTATTTTTTGCGTCCAATTCCTTTGTGACCACATCATAGAATCCAATCAAATTGACCAGGCAAGACTTCCCATTAACAAACCCATGCTGTGTCTGAACTATTACTTCTGTCTTGTCTAGGTGATCCTGTATCTCCTCTTTAACCAGTGACTCCATTATTTTCCCCGGAACAGAAGTTAAACTAACAGGTCTATAATTATGTGTCACCCTTTGAACCCCCTTTGTGAATTGGGGATACATTTGCACATCTCCAGTCCATAGGGACCTCCCCTAACTCTAAGAATGCTCTCATAATTATGGCTAAGAGTTTGCTTACTTCCCTTGCTGTCCCCTTCATTATAATTGGATAGATTCCATCTGCCCCAGGTGCCTTTTTTATGTTTAACTTCAACAATTTCTCCTCCACTTTGCTCTCAGTTATTACAAAATCATCTGGCTCACTGCCACTTAACTCCCTGTTAGAGTTTGATAAACTTCTGACATTCCCTTCCTTGAATAACTCATGTGCGAATGCAGATGCAAAATACTCATTCAGTTTATCAGCTATTTGAGCAGGATCATCAATAATCGAACCATCTATGTTAAGGGGACCAAATTTGATTCATCCCCTTCCTTTTAGAGTTCACATAAGTAAAGAACTCTTTGCTGTTTTTCTTTGCGTCCTTTGCCAAAGATTTCTCGTAATCTGCCTCTGCCTGCCTAACCCCATTTTTGATTTGATTACAGACTAGCTTATGTCTGGCATAGGCTTCTGTGTCACCTGATAATTTATATGCATCCCATGCATTTTTCTTCTTTACCACAAGCCTCATTAATTCATCCGACATCCATTTAGGCCTAAACCTTGAACAATATTTCTTAGTTGGTATGATGGACTTCAAGATTAAGTCCCCGAAGGCTTCCCATTTAAAATTCACCATTGGTAATATCATCAGTTTATCCCACTGTATAAAATTTAAAAACTGTCTGAGACCACTGTAGTCACCTTTACAAAAACAAAAACACTTCCCTTTACCCTTGATGGTAGTTACATCTTTAAGTAAATCCCACATCAGTACACTGTGATCACTGTCACCTAGTGGTTCCTTTATCTGCAAATTCTTAATGCATGAATAATCACTGCTGATAATCAGATCAAGGATATTATTACTCCCTCTGGCTGCCTTTCAAACATGTTGCTATAGAAAACAGTCATCCAATAAATAAACAAAATTCTTGTTAGTGTGCGAGTGACCAACCCACAAGTTCCAGTCAATATCTGGAAAGTTAAAATTCCCCATTACAAGACATTCTGATTTACTGGCCCATTCTATTTCTTTGGCACAACTGTTCATTGTACTCATCAGAGTCATTAGGCCTATAACATACTCCTACTCTCATTTTCACTTTCCCAGTGTTTATGTCACACCAAACAGACTCAATATTGCACTGTCCACCAGTGTCAACTGAATGCACTTCCTTAGATTTTGTGTGTTTCTTAACTAACAACATATCCCCTCTTCCCTTCCTACCCTGTCTGTCCTTCCTGTACACACTGTACTCCCCAAATTCCAATTCTGCACTGCTTATATCTGTGTGACACCATATCTCTGATATCCAAACAATATCTGTCTTTGATGTCTTGATCAGCACATCAAATTTATCAATTTTATTTACTATACTTCTAGCATTAGTGTACATTCAAGTATAGCATTAGTAGAGGCATATGATGCAAGAAAGCAAGCTTATTCAGCATCAGCAAAAAAAAAAAAAAAAACACACACACACAACCACTACTCCCATTTCACCCCTCCGTTCGTTCGAAATACCTGTCCAGCTGAGCCTTAAATTTGTTTAGGCTATCAACTTCAACAACAAGTGATGGAAGTCTATTCCACAAACTGACTGCCCGCTGGCTAAAGGCAAATTTCCGCACATCTATCAGATATCCGTCCTTCCTCAATTTGAATTTATGCCCTCTCAGGCGATTATTCTGAGCAAGAGGAAGAATCCCATCGGCATTGAGCATGCTCAAGCCATTCAAAGCCTTATACACCTCTATCAGATCACCTCGCCGATGCCTAGTCTCCAGACTCTGTAATTTGCAAAACTTAAGCCTTTCTTCGTAAGAGCAACCCTTTGTTCCACTCACTAATCTTGTTGCCCTTCTCTGTACTCGTTCCAGCAGCTCTACATCCTTCTTTAAATGAGGCCTCCAGACCTGTATACAGTACTCAAGGTGTGGCCTGACCAATGCCTTATACAATGGAATAATCACATCCCTATCCCTGCTAGAAAAATTCCTGTATATCATTGACAGGACCCCATGAGCTACTCTTGCAGCTTGTCTGCACTGCTCAGAGAACTTCATATCTGCCTGCACAATTACCCCAGGTCCTTTTCATTCTCTACCACTGTCAGCGTAGAACCACAGAGTTGATACGTTGATCTGGGGTTACTGTTTCCCATATGTAGTACTTTACATTTGTCAATGTTAAACTTCATTTGCCACCTCTCAGCCCATCTGCTCAACCTTTCCAGATCCTGTTGCAGCAGCATAGCATCAGTAGTGTCCTTAACAACCCTGCCAACCTTTGTATCGTCTGCAAACTTGGACATTAAGCTTGATATACCATCATCAATTTCATTTATAAAAACAGAAAACAACAATGGACCCAACACTGAACCCTCAGGAACTCCACTAATAACATTAGTCCACGTTGAGCAGTGTCCATTGATTACCACTCTCTGTCTTCTGCCACTCCCATCCCTTTATCCATAGCAGCAATTTGCCTCCAATGCCACACTGCTCCAATTTGTGCAGCAGTCTTCCATGCGCAACAGTATCAAAAGCCTTTCTAAGATCCAAATATATAATATCAAAGTTATTCCCTGCATCCAGTTCTTTTGTGACTACATCATAGTATCCAATCAAATTGGTCAGACAAGACCTGCCCTTAACAAAACCATGCTGTGTCTGAGCTATAACTGAATTCTTGTCTAGATGATCCTGCAGTGCTTCTTTAACCAGTGCCTCCATTAATTTTCCTGGAACCGAAATTAAACTAACAGGTCTATAATTACTTGTGTCAGCCTTTGATCCTCCGTTGTGAATTCAGGTCACATTTGCACATCTCCACTACATGGGTACCTCCCCTGAGTCCAAAGAAGTTCTCATAATTATGGCTAGGGGTTTGCTTACTTCCTTTGCTGCCTCCTTTAATATAACTGGATAGATCATATCCACCCCGGGTGCCTTTTTTATGTTTATCCTCAACAATTTCTCCTCCACTTTCCTCTCAGTTATTACAAAATCATCTAGCTCACTGCCAATGTTTACTTCACCTACGACATTCCCCTTCCTGAATAACTCCTCATGTGTGAATGTAGATGCAAAATACTTGTTTAGATTGTTAGCCACCTGAGCAGGATCCTCAACTGTTGAACCATCAACATCCAGCGGACCAATCTGATTCATCCCTTTCCTTGAGTTTAAATAGGTAAAGAACTCTTTTCTGTTTTTCTTTGCATCCTTTGCAAAGGATTTCTCATAATCTGCCTTTGCCTGCCTAATCTCCTTTGTGACTTGGTTACAGACCAACTTGTATGTATCCCATGCATTTTTCTTCTCTGCCATATGTCTCATTAGTTCATCTGACAACCATTTACGCCTGAACCTTGAACAATATTTCTTGGTTGGTATGTAAAGCCTGGTAGCTTCCAAGATTAGTTCCTTGAATGCTTCCCATTTTGAATTTGCTGTTGGTAACATCATCAGTTGGTCCCACTGTATAGAATTTAAATACTGTCTCAGTCCATCGTAGTCGCCTTTACGAAAGCAAAAATCCTTCCCTTTACCTCTGATGGTAGTTACCTCCTTGAGTAAATCCCACTTCAGCACACTGTGATCACTGCCACCTAGTGGTTCCTTTATCTGCAGATTCTTAATGCATGAAGAATCACTACTGATAATCAGATCAAGAGTATTACTCCCTCTAGTTGCCTCCCGAACATGCTGGTGTAGAAAACAATCATCCAATAAATCCACAAAAGCCTTGCTAGTGTGTGAGTGACCAACCCACAAATTCCAGTCAATATCTGGGAAATTAAAATCCCCCATTATAAGACTCTCTGATTTACTGGCCCATTCTATTTCCCTGTACAGTATCTTATTATACTCATCAGAGTCATTAGGCCTATAGCACACTCCTACTCTCAATTTTGATCTCCCAATGCTTATGTCACACCAAACTGACTCGACACTGCCCTGTCCATCGATGTCGACTGGCTTCACTTCCTTGGATTTTATGTGTTTCTTAACTAATAGCATAACCCCTCCTCCCTTCCTATCCTGTCTATCCATTCTGTAGACGTTGTACTCCCCAAATTCCAGTTCTGCATTCCTTATATCTGTGTGACACCACATCTCTGATATCCCAACAATATCTGCCTTTGATGTTTTGGGCAATACCTCAAATTTATCAAATTTATTTACTAAACTCCTAGCATTGGTGTACACGCAAGTATACATGCACCTGTTGCTATTCTTAGCTACCCTAACACAACCCATGTGTTTACTTGTACTGCAATGACTTCCAGCAATCTCTGAAATATCCTGCATCTTGTTTTTCAGGCTTCTGCTCATTCCAATAGAAGCAGTGCAAGAATCACTTTCACCTCTGCCAGTGGCTACTGTTAATCTATTAGTCTTTGTGTCCCCCCAAGCTAGCAGTTTTCCGACCCACCTAACACTGCCTCGATAGCATCACCAAATATTCTTGCACCCTTTCTATGTAAGTGTATCCCATCCCTGTAGAAGCAATCTCTCCTGTTAACAAGTACAGTCCAGGCTGAAAAAAATTCTACCCCTTGAGCCTTGCACAATCTTTCCAGGGCCGAATTGATCGACAAGGCTCTCATCATATACTCCTTCCTATCGTGTCTGGGCAGAATTGCAGACACTTTCAAATTCAACCCTAATTCACGGCTTTTTTTCATCAGTGACCTGTACTTGTTAAGTAATTCCGCTGGTCTCCTACTCTTAATATCATTAGTGCCGACGTGTACAACTATATCACCTTTTGTGCCCTTAAAAGATGATATCCGCTCTACAACATCATCAACCTTTGCCCCTGGCAGACATACCCTGGTCCTGTTCCACCTATCCTTTTTACAAAGCATGTTCCCCGTTTCCCTGACAATAGAGTCACCAACAACTACTAGTTCCTGTGGGACCAGCGCATTCTGCCTTGGGGGCTGCCTCTGTGTTGCAAGATGACCAAGTGCAAGCTCTGGCGTTGATGTGGGCAGCTGAGAGCTTGATGGGCCCCTCAATTTATTTCCTTCGAGGGCATCCGCCCTGTCCTTCAAGGTCTCATATAGGCCCATAACAACGCTGAGTTGTCGCCTAATTTCCTTACTCTCCTTGCATCGTGCACACACAAAGACATCCCCCATGGCAGTATCATGTCCCGTACCCGATTGCTCCGCAAACATCAAGCAAACAGTGCATCTTAAAAGGCTGTGATTCAGAGGGCAACTGCCCCCCTCAGTTCTCCCCTGAGCCACAGCACTCCCATTAGCTTGAGCCTTTTGCTTTGCTGCTCTGGTCTGAGTCATGATTTCGATTTACTGTCAATAAAATTACAATTTCAGAACAAAATTAAAACCTTAAACTTGTATCCTAACACAGTTATAACGCTATATTTATTTTTCAGTATCGATTGTTATCTACGAGTTCCCTTTATATAACTTCCATATCAAGTTATGTATTAATTATTTGTTACGTTTGTACTCTAAGTTGTTATATATATATATAGTTAAAAGTACAATTTAATTGACAATGAAGTTTAACAAGATTAATAGATTTACTGATTAACTGACAATATTATATTATGCACTATACTATACAAGCTAATGCTATCGAATTCCGGATATGCTGTATCGTGTTACAATGGCGGTAATTACGAACGGTAGTTCTACGGACTCTTAAGTATTGATTAACTTCCAAATCTCGCTGTCTCAATTTAGAATAAACTAAGGATCCTGACTAGATCTATAGCTACTTACAGATAATAATTTGATATAACAATTGGTTAATAAATCGGCTAAATACGGTTAAAAACCTCTCGTTCAACGGAGCTGCAATTTGTAACACGTGGATTTGATACCGTTACCGATACTAAGTAATACCCACAAAATCTCTATCAAGTTAAACTTTAAACTAAGTATTGTAACTAGGAATATAAAACTACTCTAGAAAATAAGTAAATATGCCAATTTAAGCTAATAAAACAAAAAATAAATCAGAAAAAACTTCTCTTCTCCAGGAGCTGCAAAATAGCTGCGACCGCACAGGTTACTCTCGAACCCAAAATTCCAAGAAACAAGAAGTAAGAACAAGTGCATATATATGCACTTGTTCTTACTCTTAGTTACCCTAACACAGCCCATGTATTTACTTTTCCATGATGACTCCCAGCAGCTCTTGAAGTCCCCAGCAACTTGCTCTCTAGGCTGCTGCTCATTACAATAGAAGCAGTGCAAGAATCAATTTTGCCTCTACCTGCAGCTACCGTTAATGTTTTAGTCTGTGAAACCCCCAAAACTAGCAGTTTTCCGACCCACCTAACACTGCCTTAATAGCATCAGCAAATATTCTTGCACCCTTTCTATTTAAGTGTATCCCATCCCTGTAGAAGCAGTCTCTCCTGTTAGCAAGCACAGATTCTGTGAGTCTTGCACAATCTCTCCAGGGCTGAACTGATTGACAAGGCTCTCATCATATACTCCCTCCTATTATGTCTGGGCAGAATTGCAGACACTTTTAAATTTAACCCTAACTCGCGACTTTTTTTCAGTATTGACCTGTACTTCTTAAGCAAATCTGCAGATCTCTTACTCTTAAGTTCATTTGTGCTGTGTGCAACAATATCACCTCGGGGGGGGGGTTTCACTTTTGTGCTCTAAAAAGATAATATCTGCCCTACAGCATCATCAACGTTTGCCCCTGGCAGACATCCTGGTCCAGACTGGCTCTGTCTGTGATTCTTTGATGTAAGTGCCCTCAAAACTGCAGCTGATGCAGTATACAGGGCTTCTGGGATTGTTTTCAGGTCAATGTAGCAATTTTGAGAGGGAAAGAACTGTAAAACGAGGCCACACCCTATTTCCTAGCTTCTTTGGCAATGCTCTTGCTGATGCCTGGGACATAAAGAATGCAGTTGTTACATAAATTATTCTGGCTCTTGTGTTTGTTGAGATCTTTGATCATTAGCTCCGTAAGTGTTCTTGATTATGTGGAGAGGACATCCACATAATCAATCATGGCTACATGACTTACTGAAGATAGTTCCTGTTGGAAAAGAGGTCCTCTACAAATCTACAGGGCTCTGAGGACATAGGATTTCAGAACCCCAGTTTTTGTGGAATGAGGGCACGGGGATGAGTAGAGTTGAAATGAATGACGAGGCTGGTGTTTGCTTAATTTTCTACAGATGGCCATTTGGAACATTTCAAAGGGAAAAAGAGGATTCTTTAAAAAATGTTTTAAAAGTATGTTTTCATTATTACGAAGAAAGCAGCTAAATAAGACACTCTTTTATAAATTAAAAACAAAGTTTATGAAGAATTCTAGCCTAGAACTGCTCCAAATTTTAATGAAATCTTCCCACTTTTTTTTTTTCTATTCCAATATTTTTCAGCATTCATGCATAGCAAATTATTGTTAATAAATATACAGAAATAAAATTACATCTAATGTAAACTATGAAAGTTCTGCTGACTGTCTCATTATTAACAAAATTAATATTCCAAAACATTGTTATTTGAATATCAATATATATGACGCTTCCAGATTCTAAATATTAATCAACTCACCTGCATCAATGTCCCAAACTGTGTGGAATAACAGGTCGCATACTTTGAGTCATAATAGGATAAGAAACAAGAGAAGTTGTTGGACCACTCATAGTAATAATGCTCTGTGGTATGCTTTGTGATGGTAGGGCTTGGGCAATGGATACAGAAGCAATAGATACTGGGGCAAGTCCAGCAGCTGTTAAATCTCCACTGCTTAATGGTAATTGTTGAGATATCTGAGTAATAGCTGGAGGAATGGGAGCAACAGTTGGAGTGATTGTATGCGGTATTAAGGTTTGTGTTATGGGGGTGCTCTGTTTGCTGAGACGAAGTTGTGCATTTTGATCCAACAAAAACTCATTGGTTGCAGTAAGATCTGCAACTTGCTTCTTCAATTCCTCTATTTTCCGTCTTAAAATTGCATTCTCTTCCTCAAATCGGTAGTCATGGAGTGGTGTCAGAACATGATCATTCATTCTAAAAGGCAACTGTAAAGGGCAGTCGTATGCACGTCTTTTCATTGTGGTATCATAACCACTATAACTATCAAATAGTCCTCGTGGATCAAAACTAAATTTCCTCTTTCCTTGTGGTGAAAATGGTGAGTCATCATCAAATTCTGCTGGATCTGTATGTTGAAATTTACAACGCCCACCACGCCTACAGTCTCCTTTTTGAAAGTCTTTACAAATAGGGATTTCCCCCTTAGGAGAAAATACAGCGGAAATGCCTTTACCTAATGATATAGCTTCTAACACATGATTAGGCAATTTACCAGTGGAACGATAAAAATCTTCCTCTTGTCTAGTACAGTGAAGAAATCTGCAATTAGGACGTGTACATTCTTTGTTTTGATAATCATGACAAAAAACATACTGTTTATTTCCTGTTTCTTCTCCGTCTTCAGTGTTGGGATGTTTATACCTACAACGACTTCCTCTTCTGCAGACGTTACGCAAGAAATCACGACATACAGCATCATCTGATTTTACATCACTGCCATTTGCCTTTGCTTCTCTGTTATTTTCATCTTCTGACATACTGCAACTTTTTTACTACAAAAATTAACTTTCAGAAGAAAACACAATATCATCTATGTAGCCCAAAACCAAAGTAGCCCTGAAAATAAATAAACAGAATTATTCAATTTCTCAGATTAAAGCATAAACAAATAACTGCTAAAAACTTTATTACTGATTTAGTACTCTGAAACATGTCTGATGATATATTATTATTAGATATTTAAAATATAAACCAGCAACACAATTTCAAGAAAATAGCTTAGAATCACAATACAGTGGAATGTCAGTAGTCTGAACCAATAGTGGAGTAACCAAATTAGATAATCTATTTGTTTCAGATGAAAATACAAATTTGTTTTAATAACAAATGTTTGTTTTCCCTACTCTATATATATTCAGTCACTAAACTGGCACTATTAATACCATTCTTTGATTTTTCAATAGTGCTTTTTATCACTGTTTAATACTGCTATACATTTATAGCCATTCAGTCAACGTTATTCTCATACAGACATATGCACCTACTACAGATGCTGAAGAAAAGGATATCAAGGAATTTTATGAATGGATACATGAGGTAATTGATCCCTCATTGAAAAAAAATGTGCTACAACTTAATGGTAACTATAATTCAAAGGTAAGTGAGAAAAAGGAACTAAGTATTATTGAAGAGTATGTGGCCTGGATAAATGCAATGAGACACGCAACAGGTTGATTCAGTTTTATGAGATAAATAATCAATCTATAGATAACACCTGCTTCAAGAAACCTAAACACAGACTTCACACATGAACATCACCAAGTGGGCAATATTAGAATTAAATAGATTACATAATTGGCATCTGAAAATGAAGTCAGCAATTCAGTTGGCTGAAACTCTGGCTGGTACCAATTGTAGAACAGGCCATGAACCTCTAATGAAAAAAATTAAAATTAAGCTAAACACGTTAGGTAATGTACACAGTGTATTACACTTCAGGCATGTTCAATTTTCTTCTTAAATTAATTAACTCCTTTTTTCTTTTTCTGTGACTAATAGAAGTGAAAAGTAAATATAGTTATCTTCTTATTAATTAACTACTAAGATTATAACTTTATAAAACTTAAAGAAACAACAGTTTTATGTTCTCTAAACTTAGCCATTCAGTTTAATTACAATTGTATAAAATTTATAATTCATCTCCTATATAATTTTTTAAGTCTCTCTCTCTTTCTCTCTCCCATCTCTGTATCACTTCATGTGGTGCTGCTGTGAATGTAGTGCAGCAGCACCAAACATCACATTCACAAGTCTTACATAACAATACACACAAGCAATGCAGACTCTCTAAGACCAACAATGTTTAAATCTATGAATTATTATTATTTTTTTTTCCATACAAACTGTGTGAAAAGAAGAAATAATAATTTCCAGATTTCTATTTATCCAATTTTAATGAAATTTTTGGGATGGCTTAATAAATCTTTTTAAAAGAACTGAATATAAAATTAGACATGGTGGAGATGCTTATGCTTGTGTGTGTGTGTGTGTGTGTGTGTGTGTGTGTGTGTGTGTGTGTGTGTGTGTGTGTGTGTGTGTGTGTGTGTGTGTGTGTGTGTGTGCGCACTTGCAAAAAAAAAGTAGACAAATTTACAGGCAAAATTTACAAGCAAATTTACAGGCAAAACATGATATGGAGAATATACCGTGGAAATACAACAGAGAACCTGATAAGCTATTAGAAGAGATGATACATCACAGAGGAAGGAACTAAAGAAAATGTTCCCAAACTTAACAAAGATGAAAAGAACAATTTATCAAAATCATGGAAAGTGAAAGTTACACAAGTTTGTCTGAAAGTCAAACAAATAAATGCAGACTTCTAATGTCAAGCAAGAAAGGACAAGGAGAGGTGCCTCAACCAGGGATGTCAGAAAATTGAAAAACTAAGAAAAGAAAAACAAGGGATCTCTTTAAGAGAAATTATGGAAATGTTCATACCTAAAGTGAAAGTACTAAAGAATAAAAAAGGATGTGATGAAGAAAGAGAGGTGATAAAAAGCTGGAAGCTTTAGATGTGTGTTTTAGAGATTTTTTTTTTCACATTTTAAAAAATGTCCAAATTTGTAAGTTATATTTAATGTTGGTGAGTAAACTTGAAAGAAACTAAAATCAAATATCCTGTTCCATGCAGTTAGTGCACCTCACTGTGAGATGTAAATAATAGCTATAGTCAGCCAGCACTTCTGTTATAAGATGCATAAAAGGTGACAGTAGTGTGTTTCAGTAATTGGATGGAAAAGATGGAGCTAATTTTAAATCCTTGCTTTTCAACACAACATAATCAATATGCATAAACAGGCTTAAGAAAACACTTGGTTTTTATTTTTTCCTTTAGGAATTCATGAACTGGAACTAATGTCACTCAGTACATATTTTGTTTAAATTAGAAAAAACAGCTCTAGCATACTTTAACCAGAACACTCTCATCAAATGGTTAAATGAAACTGGCCCAATAGAAATCTGCAATTATTTTTTGGTCTGTCCTCTGCATATTATTATTATTAGCCATATGGTGCAAGGAAGCCTAAGGCTTATGCTGCACCAGCCAAAAAAAAATGTCTGAATTACCCTGAGAGAGAAAGAGAAGTAGAAGGAAATCACCAAGAAAGAGATGATGATATAATAATAACTCAACGCTCAGTAAATGGATTTTAAGAAATTTATATTTAGCTGTTTCATGATTTATTGTCTTTTCCAAATTTCATTAAAATTGGACCGAAATCCAGTGATTATTATCTCTTTTTTTCATACATATCACATAGGGACTATTTTTATGCCATGTATTCCAGCTAATGCACTGGATACTGCTTTTTTTTTTAATTATAAATCATGGAAATATTTCTGTTTTCTAATGCACTTGAAATGTAATGCACTGGATACATTAACTAACTTGTTTCTTTCCAACTCAACTCAGTGCTTGAACTGAGGTAGAAGCATAAAAATACTGTTCTGGTTGATAAGTTCACTTTTTAAAATTAACTTCAATCGACGTATTTTAGCTGTTAAACTTCCACAAAAACTTTTCTGAAATATTAAGATGGTCATTACCAATTATAAAATTGAACAGCATACATTATTAATCATTTCATTTAAATGCCAAAACAGTGAGGCAGTAAATACACAGCAGCTATAGTAACAATCAAAATTAGTTACACTCTATTAGTTATACAGAGTTCAAACAGCCACTTTTTGATGTCAGATGAAGGGTGCAACTTCCAAGTATGTCTACAACTTTGATTATCTCTAAGACCAAATGCTAAAACAAATCTAATTTTTAAGCAAACACAATAAAGATGTGGCATAAATTATTTCTGAACATATATTAAATTAACAATGTTTTTTTTTTATCAAGAGGGAGAATATTTTTATTGTGTATTACAAAAAAGTTACCTGCTTAAACTATAAACAGTAATATGAAGTAGCAAATAATACTTCTGATTGTAAAATACCATTCTAACAAACATGTCTGAAACATCATTCTGGCTATTTAATAAATTCTTATTATACTCAATAACAACACTGATCTATGCATTTATTGAAATCATAAGAAAAATACAGATGATGAGGAGTAATCAAAATACTGTGAAGTGCAACTGCAAATCCAGGCCAAGCCTGTCTTCCAAGAGTTTGACATAAATATTGACTCCTGGCTGCATCACACAAAATGCTGCAAAGCACTAGCTGACTGACTTAAGAAACCTTTAAAAATTTCAAAGCAATTAACATAACATAAAAAATTTACATGACTACTGAAATTTGTAGTTTACGAAAATTATCTAGAGTAAAAATCATCAAACTAGCTGAAACACAACACTGGATTTAACTGCTATATAGACAGCATTGGTTGAACACACAGTGCGTGGTTGCTGCTCTGCCAGTGTGGCCTACATTGCAATGAAACATTCCATATCAAAACTACAGAGAAAAGCTCCTTGTTATAATCAATGTTATTATGTTATTTGGTTTTTAGGAGCATTAGCAACTAAGGCCATATTGCTCCGGGGATATGCGGTGGGTCATTCCCTGACCTTTCCGCATCCTCCATATTTGGTGGTCATGGGCTCGAACCCTGGTCTAATCAAGAAGCGTGTGCTATGCACTGCTGCTCCTGCCCACCTGGCTATGGCGGTGCCTATAATCAATGTTGTAAAGTGCATTTCTTCTAATAAAAGAAATGTGGTTCATAACCTGATATTGACAGATCATCAGATTGGGTTACAGTGCACAGCAAGAACACTAACATCCTGTAAATGAATTGATCCTATTATCACAAAGTGAAAAATCCTATAATTCACAAAGAATGGAATAGAAAACAGAAAAAAAATTACAGTGAAATATGTGGGTATTTCGAATGCATACCAAAAGAGGAAGGATGTGAATTGTGCAATGACAATTCTTAAAAAATTTGCTTAGAATTCAAAAATGGTATGGATGAAACATGGATTCATTACTATAATCCAGAGACCAAACAACAGCCCTAAAGTGGCATCATGATGAATCTCCTTGCCACAAGAAATTTTAAAGGGTACTACCAGCAAGCAAAATGATGACATCCATTTTTTGAAAAAAAAAAAAAAAAAAAAAGTGTAATATTTAGTGATTACCTTCAAAAAGCATGAGCAATTTTCCTCTTACTATTAAAGTTTACAAACAATTAATAGTAGCCATAGGCAGAGGTGAAAACAATTCTTGGGGATTTTCGTGGAACAAGCAAATACATGGGCTGTGTTTAGGTTACTAAAAGTAAAAATAGTTGCAGATATACTTGTATGTACACTAATGTTAGGAGCACATAAATAAAGTTGATGAATTTGAAGTACTAATCAAATCATCAAATGCAGACATCATAGCAATATCAGAGACAGTGCTATGATGTCTGCATTTGATGAAGACAGACAGACATCATAGCAATATCAGAGACAGTGTAACTCAGATATAAAAGATTCAGAATTTGAATATGGAGAGTACAATGTGTACAGAAAGACGAGAGAGGACAGGAGTGGAAAGATGTTATTGCCTTAGTTAAGAAGCACATAAAATCTAAGATTGTGCATCCAGTGGACAAAGGTGCCCAGTGCAATGTTGAGTCAGTTTGGTGTAACCCAAGCACTGAGTTTTCCCAGTGCTTAGGTCTATAACATATGCCTACCCTTATTTTTAAAGGCAGGAGTGTGATATAGGACTAATGACTATGATGAGTACAGCAAACAACTATACAGAGAAATAGAATGGACTAGCAAATGAGAATGTCTTATAATGGGGAATTTTAACTTTCTTGATATTGACTGGAACTTGAGTGGTATTCACACACACACTAGCAAGACTTTTGTGGATTTATGGGATGACTGTTTTCTACAACAGTACGTTAGAGGCAAACAAGAGTAAGCAATACTCTTGACCTGATTGCCACCAGCAATTCTTCATGCTTTTGGAATCTGCTGGTAAAAGACCCACTGGGTTGCACTTTTGCTTTTGTAAGGATGACTACAGCAGTCTCAGTCTTTCAATTCTGTGCAGTATAACCAACTGCTGCAGTTGGTTATACTGCAGCAGTTGGTTATCACAGTTGGTTAAGGATGTTATCATAAAAGCTACTAGACCTTTTACACCAACTAAGGGACACAGTTCGGGGCACAGACCTAATTGGATGCCAGATGAACTGATGAGACTTGTAGTAGCAAAGAATAATGCATGGGATGCATATACAGGCAACCCTCGTATAACACGGTAGTTAGGTTCCTATAAAATGTCATGTTGTGCGAAACCATGTTATATGCGACTAAGAAAAAGTACAAAAAGAGGGGGGGTTACGTTCCAAAGGCTAATAAAAATACACTATTTCGTTAACAAAACGTTAAAACAACTAAAAAAAATACACCATTCTAGCTTTTGTGTATCTTCTGCTCTCTTTAGAAAATCAGTAATTTGGGTTTGGTTTCTTTTGCTTGATAAATCTTTGTGAATTTCATCATATGGAACTAAACATTTTTGAAGCTCCCTTTTGAGCTTTGGGCTCCTTTCATTCAAGAATCTGCACTCAAAAAATAAGATTCTAATTGCTCGGCTAACTTTATGCCTTCCCTTATGATTTTTAGTATAAAAGTTGGAAGTTTAGAATTTTCATCTGCACTATCATTCTCTGAATTGATTTGGTTTTACACCCCGATGCCATTTCCACCAAATCTGCTTACCCACATCTTTTTCTACCAGCAATTCTTGAACATCTTCAGTAATCATATATTTTTTTATTTTTTTAGGAGCATAGGTGACTAAGGCCATGTTACTCTGTGTATATTGTCTATAAATTGCATGCCCTGAGGTCAATTTTCTGTTTTGCTGGACGCCTTTTCGAGTCCAGCAAAACAGAATTTGCAAGAGAAAAAAACCATGCTACTCTCGCCTGAGCCTGACTAACTCAGTCACGTTGTGGAAAAGACCCATAAAAATTGCTTCCATCATCGGTGGAATTCAAACTCGGTGTGGGGAAGGAGGGCGAAAGTACCCGCGAGGGCTTCAGTAATCATATCATCAAAACCTTCCCCTCCTACCAATGTAGCAAATTCTACTATCGCACCGATTCTGTTTTCTGCCAGTTTGACCATATTTCCTGATTGAACTGACTCTGGCCATACATTTTTCCACATGCATTTAACATTGATGGTTTTACTTCTTTCAGCGATAAAGCTATGATTCTGATACAGTCCACAATTGAGAAATGTTTCCATGCCTCCATTACTTCAATAGATTCAGAATCAATTTTTTTCAAAATCCATTGTAACGATTTTCTGACATAATGAGTTTTAAAGGTGGATATAATGCCTTGATCTAATGAGTGAATGAAAGAAGTTGTATTAACCTAGTACAACTGTAGTGGTAGGAACATAACTTCATCGTTTGGATGACTTAAATCTTTCGGATGGCCTGGTGTGCTATCCAATAGTAATAAAACTTTGAAATCTAGATTTTTCCACAAGTTCAATAGCACAGAACATAACACAGGGATTTCCCAACAAAATGAAATACAGGGATTTTTCAATAATTTTTTTTTGACTAGCGAGCCAACAGCAGGGATTCAAAAAGAGTGGAAATGTTGAAAAATTACATCCAACATAATAGCAGGGTTTTCCTCACACAAAAGCCTCGAAAATACCCTGTTATACGAGGTTTACCAAAATTCTCTAACCATGTTAGAGCAAAACCCTGTTATATAAGTACCACGTAGTGCAAGGATTGCCACAATTTATCAATCGTGTTAGAGGTAAACCGTGTTGTAGCAGTACCATGTTATACGGGGGTTGCCTGTAAATTATCAGGAGATACAGACGACTACAGTAGTTATAAACTAATCTACAATCAAGTCACAAAGGAGGTTAGGCAAGCTAATGCAGATTACGAGAAGTCTCTGGAAAATAATGCAAAGAAAAGCAGCAAAGATTTCTTATGTAAACAGCAGAAGGAAAGGGTTTAATGATATTAGTTCACCAGATATATTGCTGATCCTGCTCAGGCTGCTGACAAAATGAATAGGTATTTTACATCTAGATATCACACTAGGAATTTTTTAGGGATGGAGATGCCAGAAGCGAGTGAAATTCTGGTGGGGAGCTGAATGATTTTGTGATAACTGAGAGGATAGCAGAGGAGAAACTGTTGAAGCTAAATACAAAAAATGCACCAGTGATGGATGGGATCTATCCAGTTATATTAGAGATATCAGCAAAAGAGGTAAGCAAACCGTTAGACATGATTATAAGAGCAATGCTAGATTCAGGGAAGGTCTCAATGGACGGGAGATATACAAATATATCCCTATTTCACAAAGGAGGATAAAACAGAGACATGAGTAATTACAGACCTGTTAGGTTGCTTCTGTTCCAGGTAACATAATTGAGTCACCAGTTAAAGAAGTAATGAGGGACCATCTAGACATGCAGTAATACTGCAGTCACAGCATGAATTTGTTAAGTGGCAATCTTCTCTGTCTAATCTGATTGATACTATGACACTAATAAAGGAACTAGATGCAAAAAATAATTTTGACATAATATATTTAGATTTCAGAAAAGCTTTTGATACTGTTGCACAAATTGGAGCAGTGTGGCATTAAGGGCAAATTGCTGCTATGGATAAAGGATCAGATGGGCTGAGAAATGGCAACTGAAGTTTAACACTGACAAATGCAAGGTACTGCATATGAGTAGCAGTAAGCCCAGATTAACACCAACTATGTGGTACAACACTCAGAGTAGGGGAAAATGAAAAAGACCTGGGGATTAACTGTGCAGCCAGATATGAAGTCCTCTGAGCAATGCAGACAGGCTACCAGGCCAACTCGTGGTTTTGTCAATGATATACAGGAAATTTTCTAGAAGGGATAAGGAAGGTGATTATCCCTTAGTACAAGGCCATGGTAAGGCCACATCTTGAGTACTGTATACAGGTCTAAAGTCCTCAATTTAGGAAGGATGTAGATCTGCTGGAATACATACAGAGAAGGGCAACAAGATTGGTGAAGGGAACAAAAGGGTGCTCTTACCAAGAAAGGCTTCAGATAGGCAAATTGCAGTGTCTGAAGACTAGGCACCTGAGAGATCTGATTGAGGTGTTAAGGCCTTGAATGGATTGAGTAAGCTAAATGTTGATGGCACTCTTCTTCTTGCTGAAACTACACACGTGGGGGCATAAATTCAAATTGATGAAGGATGGTTGCGGGATAGATGTGCAAAAGTTTGCCTTCAGCCAGGAGGTAGTTGATTGTTGAAACAAAATTCAACTGTTGTTGTAGAAGTGGGTAGTTTGAATAAATTCAAGGAAGAACTAAACAAATTCTTGAAAGAGATGTATTGGTGAGGTGAGAAGGGTTTTTTTTTTTAACTGATGCTCTATAAGCTTGCTATCTTGCAACTTTCCATTACCGATACTAATTTTAAGGTTTAAAACTTATTATCAAACCTACTGTAACCATGCAAGTTTGCTCTTAAAGCTCCTACTTGAATTTTATTAGTTCACTATATATGTTGGACAGACAACTTCTGTAATGTAATCGAGACCTGCTAATATTCATAAAATTGGACAAATGCTAATTTATTGTGATTTTCTCTTGTAGACGATCCATATCCTGATTTTGAATTTAAATCAAATAAAAATGGAATATTAAATAGAATAAACAGGCAGTTCTTGCTTTACGAGTTCCCAGGTTTAAAAGTTTTTTTTTTTTTTTTTTTTCACAAGTATCAAGTATCGACAAAATCGAAAATATGAACATTAATTGCAAAAAATGAATGTTAAACATTCATAAATACCGCATTTCAAATCACACGTGTAGCTATACAATACAGTGTACCCGCTTTACGATAATAATTGGTTACCATCGTATCGCGAAAATATCGTAATGTGAACCCAATAACACATTGTTTTTTTTGGTAATTCATTCCACGACTTTGGAAGTTCAAAATTTCACTATATAACTCCTAAAAGGTCGTTTTTATAGTGTAAATTGTATTAGTTATCAATCCAAATCATTAAACGCACTACACTTTCATCGTTATCATATGTTATAAGAACCAATTTTGAATGGTTTTGTGATATTTTTCTAAAGCACATTTCTGGAAGTCACGACCATAAAACAATAAAAACAATTTGCACTTTTCGGTTTATTGGGCTTTTCTGTTACTGCAAGCAATTATAAATGGGTAGTAAACGGCATGTTATTGCACTTGCACTTGCTATAGTACCGATAGCTGGAAATGTGTGGTTTTTTATGTTATTATGGTGAAATGTGTTTTCCCCTTTACTGAAATCTTCAATCGTATAAAAAACATAAATAAATTTTCAGAATCTTCTCTTCATTCCTTTTTTTTTTTTTAAGCTTCATAAACTTGTTACTCTGTGCAAATCATGTTAGTTGCAATTTGTGCGATTCGTTAAAAAATGCTTATGCATGCTATTGAAATTTATAAAGAAAAGAGAGAAGATTATCTTGGAAATAAACACCTTTTGAAGCATTTCTGAAGAAGACTACTCCTTGTGCAACAAATCAACGAGTGCCGAGCCAATAATGAGTGATCAACGAGTACGCAGCTCCGAGTGCCAAGCCAATAATGAGTGATCGAGTAAGTCATAAATAATTTCTCTATTATTATAATTTACTTGATTTTCAGACTACATTTTAATTTCTTTGGATAAATCAATCATTGTTTAAACAAACTAATTAGCTAATTAATTTCATTGTTGATAACGTAACCCCTATTTTTAACATTATGTCTATGAGAAATAAATTCCCGCTTTACAAGCGCGCACTAGGAACGAATTAACTCGTAAAGTCGAGAACTTACCTGTATAGAATATTAATAAATATTATAGAAATTTTAAATCAGGAATTCTCTTACCTGAGATTTTTTTCAAGAATAACTGGATCCAGGCAAGATGTAATTAGAACAGATGGAAACAGATGTTGAAAGACTGAAAGGTTCATATACCTAAAGGTAGATGAACCTTGTAACAGGACAAAAGAATGAAAGCAAGCTTTTACCCTAAATCCATACATGGCAAATAATTGGAAGTATCTCTATTTATACTTGCAATCTCAACATGTCTATTTATACTTGCAATCTCAACATGTCCATATAAAAAAAATGAATGTAACAGTGAACTTCATAAGAATAAAGGAAAGCAAAAGTAAGCCTTTCAGTTCAACAGTCAATTTTTATCAAAAACATTGAAGTCAAAGGGAGGAACTATTGCAACTTTACAAGTGAGTTACAAACACTAAGGTGCCATTGACCAGAATTGTATATATATACAAATTTTATAAATTGTGCTTTGCAGTAGCTGTTTACAGCTTCCCTAATATCCACCATTACTTCCATAAAGGTCAATTGCCAGGTAAGGCTACTGTGATAGAAGAAAACCTAGTTGGCTTCAATCAACTTAAAACCCAGCCATATTTTACAAGTATTGTACTTGTATTTCTCACAGAAAAAAAGTGTGATACCCACATGTTCATCTTTAACAGCACTCAGATTTCTAGACATGATCATATATCTTTACTGGGCAACAACTTTGACTTCTAACCTTTCTTGGAAAATAACAAATATTACTTACTCTACATGAAAAAAATATTTTTTCCTTTCACCCTCTGTTACTTTTATTCTAAAGCAGCTAGTGACTCGGTGAAAAACACAAAAACCATGCTATCATGGAATACTGTTCCCACATCTGGAATAGTATCCCCAAAATGTGGATCTTGTGAAACTGACATTCAGGCAGTGTTGTAGAACAGAGGAATAAATTACTTAAATGTTAGTAGTTAACAAAATGAAGCAAGCAAGAAAGCTTACAGAGAATCAACCATTTAAAAAAATAATAAAATAGTTAACTGTCCACTTCATTTATTTATCCCTTCCAATTTGATCAATCTTCCTTTAAATTTATTCAAACTACCCATTTCTGTGACACCATATGGAAGACTGTTCCAACAATAAATTATTCTCTTTCTGAAAGCAAATTTTCATATAACTGTTATATAACTATTCTGTAACATTTTGTTATAATTTGAATTTATAATCCCTAATTCTGAAATCATCTATAACAGAGAAAAATTACTTTCCGACCCCTTTTTTGCCAATCTAGCCAGCACATTGCTAAGATTGGGGTTAGTAGTCCTTTCAGGTCTTCAAAGTAGCTGGTGATATCAGATTTGTTATTTATTTATGCCCATATATAACAACTACTTGTGATCATTCTGTGCTGTAAAAGTGAGTACAGAAAACTCAGCACATCTGTTCCAATGTGGTAGTGCCACAACAGCAACTTTTGAAAAACTACCGTAATGACGGGGATGAGGGCAGCTTCAATATTAATACAGGTGACAGTGACTGCAAATTCAGTGTTTTATTGAAAAGCTGAGATGACATTGGTTGTTGCAAGCAGGTTTGTGATAGTGGACCTGCGCATGACTGAGTAGTGAATCTGTGCAAACAAACTAGGGAGAATTTTCTTATTCAAAAAGGATAGAAGAACCCTCCTAGAAGTTTCAGGAGGCAAGTGGTATTTGAAATAAGTCTGAAATAGCTGACTAGAATAGGAAGTGCCTTTTGGCTTAATGACAATATGCTGGAAAGGAAAGAAGTGATTACCGAGCACAGCACTGGAGCTGGATAAAAAAAGATCACTATATGCAGATTATGTCATCACCTACGGTACAGGAGAAGGGAGTAGATTTAATAGCTCCTTTGTGGTTGTGACAGATGCCATAAGGTCAATGTGTGCTTCACCAGAATGAAGCGAAAGTTGTAGTGTCATCACTTTACATTAAAACTTGTAATGTGATCAAGCCGTTGATTGAAGTCCACTTGTTTTAGGAATTACTGGTGGGCCACACATAGGGTGTCCTGCCCCTATAGTGTATTATCACAATAGTATCTGATAGCTTTGGTCTCCACACAGTTAAACTGGGGCGGAGACCTAGAGAAAGCAATTCAATCAACTACCTTCTGTAATTGTTTCCAGGTGCAATGTAGCTGCTGTTTTAGCATAAAGTTATGGTCTAGTTCAGTGGTGTACAACCTTTTCCCATGCAGGGACCATATTCATAAGTTATATTTGTTTCGCAGGCCACGCTGAATGATTTCAGAAAAATTAGTGTGTTACATTTTCCATATCTTGTTACATGTAAAAGGATTTTTTATTTTCAAGCTATTAGTAAATTAATAAGAGGAGTTTACCTCAATATAGTACGTGGAACACTTCCGTATGATACCCTCCAGAAATTAAAACGGAAAAAACGAAAAAATCGGCAACTTACCGGTCCATTAAAGTAAAATATAAATAAAGTAAAATATAAATAATTAAATAATCAATTTAACACAATTCAAAACAATTAAAATTCAAATTAACGCAATTAAAAGAATAACGAAAATATTCAAAAGGAAGGAAGGAAGATCGTTTTGAATATTTTCGTTATTCTTTTAATTGCGTTAATTTGAATTTTAATTGTTTTGAATTGTGTTAAATTGATTATTTAATTATTTATATTTTACTTTATTTATATTTTACTTTAATGGACCGGTAAGTTGCCGATTTTTTCGTTTTTTCCGTTTTAATTTCTGGAGGGTATCATACGGGAGTGTTTCACGTACTATATTGAGGTAAACTCCTCTTATTAATTTACTAATATTATTATCAACGTAGAACATATTGAGTATTACAGCTCTGATTCATACTATCTAATTTTCAAGCTATATATAAAAAATGCAAATTCCCAACACTTTTATGTGCAACAAAACTATGTCAGTGATTTCTTTTTTTAGATTTTATTAAAATTATAAAAACACGACTTACTTTTGTTTTAAAAAAAAAAATACCTTACTTTTGCTTTTAAATGCTCACTTTAGAAAATTTACAACCTGAAAAGGATCCTGCTTTTCAATGTTAAGGTGAATAAATAAATATAATGATACACCTAAAAGTGAAAATATTTGAAAACTTTATTAAGTACAATACACAATATCATTTACTGAACAAAACTTAACATTTAATGAGAAAATTTTGGTTGATAATTTACAAAATTTAAAATGCTGTTTTAGTTCACTTTCCACATGGGCCGTTTTAAATTTATTCTCAGGCCTAAGTTGGACACCACTGTTCTATATTGAGAGACAACCAAGACCTAGACTACTTAGAAATGGAGACTCATTTCAAAGCTGCTAAAGTATGCTATAGTGTTAAGCCACCCGGCGATCGAACTAAAGGCCAATTCAAGATTATGGCTTTCCAAGAAAGACCATGGGATAGCTAATGCACTTCAAATGCATTTTGGAATGTCTAGGAATTTTGGACTAACACTTTGAAGACATTTCTGGTAACATACTTTTGATGTAGTAATTTTAACTGTAGTAGAATAGGTTTATGATTGGAACGGAATGCTGTTTCTGGGAGAGTATTCAACAGTGCACGGCTTGGTAGCAGAAATGAGGTCCAAAAAGTACTCATAAAGGAGGCTGATGTTGTAGCAAGTGCAAATGGATCACCATCATTTTGAACAGATGCAAGATGACTAGAGCCCTTTGGAGAATAAGGGGGCAAAGATTTTGGCACTTTTTTTAGTCAACAAATGAATGTCAGAATTAGTGGCTGGGGTGCTCTTTCTATCAGCATCACATTGCTTGTGGTCATTAAATCTGAAGTTCGCTTCAGGTTTGATGACCACAATCTCAATGATCTTTGCACTTACTACAGGTAAAATGCAATCAAGAAACAACTGATGCCTCTGTGTTATGTCCCAAGCAGTGTTCACAGTGCTTTTGCAAATTGGCACATATGCCACATTGACCAACTGGCAAACTATTGGTTTGGCCAGTTTGAGGCATCTGGTCTTTGAGGCTGTCAAAGACATTCTCTCAGGTATGACAAGCTGGGCTTGCTTGGGAGGCTAAAATGCTGATGGAACTGATATTCAAGTGACACCTAGGTTGAGTGGACCAAATTTCAGCAGTCTTGTCGTTCTGCAACAACCAAATCCTCTGCTTGTACTTTCATGATGATGGTACTGTAACTCTGGGTATAACCCCCATGAGTAAGTCATGAAATACAACACCTAGTATACTGGATGTGACCAGCTACCCAAGTGTGAACCGATGTACGCAGTAGTCAAGGTGCAGCATCCACACCACACAGAGGCAATACTAGGTGGTAGACAATCCTCATCAACTAATGCAATACAAACCACTTTGCTTACTGGAGGCTTGAAGTGGTGGAACACATATTTAACCTCCAGAGCAAAACCCCCACAATCTCCCAACATTTTTCATTATGCAGTATGATTGACATCTTTTGAGGTTATGAGGACATAGCAGGTTTCCAATCTTCGTTACATCTTGAGGGTACAGCTCTAAAACAGTGTTCACAGGCTGGCCGATAGATAGTCCACTGGACCAAACCTATTGATAACTCTCTAGGAGGCATCTGGATCAGCTAATGGATAATCTCACTGACTTTACTCTGCCAGATAGTGAATGGAGGGAGACTGAGTAATTGTATGTAGGGGACATTGTTGAGGCCATGTTACGTCCAGAAGCTCGGTATGTTCATGCCATTTATACACCATATCAAATTTTCATTACTTGATACATCATGTCCTCCCCACCTTTTCTCACTACTGAATACATCATAAATAGTCAAACTAATAGAACAAACTTATCTGCAAAAAGATCTAAATTTCTCAAATATACATGTTCTCAGTTCCAATCTCAATGACGTCATTTTCACTTAGTTTACCAAGCCCCACTTACTTTTTCTGACAGAATATCAATTATTGGTTGACTCAACCACTGCTCAATGTCAGCTGTCCTAATTATTCGCATATGATTCCTTTCACTTCCACAGTGATACTTGTGCATATGTCTGCTCTGCTATTCCCTGCCAAAAGCTTAGTAATTTGATGTCTCCTCTTTTCGATTTTCTCTGGCTTAAAATCTCTCTACCTCATTCATCAAATTCACCTGTTGCCTCTATCTTCCTCCCAACTCCACTACTCACTCGAAACTTTATGACCCCCTTTCTTTGAATTATATAAAAATCTTACATTGTGCTGCCAATTTATTAGGTACACCCCTGCTGTGCACACAAATGGTTTGTCCCACAACGTTGCAAGTCACATGACCACAGTTGTGGATATAAATTCAGCAGAACAACCTTTCTAGTATCAGTTAAGCGTACGAACCGTAGCAAGAATGGTGAAAATGAGTGATCTAACAGACTTCGAGTGCGGCATGGTAATAGGTGCAAGACATAATGGACAAAGCAGCTCTGAAAAGGAAGTTCTCCTGAACTTTTCACGCACCACAGTTTCAAGGGCGTATCAAGAATGGTGCAATGAACAGAACACATCCACTCAAAGGCACTCCTGTAGAAGAAAATTGCTTCTTGATGAGAGAGGTCAGAGGAGGATGGCTAGAATTGTGCAAGCAAACAAATGGGCCACAATGTCATACATCACGTCAGAATTCAACCTTGGTGAGCAGGACAAAATATCGCAATGGACCACTAGTCACACTTTGTCATGAATGGGCTACAACAGCCAACGAGGCGTCTCCGTAGCCAGGTGGGAAGGAGATGCAGTGCGTAGCACACGCTTCTTGATTAGACTGGGGTTCGAGCCCGTCACCACCAAATATGGAGGATGCGGAAAGGTCAGGAAATGACCACCGCATATCCCGGAGCAATATGGCCTTCGTTGCTAATGCTCCTAAAAACCAAATAAACAACAACAAACAAACAAACAACGGCCACAACATGTACCTTTGTTATCAATGAAGAACATTGATAACAATGTTCCTTGACAAAATTGATAACATTGGTTCCTGGACATTGATATGAACAATGAAAATTGATAATAATGGTTCCTGTACAAAATATCGCAACAGACCACTAGTCGCACTTTGTCATGAATGGGCTACAACAGTCAATGGCCACATCGCGTACCTTTGTTATCAATGAAGAACAAGAGAGCATGCCTCCTGTGGGCACAGCAACACCAGCATTGGACTATCGAGGATTGGAAAACAGTTGCTTCGTCTGATGAGTCAAAGTTCCTGGTGCATCACGTTGATGGAAGGCTCAGAATTTGGCAAAAACAACATGAATCCATGGACCCGTCATGTCTGACGACTACTGTGCAAGGTGGTGGGGCAGTGTTATGGTGTGGGGAATGTTTTCTTGGCACACATTGGGTCCATTGATACCCATAGATTCACATCTGAATGCCACATCGTACCTAAACATCACTGCTGACCAAGTGCATTCATTCATGTTGACAGTTTATCCTTAGTCAGATGGTTACTTCCAGCAGGATAATGGTGCACAATGCTGGTGCACAAAGCCTAAATCACTATGGAATGGTTCCAGGAACATGACAATGACTTTTCTTTGCTGTAGTGGCCCGCTCGGTCCTCGGATTTCAATCCTATTGAACATCTTTGGGATGAGCTGGAAAGGGCTGTTTGCTGCAGGCCTACACCTCCGTCGAATCTCAAGGAACTGCGTGACACCCTCATGTCTGCATGGTACTCCATTCCTGCACAATGTTTTCAACATCTTGTTCAATCCATGCCTAGACGAATCCAGGCTGTTCTGGAGGCTCAACACGCTACTAGGTAGGTGTATCTAATAAAGTGGCAGCACAGTGTATGTTATTTTGGTTTCTGGGAAAAAGTTATGTCAAAATATTTTGCAAAAACCAAAATAATACCTATTTTATAATTTCAAAGACCTAACTTCATAACAAACAACCTTATTACTTACCTTTGTTTTGTAGAGGAATTGTTACTAGACGCCACACACATGCTATTGCAGAAAGATACCAGTAGGCCTCAAAAGGGGAAATCATAGCAGAGCTTTATCTTTTAAATAAATGTCAGATTAACCTTTTGGCAATGTTATTTGTTTAAAACAAATAGCAAAGTCAAAAGTTAATCTTATAAATGAAAAGGGACCCCAGGATGAGAATGAAATTGCAGCATCTCCCAATTTATCAATTCTATGCATTTCTAATGCCTCAAAGTTGTTTGTAGATTGTTTGATTTTCCCGTACATTATTGAAACAATGCGAGGGTGACATCAAAAATTTTTTCCCATTTTTTGCAACACCATAATGTATTATTTAATGTATATATTGCACTTTCTATATGTGATCTCATACAGTAGAAATAGTATAGTGAAAACAGGGGCGTGTAGTATTATGCATGACAGAAAAGGAGTTACAATTGTTGATACTGCTCAGTTCTTTTACCTTTATACTTGAAAAGAAAATTGGTGGGTGAAAAAACTTGCTAGCTTGGGGGTGATACATAGAATAACAGATTACTAATAGCCACAGGCAGAGGTGAAAGTGATTTTTGCACTACTTCTATTTGAACAAGCAGTAGCATAGAAAGCAAGGTGCCAGGGTTTTCAAGGACTACTGGAGTCATCATGGAACAAGTAAATGAATGGGCTGTGTTAGGATAACTAAGAGTAAGAACGGGTGCATATATACTTGCATGTACACCAATGCTAGGAGCACAGTAAATGAATTTGGTGAATATGAAGTCCCGGTGAAGCATCAAATGCAGACATTGTTGGGACATCAGAGACATGGTGTCACTCAGATATAAGCAATGAAGAATTTGAATGTGGGAAATTCAGTGTGTACAGAAAGGACAGGATACAGGGGTAGGGGATTGGGGTTATGCCCATAGTTGAAAAACACACAAAATCAGGCAATGCATCCAATTGACATGGAAGGCCAGTGCAATATTCAGTCAGTTTTGTGTGGCTTAGCACTGGAAAAGCAAAAATGAGAATGGTGTGTGTGTGTGTTATAGCCCTAATGACTCTCATGAGTGCAATGAACAACTGCACAGAGAGAGATAGAGTGGGCCAGTAAACGTAAATGTCTCTTATAATGGAGAATTTTAACTTTCCAGATATTGACTGGAACTTGTTATTTGGTCATTCACACACTAGCAAGAATTTTGTGGATTTATTATATAATTTTCTACAGCAGCATGTTCAAGAGGCAACAAGAGAGAGTAATACTCTTGATCACATTATCAACAGTAATTATTCATGCATTAAGAATCTGCAGGTAAAACAACCACTGGGTGGCAGTGATCACAGTGTATTGAAGTGGGAATTACTTAAAGATGTAACAACCATCAAGGGTACAGGGAAGAGTTTTTGCTTTCATCAAGAAAGTGACTAGAGTGGTCTCGGTTTTAAAATTCTGTACAGTGGCACCAACTGATGATGATGTTACTATCATCAAATTCTAAATGGGAGGCATTCAAGGAATTAATCATAGATCCTACTAGGCTTTTCATACCAACTAAGAAATACTGTTCAAGATTTAGGCCTAAGTGGATAGCAGATGAACTAATGAGACTCATGGCAGAGAAGTAAAATGCATGGTATTCTTACAAATTATTAGATGACATGGAAGCCTATGGTAGATATAAACTACTTTGTAATCAAGTCACAAAGGAGGATAGGCAAGCCGTGGCTTGCCTATCCTCCTTTGGTTATCAGAAATCTTTGACAAAGGATGAAGACTTCTTTACTTACATAAACACTAAAAGGAAGGAAATGAATCACATTCGTCCACTTGATATTGATGGTTCTACTATTGATGATCTTACTCAGGTTGCTGACAAACTGAATGAGTATTTTGCATCTACATTCACACATGACGAATTGTTTAGGGAAGCGGATACCAGAAGTCTATCAAATTATAACGAGGAGCTAAGTGATTTTATAATAACTAGGAGGATAGCCGAAAAGAAATTGAAGTTAAACATACGAAAGGCACCTGAGGTGGATAGGATCTATCCAATTATATTAAGGAAGGCAGCAAAGGAAGTAAGCAAACCATTAGCCATAATTATGAGAGCATCTTTGGATTCAGGAGAGGTCTGTGCAGATTGGAGATATGTGAATGTATCCCCAATTCACAAAGCGGGATCAGAGGGAACAACGAGTAATTACAGACCTGTTAACTTCTGTTCCTGAGAAAATAATGGAGTCACTGGTTAAAAAAAGTAATGCAAGACCATCTAGACAAGATTGCAGTTATAATCAGACAGAGCATGGGTTTATTTTAAGGAGGAATCTTGTCTGACCAATTTGATTGAATACTATGATGTGGTCACAAAGGAACCGGATGAAAAAATTAATTTTGATATCATATACTTGGAATTCAGGAAAGCTTTTGATACTCTTGCACATAACTGCTGTCCAAATTGGAGCAATATGGCATTAAGGGCAAATTAGTGCTGTGCAAATTGGAGCAATATAGCTTTAAGGGAAAGACACTTTTGTGGATAAAGGGATGGTTGAGTGAGAGAAGACAGAGTGCTGATCAATGGACACTGCTATACATGGACTAATATTATTAGTGGAGTTCCCAGGGTTTGGTGTTGAGCCCATTGTTGTTTTCTGTATTTATCAATGATATTATTGAAGGCGTATTAGGTGTAATGTCCAAATTTGCTGACAATATGAAGGTTGGCAGGGTTGTTAATGACATTGACAGTATGGTACTGCAACAGGATCTAGAAAATTTGGGCAGATGGGCTGAAAGGTGGCAACTGAAGTTTAACATTGACAAATGCAAAGTACTGCATACGGGTAGCAGTAATCCCAGATAACGTACCAACTGCGTGGTCCTACACTCGGGGTAGTGGAGAATGAAAAAGACCTGTCCGTAAATGTGCAACCAGATATGAAGTTCTCTGTCTACCAGGACAGCTCATGGGGTTCTGTCAATGTTATACGAGAATTTTGCTAGTGGGGATAAGGAGGTGATTATTCCATTGTATAAGGCAATGGTCAGGTGACATCTTGAGTACTGCATACAGATCTGAGGCCTCGTTTTAGGAAGGTTGCACAAAGCAAACAAGTACAGAGAAAGGCAGATTGGTTAGAGAAACAAAGGAGTACTCTTACTAAGAAAGGCTTCAGTTCTACTAATTGCAGTGTCTGTAGACTAAGTACCCTCAAAGTGATCTGATTGGGGTGTTAAGGGTTTGAATGGATTAAGCAAGCCAAGTGCTGATGGAATTCTTCCTCCTTCTGAAATAAATTAATTCAAACTGAAGGAGGATTGTTTCAGAATAAATGTGCGGAAGTTTGCCTTTAGCTTGTGGGTTGATTGGTGGAACATACTTCCATCTGTAACTGTGGTAGTTGATAGCTTAAATAAATTCAAGGAAAACTAGACACATTATTGGAAGGAATGGATAAGTGAAATGAGAAGTTTTTTTTTTTTGCTAACGATGTATAGCAAAAAAAAACTTGCCACTACTAATACTAATAATAGGTTGCCTTGTGTTAAAGGCAACTTTTTGATTAAATGTTAATGTGGTTATTAGATACCAGCCCTGGGTGGTGGTATCCGCTGAGAATAAGTAACATTAATCTTCTCCACTGGTGAAGCATTGCTTATTCGAGGTAATGCAATATCAAGGAAACTTTTTTGTGAAGGCATTCACAATATATGAGATGTAAGAAAAAAAAAACTATGCCATTTCACCTACTTAAGTGATTTACTACGAACTAAAATGATGCTATGCACTAACTTGTTTGATTACCCAAATGTTTATATTGTTTAATACTTTTTTAATATAGAAATAAAGAATTTCTATATTTAAAAAACATTAAGTGGGAAAACGTCATTATAATGCTACACTGTGTATTTTTCTATCACATACTTTTTATGCAGGTAAGCTTTTTACCAGGGAAAATAATACATTACAATACAATACAATATATAGAGTTGATAATGAGAATTAAGAAAAAACAGTACAGGAGAAAACTTCTTATGTGGAAATTTCTTATCCGGGTTCTACTATATTTTCTAAAATATTCCTTCTAATTCAATGTAGCAAAATATATAAAATATGTACAGTTGCAATTCCTGTGTATATCAACTAATGCATACGTATTTTATAAACAGTAGAGCATCGTAAATCCGAATGTCAATAATCCGAATGAATCAGCATTCATTTATTTTATCTTTTTAATGCTGGTGGCATAAAATAATTACAGTAAGCGCCGGTTATAGTGATCACATTTGTTAAATGAATTTTGATTCTATTAAACGGCAATTCTAATAAGCAAAAATCAGATGATTTTATCCACAGGCTATAAAGTTATAAAACACAAATAAAATGAAGATATAAAGCACAAATTAAAACTTTTATTACCTTACCAATTAACAAAATTAAATAATATGTGAAGGCGCCTCCGTAGCCAAGTGGGCAGGAGCAGCAGTGCGTAGCACACGCTTCTTGATTAAACCGGGGTTCGAGCCCGTGCCCACAAAATACGGAGGAGGGCCGACCGGGCTAGCCGAGTGGGTAAAGTACCTGCCCGGCAACCCAAAGGTCGCGGGTTCGATTCCCGCCTCGGGCTTGGATCAAAGTACTGCAAAAACCTTGGGAGGTGCAATATGGCCACAGAAGCCGATGCGCCAAAAACTACCAAATCAAAAAAAAAAAAAATACGGAGGAGGTGGAAAGGTCAGGGAACGACCACCGGATTATCCACGGAGCAATATGGCCTTAGTTGCTAATGCTCCTAAAAACCAAATAACAAACTGAATGCTGAATCGACAAATAATCAACAAACATGAATGCTATCCAACTACTCTTGCTGAAAAGAGTGAGAGATCTGGCAGCAAAGAAACGAAGTTTGAAAAAGGTGCAGCAAAAAATAATACAGTAATTAATTTCGTTATACTTTACTGTACATACACTGGTGTTCAAAGAAAGTGCATCACCTAGGAATTTCACATTTCTAATCCTTTTTCGCAATGGTATGTTACATTAATGACTAGCACCACAAATAGAAATATAAACAAAAAATATTTATTAATAGTTAAGGCAAAGCTAAGTAATATTTGACAGGTGCTCTCAAAATATTCCAAAATGAGCATTTGCAACCTTATACAACAGTTTTGGTACACACGACAATTATGGCTGAAATGTTATCAGATGTCCTCAGCTTGCTTCGGTTTATCATTTTAAATGGAAAAAAAATGAAAAGTTCACAAGGTGCAACTTTTTTTTTAGTTGAACTTTTTTTAATATTTAGTTGAACTGCCCTGGCCCTGATGACAGTAGCACACTGTCGAAGCACTGACAAGATCAAGTTCTGAAGATAATCAAATGATAGTTCGGGGTTCCAAACACGAATTATAGCTTCCTGAAGTTCACAAAGGGTCTTTGGTTTCTTTCTGGAAACTGCAGATTCCACATGATGCCAACAGTCCTCTATAGGATTCAGGTCCAAGCTGTTTCCTGGCCAGCTAAGAGTAGTAATGGCCGTTCTTCCAATCATTTTTTCACCTGTAACAAATGTAAACACATTACTGTCAGACCTCTAATGCACAAATGAAGCTAAAGTAACTACAAAAGTGCCTACTTACACTTTTCGCCCCCGATGACAAGGAGCAGAGTCGTCCTGAAAGATACTTGGCAGGTTGAAATGGTCTCTAATGGTTGGCAGCAATTTGCCTTTCAATATAGCCAGGTATCCATTGGCATTTATGGAACCTTTTATAAACTGCAGGTGACCTACTTCGCAATACGAAATATACCCCCCCCCATGGCTGGTAGGGAATTGCACTGTAGATACCATACAGTCTGGATGGTATTCTTCACATCTATGGTGAATCGTTTGTCTTCCATCAGAGCCATGCAGGTTGCATTTCTTCTCATCCGATAAAATAACTGACTTCCACTGCTCAGGGGGTCCATTTGACATGCTCCTTACACCAAATTAATCGGGCCTTTTTCATTTTTTGTGTGGGAAGGGGCTTCTTCTTAGGACGACGGGCTACAAGTCCATTTTTGAAAAGGCATCTTCTAACTGTTACTGCACTTGCTACCACTCCTGTATGTTCTTCCCATTCTCTTTTCAGTTCAGACGAAGCAGCTATATGGTTTTTAAGGTATAAGTGCTTCAAAGGTTTTTAAGGTATAAGTGCTGTTTTGGTGTAGGGCCTCGTTTGTATCAGGTTCCTTTTTTCCTATCAGCAGTACCAGTATTCTTGTGTTTGGAAAGAAATCTACTCACTGTCGACTGATTACAAGACACTATAAGCAATATGACACTATAAGCAATATACCATGTGGCGTACACGTGGTATATTCTTACCATGTGTACGCCATATCCAAAAATTTCATTACTTCATACAGCATGTCCCACCCACTTTTTCTTACTATTGAATACACCATGAATTGTCAAACTAATAGAGCAAGCTTATCTGTGAAAAGATTTAAACCTTCCAAGCACTTCCCAATTCATTTCACAAATATACGTGGTCTCAATTCTAATCTCAACGATATTCCCTGTCAGAGACTTGGCAATTTGGAATCTCCTCTCTTCGATCTTCTCTGGCTTAAAATCTCTCTACCTCATTGTGTCAAATTCATCTGTTGTCTCTACCGTTCTCCCAACTCCACTAATCACTTGGAGCTCTTTGACTTCCTCTCTTTGCAACTTGACTTTCTCCAGTCCAACTTTCCTAACAGTGAGGTAATTTTCCTTGGTGATTTTAATGTTCACAACTCCAGCTGGATTCCGTTTTCTAGTCACACCGACCCAGCTGGTCGAGATGCTGAGGCTTTTGCAATTACTAATGACCATACACAGATTGTTCATTTACCTACAAGAAAACCGGACAATCCTAATCATACAGACAATATGCTTGATCTTTTTCTCACAAACAACCCTTCTAAGTACGCGGTCGAAGTGACAGGTCCTTTAGGCACTTCAGATCACAACTTGGTGATTGTCTCTTCTCCAATGGAACCTTTATCTCATGGCTATTCCCAACCTCGTGTTGTTTGGCATTACAAGAATGCAAAATGGGATGACCTGCGAGACTTCTTTTCTTCTTTTCCTTGGTTGGATTACTGTTTCAAAACTTCTGATGTCAACGTTTACTCAGATCGTGTCAGTGAAATTATTCTTGCAGGAATGGAATCCTTTATCCCACACTCCACTTTAAAATCTCGTCTTTATCTGAACCTTGGTTTTCCAATAAATGTGCTAAGGCTGTTCAAGAGAAGAATGTTGCATATCATAATTGGCTTGTTTCTAATTCTCCAATTTCATTTTCTGCATACACCAAAGCTCGCGACAATTGTAAAGTAGTTATTAATCAATCAAAACTAGAGTTTGAACAGGCTAAGAGTAGAAAACTTGCTTCTTGCCCTAATGGTAGCCGAGCATTCCGGTCTCTTGCCAAAGCTATTGGCCGCAACTTTTGCCCATCTCTGCTCCTACCTCTGTCCAAACCAGATGGTTCTGTTATCACTTCAGCCAAGGATAAAGCTGACCTGCTAGCATCCCATTTTTCTTCCAACTCATGTATTAATGATCTTGGTAAAACAATTCCCACCATTCCCAACACGCTCAATTCAATGTCCCCTGTGGTCTTCCATCAAAAGGATGGCAAAAGGATTTTGACAACTATTGATGCTAAGAAAGCTCCAGGTCCCGATGGTATTTCTCCACTTGTTCTCAAAACCTGTGCTCCTGAACTTACTCCTATTCTTTGCCGCCTTTTTTCACTTTCTTATTCGAAAGGTGTTTTTCCTTCTGCTTGGAAATTTGCTCATATCCAGCCAGTTCCTAAAAAGGGTGACAAATCCCTCCCATCCAATTATCGTCCCACTGCAATTACTTCTATTCTTTCTAAAGTAATGGAGAAATCAATTAACCGCCAACTCTTAAACTACCTAGAAACCTTCTGTCTGATTAACGATCACCAATATGGATTCCGTCAGTGTCGATCCACTGGTGATATTCTGGCTTATGTTACCCATTTATGGACTAATTCAATGGAAAGGTTCGGTGAAACACAAGTAGTTGCTCCTGACATCTCAAAGGCTTTCGATTGTGTTTGGCATAAAGGTCTTCTAAACAAGCTTCCATCTTATGGTTTACCAACTGTTTTTAGTAATTGGTTATCCAGTTTTCTCTCTGATTGCTCACTGAGGGTGATGGTGGATGGCTCTCTGTCTTCTAACTTCTCCACTAATGCCGGTGTCCCCCAAGGTTCAGTTCTTTCTCCCACTCTTTTCCTCTTGTATTAATGACCTTCTTCCATTGACTGGAAATCCTATCCATAGTTTTGCCGATGATAGCACATTGCATTCCACTTTCCATTTTGAGAAACCTTGTCTTACTCAATCAGCTTCAACTTCTCGAAAATCTGCTACCAATTCCTTAAATGCCGATCTTCAGGTAATTCTCCAGTGGGGCAGAGACAACTTAGTTGATTTCAACCCTTCTAAAACTCAGTCTTGTCTTATATCTCGCAAAAAGGATTTTTCTGCTCCTATGCTTATCTTTAGTGAAACTCCGATTTCTAGGCAAAATGATATATCTCTTTTGGGGATTACCCTGACTTCTAATCTCTCTTGGCACAAGCACATTACAAATATTGCTTCCTCTGCATCTAAAAAAACTTGGTTTTCTCTTTCGCTCTCGGCGTTACTTTTCTTCCAAACAGCTGCTCACTCTGTATAAATCGCAAATTCGCCCTGCCATGGAATATTGTTCCCATATCTGGGGTAGTGCTCCCAAAACCTCTCTCAGGCTTCTCGATTCCATTCGGAAGAGGGCAGTTAGGTTAATTAATGATTCATCTTTAACAAAGTCTCTCCACTCGCTGTCTCATAGACGTACTGTTTCTGATGCATGCCTCTTCTACAGATACTTCCATGGGCACTATTCTTCTGAATTGGCTTCTATAATTCCCGCTCTCTCTTTCAAAACAGTCCGAACACGTGCCGCCACCAGCCAACATCCATTTACTGTCCAACTACAAACTCACAGAACCAACTTTTCATCTTCCTCGTTTATTCATTCAACTGCCGTTTTCTGGAACAACCTTCCTTCATACGTATTTCCTGAAAATTACAGTCTACAGAAGTTCGAGTCCAATGTCAACAAATATCTTCTTTCGTCTTCTCAGCCTCCAACCCAAGCACAGTACTAAGTACTATAGGTTCTAATACCTCTCATAAAAAAAAAAAAAAAAAAGAACATCCTTCCTCATGGAAAGCAACAATAGCACCCTTTCTTGGTGGCATCAACTGCACGTAACTTGCCATCCTGACACAACCAAGGAATGACTGCAACTCTTGCAGAGCATGCTTATATAGCTGAAAATAACAGCTGATGCAATATTACATCATCACCTACATGTGTCAATCTTATCTGATGCAATCTGTAAGAAATATTGCCATATACTTATGTTATTCGGACGACAATCACAATTTTAAGGGTTGATGTACTTTCTTTGAACACCAGTGTATGTTATTATGGCTGAAAGTTCCATTTGTTTTGTTATCTATGAATAAAAATACTCAAGTACAACATAGTGTTTTACTTCTAAACTTGCTAATCATCTTTCTTTTAGTCTCCAGAACAATATTTTTGATAAGTTCAAAAATCCAAACAAATCAGAAGTCTGCACTATCCCCATTCCCAATTAGTTCGGATTTTTGACGCTCTACTATAATACTCAAAGTTACTATGTATTCACCAGCAAGGTACTGACAGATTATGTAGTTATCATAGAATGACTGGACTTTGCCAAAATTCTGAACGTATATCCCAACCCCCATACATGATGGAATATATATCAGCTCAAACAAACTTTAAACATCACAATTAGGCCTCCTTGCTATCACTACTGAATTAATGCAATCAACCTGAAGGGTATGCTTTAAACAATCTAAAATCTACATTATATTTATAAAAGTACTTAAACAACAAATCATTTACAGATTGGGTTTTAATATGATGTGGACCTGTAATATGATCTGTGGTCCATAATACACAATAGTCTTTATAAAATGCTTTTCAACAATTGATAACAGATATTGTTGGAAATATTTCCCCTGTGTAGATTCTGGAGCTCTACAAAGGGATTGATTCCAGGTTCTACAAAAAATGTTTCATTAATTTTTTAATCACTGATTTTTTATTTAATTTTTACAAGTATTACCATTTTTAATTTAATCACTTACAATTCTAGCTTGGGATAACATGCATTAGCCACTTACAGAGAAGAACAAATGTCACTGTAAAAATGTGTTCGACATGGTGGTATGATGGTATAGCTACTACCATTGATTAGCGAGGGAAACTTTCACTATTTAAAAGACAGAGATTCAGAAACTGATATGGACTTTAACAGACACTTCTGTATCAATATATAAACATGAATACTTTGCATTTCTATGAGAAGCATTTGAAAAGATTGTGGCCTGAAAAGTTTGTGGCACAGTGTTAATTTCTGTACTTAAATGTATAACACTTCAAATAGTAATCCACCAAGTTTCATGCAGTTTCAATAATCCTTTTTTAATTACAGGTCCTTAAGTCAACAAAGTTTTATGAATGAGGAATAGTGGACAAAATCAGTCATAGCATGGTTATCCAATATTTAGGGAAAGAGGGGCTAACATCAAAGAAAATCCATGAGGATATCCACAGAATAGGAAAGGGCATCCTCCCCCAATTGCCCTTTCCTATTTGATTTGATTTGGATTTTATTGGCGCATTAGCATCTAAGGCTATAATGCGCCCCCTTTCCTATTCTGTGGTTAGGAACGGTGGCAGCAGAATTTAAAATTGCCAGCATCTTTGGCACCTCCAAAGAAAGACAAATTTATTCCTTCTGCTGGCAAGGTGATGGCATCAGTTTTTTGGGATGCTGATGGAGTGTTGCTAGTGGATTACCATCAGAAAGGCTAGACAGTCAGAGGGGCATATTACCCAGACTTTGTAAGGCTTTTGTGTGACAACATCAAAGACAAATGCCAAAGAAAACTCAGCAAAGGAGTCCTGTTCCTTCAGGACAATGTGCCTGTTCAAAAGCCTGTCACTGCCATGGCTGTGCTACAAGAGTGCAGCTTTGAAAAATTGTACCATCCCCCATATTGAGCAACATTGCACCATCACCTATTTCCTAATTTTAAAAAATACCTGGAGGTATAAATTTTCCCCACTAACAGTGACATCATTACTGCAGTGAATGCATTCCTAGAAGCCTAAGAGAAAACTTTCTTTGCAGCTGGAATTAAAGCACTGTAGCATCAGTAGCAAAAATTTATTCACTCCAAAGGGGACTATGTTTAAAAATAACATTACCAGACTCCTCAAAATAAATCATTCTTATTTAAGCTACAAATTTTTCAAATGCCTCCCATACAGTCAGCACTTCTGCTTGCATAGTTTGGCACAGTCACATGAGTACAGGAAATGGCAAATACATTTCTCAATAAAAGTCAAATATGCAATTTTATGAAAATCTATTCAGTAGGAGTCAAATTACTACATGCAGACCAACACAGTGAAGATGACAGGCACTTGATACACAACTGAAAAATTACTGTAACTATTTATTTTAGTATTCATCCCAGATAAACTATTTTTCTACATTTCACCCAATTTATTATTTATTATTAGCCATATGGTGCAAGAAAGCCTGAGGCTTATGCTGAACCAGCCAAAAAAAAAAAAAAAAAAAAAAAAAATGCCTGAGTTACCATGAGAGAGAGAGAGAGAGAAGTAGAAAGGAATCAGCAAGAAAGAGAAGAATGATGATATCCAGCTCAGGACCCTGGGTGTACCAAGCCCACACTCACCAGATGTGAGCCCCTGAGGCATTATATAAGCTTGCTTTCTTGCATCATATATCTCTACTAATTCTAATAAGATTATTGTCAGTTTATAAGATAAGAATAATCAAATGGAAAGCAAGAAATGGACTTGCCATTGTTATGATTAAACTAATTGATAATCATAATATAATTTTCCTTGGTAACTATTGCCTATTATGTGTCACATGCATTTCATCTTCCACTGAACATACTTTAGTATGAAAAAACATTTTACAAGGCATGCATTTTGCATCTGCTTGTTGTTATTATTTCTAACAACCAAAAATTGTTTTAAGGTACAAGGCATGCATTTTGCATCTGCTTATTCTTATTATTTCTAACCACCGAAAGTTGTTTTAAGGTCCTGAATCATTCAGAAAGTATACCCCACATCCTCTATACAGTTGATATAAAGAGAGAGAAAGAGAACTATTGGTGGGGTCATTCAATATAGACTTTACAAACACTTCTAAATATCTACAGAACAGTTGTATAACTGCACCATATGTTGAAATGAACACATACAGTGGGTTACTGGAGGGGGAGGGGGGGTCTCTCCTGAATTGAGGCTGGCACTAATCAGAATCCTGTATTTTAGCTGTTAATGGAAAGGGGAGCCTAGGCATGTGGGCCTTCAATGGAGTTGGCAGGTTTACTTTGCTGAGCCCCACAATGGGGGCATAATAGTGCATGATTGCAAACCAACCATTCTTAAATGTAATTTAAATATCTGTTAGAATTATATTAGCCTGAATTTTAACATGTGCCCAATAATCTTTTCAATTTCCATCTGTGTTACTGATTATTTTTTAAGAGAGAAGGTATAGCCATTATAAACTTGTATTGTACAAAACACTCTTTAACTGTTCATGTATTTCCCACAGAGTTTGGTTTCTGTTGCACTGTGATGCTGTACCTTGGATTTCAGATATTCAGGATAACAAACTGCTGTTTCTGAAGTTGTTTCTTTTTACTACCCAATACAATGTCAGAATAAAGGAAGTAATCTTTAAGTTAAACATCATTTTTGTACAGGTGAGAAGATCTCTAATTTAATAAGTGGGGTTGTGTTGGAGTGCCTCCACAATGTGTGACACATTCGTAACTAGGTTTGCTGCAAATTACTAATGCCTCAAATGTGCACATACTTTATTCTTATTAATATTTATATATTAATAAGTATAAATGTGTATATACACACACACACACACACATATATATATATATATATATATATATATATATACAGGTTTGTTAAAATTAAAGTATCCCTATGTAGAGGGCTCTGGAGTGAGTTCTAAGGCTCCTACTGAAGAGAAATTTGAACAAGTACAATAAAGAATGCACTCGCCATTTATTGGAAAAAAAAATTCGTTACAAAATTTGTCACTATATTGGTGCTGTGGCAATACAATCGTTCAATGTGTCCTCTATTTTGGCCAACAACAGTTTCCATTTGAAAAACAGCATTTTCTACAGCAGAACGTAACATGTCAACTGAAATAGCCAGCACATGATGTCTAATGCTGTCGTTTAGATCCACCAGAGTTTGACATCCTTCCCAATACACTTGGTTCTTCAAAAAACCCCACAACCAGAAGTCGCATGGGGTGAGGTCCGGTGATCAGAGTGGCAAAGATGTCTGGAAACAACAGCTGATGACCAGTTCGTCTGTAAAGTGTTGCCTTAGCAATCTTTGGACACAACGGTGGATGTGGGATGGCACACCATCTTGCATGTATATGGTATCCTGAAGGCACCCACGTTGTTGCAACTCTGGCATTGCAAAATTTGCCAACATTTCATAATATTGCTGTCCAGTGACGGAACAGGTGCAGGGTCCAGTCGGTGTTACCTGTTCAAAATAAAGCCCACTCATGAATGTGGCCATAAATCCACATCACACTGTCACTTTTGGAGAATGCAACGGGACCTCTTGGATAACTTGAGGGTTTCTGTTGCCCAAATGCGACAGTTGTGCGTATTCACTTGTCGATTTAAGCAGAAGTGGGCTTCATCACTCCAAAGGATGTTCCATGGCCAAGTGACATCCACTGTCATTCGTGCCAGAAACTGAAGTATGTATGTGAAACGAATATCTGCATCACCATGCTTTAGCTGCTGTAGCATGCGCATCTTGTAAGGATAGTACCGCAACACCTGATGTGGAATACGGCATGTCCACTTCAAGAGAAACAGCTGGAAAACTTGTGCTACCACATGGAGATTGATTTGATAAATCCACAACAGCCATAGCCACATCTTCAACACAAGAGTCCACTCGTTTTTGACCTCTGCCTGGTTGAACACCAAGATGTCCTGTTGCTTCAAACTTCCACGTGGGCCTTATGTGCTTCTGACGCCGGAATTCTCTGATAGCCAAAGCTGCATTGTTGCTGTTCTGAAGTACAGCTTCACTAATAGTGCCTTCTCCTGCAATGTTGTTGGCATTGCTGCTGTAGTGCAGGCAAACATCTACTGTATGATTTTGAAGAGACTGCTTTGCTTTTATACAGTACAGTAGAGCTGAGTAGTGGCTCTGTGGCAATAACTTACAATTATGCAAATAACTTACGTTATTTGCATAATCATAACTAAGATAGTTATGCACCATACAGTGACAAATTTTGTAACTAATTTTTTTTCCCAATAAATGGTGAGCGCATTCTTTATTGTACTGGTTGTCCAAATTTCTCTTCAGTATGAGCCTTAGAACTTGCTCCAGAGCCCTCTACATAGGGATACTTTAATTTTAACAACCCTGTAACATATATATATATTATTTTTTTTTTCTGCTCAGTAAAGTGTTTTGCTCTATAACCCTGAAATACTACAAAGCCTTAAATATCCGCAAGTAGGACTTTTTTTTTTGTCAAACATAAAAAAAATAATAAACAGGGTATTTCAATTTAAAGACAGTGAAGTCTACCTCATTTATTTTTAGGTATTTTCTGTCTGACCATTTTTTTTTTCTTGTAATTTTAATGTTAAAATTGAGCTAGGTGTTACCATTTTGATTTTATGATTTATAAATTGAAAATATGCTTAATCAACTGCTTTTTCTAAATGGGAAAGTTGTTCCTTATCATTGGTTTAGTCTGAAATTGTCTTCAGTGTATTGTGAAACAACTGCAAGCTGATTTTATTTGGAGAGAGGGGAAAGAGAAAAGAAAAGAAAATGGTTGTATCAGATGTTCACTCTTTAGTCGAAAAAAAAAAGTTAATGGATGTACCACAAGAAAATGTAGCAAAACTGCAACATTGTATTATTGCAGTTTTGCTACACTTTCTCGCGCTACAACCACTAACTTTTTTTCCCCTTTAAATAAATCAATTTAATTTTCTTTCAGAAAAACACCATTGACATTTGTAGACTAAACAACAGACATGGAACAAGCTTCACACTGAGGAAAAAAGTAGCTGTTTGGCCCAATTTTAAATTTAGAAATCAATCAAGAAATCTAAACGTAGTTCAATTTCAATATCAAAGAAAATTTCAGCTAAGCTATAACAAAAAGTTCCATGCAGCAAACAGCCTAAACCTCAAAGTAAGTCTAATATACTTCTGGGCTTTTAATTGAAATACCCTGAAACAGTATATATATGTAATTTAATTTAATAATTGACATTGTACATATGTAATTTAACTTAATAATTTATCATGTTTATTTTATATTCAAATAATGAACTATATGGTAGTAGTAGTAGTAGTAGTGGCATGTGATGCAAGAAAGCAAATATATGAGCTTATGCAGCATCAGCCAAAAAAAAAAAAAAAAATATCACACCATTCCCTCAAAAATGTCAAAAATATTTTAAAATATCCAGCGCCATTTGAAATACCAGGACTTTTTTATTACGTGTATTTTTCTTTAAATAAGTTACTTAAAATAGAGTACGTGTATTTATTTTATTGACTAAAAATAAACTTTAATGTTACTAATTACTGTCATTACTAATAAAGTTACTTAAACAAAAAAAGTATGCTATAATGTATAACTATTATATAGAATTTTATACAATAGTGTTAATAAAAACAGTAATTCACCCAAACCATTCGTTTCAAGTAATCGCTATGACCTTTGTAAGTACTATGAATTCCATCAGAGTTGAAAGAGGGGAATATACTAAGCCCATAACCGCCCATTACTGTACCACTTCACAGATATTTTTACTTCAACTTAAATCACTCGAAAATACATAAATTTCAGGATTTGTTTTTCGTTTTTTTTTTTTTTTTTAAGACTCGTCATATGGGAAAATACTTATTTTCCGAATAACTGGCCAGCACAACAGCTGCTATCATCAAATTTTATTTTACAAGAGCATCCCTATACTTGCTCCAACTATGCTGCTACTTGTAACGAAAGCATAATAGCAACTGAAGTAGCAAAAGCTATACAGAACACGGACATCTCCAACTAATTCTAAAACGAATCTTAGTGGATATAAAATAAATCATAATAATGAATTTCGTGCTCACCACAACCTTTATAAAACAATCGAATATTTTGTTTATGAACACTTAGATTACAAGAACGGACAACACAGTGCTGCCACCACCATAAACTTCGTTAACTCAAAATATTGCTTTAAAACTGTTAAAAATGAAAATTAATTTTTGCTTATTTTCAATATCTTTAAATATCTTTAAATGCTCTTATATTCTTTCTCCCTGATTGTGGGTCGGGGGGGGGGATTCCACCCGTGACGGGTACTGCTGCCTATTACACAGAATGGTTGTTATTCCTGGTGTTACTGGTAGTCGAGGAACTGTGCAACAGGATTGCGACTTTCTGGAATTCCTTGTAGGTGTTCTCTGGGAAACCTATTGCTGATATTGCTGATAGGATGTAGGATCTTTGGCACCATACCGGTGTTGACACGATGATCGCGCTGGTCATTAATTGTTGCATATGCCACATATCTTTGATATCCTGTCTTGGGTTCGTGTATTTCCTAAACTTTTTCTAGTAGGTTTTCTGGAGGTTTCCAGTGTCGAGTACCGCTATATCAATCAGATATGTAGCCTTTTTCTTCTTATCGACAAGGTTTATGTTCAGTCTGTTGTGCGGGACTGTTTTGTCCGTTCTTACGGCGCGGTCCCCCTAGAGCTTCTGGGTTGGTGTCTCTAGTACTCCCTGGGGTTCGTACTTGTATTGGGCACATTTTCTTTGATCATCTGGTATATTCTTGTTAGCTTCTGATGTATTATCCTGGCTACCTCGTTGTGTCTACGAGTGTAGTCAGTCTAGATCATATCTGGGGCTAGGTGGCATCGTCAACATGTCTGACAATCTGCGCTCCTTGGAGATCTATTTCCTATAGTCTCTAGTGTTGATTACCAGGTCTTCCATCTTCCATGGCAAGATGAATCCCTCAGTCCCGGGGAAGAGTGTCCCACTCTTGAGCCATACATTGGAAACCATTATATAAGTCACCTTAATAAAGGTCATTGTAGTGTCTACCATGGAGTGTCTTATTTGAGCATTTTCTAGCTTCATTTGTGGGTCTGGGCGGGAGGAAACTCCTCGCTTAGGTTGAGTGGGGTATGCCGCCTGTCATCTTCCTTATGGCCTGGCAGAGTACTGCTGTGCTTTACTAGAAATATTATTATTATTATTATTATTATCTCTTTCCACTTCAGCTGCTCTGTGTTGTATTTCTTTTTCCTCTTCCTCCTCTGGTTCTGTGTTGTCCATATTCTTTGATCTTTATAGTTGATCGCTCACGTCCTACTTGTTTTTTTTTCCAAGATTGCAGGAGCTATCAGGTGCTTCATGACGATGGTCCTTCTCTGGTCTGCTATACGCTGTTCGGTGGCCTGAATATCTGGGAATCATTCCAACGACTTGGCATGAAGTCTCGACCTGTATATTGTCATATCGGTCTCTTGTTTGGTTATTTCGTACACTGGTGTACAAAACTTAAAGACCAGTGACTTTTTCACCTGCAGCTTCTAATAGGAGTGGCCTGGATATGGGAAAAGCATACAAAAGGAACCTCTTGAGGTACAGAAATGATGAAGGAAATAACACCGACACAACAACGTAAACAAAATGGTACAGAGGGACTTTATTCAAAAATGGCAACACAGCACTGGCTGCCATGATACAGATGCATCACTGCCAAAGATGGAACAAAGGGAAGATGTGGTCCTCAGTAGGAGTTATGGCCACCTCTAATGTCGACGCAGGCTTTGCACCGCCTGTCTATACTTAGAACAATGTTGTTGATAAGTTCTTGCGGTAACATCGTCCATTACTCTGTCAGCGCCATCTTCAGCTGGTGAACGTTTTCTGGTGGAGGTGGACGTGCCGCTAGGCGTCTCCCCAGAGCGTCCCATATGTGTCCGATGGGATTTAATCCGTTGGAATGGGCAGGCCAATCCATACGAACAATGTCCTCACTTTCCAAAAGCATGATCCACGTTTCGGCTGACCAAGTATTGAAATGCAACATAAATATAGTGCTCCGTGAAGTTTTGTGATTTTTAGTAGTTCAAACTATTCAAATTGAATTTATTTTATGTTCCTCAAGCTCTCCAGGTGACGGTGAATCCACAGACACTTATTTTATGCCGAACTTCTAAGGCATTCAATTGATATGGAAGTTTTCAAATACTAGTATCACGACGTTCGATCTAGCGGTCTGCACTACACAACGCCATATAGGTTGGCCAATGGTTTAAATTAATTTTTGTGACTGAATTATGTTGCTTGTAATTATTCCTACTAGTCTAAATATTGCCTAGAACATCAGTCCAGTATTCCGATTCAAAAACATATATTTTTATGATGATTGCATTTTCAATTCCTGATTTATGGCTGATTGACAATTTGAGTAATTTAATTATGTTACATGAATGCAGCCATTGCTTCCTCCTCGGGTGTTGACAACAAAGGTCTTGTTGTTGTTCTTAGGTCACATGACCATACGGTCCTGTTTTGATTGGCTGTAGCCGCAATACTGAAGAGAGCCAGTTTATTCCTGGCGCGACTTGAGTACTCATATAATGATTATAATATTATAAAATATTCTATTGACCTGTAACGCCTGTGCTGCTTGTTTCTCTCCCAGGGCTGAGATAGTGCCCGAACAACTTGTGATGGAAAGTATTGCATTCATAGAGGAATGCCAAGGAAGTTGCGTTTCCCCCCCCCCCCACACACACTTCTGACCGCTGACTTAGCATGGCTAAGGACCAACTTTTTTCCTGGACAGTCTACGTTCTTCTTTCTACTGCCATTATTCTTAGCGCCCCCAAAACTCCCCGGAGAAATTAGTTCCGAGTCTCTGGGACAACTCTTTCATCTGGACATCTTCCCTCCCACCCACATGACTGGTGGGAATAGCCCAAAATTTTGCAGAGGGATTGCTTTGGAACTACCGTACCCACAGACTTGTGGTGTATATCAAACAGCGAAATTTCCAACCTCTACAAGAGCAGCAGAAATTAAATCCGATAATCCGAACTCTTCCCGTTAATCCGTAAATCGTGGACTCAACAGAAGAACGACAAGAAAAGACAGAAATCTTACTAACTGAGACCATAGCTATACGGATTGCTGACCAGACTAAAGATATGGACGACCTTAAACTAACTCCCATGAAAATGAAAAAGAATAATAAACTGGTGGTCCCAAAAAGTGATAGGAAAACCAGGAATAACTCCTCAGAGCAGAAGGAACAGGAATAAGTAACAAACACTCAAGCTGACGTTGCCGTTCCCAAACAGCAGGATTCTTAACCCCAGCTGGACCCCACCCTGCCAGATGGCCCAGTTCTCACACAGATGCTAACATAAAGAACGCAAGGTCCAACAGCAGGATCACGACAGGATTGAGAAGCAAGATAATCACTACATGGAATAAAATGGAAATTATTCTGGTCAATTCGCAACGTAAACAAGAGAAAGCCGCAGCTAAATTGGAGGCTTACTTAGACGAGCGGGGCAAACGAATGCAACAGCGCGCTCCCTCATATGAAGATGCGCTGAGGAACCCACAAAACAAGGATGCTAATGCAAAGGTGCCCCAGCAGAGGAAGCAACCCTTACTTAGAGCCCCCAACCTGGTGGCCCTCATACCGACGGTAGATAATAACGGCGCCCAGACAACTGAGGAACTGAAGACAACCATCATGACTCAACTAAAGGACGACCTGAAAACAACAAGAATAAAGTGCATAAGAAAAACAAGGAACGTAGGAGTCCTAATAGAGACCGAAACCAGGCAAGACATAGATAACATTATGACATACACCAAAATTGCTACGATGGGACTCACGGCTGACCCTCCGAAAAGGCGGGGCCCCTCGATCCTAGTCTTCGACGTGTATAAAGACATCACAGCTGGAAGATGAGATCATCATAAGGAACATGCAAATGCCTAATTCGGGAGAAGAACAGGGAAGACTTATGCAGTCAAAATATTACACAAAGTCATGAACAGGCTCGAATCACAATTGGATTTTGTAGATAGCCCTGGCCGCCTGGCAAGTGTTGAAGAGCCAGACAAGACCCTACGTTGGCTGGAGCAATCACAGATTTCGGGAGCACGGGGCCGTACCTAAGTGCTATAAATACTTAAATGCTGCAGATTCGATCATACCTTCCGTACATGCACCCAGGCCACACCAACCTGTGGACACTGGTCTGCCAAAAGGTATTAGTATAAAAACTGCCCCAACAAAGAGCAACAACCCATTTGCACGAACTGCAAGTCACTGAAACTGGAGCACTCACATTCTATTAGAGATCCAAAATGCCCCACCTTCTTAAAAACAAAAAGCTTTTACCAGTCTAGAACCGACTATGGCTATACGAGCTAAAAGGTATAACACAACAAGGTTACTAATATTCCAACAGAAATCGCATATCAGGGCAGTGCCCGAACAACTCAGAAGAAAGGCTGATGAAGAAAATGCCGATATCTTAATCATACAGGAGCCATACAACCACACAAGACAGGTGAAGGGATAGCCCGGAATACAAAATAGTGCAAACTGAGGAGGAAAACTCGTGGGCTGCAATACTAGTACGAAACCCCAACCTGACTGTCACAAAAATAACCCAACTATGCACGGCCTGGGCTTCTTGTGTGCACATCATTTCACCACTAGGCCCCTTTACGTTGTCTCCTTGTACTGCAGGCCAGGAGAGGAGATCACCCCTGCAATAAGTTACCTGTAAACACTGCTGAATACACTTCCCAACCAGAAGATCATCATCGGGGAAGACGTCAACTATCGATCCCTGGCCTGGCACAGTCAAACACCAGATAGGAGAGGGACACATAATGGGCGGCTACTCGAGGAGTTCCTGATAAATTCTCCTATAGTAGTATTAAACCAACCATGCCACTTACCGACCTTCTGTAACGCTATGTGGAAGACCACAATAGATGTCTCCTTGGCAACCACCAATGTGGCCGGACATGTTGTGGACTGGGCAGTCCAAGATTACTGGACGACGTCAGACCACAGAGTGCTTACCTACCAAATCAACCAGACAGTTAGCAGAACTCCAGTAGTCAAACACATGATGAACCGTTTTGAAGTTAACAAGGCTGACTAGGAACTCTTTGGGAGGCTGATGCGCCAGTTGGCGGTGCAGTGGATGGAGGCTGACCAACGACTTGACCCAAATGAGGTCCAGAGCACGGTCACAAAAATTATCAAAAACGCTAGCGAAACAGCAATGAAGAGCAAGATTCCAACACCGGGCGTAGTCCCCTGGTGGAACCAAGAAATTGAAACATTAAGAAAGCAGATCATAAAGACAAGAAAAGAGTTTCAAAGAGCAAGACCTATCTGGCCGGAGCCGGAAGTAAGACTGTTAAGGGAAAGATACAATATTATTAGAAACAGCTACACAGATCTGATACGAAAAAGTAAGCGGAAGGCCTGGAAGCACCTGGTCAACACAGCTGGAAACGCCTATCCCTGGGAAGTAGTCTACAAAGTTGTTACTAGCAAACTCCCCAGAGGAGAAATGATAAAGGCAACTCGAACCCAGCAGGGCACACTAGCCACCATCTCAACCAAATCTATCATGAATCAGCGTCCCAACCTTAATGGAAAAGGTACAGATATGTAGAGAAAATGAAGCATGCAAAACACACCAAATAGAACAGCCTTTCACCAAGCAGAATTGCATACCGCTGCGGCCCTCATAAGGAACAGAAAATGTCCCGGCCCAGTTCTTCTGGAACCGGAAATAATAAAAAAGGTAATAGACACCTCCCAATCGACAGCTGTGAATTACAGGCTCCGAAAAAGCGATATGTGTTTGGCTTTCTTTTAACTTAATTGTTATTTTATATTGTACTTTATACGTAGTCTTATAGTTATAGTTACGCTGGTTATTTTTATTTTTAATTTAGATAAAGAGTTTTTGTAGATTACTAATTAATATACGTAAAACCGTTATTTCGTTCGAATCTTGCAGCCATTGTCTTTGTATAGAGTTGTAGGGAATTCAATTTTTTAATTGTGTTAACTAGGTAGCTCTAACGTATAATTATATAGCGTAATACGCATCACTGTTTCTATTAGATAGCATAGTATTGACATTTAATTAATTAAATTTATTGATCATATTAATTTAAAATATCATGCCCCAGACTAGTGGTGGGAGTGTAGTGACTCGGGAGAGAACTGAGGAGAGCGATTCTTCAACACATCACAGCCTAAAAAAATGTGCAACTTGTGAAATGTTTGCCGAATCTCTGGAACAGAACATGCTTTTCCCGTGAGGGATGTAGTAGTAGTAGTAGTAGTAGTAGTAGTAGTAGTGGCATGTGATGCAAGAAAGCAAATGCATGAGCTTATGCAGCATCAGCCAAAAAAAAAAAAAAAAAAAAATCACACCATTCCCTCCAAATGCCTTACCAGTTCCTCCTTAAATTTATTCAACCTATCAAGTTCCACAACGACAGATGGAAGTTTGTTCCAGCAATTAACCACCCTCTGCCTAAAGGCAAATTTCCACACATCTGTCTTTTCTTAATTTGAATTTATGCCCCCTTAGGTTCGTAATCTGAACAAGTGGAAGGATCCCATCAGAATTCAGCGTGCTCAACCCATTCAAGGCCTTATATACCTCAATCAGATCACCGCGCAGGTGCCTAGTCTCCAGCCACTGCAATTTGCAGAACTTAAGCCTCTCTTGGTAAGAGGATCCCTTCATTCCCCTCACCAATCTTGTTGCCCTTCTCTGCACACGCTCAAGTAAATCTACATCCTTCCTAAAATGAGGCCTCCAGACCTGTACGCAGTACTCAAGGCGTGGCCTGACCATTGACTTATACAGAGGGATAATCACCTCCTTTTCCCTGCTAGCAAAATTCCTATATATCATTGACAAAACCCCATGACCTGCCCTGGCAGCCTGTCTGCATTGCTCAGAGAACTTCATATCTGACTGCACAATTACTCCCAGTTCTTTTTCATTTTCTACCACCTTAAGTGTAGTACCACACAGTTGGTACGTTTCTCTGGGGTTACTTCTACCCATATGCAGTACTTTGCATTTGTCAAGGTTAAACTTCAGTTGCCACTTCTTAGCCCATCTGCCCAAATTATCTAGATCCTGTTGCAGTAGCACACTGCCATTACTGTCATTAACAACCCTGCCAACCTTTGTATCATCTACAAACTTCGACATTAAGCCTGATATACCTTCATCAATATCATTGATAAATATACAAAACAACAGTGGACCTAACACCGAACCCTGTGGGACACCACTAATAACATTAGTCCAAGAAGAGTAGCACCCATTGATTACCACCCTCTGTCTTCTCGCATTTAACCATCATTTTATCCATTGTAGCAACTTACCCTTAATACCATTCTGCTCCAATTTGTACAATAGTCTTCCATGCGCAACAGTGTCAAAGGCTTTCCTGAAATCCAAATATATGATATCAAAATTATTTTTTGCATCCAGTTCCTTTGTAACCACATCATAATATCCTATCAAATTTGTCAGACAAGACTTTCCCTTAACAAACCCATGATGTGTCCGAATTATTGTTGCAGTCTTGTCTAGATGATCCTGCAATGCATCTTTAACCAGCGACTCCATTATTTTACCCGGAACAGAAGTTAAACTAACTGGTCTGTAATTACTCCTGTCACCCTTCGATCCCCCTTTGTGAATTGGGGATACATTTGCACATCTCCAGTCCGTGGGAACCTCCCCTGAGTCCAAGGATGCTCTCGTAATTATGGCTAAGGGTTTGCTTAGTTGCTTTGCCGCCTCCTTTAATATAACTGGATAGATCCCATCCACCCCAGGTGCTTTTCTTACGTTTAACTTCAACAATTTCTCTTCCACTTTCCTCTCAGTTATTACAAGATCATTAAGCACCCTCCTACAATTTGATAACCTTCTGCCATTTTCAAACCTTAATAATTCCTCACGTGTGAATGTAGATGCAAAATACTCATTCAGTTTGTTTGCTATCTGAGCAGGATCATCAACAGTCGAACCATCGATGTCAAGTGGACCAATCAGATTCATCCCCTTCCTTTTAGAGTTTATATAAGTAAAGAAATCCTTCCTGTTTTTCTTAGCATCTTTTGCCAAGGATTTCTCGTAATCTGCCTTCGCCTGCCGAACCTCCTTTGTAACCTGATTACAGATTAACTTATATCTGCAATAGGCTTCTGAGTCGCTTGATAATTTATATGCATCGCATGCATTTTTCTTCTCTGTTACGAGTCTCATTAGTTCATTTGGCAACCATTTAGGCCTAAAACCTTGAACAATATTTCTTAATAGGTATGAAACTTTTAGTAGCTTCCACGATTAATTCCTTGAATGCTTCCCACTTAGAATTTACTGTTGGTAACATCGTCAGTTGATCCCACTGTACAGAATTTAAAAACTGTCGGAGACCACTGTACTCGCCTTTACGGAAGCAAAAACCCTCTCCTTTACTCCTGATGGTAATTAAATCTTTAAGTAAATCCCACGTCAGTACACTGTGATCACTGCCACCTAGTGATTCTTTTATCTGCAAATTCCTAATACATGAATGATCACTGCTGATAACCAGATCAAGAGTATTACTTTCTCTGGTTGCCTCTCGAACATGCTGCTGCAGAAAACAATCATCCAATAAATCCACAAAATTCTGACTAGTGTGTGAGTGCCCAACCCACAAGTTCCAGTCAATATCTGGGAAGTTAAAATCCCCCATTATAAGACATTCCGATTTAGTAGCCCACTCTATTTCTCTGTACAATTGTTCATTGTACTCATTCGAGTCATTAGGCCTATAGCACACTCCTACTCTAATTTTTGCTTTCGCAGTGCTTATGTCACACCAAACTGACTCAACAGTGCACTGTTCATCTATATCAACTGGATGCACTTCTTTTGATTTTATGTTTTTCTTTATTAACAGCATAACACCTCCTCCCTTCCTATCCTGTCTATCCTTTCTGTACACACTGTACTCCCTAAATTCCAGTTAGGCATTCCTTATATCTGTGTGACACCACGTCTCTGATATCCCAACAATATCTGCCTTTGATGTCTTGACCAACACTTCAAATTCACCAAATTTATTTACTATACTTCTAGCATTGGTATACATGCAAGTATACATGCACCTATTCCTATTCCCAGGCACTCTAACATATCCCATATACCCACCTGTTTCACGATGACTGACATCCGTCCCTGAAACCCCCAACACCCCTCGCTCCAGGTCGCTACTTATTCTAATAGAAGTTGTGCAAGAATCACCTTCACCTCTGCATACGGCTACTGTTAAACTATTAGTCCTTGTATCCCCCCAAGCTATCAGTTTTCCGACCCACCTAACACTGCCTCGATAGCATCAGCAAATATTCTTGCACCCTTTCTATTTAAGTGTATCCCATCCCTGTAGAAGCAATCTGTCCTGTTAACAAGTACAGTCCAGGCTGAAAAAAATTCTACCCCTTGAGCCTTGCACAATCTTTCCAGGGCCGAATTGATCGACAAAGCTCTCATCATATACTCCCTCCTATCGTGTCTGGGCAGAATTGCAGACACTTTCAAATTCAACCCTAATTCACGGCTTTTTTTCATCAGTGACCTGTACTTGTTAAGTAATTCTGCCGGTCTCCTACTCTTAATATCATTAGTGCCAACGTGTACAACTATATCACCTTTTGTGCCCTTAAAAGATGATATCTGCTCTACAACGTCATCAACCTTTGCCTCTGGCAGACATACCCTGGTCCTGTTCCATCTATCCTTTCTACAAAGGATGTTTCCCGTTTCCCTGACAATAGAGTCACCAACAACTACTAGTTCCTTTGGGACCAGCGCAATCTGCCTTGGGGGTTGCCGCTGTGTTGCGTGATGACCAAGTGCAAGCTGTGGCGTTGATGTGGGCAGCTGAGAGCTTGATGGGCCCCTCAATTTAGATCTTTCGAGGGCATCCACCCTGTCCTTCAAACTCTCATATAGGCCCATAACAACGCTGAGTTGTCGCCTGATGTCCTTACACTCCTTGCATGGCGCACACACAAAGACATCCCCCATGGCAATATCATGTTCCGTTCCAGAGAGTTCGGCAAACATTTCACAAGCTGCACATTTTTTTAGGCTGTGATGCGTTGGAGAATCGCCCCCCTCAGTTCTCCCCCGAGTCGCAGCACACCTGCCACTTTGTGCCCGTTGCTTTGCTGCTCTTGTTTGGGGCATGATATTTTAAATTAATAAGATCAATAAATTAAATTAAATTAAATTAAATGTCAATACTACGCTATCTAATAGAAACAGTGAAGCGTATTACTGTTTCTATAATTATACGTTAGAGCTACCTAACTACCTCAATTAAAAATTTGAATTCCCTATCACTATATACAAAAACAATGCCTGCAATATTCGAATGAAATAACGGTTTTATAAAGTATTACGTATATCTACAAAAACTGTTTATACAAATTAAAATAAAAATAACCAGCGTAATTAGAACTATAAGACAACGTATTAAGTACAATATAAAATAACAATTATGTAAATAATAAGCAAAAACTTATCGTTTTTTTCGGAGCCTGTAATTCGCAGCTGTATTTTCCAAAGAGAGTCAGCGCCCTCTCCTTTGTGTGTGCGCGATGTAAGGAGTGTAGGGAAATCAGGCGACAACTCACCGTTGTTATGAGCCTATATGAGAGCTTGAAGGACAGGGTGGATGTCGAAGGATCTAAATTGAGGGGTCCATCAAGCTCTCAGCTGCCCACATCAACACCAGAGTTTGCACTTGGTCATCGCGCGACACAGCGACAACCCCCAAGGCAGAATGCACTGGTCCCACAGAAACTAGTAGTTGTTGGTGACTCTTTATCAGGGAAACGGGAAACACGCTTTGTAAAAAGGATAACTGGAACAGGACCAGAGTATGTCTGCAAGGGACAAAGGCTAATGACGTTGTGGAGCGGATATCATCTTTTAAGGGCACAAAAGGTGATATAGTTGTACACGTTGGCACTAATGATATTAAGAGTAGGAGACCGGCAGAATTACTTAACAAGTACAGGTCACTGATGAAGAAAAGCCGTGAATTAGGGTTGAATTTGAAAGTGTCTGCAATTCTGCCAAGACACGATAGGAGGGAGTATATGATGAGAGCTTTGTCGATCAATTCGGCCATGGAAAGATTTTTTTTCAGCCTGGTCTGTACTTGTTAACAGGCGAGACTGCTTCTACAGGGATGGGAGACACTTAAATAGAAAGGGTGCAAGAATATTTGGTGATGCTATCGAGGCAGTGTTAGGTGGGTCGGAAAACTGCTAGATTGCGGGATACAAGGACTAATAGTTTAACAGTAGCCGCAGGAAGAGGTGAAGGTGATTCTTGCACAACTTCTATTAGAATAAGTAGCGACCTGGAGCGAGGGGTGTTGGGGTTTCAGGGACGGATAGTAGTCATCGTGAAATAAGTGGGTATATGAGATGTGTTAGGGTAACTAGGAATAGGTGCATGTATGCTTGCATGTATAGCAATGCTAGAAGTACAGTAAATAAATTTGATGAATTTGAAGTGTTGATCAAGACATCAAAGGCGGATATTGTTCAGATAGCAGAGACGTGGTGTCAAACAGATATAATGAATGCAGAACTGGAATTTGGGGGTGTACAATGTGTACAGAAAGGATAGACAGGATAGGAAGTGGGGAGGTGTTATGCTGTTAATTAAGAAAAACATAAAATCAAAAGAAGTGCACCCAGTTGATATAGATAAACAGTGCACTGTTGAGTCAGTTTGGTATTACGTAAGCACTGCGAAAGCAAAATAAGAGTAGGAGTGTGTTAAAGGGCTAATTTTTTTTTTTTTTTTTAGTTATTGGCGCATCGGCTTCTGTGGCCATCATGCACCTCCCACGGTTTTTGCAGTACTTTGATCCAAGAACCGAGGCGGGATTCGAACCCGCGCCCTTTGGGTTGCCAGGCAGGCATTTTACCCACCCGGCCTGAGGCCTAATGACTCGAATGAGTACAATGAACAATTGTACAGAGAAATAGAGTGGGCTAGTAAATCAGAATATCTTATATTGGGGGAATTTAACTTCCCAGATATTGACTGGAACTTGTGGGCTGGTCAATTGAATGATTGTTTTCTGCAGCAGCATGTTCGAGAGGCAACCAGAGAGAGTAATACTCTTGATCTGGTTATCAGCAGTGATCATTCGTGTATTAAGAATTTGCAGATAAAGGAACCGCTAGGTAGCAGTGAGCATAGTGTACTAATGTGGGATTTACTTAAAGATATAATTACCATCAGGGGTAAGGGAAAGGGTTTTTTCTTCCGTAAACGTGAGCACAGTGGTCTCAGACAGTTTTTAAATTGTGTACAGTGGGATCAACTGACGATGTTAGCAACAGTAAATTCTAAGTGGGAAGCATTCAAGGAATTAATCGTGGAAGCTACTAAAAGTTTCATACCTATTAAGAAATATTGTTCAAGATTTATGCCTAAATGGTTATCAAATTAACTAATGAGACTCGTGACAGAGAAGGAAAATGCATGGGATGCATATAAATTATCAAGCGACTCGGAAGCTTATGGCAGATATAAGCTACTCTGTAATCAGGTCACAAAGGAGATTAGGCAGGTGAAGGCAGATTACGAAAAATCATTGGCAAAAGATGCTAAGAAAACAGCAAGAATTTCTTTACTTATATAAACTCTAAAAGGAAGGGTATGAATCTGATTGGTCCACTTGATATCGAGGGATCGACTGTTGATGATCCTGCTCAGATAGCAAACAAACTGAATGAGTATTTTGCATCTACATTCACGTGTGAAATTCATGTGTGAAACATGAGGACTTATTAATGCTTGAAAATAGCAGAAGGTCATCAAATTGCAGCAGGGTGCTTAATGATTTTGTAATAACTGAGAGCAGAGTGGAGGAAAAATTGTTGAAGTTAACCATAAGAAAGGCACCTGTGGTGGATGGGATCTATCCAGTTATATTAAATGAGGCAGCAAAGCAACTAAGAAAACCCTTAGCCATAATTATCAGAGCATCCTTGGACTCAGGGGAGGTCCCCAAGGACTCGAGATGTGCAAATGTATCCCCATTTCACAAAGGGGGATTGAAGGGTGACACGAGTAATTACAGACCAGTTAGTTTAACTTCTGTTCCGGGTAAAATAATGGAGTCACTGGTTAAAGATTCATTGCAGGATCATCTAGACAAGACTGCAGCAATAATTCAGACACAGCATGGGTTTGTTAAGGTAGAGTCTTGTCTGACAAATTTGATAGGATATTATGATGTAGTTACAAAGGAACTGGATGCAAAAAATAATTTTGATATCATATATTTGGATTTCAGGAACGCTTTTGACACTGTTGCGCATGGAAGACTATTGAACAAATTGGAGCAGAATGGTATTAAGGGTAAGTTGCTACAATGGATAAAAGGATGGTTGAGTGGGAGAAGACAGAGGGCGGTAATTAATGGGTGCTGCTCTTCGTGAACTAATGTTATTAGTGGAGTCCCACAGGGTTCGGTGTTGGGTCCTCTGTTGTTTTGAATATTTATCCATGATATTGATGAAGGTATATCAGGCTTAGTGTCGAAGTCTGCAGATGATACAAAGTTGGCAGGGTTGTTAAGGACAGTAGTAGCAGTGTGCTGCTGCAACAGGATCTAGATAATTTGGCAGATGGGCTAAGAAGTGGCAACTGAAGTTTAACATTGGCAAATGCATGCAAAGTACTGCATGTGGGTAGAAGTAAACCCAGAGAAACGTACCAACTGTGTGGTACTACACTTAAGGTGGTAGAAAATGAAAAATACCTGGAGTAATTGTGCAGTCACATATGAAATTTTCTGAGAAATGCAGGCAGGCTGTCAGGGCTAGTCATGGAGTTTTCAATGATATATAGCAATTTTGCTAGCAGGGAATAGGAGGTGATTGTCCCTCTGTATAAGGCAATGGTCAGGCCACGCCTTAAGTACTACGTACAGATCTGGACGCCTCATTTTAGGAAGGATGTAGATTTGCTTGAGCGTGTGCAGAGAAGGGCAGCAAGATTGGTGAGGGGAATGAAGGGATCCTCTTACCAAGAGAGGCTAAAGTTCTGCAAATTTCTGTGGCTGGAGACTAGGCACCTGCGCGGTGATCTGATTGAAGTGTATAAGGCTTTGAATGGATTGAGCACGCTGAATTCTGATGGGAGTCTTCCACTTGTTCAGATTACGAACCTAAGGGGCCATAAATTCAAATTAAGAAAAGGCAAATGTAGAGTATATGGGCGGAAATTTGCCTTTAGCCAGCGGGTGGTTAATTGCAGGAAGAAACTTCCATCTGTCGTTGTGGAAGTTGATAGGTTAAATAAATTTAAGGAGAAACTGGACAGGCATTTAGAGGGAATGGTGTGATATATTTTTGATTTTTTATTTTTTTGCATCACATGCCGCTACTACTACTACTACCCGCGCAGACTCAGTATTAGGTAAGTGCGTCCCGCTCGTGAGCCATGATGAGATCTATCAAGCCCCTTTCTCCTTTTTCCTTACCGCTGTCTTTGTCGTGAGTTCTCTCCACTGCCGACTTTGGATGGTGTTGCAACTCTTGTTCATCGTTGTGCTTGTCTTTCTCATGATATCCTCCAGCCTGGTGTTGCCCTCTTCGGTAGTACGTTTGGTAGAATCACCGTCCTCTTCACACTGGGTGGAAGAGAACTGAGTTCGAGTTTCGTCGAGACGTGAGGAATTTTCATAGGTCTTTTTCACTACGTGGCAGAGGTAGTCGGTCTCAGTCGAGAGTAGAAACGTTTTTTTTTTATCCCGGAAACGGTTTTTTTAGTCCAGCACACAGAAAATCGACAATATAACACATGCAATTTACAAACTGTATGTATGGAACAACATGGCCTTAATGCCTGATCCATCAAAAATCCTTCCAGAACAAGCTTTTTGTTAGTCCAATCTCTGATTCTGAAGGAGTATGTTAGCACTAGGCGGTGCCTCTGTAGCCAGTTGGGCAGGAGCAGCAGTGTGTAGCACACACTTCTTGATTAGACCAGGGTTCGAGCCAGTGACCACCAAATACGGAGGATGTGGAAAGTCAGGGAATGACCACCGCATATCCCTGGAGCAATATGGCCTTCGTTGCTAATGCTCCTAAAAACCAAATAACAACAACGTTAGCACTAGGACTCCATAGGTGTTAATAGCTTTATCTATGTTCCCTCTGTATATACAGGCGTCTGAGTCTCCGATGATGTTTTTCGGACAGGCAGGCCTTGATCTCTAACTTCTGAGTCTGCATCATCCCCATTTATTTTTAGGTCTCTCTACCTAGCATGTCTTAGATACATTTACTCTAGATGGTAGTTTCAGCTGACTAATTTCCACTGATGTAATCCTTATATCATTGTTGAATTCTTTGGTGATCCAGAGTAGCTGCTAGAGTTGCTTCTCGGTTGCCATGTAGAGCTTGATGTCATCCATGTACATCAGGTGGGAGAAGATATACAGGTTTTTCCTTCTTTCTTTGAGGGTATATCTATATTTGCTATTGTTGAGCATGGTGGATAGCGGATTGAGTGCTATACAAAAACGCAGATGCTCGTGGCATCCACCTTAAAGATTTCTCTCTTAATGGGGATCGGTCTAGATGTTCTTGACCTTGATGGTGGTGTTCCATTTCGCCATGGTTGCCTCTAGAATTTTTCCACTATTGGATTGACTTTGTGGATCTCCAGCATCTGTTAGCCAGCTTGAGGCCCAGAATGGAAGGGCACGCAGTAATTGATGTAAGCTGTGTACCAGTTGTGGTGCTTGTTGCATCAGCTTGCTCAACCTGTGCAACTAGTGCAGGAAGCACTTCCTGATGGTTAGACTGGATGATCTTGCCCTTCAATTGTGGGTGACAGTACCCCTCTCTCCACTGTCTTCCGCGGGAGACTCCTCTCCGACTTTTCGAACTTACCTCTCTGCTTAAGGCCTGAACGCGAGTGACTTTATGCTGCTCCACACTCGATACAGTATGGTCATTATTTCTACTGTTCATCTTCATCCAGCTATGGAGATGGACCAGTTTTAGCTTTGGCTTTTCCACCCAGTGGCGGGTGGTAGTTATATGAGCGACACCAGATGGCTCTACTGCTCTACCTCATCCGCACTTCGACCTTTGGGAAGGTAGATCCGATGAAGCGACTTTCGTGATTTTTTTCCCACGCGTTTTTTCTTCGCCCTGGAATTCGAACCTCGTTATTATTATTATTATTATTATTATTATTAGGCTTTTTTCCCGCTTCGTGACGAGTACTTATAACAAGTGCATGAGGTGGTTAGTTGTGTCTGGTTACTGTTATTATTATTATTGCTCTTGGTCGGGAAATTCTCCGACTATCCTACAGGTGGTCGGCATTGCGCCTTTTGGAGTTCCCTGTAAGTGTTCTCTGGGAGTCCTATTGATGCTAGGCTATTGTGAAAGCTCTTTGGCACATGCAGGTGATTGACACGATGGTCGGAATTATTACTTTAATATGAGCACGGTGATTTTCATTAATATTTTTACTTTGATATGGGAAAATATGCTAGTTGTTTATAACGAATAGATATAATATTCAGAATTTTCGCTTTTAAGGGAATTTGCTATCAAAAATAGGATTTTACATTTAATAAAAATCGTGTATTGTGTTTTCGTACGATGTCGGTAAAGGTGGGACAGTCTGTTTGCATTTACAATATTATTATTATTATTATTATTAGTCATATGGTACAAGGAAGCCTGAGGCTTATGCTGCACCAGCAAAAAAAAAAAAAAAAAAAATCTGAATTACCCTGAGAGAGAGAGAGCGCAAGTCAGAAGTAGAAGGGAATCACCAAGAAAGAGAAGAATGATGATATCCGGCTCAGGACCCAGGGTGTGCCAAGCCCATACTCACCAGATCTGAACCCCTGGGGTAATATACAGTGTATCGTTTTATAAAATTTTGTAATTGTTGTAAGTGCAATTAAAAGAAACAGCAATTCAAATTTCTGTGGATATATTTTATTTCTGGAATGTGTTCAATTATTTACACATTTCCATTTTCATGATTATAAACCTCAGTCTGCATATTGGCAAGTATTAGTTTCCAAATTGCATTTCTGGTTGGTTAAACGACAACAGTAAACAATTCCTGATTCATATATATCTCCTGCGCAGTTGCAGAATACTGTCGAACCTATAGGGAAAAAAAAAATACAGTTTCCTATAAAGACTTCATGTACATCTTCGAATATTTAATATATCAAATGCTATATCACATTATGTTTAATCATTTATCAAATTATATTTAATCATTTATAGCTAATCAAAATTAAAATTTATTAAGTTAACATTTATCGAGCTGAATTGAATATTTATTTAGTTTGATGTAAGTTTCATAATGGTGAAAAATGGGAAATAAAAAAAAAATATATCTCAAATAATCAACTTACAAAACAATTTACTCACAGAATATGAAATTATGGCCTTCACATTAAAAATGTAACGGTGCTCGTTCAAAACAGAATGGCGGTGAAAACTTGTCCACCTGGATCTTAGAGACTGGTTTGACTTAAAGGTTTTGTGCTTTTCATAAATAACAAAATTAAACAAAAATAATAGTAGATACAGGGCAAGACTAGAATATGGAGAACCAGGTGCGAGAATCAATGTTAGAGAAAAGAAAAGAGCGAGGAGGAGGAATTTTCTTTGCTTGAATTGAGGGGACGCCTTTACTGGGATTTGAGACCCTTTTCAATCCGTGTCGCGGATGCATTGCACCCTCAAAGACCGAACCTGGTGCAGACTGGCCGGCAGACGGTGTTCACTTTTTATAAACCGCTACTCAAAATCAATAAATAGCCGAATACTTTTTATGCCATAAAAACAGTAAAACTTACATAATTAGGACCATCTATAATTCAGACAACTTTCTTTTTTATGTGTGAATTTTATTTATACAGAACAGAAATATTTTTTCAGAAACGAGAATGTAACGATATAATGCCGAAATTTTCTCAGGCGTTTTACATTCACTTCGTAAAAGAAGTAAAATCATTCAAAAGAAAAATGAAAGGCAAATCAAAACATTGAGACATTTTATATTTAGTTAAAGCCTCTACGCATCTTTTCAATGGACTTTTATCAAGCACAATAGCAATATCAAGTGTATTCTCTTGCCTTCCTCTGCCACAGAGTACATACAAACCATGGATCAGCAGAGAGTCACACATAGTTGTAAACATTTCCCAAAGGATACAACTGAAGTGAGGTTTTTTTTCGAGTCAGAGAAGAGAATGACCATAATTAACATTTATAATACAAAATCTGGGTTTTTTTAGGAGTATCAGCAACTACTTTGGGAGTCAGATGAACTAATGAGACATGTGACAGAGAAGAAAAATGCATGGGATACATATAAATTAACAAGTGACACGGAAGACTATGATAGATATAAGCTGGTCTGTAACCAAGTCACAAAGGAGGTAAGGCAGGCAAAGGAGAAATCTTTGGCAAAGGATGCAAAGAAAAACAGCAGAGAGTTCTTTATTTGTGTAAACTCTAGGAGGAAAGAGATGAATCAGATTGATTCACTTGATATCGATGATTCAACTGTTGATGATTCTGCTCAGGTAGCTAAAAAACTAAATGAGTATTTTGAATCTACATTCACATATGAGGAATTATTTAGGGAGGGGAATGCCAGAGGTGAATTAAACTGTGGCAGTGAGTCAGATGATTTCGTAATAACTGAGAGCAAAGTGGAGAAGAAATTGTTGAAGGTAAACATAAGTAGATCCCATCCACCTGAGGTGAATGGGTTCTATCCAGTTATATTAAAGGAGGCAGCAAATAAAGTAATCTGCACTGACAGTACTAGAGTATGAAAAGGACCTGGGGGTAATTGTGCAAGCAGATATGAAGTTTTCTGAGCAGTCAGACGGTCTGCATGAGTAGCTCATGGTGTCTTGTCAATGATATACAGGAATTTTTCTAGCAGGGATAAGGAGGTGATTACCCCCTTGTATAAGGCAATGGTCAGGCCACACCTTGATTACTGTATACAAGTCTGGAGGCTTCATTTTAGGAAGGATGTAGAGCTGCTGGAATGGAATGAGTACAGAGAAGGGCAACAAGATTAGTGAATGGAACAAAGGGTTGTTCTTACGAAAAAAGGTTTAAGATTTGTAAATTACCGTGTCTGGAGACTAGGCACCTGCGAGATGATCTGATAGAGGTGTATAAGACTTTGAATGGTGTGTGCATGCTCAATGTTGATGGGATTCTGCCTCTTGCCCAGATTAATTGCGCGAGGGGAACATAAATTCAAATTGAGGAAAGACAGTTGTAGGATAGATGTGCGGAAGTTTGCCTTTAGCCAGCATGTGGTTGATTGCTGGAGCAAACTTCCATCTATTGTTGTAGAAGTGGACAGCTTAAATAAATTCAAGGAGAACTAGACAAACATTTGGAGTGAATGGATGGGTGAAATATGAAGGGCTTTTTCTTTTTTAGCTGATGCTGTATAAGCTTGCTTTCTTACATCATGTGCCTAAGGTCTAAGGCACATGATGTAAGATAACTAAGGCCATATTGCTCGGTAAAAATTGTCTGTAAATTGTATATGTTCTGGTGTCGATTTTCTGTTTGCTGGACGAAAAACCAGAGTTTCCGAGAGAAACTCGGGTTTTTTTCGCCCGTCAGCGACGGACTCGAACTGGGGATAATTTTGCAGCAAATATGAAATTCTCCGAGCAATACAGACAGGCTGCCAGGACAGCTCATGGGGTTTTGTACAAGAATTTTGCTAGCTGTGATAAGGAGGTGATTGTTCCATTTTTCAATGATCATACCATAACTTGAGTATTACATACATATCCGGAGGTCCCACTTTAGGAAGCATTTAGAGCTGCTCAAGCCGGTAAAGAGAAGAGCAACAAGTTTGGTGAGGAGAACAACGGGGTGCTCTTACTAAGAAAGGTTTCAGTTTTGCAAATTGCAGTGTCTGGAGAGTAAACACTTGAGAGGCGATTTGATGAGGTATTTAAGGCTTTGAATGGATTAATCAAGCTGACCTCTTATGAGATTCTTCCTCTTGCTTAGATTATATATACACACGAAGGGGTAGAAATTCAAATTGAGAAACGATGTTTACGGAATATATATACGGAAGTTTGTCTTTAGCCAACGAGTGGTTAATTGCTGTAACAAACTTCCGTCTGATGTTGCGGAAGTGGATAGCTTCAATTAATTCAAGGAAGAATTAGAGTTGGGTGGATGGATAGGTAAAATGGAAAGTTTTTTTTTTTTTTTTTTTTTCCTGGCTGATGCTGTATAGGCTTGCTTTCTTGCATCATTTGCCACTACTGATACCAAACTAAAGATCTGTACGTGGCAACATTAATGCAAATAAATCAAAGACATTTAGTGCTAAAGCTTCAACCTACGAGAAATTCATTAAATGTAACAGGTTAGTGCATTTAGTGAATTACTGAAATTCTAATAAATTCTAATTAGTATTTCGACAATTTAACTGCACTTACTTGGTACCACACACCGATCGCAGCAGTAGAATTTACTTTCGTAAAAACAGTTTTTTGGCATAAATCTTGCTCCCTCGATAGTTTCGCAAGTTCCTTTGTCTATAGGTTGGCATTTTGCATTGCGACACAGTCGAATTCTACTCGAGTATGCTATGGTCGCCAAACACACTATAGATATCTAAAATCAGGATATAAATCATTAAAAAGTGCACTTTTTAGTCAAATGAAATACTGCAATTATATACTTGTTTATTGCTGTAAAGCTACCTTTGTGTAGAATAAATAAATAAGAAATTATTATAAAATTAGTTATGTTTTCTTTAGTTTTTTTCATGATTACCCAACGTTATATACATTACCTTCAAAAAAGTATCAGACTAAATGAAAAAGCATCTCGTTATAAAAAAAAAAAACAAATATCAAGTATTTATGAGCTCCAACTGCATCAGAAATTGTTTGGGGAAAAGAGTGGACTCCCTGTAAGTTTTGAGTATGGAGACTGGAATCGTGCTCCACTCCTGTGTCTTCGCAGTTATCACAGTGGTTATAATTACCGTTCTCTACACACCGGATGTAAAATCGCGGGTTCAAATCCCAAGGACGCAAGAGGGACCGTTTTCACTCCATGGCTTAGTTATTTGTCTCAGAGATGATAGCAAGGGCCCCAAAAAAAATTCAGCTTTTTCATCTAGCAAAATGGCTAGATGAGGAAATTCTGGGGTAGCTAATATGACGGTTGTTTTTTTTTTTTTTTTTTTTCTCCTTACTCCTAACATAAGGCTGTGGCTAGTTCTCTACTTGCATTAAAACGTCTTGTTCAAGTTCTCAAAATATAAAAGAGGCATTCAGCCGGATTCAGATCTGGGCCGGAAATGGAAAATTCACCCTAATATTCTCTTCAAGTTACTGTTCTACTGATTGTGCTTTGTCATAAGGAGCGTTGTCTGCTGATACAAAGAGAGCTACAATGCTCTAAGGTAGAATTGTTCAGAATATCACAAAAAACAGCTATATTCATAGTTTCATCAGTGGCAAATGGACCAAGTTCGAAACGCGTAAGTTAGTTCCATACCATCACAGTGCCACAACCGAATATAATTGTTGGTTCAGTATAATCTGGATGAAACTGTTTCTTCGGCATCGCTATACCCAGGTGAGTCCATCTGATGTCTGGACTTTAGCATAATTCATCAGTCTACATCAGGTTCTGCCACTGCTGAATATCTGGCACTTCAGGTTACGAGCAGTTGCGTGACCTTGGTAACCCTTTCTAACCTTTTCCAGTTCTCTCAACCGTCTGTCGAGTCAGCTCATTAAGGTACCTTTGCGATTTTCTTTCACTATCTGTTTGAACTCTCCTCATGATTTAGGGGGAAATTAATGGTGGTCCACCTAACTTGATTGTTGTTGTTGTGTTTTAGGAGTATCGGCAACTAAGGCCATGTTGCTACGTGTATATTATCTGTAAATTGCGTGTGTCTGAAGTCGATTTTCTGTTTACTGGACGAAAAACCCGATTCTTCTGGAGAAAAATTATGCTACCCTTGCCTGACACCGATTAACTCGGCCACGTTTCGAAAAAGACCCGTAAAAACTCCTCCTGTCATCGACAGGATTCGAACAGGTGTTTTCTACCCGGTGTGGGGAGGGCGGTGATCCTGTGGGGGGTGGTTAGTGGATGTTAATACTTTTTTTTTTTAATATTATTATTTATTTCTTTAATAATAAATCACGTTAACCTTCCAGACCCACCTCTTTTAACTTTGTATTTCTCAATTAAATTTCCCCCTTAATTTACCCCCCTCCACGTTAACACCTGACTTGTATACTGCACAGAAGATCACAGATTCTGGGGGAATAATAGTTCGGGTATGTCTCCTCTGGACTGGCTGAGTATTCAGAATGACTCAATACTACACATGATAAACATATACAAATTTGTTTATTTCACAGTATATACATTAAAGAATTGTATCATACAACATCAATTGGTATAATGTTAATTACTGGCATTATATGTGTGTTAAGATGTAAAATTAATCGCAACTGATATATTATGTCTCTTCGTGTCTTTCTGCCTTTTCTCCTTCTGGTTTAGGTTACATCTCATAACATTACTTTCTAACAGTTAAACTTCCCAACTGGAATTACAGCAGTGAGCTTAACACCTCTATGGAAATTGTCCTAGATTTATAAATCCCCGCTATAATCTTTCTTTAATTTATCCCTTCCAAAATAATTCAATCTTAATATCTTGTAACGTTTCATGTACATAGACCACCTTTACATCTTAACTTAGAACATACCAGTCTCGAGTACATGTATCTAAATCTTCCTTGCTTTAACTTATCCTTGAGATGAAGTACATACATCTATATCTTATGAACTCTTTCCTTCCTTTTATGCTAGACAATACCAAATCTACTATCAACTAAATAGACATTTTTCTAAAGTCCTTCCCCTCAAATCTACCTTAAAATTATTATCTCGTACTTACATAATAACTTAGGGAATCACCCTTTACACAACCTTTTCTCAGTTCAGGGGCGACCATCATCAACAGCATAGGGCATCATCAGGCTCCAACTGGAATTATTCATCGGCAAAGGAACTGCTGCTCATCTACAGGGATTCTCCTACGTTCAGGAACTCGCTCTTCTTTCCATACGGCTATTAAATAAGTTGCTCCGCCTGCTTTTTGGGCGTCTGATCAGTTCGACGAAACTGGGAAGCATAATAGAATTATCAGGACTCTTCTTACTGCTTTATCAAGAAGCCTGGCTATGTAGCTCTTCCTTATCTTTCTATACCGAGGCTTTACGATCCTTTTTACTCAGCTCCAGCATATGTGTTTCCATCTTTCATCGGTTATCTCCTTCCTATTTCAACAACTCTTAAACAGCAACTCCCACAACTCATTTCTCTGTCCGCTACTTTCTGGCGATTCTCCCGGCACTTCTCGGGATTTCTTTCCAGCCGCACATCACTCAGGCATCTCCACGGGAACTCTCAAAAACCTCCAAACTGCCAAAACTCACAACTCTCCCACAAAAAAACCTCCCCTTCCCTGTCTTGCATCTCCTTTTTGTTTCAGCCGCTCATTCTATTTTGATCCAATCGTCGTTCGTTCTTCATCATCTCATTATTCTCATTCGCTCTCTCCCACTTCTTCCGTTTTTCTTGGCCCTTCCCTCTCCTGGGGTAACTTCCTGTTCACGAAATTTCCAGAAACTTCGATGAACTACTGGGCGTCTAGAAATTTCTAGATATTTCCTTGTGATTATTCACGATTCACTTACCGCTATTAGTCCACTCTGTTTTTTCTCTACCGCTCCTTGAAATTAATAAGTGCTCAAGGAGTCGGTCTGTTTCATCTAGCGGCTAGCCATTGCCACATAGTGTATATCGCATCCAGGGTTTCCTTCACCCTCTTAGTTCTTAAAATCTTCCTCTCCACAAGGGGGAGTCGGTTCCCTTGTTCTTTTCTTCCAAAGAGCTGCTCACTTTCTGTTTATGCGACCATGAACTGGCCTTACGGTGCTCCCTTTGTACTAGTGTTCCCGTGCTCCCATTGTCTTGTGTACCGTCCTGCTACCCCCCGTTGTTACGTTAATCCTCCCCTACTTGATTGTATGGTACAGAGCGATCACAATCTAAGCTGAAAATCATCCTATGTAAATAATATTATTTAATATATACATATTTTTTTTTTGTTATGTTATAATATTTATAACATAACATTCGCTAGGATAAGTGTAAGAATTTTGTTCTTACAATCCTACCAACGAGGGCACCTGACTTGGAATGAACGGTTGTTTCCTTCTGTCTTCCATTGGAGTACCATATTTCCAACAGTTTATTTTGAATGTTCCTTTCTTGCTGCCATCTGAAGAACAGGCATACCCGTTATGCTACACCTTACTGTCGCATCTCCTGTTAAGGAATCGTTCCTGTTCCCTCCAATAGAAAGAGAAATAAATTCTATCCTCCAAGCATCATGGAAATAAATAAATTTGGAAGTGGTGGTTTAGGCTGGAATCATTGTCACTGTCCATACAGATCTTCATATGTTCCCTGCAATAAACTCACAGCTGCAAGGTATTGAGATGAGATTCATGACGCTTATAGCTCCCTCCCCCCCTTTTGCAGGTAGAATAGGTCTAGAATTTTATTTTTATTTTTTTTTTTTTTATATGAACAGCAATGCATGTCCTCAGAGGACCATCCTGGTGAAGCCTTCAGATGAAGAGTATGGGCCATATGGAATGACCAGCGAGATACCTTGACTTCACTCCAACAGAGCATATTCTCTGATAGTAGGAGTGTTAGTTACAAGCTATTCCCAGAGACCGCACATAAATCAGTACCTCGCCATAGTCTGTAACTGTTCCATTTATTTATTATTATTTTTTATTTTTAGTATTTTATTATTATTTATTTATTATTATTTTTAAAATTTTTTAATAATTATTTATTATTTATTTTTTATTTTATTTTTTTATTATTATTATTTTATTATTATTTATTTATTATTATTTTTAAAATTTTTTAATAATTATTTATTATTTATTTTTTATTTTATTTTTTTATTATTATTATTTTATTATTATTATTTTTTTTTTTTTTCAATTAAAGAATTAACCTCTCTGGTTATCCACTTAGGCATCTTTCTTTGCGAAACTTCTATACTGCAACGAATGGATTTGTAACTTTGGGGATAAATTCCTCGAATACTTCCCATTATGAACTCGTATTATCAAAGAGCTCATAATTGCCTCTCCCCATAGAATCCAAGAAAAATCTTGATTCGCTATAGTTCGCTCTCTTCAAATTGAAATTCCCTCTTTTCCCTTTAAGTACACAAAACTACACTTTAGGTAAATCCCATTTTATGACATTGTGGTCACTACCCGCTGTTGGTTACAGTACTGTAAAATTTTGGATGCAGTTTGGTTCCGTGGTGAGAAACAAGTTGAGGATATTAGATCCCCTTTTATTGTCTGTGGTAACCCTTAATAAATAACGAACAATTGCTTGCGCATAGGGACCACTGCACTCACTAGTCCACTAACTAAAATAAACTAACATAATATGCGTGAAGTCACGTGTCGTTTACTTAGTAATTTTACATAGCACTTCTGCAATTAAAGTACCAGTTATTTGGTGACTAATCATTTTCGCTTTAATTTGACTGACATTCACAAATATCGTATTTTAAAACAAACTCACCACCAACAATTGTCTGAAAGCTAATGATGCCATATTGTAGCTGTCTACCTAGCGCAGAAAAGAAATAGTTTTGTCTTTTTCCTAATCGGAATTCAGTTATCGGGATGCACATGTGTTCATATTCAACTACACCATCGAACTGCATCCAATAACAAACATCTGCAGTTTTGTACTCTAAATTTTGTTAACAGTGCAGAAAGAAACAGAATTCGTGACCAATAGTAATATGCTGTAATATCGTGATAACAGAATTTTTTTATTTTATTTAAATAACGCTTACATTTAAAGAAATATAAGCGTTAATGCACTGTGCTATTCTGTGCATTCTACTCACCTTTCTTGGACTACGTAGAGAATATTTTACCATATTTCGACACTGAAATTCGATTTCAAGCATGTTTAACAGTCTGTCTAACCTCCATAAAGAATCAAATAAGTTATAATGCAAGCATTCTGTTACATTTAAGGCGCTCGAGTTTTCCTTCTTTAATCAACCGAATGTTTCCATTTTCTATGATTAACAGAAGTAAAAAGTAAATAACTAATTAATTAACTTGGCACCGATGAGACCCTAAAAAGGGTCCAAACCTGTGTATAAGGAAAAAAACGTAAGGGTTTGGCCATTTTTTATATAATGGCCATTTAGGAAGAACTCTACTGCCATCATAAATATATATCAGTACAGCCAATCCACCCTTTGAAAAGCAATAATTATGGCTTTGAATTGCCATAATTATTACTCTTTTCTTTTATTGCGTATAAATCTATTCTCAAAAATGTCACATTGTGCCGCTTTTAAATATGCGACAATAATAATATTTAGATAACGGAAACAAACAAATAAATACTATATATATATATATATATATATATATATATATATATATATAATTTTTTTTTTAATTTATTATTATTTTTTTTTTTTTTATTGATTTTTCAACTCTGATCGGACAGCAGAATGAGCGCTGTCCTCGTAAGAGAGCGAACATGTCTGATTATATGACGAGTGAATAACGAAGCGTGCATGAAGTTTTGATTTTGTGATATTTGTTGTGCATGAATAGGACTACATCATTTCAACTTAATGACTAAGTCCCTTTTATTCTTACATGTAAGTAGAAATTTATAATAAACATCTTTTAGTTCAGTAATTACAAAATAAATATATAGTAGTTGCATCCAGATCTAGTTCAGCCAACGCTGCATATACATTTGACAAACGTCTTATCTTTTCAAATAGCTTGCTGAACTGGAATTTGGATTAGTACTGTTAAAAAAATTATACTAAGTTATTAAATAACTTAATAAATAGTTTATTGATATTTTATTAGTTTATTATTAATAACATTCTTTTATTAATAGTAGCACTGACTTAAATTTCTAATTTCTTAAATTGGAACTATCATACTAATGCCAAATCCGCAGACAGCGACGAGTAATTTGTCAGAATTTTTTTTATGTAGTAGAAGTGTTATTGTTTATCAAAACAAAGCAAAATGTTTTATAGAAGGTTTAGAAAGGGACGTAGGGGTATCTCCCGGACGCTGTATCAATAATTGTATTTACATATAATTATTATTATTAGCCATATGGTGCAAGGAAGCCTGAGGCTTATGCTACACCAGCCAAAAAAAATTCCCGAGTTACCCTGAGAGTGAGAGTGAGACAGAAGTAGAAAGGAATAACCAAGAAAGAGAAGAATGATGATATCCCTGTGTTATTCATATGTTATTTTATTTTTTTTTATTTTTAACGGATGTGAACTTGGCGCTCATATTCACAGTGTTATTTGTTTAGAAGTGTGTGTGTGTGTGTGTGTGTTTGCGGGTCAATTTTTATGTTCTGCGAGCTGAAAAATCCGGAATAACTCACGGGGAGGGAGAGAACCCTGCTTCCCCCTCGCTTGAAATCAGCTAACTAGAGCCGCAGAACAGGACTTAAAATTCCTGTAGTCTTCGACAGTAATCGAACCCAGACCTCTCATTAACGACAGTTGTACATACATAGCATAACCATGGAATGTAAACAGTTTCATATATTATAATCGGTTTTATATTATTTCACCCCATCATCCTTCAAAGTGACACAAATTCCGCCATTGGTTGGAAAAGTTTCTTTTATGCGTTTTCAGGGGAGCTAATAAATTTAATTTAAAGAAGGAAAAGAGTACAACACCTGACACACAGCTAAAAATGTGCGTAATACAAAAGTTGTAATCATAAAAATAATGCATGTATTGTCTCAAGGATACGTCTGATAGCTCAAAACTCATGCTCTGCTATTTGTCGCTTATAATCGCATTGCATCAAATTTCATTAAAAAAAAAAAAAAAAATACTTGAGTGATTAATTATTGTTTAATTAGTGCCTTATTCTTTGTATTTAGTGAACAGTTACTAGATTATCAGTGGCTGTAAGCACAATTACACTTAATCGACACTGCATGAACCTGTAATATCTCGAAACGAGTGGTTTAAGAAATTATTATGATTATTATTTAAAAACACCCAGAATAACACTGTTTGTAAGTACAATCAGTAGGCTATCGTCTGGAACTACAAGGAACTGCCTTGACCTGTTCACTTCACCTAATCACTTTTATAAATATCTGGATAATATAACTGCTAATGTGACAATTGTATAGTTATCATATTTAAATAGTTTAGCTTTCGATATTCACAGAAAAAAATATATAGATATCTTGGAGAGAGATATATAAACATTAACCCGCATAAAACCGTAAATGGAATTTGGCTGTAATATGTGATTGAAAATAAATAAATGAAATAAAAATTGTTTGGCGGTAACAAAGTCCAAAGGTGAGGTCCGTTGCCTTCTAGAGTACTCAGACCTAAGGGTCGATTACGAGGGCAGAATCAATTGCCTTTGTTTAAGTAGTGAAAAAAAAAAAAAAAAAAAAAAACCCTATTTATTAGGGTCACCCGGAAGGTTATTTCATCCAATCATGTGTATTGTGTTTGTAATTGTATGTGTTGTCTGGTCCATTTGCCTTCTTTGCTGGACGAAAAACCCCGGTTCTGAGTAAATAAACCTTGTTATCTATGCCTGAGACTGACTAACTCATCCACGGAGTGAAAAAAGCCCATAAGAGTTCCTCGCGTCATCGACATGATTCAAACCCCGTCTTTTCTACGCGGTGTGGGGAGGACTATGATGATACCACTGTGCTACTGCGCAGACGTTTAAGTAGTGAAGAAAAATTTCAAGCATTTTATAATTTAATAAGCGCATCGATTAGTCCCTGATTAAATTGTCTTCGCAGATTTTTACCCACCTGCTGGCCATATTTTGTCAAGTCTAGTTCAAAATTGATTATTTCTCGCCAGAATATAACACATACGGTGGATTACGTTTGCATTTTAAAATTAATGCACAGTCGTATTTCTGAATTGCTTAATGATCTGTTCCGTCATCACTTTTTAAGTCGGTTCCTGTTTAAGCAGGAGGCTGATTGTTATTGAGGCTTTGTACGAAAACTTTGACTGACTTTTCTTCTTGCCTTATCTATCTTTGTTATTTCCTAGCACGTTTCTTCTAATGATGAATCCTTATTGGTATTTAAGTTGTTGAAGGACACCGTTGACAGAGTGAATCGTTTTATAGAGAGTAAGTGGCAGTTTTTTTTAGATGTGCATACATTGAATGAGTAGTTTATTAAGTACGCGTACATAACAATAGTGACTAGCACCTGTTTTAGTCCTCTAACAACCCATATCATCAGGTTATAGACCCTACAAGGAGTCGAAAATATTGCACAGTGATGCTGGCGGAAGTATATTTGATTACATTTGAAAGTATATTTAATTCCTCCGCAAGTACACTCGATTCCATTGTCTCAGATGGAACGCATAGTTAGATGTGAGGGCAGCACAAATGCCTACAGGCAAGGTCGCCCCATATATTCTCAGAAGACTGTATTTGACACAAGTGGCACTGTTTTACTTTTTGAGTTTTCGATAGATTTTTTCAACACCGATCATTTTTATTATTTTTTTTTATTTCTTGAATTTAATATATATACACCGATGAGCCAAAACATTATGACCAGCGAGTCGTTATGCAGATCGAAGCAACTGCAGGTGAACTACACCACGGGTCGGGACACGTATAAAAAACACCTGATACTGAGCTCCGTTAATCAGTATCTCTTGTTCTTCAGATGGGAAAGGCAGCGGACTTAAGCGAGTTTGACAAAGGCCAAATTGTAATGCCCAGATGACTGAGTCAGAGAATATCCGAAACGGCACGGCTGGTGGGATGCTCACGGTCAGCCGTGTGGTTAGTACCTACCGAAAGTGGTCCGAGGAGGGAAAACCCACGAACTGCCGGCGAGGTGTTGGACGACCACGGCTCATCGATGCTCGAGGTGAGTGAAGGTTCTCCCGGATGGTACATGGCAACAGAAGGGCGACTGTGGCGCAACTCGCCGGTAATTGGAATGCTGGTGACGGGAGTAATGTGTCACAACACACAATACATCGAACCCTGCTGAAAATGGGGCTGGGTAGCCGCAGGCTGCTCCGAGTTCCCACGCTAACCACGGTTCACCAGCGACAGCACCTACAGTGGGCACGCGAGCATCGAAACTGGACCTTGAGTGATTTGAAGAGGGTCGTCTGGCCCGATGAATCACGTTTCCTGTTGCACCATGTGGACGGCCGGGTACGTGTGTGTCGTTTACCTAGGGAAGCGAAGGCGCTTGGATGCACCGTGGGACAAAAACAAGTCGGTAGCGGCGGTGTTATGCTTTGGGCGATGTTCTGCTGGGATACTCTGGGTCCAGTCATTCATGTGCAAGGCACTCTGACGTCTACCACCTAAATAAACATCACTGTGCAGGATCAGACATGGACCTTGCCCACAGCTGTGAAATCTACGAGGACTTGAGGATCCTAATAACGAAACTACGCTTCAGCTACCAAAACCAAGAACACTTCACCCTACAGAATGAAGAAACTTAATGAGCCCTCACTCAATTTGCAATGGACTTAGTCACCAGGCAGAAAGCGCTATCACCACCATCGTATCCGAATTAGTAGGTCAAAATAACCATAGCTGCCAATTGTTGCTGCACATCGCTGAGACATGGATGCTATGATAACTTGACCAACAACTCATCCGGAGTACAGAACCCAACTTGACCTCTCACATCTCGAGTAGTCAACTGGTCTCCCCACTTGATTGGGACAACACTAGCAGTGCAATCAAAGACATGGTCCTCACATACCTAACAAATTCCTCATCATTGACTCCTGGACCAACTTCTCCCTACTGGACGTGACACATCTCATCAAGAAGAGATATAACATCGATCCCTGGACTTGACCATCCTGTCTTGGACTCCCAGTTTTCACCTCCCAACTATTCATTATCATGGACTACTGGACCAGCCTTCAGTCTAGATTCTACACAGACTCACCGAATGGAGTTCCAGTGACGACATCTGGACTAGACTTTCCTGAACATGACCCATCCACCATAGCGACACTCACGCTGCTGGATTTCGACCAAGTTGTCGGGTCCTATTGACTGGCCGTACCCAACCTGCACTTGCGTGGATATCTCTTTCTTTTCTTTTCTCTTTTTTCCCCTTTTTTGGGGGGGTGTTTTTTCGCCCCAAACCCACTCTTCCCTCTGGTGAGGCATTGGGCATGCCACACTGTCAGCAGGGCAATTTCCCTGTCAGCCTCTTTCTTCTGTTTCCTACCATCCGGTGTATCCCCCTCCCCCCTTACTTTTCTCTTGCACAATGGCTTTTATTTTATTTTTGGGGGGTTTCGTCCTCCACGCCACCCCAATCTTCCCTCTAGTGAGGCATTGGGCATGCTACTCTGTCAGCAGGGGCCATCTTCCCTGTTAGCCCCTTCCTTCTGTTTCCTACCCTCCAGTCTTCTGCCTCCCACCTTACTTTTCTCTTACACAACGGGGTTTTTTTTTTATATGCCCCACAGGTCTAAATCTAAACATATCAAAATTATTGCCTGACCTATTTGGCCCTAGAACAAGTTATCAGCGAACTACCCTACGCTCTATTAAAATTACAACCGTTGCTCAAGAAACAAATATCTCATTCTCAAATCTGGTCCTAGCCACTGAAATTCCTGGAAAATAGATGACAGGACCCGCCAGAGTACTCTAACATCAATGATACACCTGGTCAGCCTCCCCGTGGCACGGTGTAGTAACGTCGGGTACCACTAGGGGCTTAGCGGCTAAGAGACCGGAGGAACAAAGGGCACAACACAATATACAGCACATGACCCCCCACAGACCTTCAAATCTCTGGCCCGATACAATGTATATCCGCGGAGATGGGAGAAATCCCAGGAGCCGTTAGACACCAACATACCTTACACCTAACCTAAACATCATTGCTGACCAAGTACACCATTTCATGGCAACGGTCTTCCCCTCTGGTGGTGCAGTCTTTCAGCGGGATAATGCGCCATGCCACACTACCCGGATTGTTCGAGACTGGTTTGCAGAACATGAGGAAGACTTCCAGGTATTGCCCTGGCCTCGAAATTCTCCAGACGTCAGTCTCATCGATCATCTGTGGTTTGTGTTGGAACAGCAACTCCGTCTCAACCACGAACCTTACAGGAGTTAAAAGATCTGCTGATTACGTGTTATTACCAGATACCACAAGGTACATTTAGAAAGCTTGTGTACGCTCGCTGTGTAAGAGCTGTTTTGGCTTCACATGGAGGACTAACATCATATTAGGTAGGTGGTAATAATGTGTTGGCCCATCGGTGTATATAATTTAAATTTGAAGTCATTAAAAACGTCGGTATCCAAATATTTAAATATTAAAATTCATTTGCAAATTGACAAAGTTGTTTTTCAAGTAATATCCTACCAGCAAAATGGCATGCTTTTGTAAAGTAGAAAAAATAAAAATCAATTCTTAAGGGAGTCATCTAGCATCTGTCTGTTGTAATAGGGTTTTATGAGCATCAGCAATTCAGGCCATATTGCTCCGAATATACTGTGTGTAAATTGCGTGTTCTGTGGTCAAATTTCTGAACGAAAAACCCGGTTTCGGGAAGAAAACCATGCTACCCTCGCCTAAGACCAACTAATTCAGCCACGTTTTGAAAAAGACCCATAAAAATTCCTCACCTCATGGATGGGACTCTAACTCGGGTCTTTTCCACCCGGTGTGGGGGGGGGACTGTGATTCTATCACCCAGTGGTAGTTCTTGGGAGTGACACCAGATGGCGCCACAATCTGGCTTAGCAGCCACTTCGACCTTGGAGTGGGTAGGTCCATTGGAGCAACTTTCACGATGTTTATTTATTTATATTACTATTAATTTATTTATTATTATTATAATTTATTGCTATTATTATACCAGTCTCCCAGCCTGATGGAGCATATATATATATATTAGGGCTTGCATAAAACCGAGAAATTTCAAAACCGAGTTTAACCGAAGTTTATTCTTAAAACCGATTTTCTCAGACTTAGGGAAAATAGTTAAAAGCTTATAACACAAGTATTTATTTTATCTTGGGTAGATTGTACAAATCGTAATCAAATCTTTTAAACAAATCTATCACCTCTTATAGTAAAAAAAATAAAAAAATTAAAATGCTCCAAAAAGGTAACCAGTTTGAGATTATACAAAAAAATAATAAGCCCTATAATAATAATAAATAAATAAAAATAAACAGCCCGGGGAAATTACTTTACTATTTATTGCTCAGCTTTCTTCTGAAAATGGCCCTTTAAAAAACACAGTATGTTAAGCATTTTTCCTGATAGACTTGACCTTATTTTTGTGTTAAAGAGACCAGTGATCGAAAACACTCTCTCAGATTGGACACTTGTTGGTTTAATGGTCAGCAGTGCTCTATAAACTTTCTCCAGCTTTTCACTTCTGCTGCTAGTTGCCTCCGAAATTTTAAATTCTTTGCTGATTTCCAATTCACTCTGATATTTTGAAGGCTCTTCAGTTAATCTCTTTCATATCATACTCTCTAATAATCACTATATCAGTAATAATCACTATCATACTCTCGCATGAGTGTATCTCCGACATCGGAACTAGATGAGTCTTTGTTTTCTTCTAAAAGAACAGTTCGTTTATTTTCAGTTTCTTCATTCAACGCTAAGACTCCTTTGGAATGTTTTGCAAATAATCTCTGATAAATCTCTTCAGCATGCTTTTTCAAAACTTGCTTACTTGGAAAATCAAAAGTTCTTGAACCTGAATCTTTTTTCCTAAACTTTTTGGGGTTGTGTAGATAGCTCAGCAAAGCCACAGTTTGGTAATTTCGTCTTGCATTGTAACGCTGCAAAGGCTTTTGTGAAACTTTAAAGCAAATGGGGTTTCTGCTGTATCAAGCTTAGCAAGCAGAAATTCTATTGAAGACTCGGCTTGAAGTAAGTCTGTATCTTCTGAGGTTATAGCCTTCAGAATCATTTCAACTGGTCGCAAAGTTTCACATAGCAATTCAAGTGTTTTCCAGTCATCGTCAGACACAGCTTCAGTGGACAGTATTGCACATAGAGCATTTGGAATGCAATTTTCCAATTTCAAAAATCTCTCAATCATATAGAATGTGCTATCCCATCTAGTCTTGCAATCTAATATAAGTTTATATTCTTTCCCATTAAATTTTGCTTTAACTAAATTTTGTAATATGTCATTTTTGGTAGGCGATTTTCGAAAAAGCTTGCAAATTTTTCTGACTTTGTTAATAGTTTGTGCAATATTGGCCATCGGATTGAAGAAATAAATGAGCTCATCGGTAAAGTCGGTTTGATAAAGCATGCCTTGCTGTCTTTCTTCAACTTCTTCATCATCACTACTTCCTTCATTATTTTCATTTTTTTTCTTCATTGTCTTTGGGAGACTCAGAGACTGTCGCACCATAATTGATTGCTTTTCCATAAAGTACATCTATAACTGACAGATGTATACAATGGGCTATACATTGTTGATGATTACGCGTAATTTTCCTGCCAAACTTAATCATCATTGCTGCTACATCGGTGGTGCAGGCAACAATATCCTCATCCAAGTTTTAACCAAATTCCTTCAAGTGTCCATTCACAATTTGCTCAGTTCTTCTGCTATCAAGTGAACCATTAATCTCAATAAGACCTAACGACCAATGATTGTCTTTTGAATGCACATTTATATTCATATACCTTTTATTTTGTATAGACGTATATTCGTCTAGAGTCAATGAATACCGTGCACCCGAAACCAATGAATTTTTGAAATGCTGAATGAGTTCTTCTTTCTTAGTTTTATAATAATTCAGAACCATATTTTTAATTCCATTCACTGAGGCTGGTGGTAATTTATCGTATTTATTTCTCTGAAGGTGAAGGCTTGATTGTATAAACTCACTCTTGGCAATTGAATTAAAAGAAAATCCATCTAAAGCAGCTAATTTTGAAATCTCTTCTTCCATAGATTTTTTAACGATAAAGTTTTCTAATGTTCTTACCATTTTTACGGAAGGTACACTGTTATCTTGTTTAATGTCAATCTGATGCATTTTCTTTAAATGCAACATCAAAGATGATGTAGATTATCTTCTGACATTTCGAACATTGTGCTTCATCTTTGCTTTTTCGAGCAAAATAATTCCATACATTTGATTTCATCTTAGACATATTAAGAGTAATAAATATTAATTAGTAGGAATTTATATCACCGGCAATTTTAAATAAAAATATTGAAGATAACAAAGGCACAATACTATGCGTCACTCCCGCAAGCACTGAATGAAGAGTCTAAACAAGGCAAGTTTCAAAAGATACAGGTGGGAAGATAAAAGGTACCCTCCTCCTAAATTTGGGCCACTTGCCCATGAGATTCGTACCTAAACGTAAAATAAAATAAAATAAAACGTTTAAAACATAAAGCAGTTGAATGATCCAGATAAACGAACAAACAAAAGAAAATGTGCATAACAAAAAACTATATTCGAGGGCTAACTAAAAAAATATTCGAATCCGGTTTTAGAAGCTCGGTTTCGTTTTTAACAACTCAATATGAAAACCGGATTTAACCGGTTTATAAAACCGGTTTGCAAGCCCTAATATATATATAATACTTGTATAGGGTGGCACCCAGACACATGTCTGTTTACACCTATAGTACCTATAGTACCACAGTATTACACTGCAGACCTATAGTACCACAATGCACTAACATAAGTGTCAGTGCATTGTGGTACTATAGGTCTGCAGTGTAATTTTTAATAGGGTAATGTGTAGTGTGTTGTTTATATTGTTAGTAACAGGTCACTTTGCCATCAGGAAGCAGGCACCACCAGGGTGCCGGCTACTTGTACCCGTTGCTGGCACATGGAACCGGACTAGGTTTACTAATCTGTCAGAGCATATTGCACTATATTCCCGCACCCACCAGAGATAGTGCAATACTGATGAGTGCCAACAATCCCGCTCCCAGGCTGTCCACACTTGGGAGCCAGCAAAAAAAAAAAAAGGAAAATAAAAAGAAGGGGGTGGAAATAATAATAGTGCAAAAAAAATAAGTGTCAGTGCATTGTGTTTGTAAATTGCGGGTATTGTATGGTCTGCTTATTTTGCTAAAAATGTCAAGTTACGGCTGTGGAGATGCATTCGTCAGCCGAGACCGATAACTCGACCATGTGAATGAAAGACCGTAAATTCTTCCCATATTAACGGGATTTGGACCCATGCTTTTGCAATAATATAGAACAGTGTTTCCCAACCTTTTTCGAGTCGCGAACCCCTTTTATAATAGGCAAGTAACCTGCAACACCCGCCACATTTGCATAAAAAGCATTTTTAATAGGGTAAAGAAAACACATTAAAATAGATTTTTCAGAATACAGTATAATTCTAACCTAATATTTAATGCAATGGTTGTACTTGCCTCTAGGCAACCAGCTTCAAAATTCGTAGCTGAGTGTTTGTTAAATCCAACCTCGCGTCATCCTCAACATTCAGTCTGTTTCTTGCCTTTGATTTGATATGAAGAAGCATTGAAAATCCACTCTCGCAGAGATATGTAGATGCAAATGGAAGTAAAACTCGAAAGGCAAGCATGGCGACATTTCGATATGACTGATACATAGCACATCAGAACTGAGTCAGCAATTTTTCCTAAAACAAATTACGTGTTGAGGAATCGTTCCCCAGATCTTGGATCTGCCAAGGATTCATCCTGTACTTCATCAGAATGCTGGCTACATTCACGGAAGCAGAGAATGGGTTCCGTACCAGTGCAGCTTCTTCTTCTGTAAACTCAGTACCGCTGAAATTCCTCTTCAAGGGATTCAAGGTGCCCAGTAATGTTCTCCTTCAGATTCTCATCCAGTTCTCCTTCAGATTCTCATCCAGTTCTCCTTCAGATTCTCATCCAGTTCACCTTCAGATTGCTCTACCACACTGCAGAGTTTGTCAAACATGGAAATGTTTCCAAGATTTACTTTCCGGCGCCAGTTTTGCCGCTTGGATACGAATGCCTGAAGATTATCCAATTTCAAGACAATGTGTGTTTCCTTTCCCTCAAGTTTCGGGTTCAGCTTATTTAGTTGGTCTAAAATGTCTTTTCTTCCAAGCTTCATCATTAAGTAAGCCACAAAGTCATGTTACCCTTGCACTTTCAGGAACAACTTGATTTCATCTTTCAACTCAAGGACACGATTGACAACATTTCCTTTCGACAAACAGCGTACAGTAGTGTAGAAAAGAACCTCGTGATCAGAAGCGGATTAAGGTTGGCTGAGGCCCCGGGCGCAGAAGAAAATATTGGGCCCCTTAAAAAAAAAGAGAGAGAGACAGGGAAAATAAAAATACACGTTAACCATTTTTTAAATAAATAAAAATTATTATGTACTATTAATGTTTTATTTCCAATAAAAATTTAATATAATATGTATTATATTATATTCGCGTCTTTTTTTAATTTGTCTTTTTTCAGCCCCTCATAGATGTCGTTTCATTTTTCTAGCAACCATTGGTAGCCTATCAATGAAAAGAAAAATATAAAATTTAATAGTCTGATGATTGATTGTTACTTCATATGTGTATTTTCGTTATAGTGCAATAAATTAATGATTAATTAAAATTCAAAGATTATTCATAAACTACGAAAATCCAGGCGCTGATGTAACAACAGGAATTAATTTTATCTTAATATAATTTCAACAATATACGATATACGCGTATTTCGTAAGTCTGCACTGCAGGAGAACCTTTGTTAAATTAATAAATTTAACAAAGGTTAAGAAATAAATTAATAGTAATATAAATAAATAAGTACAAAGGAGCAAATACGATTCTATTCCTCTGATGAGCGGTAGCGCAGCCGCGCGGGGCCTATGCAGCGTAGTAATGAAATAATGAAAATAAGCCAATATAAACATACTATCAGGTTTTACCGCCGATTGTAAACTTGTACGTAATTAAAATTGCACATATGAAACCAAACTTGGAGGCATTAGAAAAAAGTGTAAAGTTGGGTTTTGAGGGGCCCTTCAGAAGTCGGGGCCCGGTGCGCCCGCCGTTAAATCCGCCTCTGGTTGTAAGGTATCCAACGGCTTCTGGGATTTCTCCCATCTCCGCGGGTGTGCGTTGTATCGGGTCAGAGATTTGAAAGCGTGTATATTGTGCAGTACAGTAATACCCCGAAGTTACGCGATAGGTGGGTCCGACGAAAATCGCGTAAGTCGAATTCGCGTAAGTCGGGGTACAACTTTGCATATAATTGGGACCAAGGACTAACAAAAACACTAGTTTAGAAGAAAAATATTAATAAAATTGCAGTTCTTTATACATATTAATACAAAATATTAATTTAAAAAAAACAAATGACTTACGTTAAAAAGTTATTTCGATGTCGATGGCTTCATAAAATCTAACAAATTCGTCTGACGACACAGCGCGTTCTTTTTTTCACGCAGAATTTCTTCGTAGCAAGCTAATAATTTTTTTATTCCTTGCTTTGTAGCTATAACGCGTTCTTCGTTGGAGTCTATGTTTTCTAAAATTTTTAAGCCCTTTACAATTGAGCCCTTTTCAATTTTCAACCTGTCAAGTTTGCAATTGTCATGTGCTTTTCGCCGTTGCCTCATTTAGGCCTGTAGCACGTGCAATATCACATGGTCTTTCATTTCGCTCAAAGCGTTTCACAATTTCATATTTTTTCTCTATCGACAGAGGCGGACTGGCCATAAGCCTTACCGGGGAAACCTCGGTGGGCCAGTGTGATTTTGGCCATAAACCATAGTATGAGGCCACTATAAATTTTCCCGGGTAAGAATTTTTGACCCAGTCCGCCTCTGTTTATCGATAATTGCTTTTCTTTTTCTCTCTGAATCTGCAGTGTCTTCACCAGGACGCTTCCTTTTCATTTTTAGGGAATAAAGCACAATTACAAAACGAGGAGGCACGCTTGATACGCATAAACAAAGCTGCGCGCATGTAGCAACTGAATAAACAACACAATAAAGGCAGAGATACACTATTAACACCTCACATTTCTAGGGGTTACTACCATAAAACAATAAAAATCCAGTTGCGTTTCTGCTAGTGGAATCTGTTATAAACTGGTAGTAAACTCGATCTAATTGCATTTGCGATTATACCGATAGCTGGAATTGTGTTGGTTTTTATGTTATTATGGTGAAAGTGTGTTTCCCCTTCACTGATATAAAAAACATAAAAGCAGCAAAGTTGAATTTTGTTCATCTTTCGCTCTCATTCTCCGCCGTCGCACCGTATATCGTTAACATATGAAAAACGACCTTGAAGATAGTGGGCGGCAGCGTTGCCAAACGAAAAAATCAGGAACCGCGTAACTCCGAGTTCGCGTAAGTCGGGGTAGCGTAAGTCGGGGTATTACTGTATATTGTGTTGTGCCCTTTGTTTTTGGCGCATATGACCCGTGTAGTCCATGCGCCACTCCTGGGATTTCAGTGGCTAAGACCAGATTTGAGAATGAAATGATCGCTGTTTCTTGAGCAACGGTTGTAATTTTAAGAGTTAGTCGGTCTCAGGCAATAGCAAGGTTTTTCCCCCCCAGACCTGGGGTTTACAGGGGACCCTAATATCATAATTTTTGTAATTTTAGCAGAGGTTGTTCGCTGATATAATTTCCTTGTGTCAAATTTCTTCCAATTCCTTGACATACAGCTCTCTAAATCGCCACAATCTTCTTATTACACTGCTTTATGTCTACTTTTTATAACCCACGTTTTATAACCAATGGGAAAAAAAAAAAACGTTGTGTAAGAGAAAAGTAAGGTGAGGAGGCAGAACACTGGAGGGTAGGAAACAGAAGGAAGGGGCTGACAGGGAAGATAGGCTCTGCAGACAATACTGCTTGGCACCTATGTAGGCGTCACCTATTAGATGACGAGGCACTTGGCCCCTATATAGGCGTCACCTATTTGATGACGAGGCACTTGGCCCTCAAGTAAGCGTCACGCATTAGATGACGAGGCACTTGGCCCCCAATGTAGGCGTCACCTACATAGTATTAGATGACAAGGCATTGGGCCCAAAATGAAATAGAGGAGGATTATTGATTCTGCTGAATGAAAGGGTAACGTTAGAACAATTCTAAGTTTTATAAAAATTCTTGGAAATATATCGTTACTTGTAATAGTATCTTTCTTGTACGCATCTTACACAATCAATTTCTTGTGTCAAATTTCTTCCAATTCCTTGACATACAGCTCTCTAAATCGCCACAATCTTCTTATTACACTGCTTTATGTCTACTTTTTATAACCCACGTTTTATAACACGTTCCTATTCCGTTTGCTTTCCTCCCCAAGTGTTCCGCTGTAGAGCAATGTTCTATATTATTAAAGCCGCCGCCTGTATTACCTCATTTTTCATGTAATATTGACTGTTACTTCATATGTGTATTTTGTAGTAGGACTTTCATTATGTAAGACATTTCATTATGTCTCCCTTCCCAAAAAACCTGGGGAGGGAGACAACATCGACGGGCAGTTGCAGCTGCTACAACAACAGGGCAACTATTGCTGTTCACCAAGGAAACAAATTGTAACAAAAAATTTTAAACGTTTGCTTTTTACAAAGAGTTAATTACTTGATTTTAGAAGTTAAATCCTTAATCCGCTTCTGTTAGTTAATGACTAACAGAAGCGGATTAAGGTCGGCTGAGTCCCCGGGCGCAGAAGAAAATATTGGACCTGTTAAAAAAACAAACAGAGAGACAGGGAAAATAAAAATACATGTTAACCATTTTTTTAAATAAATAAAAAATATTATGTACTATTAATGTTTTATTTCCAATAAAAATTGAATATAATATATGTATTATATTATATTCGCGTCTTTTTTTTAATTTGTCTTTTTTCAGCCCCTCATAGATGTCGTTTCATTTTTCTAGCTACCATTGGTAGCCTATCAATGAAAAGAAAAATATAAAATTTAATAGTCTGATGATTAGAATACTAAAGAAGAGATTTTTCGTTATAGTGCAATAAATTAATGATTAATTAAAATTCAAAGAAAAAAAATTCATAAACTACGAAAATCCAGGCGCTGATGTAACAACAGGAATTAATTTTATCTTAATATAATTTCAAATATACGATATACGCGTATATCGTAAGTCTGCACTGCAGGAGAACCTTTGTAAGTACAAAGGAGCAAATACGATTCTATTCCTCTGATGAGCGGTAGCGCAGCCGCGCGGGGCCTATGCAGCGTAGTATGTGCATAGTATGCAGCGTAGTAATGAAATAATGAAAATAAGCGAATATAAACATACTATCAGGTTTTACCGCCGATTGTAAACTTGTACGTAATTAAAATTGCACATATGAAACCAAACTTTGTGTCATTAGAAAAAAAATGTAAAGTTGGGGTTTTGAGGGGCCCTTCAGAAGTCGGGGCCCCGGGTGCGCGCCCGGTGCGCCTGCCGTTAAATCCGCCTCTGCTCGTGATCAGAATTCATGTCTTTACAGAGTTCTTTAAACAGACGGGTGTTGATGTAATTCACAGTTTTTATCAGAGAATCAAGTACCTCTTGCAGAGGAGCTGTAAGAGTCTTACTGGCAAGAGCATATCGGTGAATCATGCAGTGAATGCCCTTCGCTTGGGAAGCAAGTTCTTTCACTTTTGTCTGAAAGCCAGACTTTGAACCTGTACAAACTCCCGAGACGTTTTTCCGCTGTAGTCCTCCAGTTTCAAAAAAGGTATTTATCTTCACCTTTTGTAGTAACTTCAAGTGCACTATAAAACTGGAACTCTTCTTTGGTGTCATCTGAATGAATATATTTCACGATTACAAGCAACTGAGAACATGAACTTACGTCCGTTGATTCATCAACTTGAAAAGAAAACAATGGAGAAACTTTGATTTCATTCAAAAAACCTGCTGTTTCACGTCTACGGACATATCTGAAATGCGCCTCTGAATAGTGTTATTGGACAGAGATATTTATCGCATCTTTATCTCGCTGGCTTCCCCAAGAAGGAACTTCACCATCTTCAACATGGAGGCTTATTATTATTATTATTAATATTCATATGATGCAAGGAAGCCTGAGGCTTATGCTGCACCAGGAAAAAAAAAGAAAGTTCCCGAGTAACCCTGAGAGAGAGAGAGAGAGAGAGAGAGAGAGAGAGAGAGAGAGAGAGAGAGAGAGAGAGAGAGAGAGAGAGAAGTAGAAGGGAATCACCAAGAAAGAGAAGAATGATGATATCCAGCTCAGGACCCTGGGTGTGCCAAGCCCATACTCACCAGATGTGAGCCCCCGGGGCTGGCTTTGATGACCGTTTCTCCAATCGTGTAAGGCTTTTTTTGTTTGGAAATTTCCAAAACGACTTCATATGATGCTCGCCCTGCTGCTGTGCCCTGTTGCTGAAACCTTCCTGTAGGATCAAGTCTCTGACGTCTGAGACCAGTTTCATGGCGTCGAAAGAACTCGAAATCCTTTTTAGCATGTTCTGAATGCTTTGTCTCTAAGTGACGTTTCAGTTTTGAAGGTTTCATAGATTCAGCACTGAGCATGACAAAATGCATTGTGGCTTCTCTGTGCCATTGCTGATCAAGGAGGTAAAGCCAAATTTTAGATTGTCTTCTGAATATTTACGTTTTTTCTCCATGAGTACGGATTTAGCACTGATAGCATGGACCGATGACGACCTACTTACGCTCTTTAGATTTTAGAACGTGCAAGCAGTAGCTAACCCGCGCTCGACAGCGAGTGGCTGGTTTCTATCATGGCGCCAACTAACGGTGGTTGAGTGTTGGCGAACTAAATTCGCGCCAGTTTGCATTAGACGGCCCATCGCGGACATTATTGAATTATATCATTACAAACATGGCGGCGTCAGGGGTATTGTTCATACGGGGTATTGTTCGACTGCGTTGAGATAGTTGTTGTTGTTGGTATTTGGCTTAACGACACAAGGGCCACTGAGGCCAAATTGTGTCGGCGCGTTGAGATAGCAACTCACCTTTATTCGACGGTCCATATTCGACAGTCTGTTATTCACACATCGAGACACCGATTAAAAATGAATTTTGATATTGAATTTTGCATCATAGTGAATATTTATTTCAGTTTACTATTTGTAACATAGAATTTTATTCTAATGATAACACTGCATTTATATATTTTATTTTTAGGGAGTGAATCAAGGTCCACCGCAGCGGAAATTTAAAAAAATATTAAAGCAAATAATTAAAATAATATAAAATGTTTAATATGTATGAACACGGCGGACCTTAAGTCACTTCCTTTCATTTATCAAAAATCAGTGTTACAACCACTAATAGAATATTGCAGTGTAGCTATATGCCATGTTGAAATAAATAAGTGTTGAAAACTTTCGGGGCGAAATTTCCTATAAAAATAATTGCAACTTAAAATAACCGTGGTGACCCCCAGGAAAACACTTTGCGACCCCCTTGGGGGTCGTGATCCTCAGGTTGGGAACCTGGGGTGTAGAACCATAGCGATCGTAATTAATGCACTGCACGCTGTATGAAAATCCTGCTGTTTCGATTTTTGCGTATCACTTAAATTTTTATTTTGAACCGTAGGTAAAGAAAACATGGCCGAAAGATTAATATTAAAATATTTTGTCAAAAAAATAAAACAAATGTTGGTCATCGTAAAATTCTGCCTTGGCAGTGCTGCCATCGGTATCTTTCTGAAAGTATCTATTTAATAAAGTGGGAGGGCCGCTTCATGGATCAATAAAAGTGAGGCTTTACCTTCGAGGAAAAATACAGTGAGTTCACATATAATTTGTTCTTACAAATTAGCCTTGCCGGCAGTCAATATTTTCACGAACTAGTTGGAATATCCTGAAATAAGTACAACAGTGCACTTATCTAGTGTTTTGCAGCATTTGCTTCGACTCTGTCGCAACTTCCTTATCACATAGGTAAAATGTACGGTATGCACATATCGTACATTTTACCTATGTCATTAAAACATATCATGAGTATATCATATCGCAATTGTGATATGATATACTCATGTTTTAATCGTTTGTTCCAACTGTTTCACACTTTGAAGTTAGGCAGTATATTTCCAATTTATTGTGAGTACAGTGATTCGTTCTTCATTATTGAACTTTGGATAGATAGATTTATTTCAAGAACATCACATCTGTTTATGGTAGATCATCCAGTTTTACGTAGGCGTTTCTTCTGCATAGCAGTCAGGTGGCAAAGAGTGGGGTCTTGTAGGTGTGAGGGCACCTAAGAAAACCTGAGTTAAATGTATAATAAGACAAAAGGAGATAATAATAATAAAAGAAAAAAAAAATCTCACCCCCCCACAATATGTCACAAATAGGCAGCAAGCAGCTTTGGAGTTTTAATGCGGCTTAATCGTCAGTTGTCACATCATCAATCTGTGATTGTGTGCGACAATGACAGGTTTGAGTCTTGTAACCAGTCGATGTAGCAGAAAGATAGAAGGAACACCATTTAATTATTCGAAAACCGTCAGATAGAAAAAAAAAAAAAAAAAACTGACGGATACAAATCGCTGATCCATGGAGAAAGTAGTGAAACAGCTCGAGCGACATCCTATAAGTTTAGAGGTAGAACTGCTGTTCACAAACAGAGATCACATAACGAACGCCCAAACGTCGTTTTCAGTGGTGTGCTCAGATCATTGTTTTTGGACCATTCAGCAGCAGAAACAGGTCCTATAGAACAAAGAGTTGCGTTAGTCACATTGGGCGTGTGTGTGTGTGTGAAGGATGTCAAAAATGTTTTGTCAAAGCCTAGTCACACTGACAACTTGTACAATTGCATGATGCTCACAGTCTGGCATTTCTATGGAAATGCCCCCTCCCCGCATTCAAGAACGATAATGCTCCATCCCATATAGCATGGGCACCGTCATGCCAGGGGAAGAAGAACTTAGCGAGCTGAAGTCCGTCCCAAGAACATTTGTTGACATTATATAATTGTACTGTACTGTCACGTGTTGACGCATTTAAACACTTAAAGTATGGAATGTACGAGACCTCTCCCTCGCTAAATAATATTTCTGTGTAAGCCATTGCGATACAGCGAACAGTGTAGACAAAATGAAGTCCAACTTCGCTGGCCGTTTCAGACTCCAATCTATTCAAACACCATTTAGAATAAACTAAATCGCCCGATCAGGGCGTGATAAATACGCTCTTCTTCTTCCACAGCTGAATTGGGGACTGCACTGAAGGACGAATGGGCATAAATTCCTGCTGCCTGTTATAAGGAACCGGTCAAATGTGTTTCCACGATGAATCGATGCTGTCAAAGGTGGGCTTGCGTATTATTAATTTTTTTCATTAAAATTCGTGTTTTTCCAACACATAATGCTGTCCTAATAGTTTTGTAACAATTGTGTGTGATGGCCTACACAAGGTAAAATAATTGTCAGTCTCATCTTTGGAGACATTTTTTCGCTGTGTGACGTTATAATCACATAATAAAAATTCAAAAAAGCACTCTGGGTTTTCAAATTAGAAACGAAATCAGTATTCAACCAGCAGTTACAACTAAGGTTCTTATAATCCAAAAACTCCAACCACTGGAACTCTATACCACAAAAACGATTATCGCTCTCTTTGCAAAGATGCTTATGAAGATAACTCTCCTGGCATCAGGCAAATCATCTTTTCACTCCCCTCAATAAATACTTTAAGCGGAGTGTGCTGTTCAGACCTGATCTTACAAGATTGTGTGGGATGGATAAAACTATTTTTTCAACTCCGCCACAGACTGCTCTCAGTATTGTAAGGCTTATAGGCGAAGAAATCAGAGTGCAAGATACTACCAGCGACCAACTGTCAAAGACTCCCATCTTCGCAATGGCAGGCTTCGACAATTGGAGACTTTCAGTCTTCGCTTAATTACACATGAAATCTCAAAATATCAACAAAGCTAATCTCATGTATTTTACCTGAAGACATTTGTTGATAGCAGAAACTCTTAATGTTTATCCAAATAATATCTTACAATCCATTGTCTAGATAAAATTTTCTTAGCTTAACAAACTTACTTGATGTTTGCTTTTAATAGTCATACAATCGCATATTCCTAGCCTAGCAGGATGGGTTTGTCAATAAAGGATGTCAATGAATGCCATTGACAAATGAACACGACGAACGAGAAGTGTAAAGCTTGAGTTTTGTTTTGTTTTTTTCTAAATAAGAGACCTGTGGATAAGTTTTTGTTTCTAAACAAAAAAACCTTATATTTTCTTTGATATGGTGCGGAAACTGCGGGTTGAATAAACTCAGCAGCTGTCAAAATGAAGTAAAACTACAGTAGTTTAAAGAGGATATCACCCCCTTAAAAGTTTCGTAAGTTGTCAGTAATGAAATTTTTTTTAATATTCCGTTTTATTTTCTTTGCTGATTTCTACTGAAAACACTTATATAAACGAAAAGTTTGATTTATATGACACAGAGAAGTTCAATGATCGTCTATCGTTACTGCATTCCCATCGACCTTCATGATCATTGTAGTCAAAGGAGTGAAATGTTTTGTTTGATTAGTAATCTGAATCAAGTGGAGTGAGCAAAAGAGAGAGAGAGAGAGAAACGATCACAGGAAAAATGACGTTTATCTTTTTTATGACAAGATAAGCTCAGCTATCAGCGTACGTTGTTCATAAATGACCTTCTTCAGTTAAAAGGAGGAACTTGAAGAGACAACAATTATTCTCTGTATCGAAGTTTGCCTGCCTGCGTGCATGTCTGGCGATGGGAAATCTCTTAGCGATACCACTATCGTTCATTTTTGGGTGGTCAGGTAACTCAGGTAAGTGGCACCTGATTTTCTCTTATCACAGGAATTCAGTGGTTTTGGTAGTGACAAACTTAAAAATAGAAAATTAACAATAGTTTCGAACTTAGTAAGTGAAATTTTAATTTTTAAAAATCATCTGAAAACCATATCAGCATTCAAATTTCGTGTACAACTGAATATCCTAAACCTGGCATTCTGTTATCAAGTGCCACCCATTTTTTGGCAATTCAGCAGGAAGATGGGGGTGAATCCAGCAGAGAATCGGCAAATTTAGTTTTTGGACTGGTTATTCTCTAAAATGTAGTGTGTTCGTGCCAAACGGCACCAGGGATTTCCCCCATCTCTGCGTTGCTTTCTTTGTAGGTGTACCAGTTCACTGGAAAGGCCAGAGATTTAAAAGTGTGTGGATCTTGTATAGTGTTGGGTATCGTTGTTCCTCTGGCCATTTAACCGCTGGACCCCTGCTTAGGCCCAACGTTGCCCACACTCAACCCCGTGGAGGCAGACCAGGTACCCAATAGTTTTGAATATTTACTCTGGCAGGTCCTACCACATAATTTCCCGAGATTTCAGTGGCTAGGACCTATAAAAAAAATAAAATAATAAAATTGGGCAATCGCTGGATAAAATGAAAGCTGAAAGGTTAATTTTAGTTATATTTGTACTTATGAATTTTGATAGCTGTGTGGGACGTACGCTGTTTAGCAGAGTACTGGGGGGGGGAGACTGAAGGCTGGTGGAAAAATAAATATGGGGTCAATAGGGAAGGTTACCCCAGAGTTGGCAGTGGGGCATGCCCGTGCCCACCCAGAGGGAAAGGAGGGCGGAGAGGGGAGGGGGCGGAGGTCTTTCCCTCCCCCGCCAAGGTGTGTGGAAGGAAAGGCACCGCGCTAGGGCACGGTACAGGTCGTCATATGGGGCCTTTGCAGCGTCGCTGCATTTGTCTAGTCCGGTCTAGTTGTCTGTTTCTTGATGGCTTCATTCCTGGAGTAGAGCTCAGTCCAGTGGGTGTGACAAGTCTTGTTACGTGACGGCAGTGTCTCTGCTGATTTGTTGGGTCCGGCTTACCACAACATGTAGCGGTCCAGGTCCCCTCCAAATGTGGTTTTGTCTCTTTCTTCTTCCTTTGTAACATGGCTTTATGGTGTCAGTTTCTTGTGGGATGTTTGTCCTATCTTTGCTCATTGAGTTTTCGTGTTGCACTTGGCTGGATATGCCTCCGCTATCTGTCATTTTAGCCTGGGGTTTTTCAGTTTGGTCCATCTTGGTAGATGGCTATTAACGTCTTCCTTCTGGGGAAGAGTTCTTGTGCATAGTGGCTGAGGACTGTGAACTCCTCGAGCGTGTCTAGTAGGTGGTGTTCCTCATTGTTCGGTATGTATAGGATCCTTGTGATTAGGAGGCTTCTAAGTCCTCATACAACTCACACTCACGCATAATATGCTGCCATGGTTCCTATTCTCCGCAAACCTAGAGTCTTCTATGATGCCCAGTGCGTCCAGTTTGGCTTTGAATGGCCCTTGAGTAGGAAGGTTGTGTTTAGTCCCGGGTATAACCACGCTATACCTTGGACTAATAACGTGGCTATAGCCACGTTATTAGCATTAGTATTAGTTGAGACATATGATGCAAGAAAACAAGCTTATACAGCATCAGCAAAAAAAAAAAAAAAAAAAAACCTTCCCATTTCACGACCCATCCTGTAACTCCAAATGTTCAGCCTTAAGTTCTAATTCAGCCCGTAAATTTATTTAAGCTATCAACTTCCACAACAACAGATAAAAGTCTGTTCCAGCAATCAACTAGCCGCTGGCTAAAAGCAAACTTCCGCACATCTGTTCTACAATCTGCCTTTCCTCAATTTGAATCTATGCCCCTTCAGGTTCTTAATCTGACCAATCGAAAGTATCCCGTTAGCACTGACCCTGCTCAAACCATTCAAGGCCTTATATACCTCGATCAGATCACCTCGCAGATGCCTTTTTTTTTTTTTTTTTATGAAAACCCCAAACACGAAAGGTATCAAAACCTATAGTACTTAGTACCGTGCATGGGTTGAAGGGAATGCCGGAAACTTTGCTCTAGAGACTAAACATGAGTTTCACCACTTTAAGCCTCCAATAAGCAAAGTGGTGGTATTTCACCGATTGATGAAAGTCATCTACCACCTTCAGATGCTGCAACTTGCAGAATTTAAGCCTTTCTTCATAAGCGCACCCCTTTTTCCTCTCACCAATCATGTTGCCCTTCTGTGTACTCGTTCTTGCATCTCTACATCCTTCCTAAAACGAGGCCTCCAGACATGTATACATTACTCAAGGTGTGGCACGACCATTGCCACACACAGGTATAATCACCTCCTTGTCTCTGCTAGCAAAATTCCTATATATCATTGACAAACCTGCTCCATGACCTGCTCTGGCAGCCCGTCTGCACTACTCAGAGAGAACTTTGCTCAGAGAATTGTGCAGTAAGTTCCCTGACTGCACAATTACCCCCAGGACTTTTTCATTCTCCACCTCCCTGAATGTAGTACCACACAGTTGGTACGTTTATCTTGGGTTACTTCTACCCATATGGAGTACTTTGCATTTTCAATGTTAAACTTCAGTTGCCACTTCTCAGCCTCCTCTTTTCTAGATCCTGTTGCAGTAGCGTACTGTCTTTACTGTTGTTAACAACCCTGGCAACCTTTGGATCATCTGCATACTCGGACATTAAGCTTGATATACCTTCATCGATATCATTGATAAATACACAAAACAACAATGGGCCCATTGTTGGACCCTGGGGGACTCCGCTAACAACATTAGTCCATGTAGAGCAGTGTCCATTTATTACCACTCCTACCGTCTCCCACTCAACCATCCCTTTATCCAATCCATTGCAGTGACTTGCCCTTAATGCCAAACCGCTCCAATTTGTACAGCAGTCTTCCATGTGCATCAGTATCAAAAGCTTTCCTGAAATCCAACTATATGATATCAAAATTATTTTTTGCATCCAGTTCCTTTGTGACCACATCGTAATATCCATACAAATTGGTCAGACAAGACTTTCCCTTAACAAACCCATGAACTCCGGGGGCTCGCATCTGGTGAGTATGGGCTTGGCAAACCCAGGGTCCTGAGCTGGATATCATCATTCTTCTCTTTTTTGGTTATGTCTCTCTCTCTCTCTCTCACACACAGGGGGTAACTCGGGAATTTTTTTTTTTTTTTGGCTGTTGCAGCATAAGCCTCAGGCTTCCTTGTACCATATTGCTAATAATAATAATAATGTCTGAACTGTTACTGCTGTCTTATCCAGTTGATCTCTTTAACCAATGACTCCATTAATTTCCCGCAACAGAAGTTAAACAAACAGATCTATAATTATTTGTGTCACCCTTTGAACCCCCCCTTTGTGAATTGGGGATACATTTGCACATCAGTAGGAGTGATGGTGATTTTAACAGAATTTACTAAGGGGGAGGTCTGCCCCCACCACCAGAGGGCGCAACCTTCGAAAAACTTTGAACCGATTTTAGTTGTGGTCGCGGCCGCTAGAGGGCGCAGACGTTGAAGCACTCTGAACAGAATTCAGAGCAGGTGGTCTGCCACCAGTCCTACCCCCAAAAATGTTGACGTCATCAATCACTTGACTCCTACTTTCTCTCCCATTATCCTTTGCGAAATTTCCTCTCCGTGTTTGATTTATTTTTTGTTACTTTTAATCAACAAATTAGTGTTATTTTGAACACAGTTTTAAATTAGTGTTATTATTTTAACGCAATTAATGTGTTTTTTTTTTTCATTTATTTTACCAACATAACCTAACGAATGAGACGAATTCTAAGGAGAAATTAAAAAGTTAAAGGAAATTTCCCTAAAGTTGTGCGAAAATAATTAAACATTGTAACTTTCAAGCTATATAACGTTCTTACTATCATAAGTACGCTAAGTTCTTACTAAGTACGCTATATAACGTACTTACCAAGCTATATAACGGTTTTCCTGTCTACTTCCAGGAAAACTCAATATGGGTAGAATTCTGAGAAAAACCCAAAATCAGCAGAACATAAACCTCCATAAATGCGTTGAAAAAATTTCAGGAATCATATACAAATAAGTTTATTAAGTCGTTAATAATCTTCTATCTGTAACCATTAAACTAAATTTTCTTTAAGCTGTAATTTGCATATCTATAACCCTCATGCCAAATCTCAATACTGTATATAGAATTCCAAGAAAACAGCATCTGTAAATTGTTGAATTTTAAGCACTTTTAATCATGATTAATCCCTTTGCAAGGTGATGACGTCATAATCATTTGGTTTAATTCCAGGAACAATGTCTATATGAGCGCAGTAATATTTGCTGTGATCCTATGATTGTGTTTTTTCCAAAGCACTAAGACGTTAGTATCTATTATCAATAGTTTAACAATTAAAACTTATTTTCTCTCTCAATAATAGTACAACACATAAAATTTGTAAAGAATAAAAACTTTTCTCTATCAATAATAATATTAAGGAACCACAAAGACACAGATAAAAGTTACAAAAGAATATTTTATTTTATTCTTAAAAAAACCTAAATAAGTTAAGCTACTGTACGGTTCACACAGACTCGTTGGTATTATTGAAACTAGGAAAAATAAATATCATAAAGCTACATTGAATGTTAGTTTAAAATCAACACTTGTTGACAGTTGATGATGGAAAAAGTAACATCAATCTCAGCAACTGCCAATGGGTCCTTTTAGATCTCACCTTTAGATATTTAGATCTGTTGTAAATTCATCGTCGTTCCGATTGCCCCAGATGATGGGAACTGTGGAAGCGCCGAATCAAATGTTAAACCAATGCAATCAATCAGATTGGTAGGGAAAGCTGAAAATTTAGCCAATAAGCGTGCGAACATGTGTGTGTGTGTGTGCTCGCGCGTACTGGAATCATCATATGTAATACTATTGCTAAAAACAACTTATTAGTTAACGTGTTCCTTTTTACATAATTTGTTAATAGACATTTTGTTGGTTCTGTTAACCGCATAGATTTAGAACCTATTTTTCAGATCTAATTTTAAAACTTCATAAATGAACGTTCTGTTATGGTAATAGAAATGAGAAAATACGGATATATGCCCCTAAAATTACAAATTTTCTAATTTTCACAACCTATTTGTAGGCGTAAAATGTATATTTTATCCGTTAGGGAATAGCACAGCCTGAAACTTCACAAAGCTTACAAAAGATATCACTTGTTTGCCATAAGATCTTCACTGAAAATGGCAAAGGTTGAAAAAAACCACATCTCACCTTTAGATATTTTACGTGTCCAAACAGAAAAATTTGTCCCGATATATTCTTTTCAACTGCTAGAATTTGTACGAAATCAAACTTTTTGTAGCAGTTTCTCTTTCGAGATGGACACAGAGCTCGCTGTTGTCCCTAACGCGATTTCACCCACTTTTCAATCCAACCCACAGGTTTTTATGCATCCCAACTCAAAAATCGCGCAAAACGACTGTAAAACAGTTCACACAGACTCGTTGGTATTATTGAAACTAGGAAAAATAAATATCATAAAGCTACATTGACTGTTAGTTTAAAATCAATACTTGTTGACAGCTGATGGGGGGAAAAGTAACATTCAATCTCAGCAACTGCGAATGGGTCCTTTTAGATCCAAAACTGTAAAAAGCAGAGATTTTTAATAAATTTTCACCTATCCATCAGCATTTCGTAACCGTTTCATAACAAATGTGAATAAAATGAATGTAAAATTCTTACTTTAACCTTATACCATAAGACAGAGTTCAGCATGTGTACAACCTTCAAATCGTGAGTTTACTCGTTGACATGAAAAAAATCTGAAATTGCCTCTGTAGAGACAATGGACGTTTAGCATTAGAGAACATTGTCAGAAAGAGTGACAAAATTGTTTTTTTCAAATGAAAATGCTTTTTCCCTCGTACCCACGCAATGTGTTTGTCAACTTTTAATTAAATTTACTTACACATCACATTTTTTGTTCTGTAAAAACTTGAGTCATTCATCATAGACACCAAAACGCTGCTGATTATTACCAATTTACATGATATTACTTTCACAAAAGTAAAAAAGCTGAAATTTTTAATAAATTTTCCATTTGCCATCAACATTTCGTAATCGTTTCACAACAAATGTAAAAAAAATGAACTCAATATTCTTAATTTTAAGCATTTTCCGTATACTATAACATAAACTTGTACACGAGGAGCTCATTCAAAACATAAAAGTCGAATGAGTTTACTCAGAAAAAAAAAAATCTGAAATTGCTTCCCTTGAAATAGTGGAACATTTATAATTAGAGAAAATTGTCAGAAAGAGAGAAAATAATTGGCGTTTTCCAAATGAAAACGCTTTTTCCCCTTGTAACCAAGGGATGTGTTTGTCAGATTTTAATTAAATTTGCTTACACATCACAACATTTTTGTAGGGTCAAAAGTTGAAATTTATTCATCGTAGACACCCAAACAGATCTGATTATTACAAGTTTACATGGTATTAACTTCACAAAACAGTAAAAAGCTTGGGTGGAAACACAAAATACTGTCAAGAGCCAGAAATATAAGAAAATTAAGTAACAATACCTTAAATAATACAGCTTCAACATTTATTCAACCTCGAGACCCCGCCACAGCTTCTTAACAGCCCCACCTCAAAAGGATTATGTTGTTACAACTCTTTAAGACACGTCTAAGGTTAAAAATATATAAAGTGTTATCCCTGACATAACTACCTCTTAGATCTTTTTGTGTTTCCAGGAATCCAGTAAAAATACGATGTTTTTAATAATAAAAAACTTTTCAAAATACTCTGAAGAGTTGAAATGTTAACAAATTTTGGATCTGTTATTGCAGCAGAAACATGAAAATACACGTGCGCACTCACCACTCTGTAAAATTTACAGTGACAGCAGAAACTACACTTTTATGAATCTATCTGTATGACAACTGAAGAATTTTCATATATGCACACTCACACAAAAGATGAGCAACAGCAATTTGAGTCAAAAACCTTGATTTAACGATAAAAGATAGACAGAAACAATATACTAGATGTGGGCAAAACCCCATACATGTGTTCAAACAGTTCTAAACTACCATATTTACAGTGTGTGTTATAACAGAAAAAGCCAGCAGTGTGTTTCAATAGGAAAATTCACCACATAATTTTCCAGAAATTTCGAATGGCAGAACAAACAAAAGATCTGAAACCGTGTTAGTGTACATCAGCAGTAATAATTACCGCTATTACAATCAAATCCTTATTGGTGTATCAGCAGATGCCGAGTTTATTTTATAATTCGTCATTTACCAATGTAACACATTACCTTTATACTTGAAAAAAGGAAAAATTCGAAGCAAACACATGAAAAATAAAGATAATTTTTAACTGTAAACGTATACATTTGAAGCGTAACCACTTTTAATTTCAGTATTTCGACTGAAAATAGCCGATATCTGCAGAAATAGTACCCTCCGCAGGATACATTGTCACAGAAATAAAAGCGACATTTCGCTAATATTACAGAAAAAAAGGGGTGCATACGGAACAACCTAAAAACGTGGAAATAACCATTACACCCATTCACAATGCTCCTTTGCAGGAAAACTTAAGAATTTTCATTTTTAACCATGATAGCTTGAGATCACTGCATGACTAAAACAAACCCGGACCACAAAATAGCCCTGTCTGTTTTTTTCTGTACTCCCTAAGGAGTTATTTTATTTAAAAAAAAAAAAAAATAGCTCCAGGCTATTTTGTTGGTTAAGGTTTGTTTTAGTCCCACAGTGATCCCATGCTATCAAGGTTAAAAATGAAACCCTGATAGCAGGGCTCCCACTCCTGGGTTTTTTGATTGTCATCTGGGTTGATAGGTTTTTTTCACAAAAATATCTCATTATCTGGGTTTTTTCGGTAATTTTTAATTTTAAGTCAAAATTTATTTTTATTTCTTGTAAATACAATAAAATTTAATACATTTAATAACAGTTTACAATTTTCTTAATTTTATATTCTAACAATACTGATCATAATTTGTAATATCTCAAGTGCTTGTACAAAATACTACAAATGTAAAAGGATTTCAAAGTTTTCGCAGGGTTCTACACTATGAAATTACGCTTACATGTTCATACATGTAAGCATACATGTTCGTGTTACTAACATGTATGCGCAGCCTATTGAGCAGGCGGAAGGCGGTCTTTACTGCACAGTCTTTCGTGATCGTTTGTGGTATTATTGCATTATTTGGTGTGATTTTTACATTTATGCGTGTACTACATACAGTGATATAATAAATTTAAATTGTAGTGACTATTTCTATTTTATGTTAATGGATTAGTGATTTATTTTTTATTTTATAGAACATTTTAAATAAGATAATTGCTAATTAGCCATACCCACAAATTGCCCACAATGTCTGAAACTTGTTCCCCACAGAGAAAGATGAGTAAACGGTGGTATACTCAAAATTTTAGAAATGAATGGTTAGAAGATCCGGAATTAAAGATTGGTTGAAAGAAGACAGTAATGAAAAAGGTGCGTCTTACTGTATTTGTTGTGAAATGAAATTAAAGAATGCCAATAAATCGATGTTACTAGTGCATAAAAATACAGTTAAAAAAAAAAAAAAGTGCAGATATTGCTAAGACAAGTTCAACGTTAGACACGTTCTTCACAAAACGTAAACCTACGGAGAATGAAGAAGTAGCAAAGGCAGAGTTAACAATTGCTGCACTCATTTCTGAGCATAATATTCCATTTGCGCAATGTGATCACCTTATAGAAGCATGTAAGAAAGCATTTCATGATAGCAATATTGAAAAACAAGTTCAGATGAAGGCGACTAAAGTCTCTTATCTTATACAAGATGGCATAGCCTATCATGAAAATATATACATTTCTAACATATGCAGAAACAACAAGTTTTCAATGATAATAGATGAAAGTACAGATTTATCTTTATCGCAAGTTTTAGCTGTTGTTTGTTAGATATTTTGATATTCAAAAACTTGATGTTGTAGATGTGTTACTTGACACTGTTTGTGTCGAAAATGGTACTTCAGAAGGGCTTTATCAAGCTGTAAAAGATCTTTTCATAGAAAAAAACATTCAAATAAGTAATCTCGTTGGCTCTGGAAGTGATAATTGTGCCACTATGATGGGTACTAAGAGTGGGTTCCAGTCATTGCTAAAAAAGTATGTACCATCAGTATTTATAATGGCATGTGTTTGCCATTCTTTTGCATTATGTGCTAGTCATTCAGTCAAGGTACTGCCATCATATCTAGAAATATTTATAAAAGATATCTCTTGTTATTTTTCCCGTAGTAGTAAAAGATTAAACGAGTTCAAAATGATTCAAGATGTTGTAGATAATGCTAAAAAATCCCCAAATTAGCACAAACACGTTGGTTATCCCATGGCAATGTAATAAAAATTATTATTGAGCAGTGGGATGCGTTAGTTCTTTATTTTCAGTCTCAATCAAAAATTGACAAAATCGATGGTGCAGGAAATATTTACAATACTATGATCACCAAAGGAACTAAGCATATGTTGTTGTTTTTAGGATATGTACTGGAGAAAATAAACTGCCTGAATATTGAATTTCAAACTGAGCATTTCAGATTGCACTTACTTCATTCAATGGTTTCAATTGAGTATAAAAATATTCTTAGTTTTTTCATAAAAGAAGAAGTCATTACTTCGTGCAAGCTGGTTGAAATTGATCCAAGCAATACAATAAATCATAAGCCTCTGAATAAAATATATTTGGGAGGCTGTTGTATGGCCTTATTAAATTCAACACCACTTGGTGACAATGAAAGCAGGTTTAAAAATGATTGCTTAAAATTTCTTGTTGAACTTTGTATGGAAATCAGAAAAAGATTTCCTCTAAATGATGATGGAATTATCGCCAGTCTCAATGTTCTTGACCCAGCAGTGATACATGATCGTGCCAATTCGCCATCCTCCATTTTCCATTTAGCAATGCAGTTCCCTCACCTTGTTTCTGAAGACAAAATAGATCTTCTAGATGATGAATGGAGATCATTTCGTTTAAATCAAGATTTAGATTTCTCTTACAAAACCATCCCTGAGTTATGGTATCTGATACGTAATGTAAAAGACGGCTTTAATAATTCTAAATATGAGATTTTATCTTACTTTATGACCAGTCTAGCTATTTTACCTCACTCTTCGGCAAGAGTAGAAAGAATCTTCTCCCAAGTAAACCATATAAAAACAAAAGCCACAAACTCCCTTAAACCAGAAACTGTGAAAAATCGACTAATGGCAAAACAGGTGATAAATAGATGTAATCAAAATTGCTATACATGGAAACCTAAATCAGAATTGGTAAAAGAAGTCATACAAGGAACTTGTCATAAAAGATACGAAGAATGTTTGAAAAAAAATGAAAGAACTTCAAAAAATAAATGTGGAGGGAACTGAATGGGATGAAAATTCTGATTACAATTAAATAAAAGATATTTTTGCATGGTAAGTTTTATCTTATTTGTGTTGCTATACAATATGATGAAAACTAGGTTTTTTTTGGGTTTATTTAAGTTGCAATCTAAGTTTTTTTAAAATTTGTGAGTGGGAGCCCTGCCTGATAGCATGTCATAGCTAGTCTGTAATCAAGTCCTTTGTGACTTGATTACAGACTAGTTTATATTTGCCGTAGGCTTCTGTGTCGCCTGATAATTTATATGCATCTCATGCATTTTTCTTTTCTGCCACGAGCCTCATTAATTCATCAGACAATTTACGAATGAACCTTGAACAGTATTTCTTATTTGGTATGAAAAGCCTAGTAGCCTCCAAGATTAAATCCCTGAAGACTTCCCATTTAGAATTCACTGTTGGTAGCATTATCAGTTCATTCCATTGTATAGAATTTAATAACTGTCTGAGACAACTATAGTCACCTTTACCAAAAACAAAAACCCTTCCCTTTACCCTTGATGGTAGTTACATCTTTATGTAAATCTCACATCAGTACACTGTGATGGCTGTCACCTAGTGGTTCCTTTATCTGCAAATTCTTAATGCATGAGTAATCACTGCTGATAATCAGATCAAGGGTATTACTCGCTCTGGTTTCCCCTCGAACATGTTTGCTGTAGAAAACAATCCTCCAACAACCCACAAGTTCCAGTCAATATCTGGAAAGTTAAAATACCCCATTACAAGACATTCTGATTTACAGGCCCATTCTATTTCCCTACTCAACTGTTCATTGTACTCATTAGGCCTATAACTTATTCCTACCCTCATTTTCTCTTTCCCCCGTGTTTATGTCACACCACAGTTGCACTGTCCACCAGTGTCAACTGGATGTACTTCCTTTGATTTTTATGTGTTTGTTAACTAACAGCCTAACCCCTCCTCCCTTCCTACCCTGTCTGTCCTTTCTGTACTCCCAAAATTCCTATTCTTCTCTAAAGCTCCTCGTCAGAGGGCGAAGATTTCGCCTCAGAGCGTTTTTACCGCCTTCCAGCCACATGGGAAAATTTGTTAGAAGGTAATACTGTACTGTATAATTATTGCTATTCGTGAATAAGCTTAGCTATGGATCAATCAAAGATTTTATTATTATTTATTATTAGCTATATGGTGCAAGGAAGCCTAAGGCTTATGCTGCACCAGCCAAAAAAAAAAAAAAAAAAAAAATTCCCTGAGTTACCCTGAGAGAGAGAGAGAGAGAGAGAGAGAGAGAGAGAGAGAGAGAGAGAGAGAACTAGAAGGGAATCACCAAGAAAGAGAAGAATGATGATATCCAGCTCAGGACCCTGGGTGTGCCAAGCCCATACTCACCAGAAGTGAGCCTCCGACTCGCTGACTAGATCGTAGATATAGCTTAATTTTTCAGCACTCACCTCATAATAATCCGCTTAGTTGATTGAAGGTTTTACCACGTACCTAGTGGTTATGAGATTCTAATAACTTACGGGGATTATAAATTTAAAAGCTAAGTTATGGGCTTTAAAATATTTTCTAAGAAAGGAAAGTGCACCTTCCATTCTATGGTTGTCTAATTAAAATAAATTAAATGAAGTGATATAAAAGCTAATAGCCGCGCACGAGCGACTTTCGAAATCGTCTTCAGTTAGCTATGGTGGGGAGGAAAGAGCGCACGAGTGTGTTATATACAGGTTGAGTTCCCGAAATGCATTTCAGTGCACGTGTAAACTTAATACGTGCTAAATTCCAAATAGGGGAGAAGTTGGCGGGAATTTTTTGTTTAATATGTTAAGTGATTTGTGGCGCGTAAACCACTCAATGACGAGGGCTTCGTTTTGAAGGATTTTATAACTGGAATTTATTTTAACTATTATGATCGCTGAATCGATGAGTGGGTTATGATTATAAGATTGAACTGTTGTGTTAGTTCTGTACTTGCTAAATTAGATTTGAAGCTATTAAAGTGGTAGTATGCACGCGTGTTAAAAATTTTTGATGTCCCAAATTTTGCTGTTGTACTGCCTATGTAACAAGCTTGACGATCTGATTGGCATCTAATCAAATATATAATGTTATTATCATCTTGTGTCCCATACTCGTATGTTGTCTTGTATGAATTGAATTTAGAACTTAATTTGTTATAAGATGTAAATATTATTTTGATATCTGTGTTCTTAAAAATCTGTTGAAGTCGTCTAGCATATTGTTGTGGTATAGGAGGGCGATAAGGGGTTTGTATATCTTATTCTTATTCACGTGGTTATTAATTTTGCTTGGGTTATTAGTATTATTATGGACTTTGGTGATAGTTTCTTTTATTAGTTGTAATGGATATTTCCTGTCGACGAATTATTTGGTGAAGTATTGCAATTCTTCGGATAGGTCTGTTTGTGGGTGACTATATTTGATAGCGTTGTATATCTGATTGTATAGAACTGCTTTTTTGATGTAGAGAGGATGGTGTGAGTGGTAAAGGAGATATTTTTCTCTGTATGAGTGGTTATCAAGTTTAGTTTGTATTTCAATCATTGCGTCTTTAACTGGGTAGTGGTTGCTGTTAATGGCGAAATTGAATCCATATTCTAGACTAGAAAGTTCATTAGGGGAAAATGTTTGTGTAGAGATGTTAACAACCGATTTTTGGGGATTTTTTTGTGTCTTCTGGTGAGTGTATCCCATTTCTTGGTGTGCTTTTGTGTAATCTGACTTAAAGTTGCCTGAATTCGTGCGTTGTTCTGTTGTACGTAATTGTACCAAGTCGTGGGGGTTAGTTCTCTTTTAAGCTTGAATTTGAGGATATGTATTTGATCTAAAAGGATATATTTTTCTCTGTATCTTTTCCGTAATTCAGCTTTAATTATGGCAATAGAGGCTTGGTGTATAATAAAAGGGTAATTTTTTAACAGTATTTTTGGTGCAGTTACGAGCGAAATTGGGGATTATGGGAGAAAAATATCTCCTTTTAGATCAAATACATACCCTCAAATTCAAGCTTAAAAGAGAACTAACCCCCACGACTTGGTACAATTACGTACAACAGAACAACACACGAATTCAGGCAACTTTAAGTCAGATTACACAAAGGCACACCAAGAAATGGGATACACTCACCAGAAGACACAAAAAAAATCCCCAACAACCGGTTGTTAACATCTCTACACAAACATTTTCTCCTAATGAACTTTCTAGTCTAGAATATGGATTCAATTTCGCCATTAACAGCAACCACTACCCAATTAACTAGTAAACCTAATATTCAAAAACAACAATTAACCCACATACGAGACTGGCGACACCATCCCATTACTCATCCTGTCAGAATCAACCACATACAGAGTTTGCAACACGTTTAACATTAAGAAACTTAAAAATAAAGTTGATGGGATCCTAAGAAGACTCAGAGCCAACAAACAAATTAATTTACACACCCTCCAGCAAATAGGTATACGCAGTAGTATTCTCCTACACATTTTTGGAATAGTCAAACTCCATAACCAAGATTATCCTTTAAGGCCCATTGTTTCCTATAAACAGTCCGCCTATGCTAATCTATCCATATTCCTCGTCAAAATTATTTCACCTTTAATGAGATTTTCTCGGTTCAGGGTCTACAATACTAAACAGGCACACGAACGTATAACTTCCACGACCATATCTGAAAACGATATTCTCGCATCCTTCGACGTCGTCTCCCTATATATAAACGTACACATCGAAACCATGCTACTGGCTCTTAAAGAACTATTAGACGACACTTTGACAAAAAACGTACTGACTTAAACATTAAGGACATTTTAGAACTCACGTCACTGTTAAAAAAAAAAGGTAAAGTGCAGCCATTATCAACCCACTGCAGGATGGAAGCCTCCTCAACAATTCATGCTGAGGGAAATGGACCATAATCTGCCACGCTGGTCCAGTGCGGGTTGGCAGATCGACCGTATTCAGCAGTCAGGGGCTTGAACCCCGGTCTACTCAAAGAGCGTGTGCTACTGCACTCCCGCTCTTGACCACTCGGCTACGGAGGCCTACGTCACTGTTACTTGACGCCAAACAATTTAAATTTCAAAATAACATCTACGAACAAATTTTCGGCCTTCCCATGGGCCTCCGTATCTCTGCCCCTTTATCCGAAATCTACCTCGCTTCTATTGAAGGAAAAATACTCCAACCCTTTCCCTCAGGGATTAAACTATATATGAGATACGCGGACGACGTCCTCTTAATGGGCAACAAAACCACTATCGATACTTTACTGAACACGTTTAATTCAACACATGAGAGACTCAAATTTACCCTCGAAGTAGAAACCGATAATAAAATTAATTTTCTAAACCTCACTATATACAAAATAGGTACATCTTTAGGCACCAAAATATACAGAAAGAACACATACACTTACAGGTAAATTCTTACTTTACCACTCACACCATCCTCTATACATCAAAAAAGCAGTTCTATACAATCGGATATACAACGCTATCAAACAGTCACACACAAACAGACATTGCAATTCTATCCGTAGAATTGCAATACCTCACCAAAAAAATTCGTTGACAGGAAATACCCATTACAACTAATAAAAGAAACCATCACAAAAGTCCATAATAATACTAATAACTCAAGCAAAGTTAATAACCACGTGAATAAGAATAAGATACACAAACCCCTTATCGCCCTCCTATACCATCAACAATATGCTAGACGACTTCAACAGATTTTTAAGAACACAGATATCAAATTAATATTTACATCTTATAACAAATTAAGTTCTAAATTCAATTCATACAAGACAACATACGAGTATGGGACACAAGATGATAATAACATTATATATTTGATTAGATGCCAATCAGATTGTCAAGCATGTTACATAGGCAGTACAACAGCAAAATTTGGGACATCAAATTTCTAACACGCGTGCATACTACCACTTTAATTAATAGCTTCAAATCTAATTTAGCAAGTACAGAACTAACACAACCTGTTAAATCTTATAATCATAATCCATTCAGCGATCACAATAGTTAAACTAAATTCCAGTTATAAAATCCTTCAAAACGAAGATCTCGTCATTGAGTGGTTTAAGCGCCACAAATCACTTAACATATTAAACAAAAAGATTCCCGCCAACTTCTCCCCTATTTGGAATTTAGCACGTATTAAGTTTCTACGTGCACTGAAATGCATTTCGGGAACTCAACCTGTATATCAGGGGTAGCCAACGAGTCGATCGCGGATTTAATTTCGGTCGATCACCACGAATTTTAAATATACAGTCATCCCTCGATTTGTGCACCTTGTGAAATGAAATTTTTGAGATGGTAGATCGCGACACATTTTGAAGGAAAAAAGTAGTCTCATCACAAATTAAGTTGGCCATTCCTGCTGTATATAACGCACTTGCGCGCTCTTCCCTCCCCATTATAGCTAACTGAAGACGATTTCGAAAGTCGGTCGTGCGCGGCTATTAGCTTTTATCTCACTTATTTAATTTATTTTAATTAGACAACCATAGAATGGAAGGTGCACTTTCCTTTCTTAGAAAAATTTTTAAAGCCTATAACTTAGTTTTTAAATTTATAAACCCCGTAAGTTATTAGAATCTCATAACCACTATGTACGTGGTAAAACTTTCAATCAACTAAGCGGATTACTATGAGGTGAGTGCTGAAAAATTAAGCTAAGCTATATCTACGATCTAGTCATTACATCACAGCACATAAGGACTCCTTAAAATATCATCAGACATTAAGCTGACTTAACTCATTCAGTGAACAATCTTTTAATTATGTTTTTATAGCTGACCCCAGCAGGGGTCTAGCGGCTAAATGGCCAGAAAAACAACGATACAGCACTACACGTACAAAATCCATACACTTAAATCTCTGGCCGTTACAGTGAACTGTTACACCTACAATGAAAGCAACGCGGAGATGGGGGGAACCCCTGGTGCCGTTAGACACGCACACACTATACACTATGCTTTTATGGCAATATACTTATTTGTATTTCTTCTTAAATATGCCCAGTGCTTTTTTTTACTTCTTTTCTGTATGATCATAATCATGAAAGATGGGCAAGGATCAGGTCCCAAGGTTGCTATATCCAGGAAATTTCCTTGTAAAAACAGATTAAATATTTCTGATGCAGGAAGTATTTCCTTGAATCATTTGGCCGTATTAATACTAGTTTTACTCCATACCTCTTTCACTTTGCACGCAACTATGCATGTACATTACCCACTGCTTACGATAGCAACCTTTCCATCTAGATAGGAGAGACGTTTATGGGCTTTTACAAGCATTTTGTTAGGAAAGTATTTGTCCTCTCTATTTACATAGAAAAACAAATGATTTTCTATCAAAATCCTACCGAAAAATATATCGCGTTAATACGCATACAAAGACACGTTATATGTCTAAATAAATCAAAGAAAAAAAAAAAAAAGAAAAACAAAGTAATTAATCAGAAATGACAAAAAGTCATTCTTATGCAAACTAGGAAACGGCAAACAAAAGAAATAAATGAAAACACCTATAAACGCATTCACATAAGTGATATACATCCCTAAAGGAAACTAGGACCCATAAAACCTTCTTAGTAGTCTCCAGACTGAAACTATAAACGAGCGAACTCAGAACCTGAACCTAGTATTTTTTTTTTAACCTCAATTCTCCCATGACCGAAAAAGCCATCCTAATTGAAGAGATAAATAACAGGCAGATGGATGCTGAACCAAAACACGAACGCTTTTCGAAATGCAATCTTCAAAAGGGTAAGATAAATAACAGGCAGATGGATGCTGAACCAAAACACGAACGCTTTTCGAAATGCAATCTTCAAAAGGGTAAGCCAGTTTTTTTAATAACGCCCTTTTTTTTAATAACGGCACCCCTAAGTAATTTATTTTATTTTGCGGCACCCCTACTCAATTTTCTCCCTGTTAGATCCGATTCTCTCTCTGTATATATATATATATATATATATATATATATATATATATATAAAAAGTATATGTTATATGATATTTATTACAATAATAAAATTATAAAAATTATATTTCATAATATAAATTATATATATACAGTATATACTTTTATTCTTTATATAGAGGTACTAAGTAAACATCAATTATAGATCCCCACAAAATTAAAAAGATACTTTACAACTTTTTATAATGAAATAAACATATAAATTAAAAAATAATAATAAGTATAAGCAATTTAAACCCAAATTACGTGGCACCCGTGGAATGTTGCTGCAGCACCCCTGTTGAAAACCGCTGGGGTAAGCAGTGAAGCACCATAAATTGTTTTGTAATCATGGCTCATACCACTGTATTACTTCAGGGTATAAAAGTAGGAGATGAAGCCGAAAGGAAAAGAGGTCAGAGGAATATCTTTGCACTCTCGTATAAACAAATAGTTTGGAAATGGAAAAAAAAAAATGGCGCGTGTGCGATCGGTAAATGGTTTTATGTGAAACATCTTTGGCTTGGATGTTTAGATAACATTGATTCGGTAGAGTAAGCAGCTGGCGTGAGCCCGCTGCTTACTCTACCGAATCAACGTTGGTGACTGCATTAGCGTCATTTAGGAAGTGTCGTAATTTGCGTTTTTCCGTAACAAATTCGGTAGAGTAAGTAGCGTGATCACATCCACTACTTACTCTATTGATCAACGTTAGTAAAGTGGCAGCTGCAGAAAGTTTAATTATAAATACAGCAGTACCGGACTAAAGTATTCCAGCAGTAAAGGTAAGACTAAAGGTAAGATTATTTTAGCGTCCCGTTTCATATCCTAGAAATCTGTAAGGTTTTGTAAAAAAAAAATCCTTCCCTTGCTCTTCAGCTTCTGAGCCCCTGTAAGAATGGCGCACCGGGCAGCTGTTCTGTTAGCTCGTGCCTTAATCATACTTGGATGATTACAACAACAAGTTACGATAATTCCTCTGGCGGAAGCGGCATATGACGTCACTTCCGCCTCGAATTTTTCGTGACCGATCAGATTCCCTTGGTTGAGGTGTCCCCAATGATGTTTGACATCAAAAACAAAAGTAAAAAAAAAAAAAAAAAGTTAAAGATCTCACTAGAAATTCTGGCTCCTAGTTGAGGTCCTGAATAACGAATGACGAACTTATGTTCGCAGAGAGGTGGGTAGAAGGATGCATTAAGCTTATGGCTATAAAAATCAAATTTATACGAAACGTTTACGATTCAATTCCTCAGACAAAATTAAAGTCCTGTGAATAGATATTTGTTGATCTTAGTCTCATTTGTTTACAACATAAATTTAGTAAATTTTTTACACTTACAAGAGAATTTTTGAAACATTTTGTAATAGACCAGATCGACTAAGAAGACCCAGGAAAGTGTACAGTATTTATCTGATATGTGTAATTGTATGGGTATTATCAAATTCTGGGTAATGGCTAGTGAATGTGTATATTTGTGGATATTGTCAAATGATGGGTAATGGCCAGTTTTTCAAACAGTGTACTGCTAATTCGGAGCCTACTTCAGTTTTCCTATGTTTTTTCGTAGTTACGTCTAAAGTGCTTTTCGGCTTCTGCAATCGAGCGTACAATGAAGTTCTACAACTGCCAACGTATATACAATTACGAGGGAGTATCAAAAAGTTCATACTCTAACCCATATAAAATATACGTAGGAAGATGCCGTTTTTAATATAAGTTATCTACGTATTCAATAACTAACATGTGAAATTTCATTCCCATAGGTGATCATACACCAGAGGTGTAGCCCGGAATCTCAGAAAGGAATCTGTGGTTGACAAAGTGGAGTATCGAGCAGTGATCAAGTTCCTGCATTTGCAGGGCAAGAAATTGACGAAGAAATGAAAGCTCTTCATGGGAAGAATTTTCCATCTATGGCACTGTAAAAAATTGGAAACCGGAGTTCCAGTGCGGTCTTACCAGTGTCTTTGACGAGCCAAGAGAAGGAAGGCCATCAACATCCACAGACAGTGAGACGGTTGCAAAGGTTGAGCATCTAGTGCTGAGTGACAGACGTTTGACAATTCATTTCATCGCAAATGCAGTAGGATTAATTAATTATGTGCTGACAGCATTTTACATGACCATCTGCACGTGTCTAAGGTCTCCGTACGATGGGTTCCAAGATTGCTGACGCCTTTGCAGAAGCAATGTTTTCGAAATGTTGGATTGTGTTGGATTAGAACTTTTTTCATCGGTTGGTGACATGACGAATGGTGGGTGTACCAGTATGATCCGCAGACTATAGACGTGTCGAAGTAGTGGAAGTGCACCTCCCAAAAAGGCAAAGACCACTCCATCTGCGAAGAAGGTGATATTGTCCGTATTTTGGGATAGAAAAGGAGTTATCCTCACAGATTACCTACTTCGTGGTTCCACACTTACCGGAGAATATGTTCAGGCACTCAATAACTCTTATACCATAGGTCCTCTCTCTCTCTCTCTCTCTCTCTCTCTCTCTCTCTCTCTCTCATATGAAGTCCATGTGAAAAACAACGTAACTCATCATTTTACAGAAAAGGCCTCAGAACAGTCAAATGCCTTCTTCTCCCTACCCCAATTGCCATTACAGTTGGTGCCTTTGCGAGGCAGCGAGAAGAATTAGTTCTTTCTTTCTTTCTGTCGAATGGACAACCTCCTATCACACCTCTTGTTAAAGGATCTAGGTGCTTTTCTCATCATTGGGGCGCCTCCGTAGCCAGGTGGGCAGGAGCAGCAGTGCGTAGCACACGCTTCTTGATTAGACCGGGGTTCGAGCCCCTGACCACCAAATACGGAGGATGCGGAAAGGTCAGGGAATGACCACCGCATATCCCCGGAGCAATATGGCTTTAATTACTAATGCTCCTAAAAACTAAAATAACAAACAACATAGCTTTCTCATCGCATTCTGTTGCATCTACCTGTCGTTGAGTGCGCATGCCTTTTACATATACCCTGCTTTTAACTGGTACTGTCATCTTATCTGTCGCATGGCAGGTATGATGGCAATAAAAGTTACGAATGTTCTGATATTTCTTTACTGCTAATAAAATATCTGTATTCTAAATTAATAAGTAAATAAATATATACAGGCCACTGCTTCTCATCTGAAAGAGAAGCTGCCGCTAGCAGTTAATTCGTCCGCTTATAGCAGTGGTTCTCAAACTTTTTAATGGGAAGACACCCTAAATCCATTATGAAAAATTCCCGGCAACCCCAGTACCGGGTGCATGGGCGCTGGCAGAATATTTTTAAGGTGGTGCATGTGGAAGGGCAGTAGAGGAATTTTTTTTGAAAAATGCATGAAAAAAACGTTTGACTTTTGGTACAGGATTTTTAAACAATTTTTTTAATTTAAAAATTGGCCTCATATCGCATTTATGCACAATTTCCATATCTCGAAGAATAATAAATTGTATGAAAAAATTTAAATTAAAGAAGTAATATTCGATTGTTTTTTTCTTTTTTAATGTTTCTAGAACAATAAGTACATTTTCTAATTTATATCCAGAAACTAAAATAATTCAAAATTTAAAAAAAAAAAAAAAAACAATACAAAATTATATTGAAATTTTATTAATTTTAAGGCTAAAGGCTAAGATCCGCTAAGCAAGTATGAGCGTTCGCAGAGGCACTGTAACGACCTCGCAGAAACGTCGTTCGCAAAAACGATCTTTTGTAGCGACGGCCTCGATGTAAGCCGTGCTAAATTTGACGTCGTGGTACCTCTATAAAGAGTAAGCGGCATTCTAGGGCGCCGCGGCACCCACTTTGAGATCCACTGGCTTATAGTATTTAGATTGCTGAACAACTGCAGTTATTAAAAATCACGTGACGCAATTGTAAATTAAATAATTATAAGAAATTAAACTAATGATAGCACTTATGAAATTGAATTTAAATAATGATACAAGTAAATTCTCTACAAGGAGCGGCCGAAAAGTAGAACATTTTCTTCTATTATTCGAAAATTCTTTTTTTTTTTTTTAAATGCTATCATCATTTTAATTTCTTGTAATCATTCAATTTTCAACCGCTTTACGTTACATTACACATCTCGAGAAAGGGTGGACAATCTAAATGTTATGAGCATAGGTAGGTTTAACTGTCAGCAATTAGTACAGAAAGTCGGCTTCCACAGAGTGTTTGCAGCACCTCGCTTGACAACTTGATGGAATGTTCTTTTTTTTTTTTTTTTTTTTTTTTTATACTAAGGGACAGTCGTAATATGAATAAATTTCGGGTAAAACTCCAGAACACGGTGCCCCTTTTAAAATCACATGCCTAACCTGCTATGGTTAGCCTTTTAAAATCACATGCCTAACCTGCTATGGTTAGCGTTAGTTAGGGTGTTTATCTCACCCTTGCCGCTGTTTTAAAATCGGGAGCTCGTTTTCCTATTTTAAAACAGCTGGAAGGGGAGAATAAATACCCCAAGACCATGGCAGGCTGAAGGTGCACCATGTTCTGGAGAATAGCGAAATTTCGGTGAAGCCACCCAAAACGAGTCTACAGCATTGTCTGTGGCGCGCTGCGATAGTTTCACGGTGAATTTTTCAATTGCGGGCATCTCCTTATGCAAATTTCGGGAACCTAACCTTAATATAATAACACTTGTATAGTTAGATTATGTAATTGGCTAATCGTCGTCTATGGGAATTGACTATCTGTATTAATCTGGGGGTAACTGCCAGCGGTAGTTTATGATGAAATGGGTAACAGTGGCCTGTCAAGGCCAAGGCCAGCGGTCACTGTCGCAACCCGGGATCGTAAATCTGAGCCGCTGGTCTACCTTACGTAATAATTGAGCATTAGTTTAGATATTAGATACTGATCTTAGCCACATATTTTAAACACAATTACAGAATCAGAAAACTTAATTTTTCATTATAAAAGAGAATCGCAGCTGATTACACTACTTTACAAATTTAAGTTTGTTCACTGGGGTTTGAATTTCAATAGGTCGTACTGCCGAAATACTTTGCTGTGATTTCAAATATGACTTTGATTTTTTTTCTATCACATCCAGATACATCACAATTTAAGAAATAAAGTATTGTTTTTTACGAAAGTATATAACTTTATTGTATTTAGTAATCATAAATTGATAGGATTACATTTTTTATATAAAAAAATACGTAAATACTAAAAGTATTAATCAAACCTTCGTCTCTTTGTTTGAAAAGAACGTTTAATCGTTTTTCTTTTATGTACAGTGCCAGGTTTCTCTCTTTTTAAACACCAGCAGTAGTCGGCCATCATGCTTGAATTCCACTTTCCCTCTGCTCCATTTCCTTTATGTCATGATGGAATCTCTCCTCTTGTTCTTCTCTCATCTGTGCAAGATTTTCGATAATAAATCAAGATGGGCATGCAAAAAGTGAATTTTGATGCTCATTGCAACCTAAATTGCGAAGCTTTTCGATCATTTTTTGATCAGTTTTCTCATAATCCTGTGATTTATGATTTCCTAGAAAGTTTTTCATTACACTTTTAAAAGCAATTCAGGCTTCCCTTTCAGTCATAGTAGTTTCAAACTGACCGTACAAAACCAATTTTATATTTTGGGGACCAATGAAGATACCCACCTTAAGTTTTGCGTGAGATAAACCGGGAAATTTACTGCAAAGGTACTTAAAGCATTTGCCATCCTTATTCAGTGCTTTAACAAATTGCTTCATTATGCCTAACTTGATATGCAGTGGAGGTAAAAGTATTTTATCTGGCTTCACCAAACTTTCGTGCACAATATTTTTTGACCCCGGTGTAAGATTGTGCCTCCGAGGCCATTTGCTTCTTTGTGCAATGCAATGCTTTAGCTCTGCTGTCCCATTCACAAAAAAAGCGTGGCATTTTAGTGTACCCACCCTGTTGCCCCAACAACATACATAACACTTTTAAGTCTCCACATAGTTGCCATTCGTGATCTTGATATTTAATTTTCTCCAGAAGCAACTTTAGATTGTCATAAGGTTCTTTTAAGTAGACTGAATGAGCAACTGGCACAGATGTGTACTTACCGTAAACCAGAACAACTTTGTGACACTTTTTGCTGTTTTCTTAAAATAAATACATGTAAGTATAAACGAAATAATATTCCGATTATGATTATGGGTATAATTACCTCTCATCCTCTGAATACTATTACGTTTATTTACAAATTTGCATTAGAGCAATTAGAATTTGAGAAATTAGGTGTCACAATGTTACCCTCCTTTGTAGGACAACTTTGTGACAACTAACATTTTGCTATCACTCCTTTGTATTTCAACATCTGTCATAGTGTTGTACCTATAAATGACTAATTTAGGACAATTAAAGGATAAACGGAAACAAATCATTCCGTATTTTCGATGGAACAATGTCATGAATGCATTTTATTAATATGTTAGCTTACAGTACTTCAGCACAAACATTTTTTTATAGAACATAGGGTAGAAACTTTATTAAAAACAACAAAAAGAAACCCTTCAAAGTAGTTGGTACACATTTCATTACTCATTACGTTGAAAACAACTGGGTTATTTCTGGAACATCAAAAATTGCTCGCTTTCCCCTCTGATTAGGAGCATTTATTTTGCATACTATCTCCTTGTGTTTGTACCAAATTTCGTCTTTTTCCGCAGGCCATCTCCAGTGTTTACCTGCTGGTTCCAAGATATAACTGCACTCCTCGAACGTACTGTAGTCAAACCATCCAGAAGGAGCGCAGTTATATCTTGCACCTGCAGGACCAGCTTCAGTCCATGTATTCCACAAATGCTTGGACTTGTAGTTCACATAAAGTGGAGCAAGCTGGCCATCTGCATTCAAACAAAACATTATGGAACTGCAAGCTTTTGCGGAGTTCCTAATTTTTTCAGGGTATTTTGTACCTCTTTTTGTGATTACTTTGCAAGAGCCTGTGTACGAGGTTCGTCTTGTCGTAGTTGCAAATATTTGCACTTGGAACTCCAAGTTCTGCTTGCAAGTGGTTAAAAAAATTATTAACAATATCCTCATCAACTGCTGCTCTTGCAATTGATATATTTTGAGCAAATCTTTGCGTAAGAATTTTATGGCGACCCATGAAGGAGTTCCGCCAGTCAGCTCGTGGAAAATTATTTCTAAAAATAAGCACTGTACGGCCCACGCGGTCCAGATAGGATTTCACTATACACCTCAGGTCGAATCTTGGCAGAGGAAAACCATAATTTGACATCACAATACAATGAGAAATGAAAGCCTGTTCCTCAGTTTCACTAAAAACAGTTGGATGTCCTGGGGTGGCATCATGTTTCCCTTTCAGCTTTAACCATAGGGTGTTTCTATGTATCCCATACCTAAAAAATAAAATTATTTATTAGCATAAAATAATAAATAAATAAATTTTCTGTTTATATTCCGGGACGACCAAACGGTCAGAGGAGTTTACAAGATACACAGAATACAAGAAACAGTTCAGTATTCAGCAGTCACGGGCTTGAACCCCGGTCACTCAAGGCACGTATACTTATGCACTCGCGCGCCTGACCACTAGGCTACGGCGTAGTGTAAAATTATTAATAACGGTAGTATTAAATTATTTTTCTAATTTTAAAACAGAATACTGATACAAACTACTTGAAACTTACTTTTCAGCTGCTTTCCGTAAGGGTATTTTATTTGATTTAATTTCATTAAGGGCCTCTGTCAGCGTAGCATCAGTATAATTTCGATATTGACGTGACCAAACTTTCCTTCTGCATTTTCCGGGCATTTTGTACTCTAAAACAGATAAATTATTATAATTATAGTAAAATAAAATAAAAGCAAAAGTGTTGAAATATCATGGTGCAACTTTGTGACACCGCCATTAACTGTCACGATGTTGTACTCCATACGTTTATGTTTTACTTATTTCACGAAAAATAAAGTAAATAAACACTTATTTAAAATTTACTTTTTACAAAATTATCACAAAACGTAATATATTAAAATAAACTTACTTTCAAATCCACTGCACTTGGAGTTTTTCTGTATCAAAACAAAGTTTCAACAGCTTCCTGAAAATGATATTCAAAAGCGACACACACAATGGCTGCACTAGGCCGCTTGAAGGTTGTGCTAGTAGTTTTAACAGTTCCAACAGATGGAAGCAATAACTGTAAAAATGCTGGGGGTAATTTTGCCCTCTGACGGATTGCAGAATGCCCGGTAAAATCAAAAATAAGTCACGCGGCGTAGGTGTCACAAAGTAATACCCCCTGTCACAAAGTTGTCCTGGTTTACGGTATCTCCATTATACAAGAGAACACCTTTTAAACTAGTCTTAGAAGAGTCTATAAATAGTCTCCATTCACTAGGAACATATGATGGAGCTCCTAAGGCACTTATTAAACCAGCGATATCACTGCAATATAAGAGAGGACCTTCTTGTGAAAATTACTGTATAAACTCCCTTTCACGATTTCTGTATCTGGAGCAAGTAAGTTCTTCGCTTGAAGTCTGAATCCCAGAATTTCAGCAGCATACTTTGGAAGACCTAAGTTCCTTACTAAATCGTTCAGTTCGACTTGCGTGGATTGCTGTGGTGTTAAAATATTTTCTGGTTGATAACATTCCTCTTCACTAACCTCTTTAGCTTCTGCTTCGGTGGAAGAATATGTGGACTCCAAAGTTTCTGGTGGAGGTTTTACAGGTAGATCAGATCCATGCGGAACCGGTGTTATGGCTGACGGTAGAACTGGATATTTGGTGTCCTTTTTATTTTTTGATTGTAACTTTTAACGTCACATACACAAAAGTAACATTCGCCATGGCTTACTGGCTCGCGCCACACCATAGGAATAGCAAATGGCAAGTGCACCTTTTTTCCTTGACTCCATTTTCTAAGATGTTCGACACATGTATAGCATACTTTATGCGGTGCCCACGATTTATTCTGATCGCCTAGTTTTATGTCAAAGTATGCATAATACAATTTTTTTTTATAAAATCGGTAATATTTCGCCTCTGCTTTACTGGAACAAAACAACCACATATGTAACAAAATATGTTGGGACTGTTTATACACTTTCCGGTTGCCATACTAAAAGAAAACTAACACAATGAGAGCTCACGGCGGTTTTTACAGGAGTACTGTGACCGCATAAGGGATGCGCCACTTATATAGGCTCTGTGGTTGAGTGGACTGTACAAACAAGTGAATGCAGGCTCAGACAAGTGTAACCCGTAACTACACACAGGTGTCTCCCAGACTTCACTCGGAAAATAAAATTCTGGGAATCACAGATGGGCCGGAAGAGCGGGGTGGGGGCTGTCTACCTTCCTGGTGTAAAATGTGTCTTACAAATATGGAGATTTAGAGGTTATGGGAAAATTTGTAATTTGGGAATAATTTAATCTTTTATATGGAAAGGAAATTTTCACATTTAAGAGAAGCATTTATGGAAAAATACTAGATTTAGAAAATAAGCGATAACAGATGTGCAAACTGAATAGGAGTCAAATTGAAGAGAAAGTAACATATAAATGTAGATCCGTGGGAAAGGGAGGTGAACGGTGAGTAAACAAAAACAGCCGCCCCATACTAGGGAAGGAGTGGTCATTAGTGAACGAGCGGAGAGGGGTTACTGGAAAAAGAACAATGGGTCGGTGAAATGCAGGTGATTAAGAAACGTCTAATCTATGCTGCATCTAGACATAAGTCCCGATGGGCTAGCGTTTGGGTCGAAAAAGACCAGGTCACTGTGGAGACTTTTTGGTAAGTTGTCAACATTTTCGCAAATGGGAAAAGACAAAAATGGCTGTCCTGGGAGATGACGGCAGACATGAAAGTATTGTGCTACCTGAGAACTAAACAAGAAAATTACGGAACAAGGCTTGGTTTGCACACCGGACAAATAGTTATGGTAAGTTTTTTTAATGAATAGAAAAGAGGGAACGATTAGGTGAATTTCTTGGATTGGTAGAAAGTCCTGGGGAAGGAGGTTCAAACGATGGAGAAAAAGTTGGGGTCGTCAGTGTGAGGGAGAGTGTGGCTATAGGGAAAGAAGAAGACAGAAGTGGCAAGAGTAAGAGGGAGTGTGGCTAAAGGGGTGATCGTGGAGACGGAGAGTGAGAAAAGTAAGTCGGGCAGTGCAGAAATGTAGGGAGTACAAAAAGCCCTAGACAGTATGGGTGAAAATCGTATGACAGTTGTATACATATGTATGACAGTAAGGGGCAAAATAGTTAAGAGTAGAAAAGTAACGGGAAGGCTAAGGATGATAAGCAAAAAGGTTATGAAAGATTATGAAAGGTTATGAAAGTTAAGTGAACCAGGAAAGGTAACAACCTCTTGGAGAAAGATACATCTGAATGATCCGTGGTCAAGGAGGAGTTGTGTATTCAAAGCAGGAGAAAGGATCCCAGACCTAAGCAGCTAAGAGTTCCGGAAAATTATCTGAAGCAGATTCAGGAGAAAGCAGATGAAGGAAAGCCTTAGAAGATAACCTGGAGAGCCTAAGATGGAAGCTTGAACCTCCCTGTAGAAGAAGAGAAAAAGATAGAAATAGGTGAGCGATATAATAAGTACACAAAGTTAAAACAAGAAGGACTCTTAGTGAAATAGTAGGGTAATTAATGAAAAGGGGGTAGCACTAGAAAGTAAAGTGAAAGATAAACTATCTCTGAGGTAGATATACTAACAGAGTTTATGTTAAAAAGGGTTAATGTATAATGCAAGGAAAACGAAGGAATGAGTAATAGATGAAATTGATGTACAAATAGCTATAATGTGTTAGAAGGGTTGTAAAGTTTATAAAGAATTTCTGAATATGTTTTAATGATAGATAGTTGAGTTATATGAGCAACTCTGAATGTAGTGTTTTAATTGATGAAGATTTGTTGTTTTATCTGAGTGATTAGTAACAAGTAGGGACTTTAGAATACTGAAGATTGGTTAACACGTATATTGTAACAGTGTGGTTAGAACACAGAGCTGAATGATGAATGTAGCATATTTGATTTTTAATATATGAAACAGAATTGTAGCCAGGAGTAAATGAAATAAGTATAGTGAATGTACAAGTGTTAGGAGTTAGTTAGGGCAAGAAAAATGAATCAGGTGTTTTCATATAAGGGTCAACTCAGATTAGCTAATGAAGGGAAACAAGAAAAATATATGCAAGGTATCTCTGATTTAACTTTGTATGTCATATTATATGCTAACTAGCTCAGTTGTATATTATGCTGTATATACAGTATACGCATGTAATAAATTTCATGTTTTATTTTCACTTTGAGTCTTGTTATAACACACACGCCTTGCTTGCCTAGTTAAGAATTTGCTCTCCCACAATTTGGCGAGAGAATCCTGGAAACTGATTAAGGGGAAACAAAAGAAATTACCCGCAAGATCTTGAGAATCTTCTGTGATATATACAGAGTATAGCTGTCAGGTGGCAAAAAGTGGGGCCTTGTAGGTGTGAGGGCACCTAAGAAAAATCTAAATAAATATAAATAAGGGTAGTAAGCTTATGTGAGATAAATATATAAAAAGTAAATAAAAAAATGATAATAAATAACATTAAAATATACCCCCCCCTCCACACACACTGGGTCAAGGTCGACTACCTTGCAGCATGTGTAGTTACGGGTTAAACGTGCACAATCTGTTAAATTTAAGTCAAATATTTGATACTGATTACGAATGTAGGGGTATAAAACTTGTAAACCATTTCAGAAACTATAGTTATGTACACATTTGTGTATAATACCTATGTAATATTTTGTTAATGAATTGTGAAAAATCTTTACGTGATAAAAACAAATGGACAGAAACAAAGTAATCAGTAAACATGCATAAATAACTGCCACAATACTTTTACTCAAACCCCAGAATCACTCTAAAACAATGTTGTTTTTCTGGGGGAGAGAAAAAAATCCAGTCCTCTCGCATGTGCATTGACTTTTCCGTTATTTCTGAATATCAGCTTTTTATTAATTGGTATTTGTATACATTTTATGAGAACATGCAGATCGTATTTACCTAACAATTGTAGGATTATTATTATTATTATTAGCTATATGGTGCTAGAAGCCTGAGGCTTATGCTGCACAAGCAAAAAAAAAAAAAAAAAAATTCCCCGAGCTAGCGAGAGAGAGAGAGAGATTACGACCATCTGCTTTTTTTTTTTCTTTTTCTTTTTTTTTTTTTTTAAGCTGGTACTCCAGTTTGGGCAGCTGTGGATACAGGATTAGCTAACATCCATTGGTATAGCATTACCTCCAGTGGGTGCGGTTTTCGTTCTTCCTAGGACAGAAAAAGACTGGTGTCTTGTGGTTCCTGGGCCACAAGTAATACTTCTGATTAGTTGGTGATGTGATTTGCTGTGTGAACATGTTACATGTTCATTACCCTTATAACATTGTAATTTGTATCATTATATGTATCATATATATATATCATTGTATATATATCTATGTATGTACATAGCGAATTTGCCAGTTTCTGGCTAGGGCCGCTTGTTTTTTTGTTTTTTTTTGTTGATAAAGATCAATGGTAAAAAAAAATGCACAAGACAGGCTATCATTTTTACCACACGTGAAAAAATTGGCAGATAACATTTTACGGCGAATGTAATAAGACTGACAAGATCCGATTGAAGTTTTAAGCCAAAAAACCCTGGCTTTATACTATAAAGCTGTATTTCTGCCTATTGTGTCCTATGCCGCCGCAGCGTGATTTTTGAGGGATTTCCCATGTTAAAGTTGGAACAAGCTGCTGTCCTTGCAACGAGCGATGCTATTAGCCACACATCGTTTCTGTTGCACTACCTCGACGAATGCGCTACAAATAATCGTGGCGCCTCCGTAGCCAGGTGGGCAGGAGCAGCAGTGCGTAGCACACGTTTCTTGATTATACCGGGGTTCGAACCCGTGACCACCAAATACGGAGGATGCGGAAAGGTCAGGGAATGACCACCGCATATCCCCGGAGCAATATGGCCTTTGTTGCTAATGCTCCTAAAAACCAAATAACACCAACAAGTAATCTCGGGGATTATTCCACTAGATTTATATATAGCATACAAAGGTATGCTCTAAATTATGGACATTGAGAGTAATCCTGTTTTGGACCAGAAGAAAGAAAAGTTAAATCTTTGGACAAAGTTGTTCAATGAGATTTGGCAGTCCAGATGGGTGGAAAGTGAAACTCGAAAAACTACAAAGTAATTTATTGGAAATGCTATGTTTGCACACAACCAGAAGAGGATTTCATGGTTCTATCCTTCAGTGACTACCTCCTTCATTATAACTGGTCATGGGTCCCTAAATGAAAAACTTTTCAACTTTGGATTGGTGGCCAGTCCTTTCTGCTTTTGTGGAGATAGAGAAGATTGGCGGCACATGCTGTTTTATTGTTCAGCCAATCATGAAGAAAGGGCTGATTTATTTAGTTCCTTCCCTAGTGTCGATGAAAACAATGCTTTTGTTATTGTTGAGAATGCCAAACACTTTGAAGCTAGAGATTTTATGATCAAGTGTTTAAGAAGAGATTGATTTTTGTGGGTAATAGTACCTGACACAAACTGCCTTAGATGTCCTGAAATGTAACAATGTTTACTGGTTATTGTGGCCGAGTATATGTATTGTCACGGCCTTTGACCAACCAGCATTTACTCGCTGAATTAGATGATTTTAAACCTTTGTAAGATCCATTTAATATTTGTTGAATTATATGGTGTTATTATATAATTATATAAAAATTATATAAATTTTTCTCAGTTTTAAAATATTTATTCTCAGTATGTATTTGTAATGGTAATGGTAATTGTGGCATGTGATGCAAGAAAGCAAGCATATGAGCTTATGTAGCATCAGCCAAAAAAAAAAAAATTTACTCAACCATTCCCTCTAAATGTTTGTACAGTTCCTCCTTAAATTTATTTAACCTATCAACTTCTACGACGACAGATGGAAGTTTGTTCTCGTAATTAACCACCCGCTGGCTAAAGGCAAATTTCCGCACATCTATTCTACAGCTGTCTTTCCTCAATTTGAATTTATGCCCCCCTTAAGTTCGTAATCTGAACAAATGGAAGAATCCCATCAGAATTCAGTGTGCTAAGCCCATCCAAGGCCTTATACACGTCAATCAGATCACCTCACAGGTGCCTAGTCTCCAGCCGCTGCAATTTGCAGAACTTAAGCCTCTCTTGGTAAAAGGATCCCTTCATTCACCTCACCAATCTGGCGCCTCTGTAGCCAGGTGGGAAGGTGCAGCAGAGCATAGCACACGCTTCTTGATTAGACTGGGATTCGATCCCGTCACCACCAAATACGGAGGATGCGGAAAGGTTAGGGAATGACCAACGCATATTCTCGGAGCAATATGGCCTTAGTTGCTAATGCTCCTAAAAACCAAATAACAAAATAACAAACATCACCAATCTTGTTGCCCTTCTCTGTACACGCTCAAGCAAATTTACGTCCTTCCTAAAATGAGACCTTCAGAGCTGTACGCAGTACTCAAGGCGTGGCTTAACCGTTGCCTTGTACAGAGGGACAATCACCTTTTCCCTGCTAGCAAAATTCCTGTATATCATTGACAAAACCCCATGACCTGCCCTGGCAGCCTGTCTGCATTGTAAAGAAAACTTCATATCTAACTGCACAATTACTCCCAGGTCTTTTTCATTTTCTACCACCCTAAGTGTAGTACTACACAGTTGGTACGTTTCTCTGGGGTTACTTCTACCCATATGCAGTACATTGCATTTGTTAATGTTAAACTTCAGTTGCCACTTCTCAGCCCATCAACCCAAATTTTCTAGTGTGCAGTAGCACACTGCCATTACTGTCATTAACAACCCTGCCAACCTTTGTATCATCTGCAAACTTCAACACTAAGCCTGATATACCTCCATCAATATCATTGATAAATATACAACACAACAATGGACCCAACACCGAACCCTGAGGGACTCCACTAATAACATTAGTCCACGAAGAGCAGCGCCCATTAATTACCACCCTCTGTCTTCTCCCACTCAACCACCCGTTTTATCCATTGTAGCAACTTACCCGTAATACCATTCTGCTCAAATTTGTACAGTAGTCTTCCATGCGCAATAGTGTCAAAAGCTTTCCTGAAATCCAAGTATATGATATCAAAATTATTTTTTGCATCCAGTTCCTTTGTAACCACATCATAATATCTAATCAGATTTGTCAGACAAGACTTTCCCTTAACAAACCTATGATGTGTCTGAATTACTGCTGCAGTCTTCTCTAGATGATCCTGTAATGCATCTCTAACCAGTGACTCCATTTTTTTATCCGGAACAGAAGTTAAATTAACTGGGCTGTAATTACTCATGTCACCCTTCGATGCCCCTTTGTGAATTGGGGATACATTTGCACATCTCCAGTCCTTAGGGAACTTCTCCTGAGTCCAAGGATGCTCTCATAATTATGGGTAAGGGTTTGCTTAGTTCCTTTTCCGCCTCCTTTAATATAACTGGATAGATCCTATCCACCCTAGGTGCCTTTCTTATGTTTAACTTCAACAATTTCACCTCCACTTTGCTCTCAGTTATTACAAAATCATTAAGCACCCTGCTACAATTTTATAACCTTCTGGCATTTTCAATCCTTAATAACTCCTCATGTGTGAATGTAGATTGAAAATACTCATTCAGTTTGTTTGCTATCTGAGCAGGATCATCAACAGTCGAACCATTGATATCAAGTGGACCAATCTGATTCATCCCCTTCCTTTTGGAGTTTATACAGGATGTCTCAAAAATATTGGTACAACGTCTAGGGGAGGTAGGTAACATCTAAAGGAATATGAATCGCATAGGAACCCATAACCGGAAACGTCACGGGAAAGTAGTAGTAGCAGAGGCACAAGAAGCAGAAACGACACAAGACAGTAATTAGTGGCAAACATTTATTTGACATAATATTAACAATGGAGTATGAGATGGATGCATTTCTTGATGTTACAACAGATGCTCGAAGGTTCCACCACGAGTCGCGATGCATGCGTGACACCGACGCAGCATGGATTGGCCCACCCGGTCGAACACACCTGGAGTTTCTTTGACAGTAGCAGCAGCGCAGACGAGTCTCACCACGAGATCCATTTCCGTCTCCATAGGCGATTCATACAGGATAGATTTGAGGGCCCCCCCACAGAAAGAAATCAAGGCTCGATAAGTCATGTGAGCGTGGGGGCTAGGCAACGTGTCCCCTACGGCCAATCCATCGACGCCCAAAACGCCTGTTCAAATGGTCACGAACACACCTTCCATAATGGGCAGGCGCCCCGTCATGTTGAAACCAAATGTTGCGTCTCACATTTGCTGGAACATTGTCAAGTAACCCTGGTAGAACTTGTTCAAGAAAGATCCGATATTTAGCGGAGTTCATGCGGGATGGTAACAGATATGGGCCGACTAAGCAGTCACCGACCATACCTGGCCAAACATTTATTGCGAAGCGATGTTGTGCTGTATGGGGGCGCACACCGTGTGGGTTGTCGTGAGCCCATACACGAGCATTGCGCTGATTGAATAAGTCTTCCCGAGTGAAATAAGCCTCATCCGTGAACAAAATATAGGCTTGAAAATTCAAGTCTTGAACACTTTCTTGGAGAAACCACTGCGCAAAAGCCATACGTGCAGGATGATCTTGGGGGAACAGTAACTGAACCCTTCGGAGATGAAAGGGGTGTAAGGAATCGTTGTGCCAGACACACTGTACACTGCAACGAGACTCTCCTAAGGCAGAGGCAACGGCACGTGTGCTGGTAGTAGGATTATTCTGGACAGCATTCAACACACTTTCTTCCATGGCGGGAGTTCACGTCGAACGTGGTCTGCCCGCACTACTCCTGTTACCTCTAAATGACCCATAATCGCACAAATTTTAATGCACACGCGGAAACAAACGGTGGTCCGGTACATGTCTGTCTGGGAAGCGTTCTCCATAAATTCGTTGAGCGGCTGGTCCATTGCCCTCTGCTAATCCATATACTAGGTGAGCTGGCAGACATGCACCAGGTGCAAGTTTTTTTTTTTTGATTTGGTAGTTGTTGGCGCATCGGCTTCTGTGGCCATATTGCACCTCCCAAGGTTTTTGCAGTGCTTTTATCCAAGCCCGAGGCGGGAATCGAACCCGCGACCTTTGGGTTGCCGGGCAGGTACTTTACCCACTCGGCTAGCCCGGTCGGCTCAGGTGCAAGTCTGCCAGCTCACAGTTCGTATATCGATGCATGCTCTTCGTGCGGCGACTACCGCGCCGTCTACTGACTTACAGTGACGTTTCCGGTTATGGGTTCCTGTGCGATTCACATTCCTTTAGATGTTACCTATCTCCCCTAAACGTTTGTACCAATATTTTTGAGACACCCTGTATAAGTGAAGAAATCATTGCTATTTTTCTTAGCATCCTTTGCCAAAGATTTCTCGTAATCTGCCTTCGCCTACCTAACCTCCTTTGTGACTTGATGACAGACTAGCTTATATCTGCCATAGGCTTCTGTGTCGCTTGATACTTTATATGCCTCCAATGCATTGTATATTGACTAATGAAAACATCTAAGCCTGGCTGTTGTACTGGCTCTACTTGGGGATGTTTCTGCTAAAAACATATTTTCTTTTGTCCTGTGTTGGGTAAAATTTGTGGCCTAAGTGATTTGTGTATTAGCATAGACAGTTTTCTGAAAATTTTAATTATGTCCTCAAGCGGGAACTTTAGGAACTACAGAAATTCAGTTTGTGAGTTAGTCCCTTTCTGCTAAGTCGGCCACAGGTTCTAAATTCTAAATTTTATATGCAGTTAGAAATAATGATTCCAGAGCCTACAGTTACCCGTCTGAGGCTAAAAAATTGAGGACAGTCATGATGTTGATATTTTAGGCGTCAGTAGGCGCTTGTACATACACAGTGGCGTAGCTACCATGTAGGCAGGCAAGGCAATTGCCTCAGGGCCCGGCTTCTTTGGCTGTCTCCTATTTTTGCAATTTTCTTTAATAAGTAGGGGCTCGAACATGTTCTTTGCCTCCGGGCCTGAAAAAGGGTAGCTACGCTACTGTATGTACTAGCTTCAATGAAAGCATGGGAATACGTTCTAGGTAAAAACCTTGAACGGTGAAGAAAGTTTGATAAAACACTTTAATCTCAGACCCTTTTAGATCATAAATTGATGGGTTTTATGTCTATTTTTAGCAGGGATCATCGGAGCCAACGCACTTGTTGAATTTTAAATTTATTTATAAATTCTGGATTAACAAGATGTGTTAAGTGTTAAAACATGGTTCGTGGAAGTAAGCTTCTTCCATCTGAATGTGTATCGCAGTGTATAGTGTACGCCTGTGGGACTATTAAGGATATGGCTGGTTTTAGAAATTTAATGGGTCGAATTTAAATATATTAATGGATAAAAGTAAGAAGTCTTCAGGGTTTGGGTTAGCCCTTCCAGTTTCTTTGTTGCATATTTTAATCTAATCTTTGTTTGTACTTTGATGCACTCTGATGTTCTGATGTTCCTCCCTTGAAGCTAAGGGAAGACTTTTCTTGCAACTCATATTTTGACAATTAATGTCATGCGTATAATTAAAACTGGAGTTGTATTGAAAAAAAAAACGTATATATTTTTTCTATTTTTTTTATATATATATATATATATATATATATATATTTTTTTTTTTTTTTTGTGAGATTATGACAGTTTCAGTTTAAATACGTATATCTTAAGCTATTTCAGAAAGAGACTGGGATGCCTTGATCTCCCCTGGGTTCTGGGGATGATATTGCTGTTTAATCTAATAATGTATAGGACTTGCTATTGATAGATGTGTATTATTGTGTAGAGATGTTCTAACACTAGTTTTTTTTATTAATTAATTAATTTATTTATTATTATATATATTTTTTATTCTGCAGGTTGGGCATCCTGTGGAAGTAATTGCATCCATTGGTATTGCACGTCCTCCAATGGATGCATCCACTTGTGCACTTGCACTTGATAGTAAAATCAGGCCCGGCTCTACGGATTAGGGATAGGCCCAGCACAGAGTAGTAACATATCTTACTTCTCTGTGGGCGTCAGGAAACGACTGCTCAGGTGCCAGCCGCTCCCTGGTGGCGTTCAGGCCTGAAACAACGTAACCTAAACATATACTTACACACACAACATAATCAGCCCTTTTAACAAAACACTGTTTTCACTACAGATTTGCAAGGTGGAGCATGACTTACGTCTTAGGTGCCACCCAAAACAAGAAATTTATACACACGTACATGCATAGTTTTATTTACATATTTGTTCTGCATTTTGAGACAGTTTTAGTGCACAGTATTGTGGGGTAAAACTGTAATATGTGATGCCAATTAACCAAATTAATAATGTAAATATATATTTAAAAATATGCTAAACATCTAATTTATATCTATATAAATTTTTATGTATCTGAATAGCATAATGCAAATGTGAATATTGCAAATGCGATCTCTTTTACCCCCAATATGTATTGTCAGTTCCTATGTATATCTTAACATATTTAATATCTTTGATATTTTTTATATATTGAGAATGTATAAAATATTGTATGTCTAAATATATAATGAAAATAATACACAAGCACACTGTGTGTGACCACTCAGGTGTGAACCAACGTAAGCAGGGGTCGAGGTGTGGCGCCCACACAATATGGAGGAATGCTGCCCCTGTGTGTTACCAGGCAATACTAGGTGGTATATGACTCTCATCAACCGGTGCAATACCACCACTTTGCTTATTATAGGCTTGAAGAGGTGGAACCCATTTTTAGACTTCAGAGCTAAGTTCTGATCAACCCTTCCCAATCTCTTCCATCATGCAGTATGACTGATGACTTTTGAGGTTATGATGAACATCATGGCGAGATCGAATCTTTCCTACAGTTTGAGGGTACAGCTCTAAAACGGTGTTCGCAGGCCGGCCGCTAGTTAGGCCGGACCGAATTGAACCTATTGGTAACCCTTTAGGAGGCTACTGAATCAGCTAGTGTATAATCTTGCTACCACTACTCTGCCAGATAGTGACTGGATAATGTAAATATATATTAAGGGAGTCCGAGTAGTGTGTATGCGGGGGGCATTGATGAGGTCTTGTTATGTCAAGGATCTGGGTATATTCTTACCATGTTTACGCCATATCCAAATATTTCATTACTTCATACAGCATGTCCCCCCTCACTTTTTCTTACTATTGAATACACCATGAATTGTCAAACGAATAGAGTAAGCTTCTCTGCGAAAACATCTAAACCTCCCACACACTTCCTAATTCATTTCACAAATATACATGTCTCAATTCTAATCTCAACGATGTCCATTTCCACTTGCAGTCTACCAAACCCCAAGTACTTTTTCTGACAGAATCTCAGTTATTGGATGATTCAACTACTGCTCATCTCAGTTTCTGAAATTATTCGCTGTATGATTCCTTTCGCCTCAAAGGTGGTACTTGTGCATATGTCCATTCCGATATTCCCTGTCAGAGACTTGGTAATTTGGAATCTCCTCTTTTCGATCTTCTCTGGCTTAAAATCTCTCCACCTCATTGTGTCAAATTCATCTGTTGTTTCTACCATTCTCCCAGCTCCACTAATCACTTGGAGCTCCTTGACTTCCTCTCTTTGCAATTTGATTTTCTCTAGTCCAACTTTCCTAACAGTGAGGTAATTTTCCTTGGTGATTTTAATGTTCACAACTCCAGCTGTCTTCCGTTTTCTAGTCACACCGACCCAGCAGATCGAGATGCTAAGGCTTTTGCAATTACTATTGGCCTTGCACAGATTGTTCATTTACCTACAAGAATCCCGGACAATCATAACCATACAGTCAACACGCTTGATCTTTTTCTCACAAACAATGCTTCTGAGTACACGGTCGAAGAGAATGGTCCTTTAGGTACTTCAGATCACAACTTGGTGATTGTCTCTTCTCCAATGGAGTCTTTATCTCATGGCTATTCCCAACCTTGTATTGTTTGGCATTACAAGAATTCAAAATGGTACGACCTGCAAGATTTCTTTTGCTTGGTCGGATTACTGTTCAAAAATTCTGATGTCAACGTTTGTTCAGATCGTGTCAGTGAAATTGTTCTTGTAGGAATGGAATTCTTTATTTCACACTCCACTTTAAAATCTTGTCCTTTATCTAAACCTTGGTTTTCCAATAAATGTGCTAAGACTGTTCAAGAGAAGAATGTTGGATATCGTAATTGACTTGTTTCTAATTCTTCAGTTTCATTTTCTGCCTACACCAAAGCTCGCAACAATTGTAAAGCAGTTATTAATCAGTCCAAACTAGATTTTGAACAGGCTAAGAGTAGAAAACTTGCTTCTTGCCCTAATGGTAGCCGAGCATTCTGGTCTCTTGCCAAAGCTATTGACTGCAACTTTTGCCCATCGCTGATCCCACCTCTCTCAAAACCAGATGGTTCTGTTGTCACTTCAGCCAAGGATAAAGCTGAACTGCTAGCATACCTTCCATTTTTCTTCCAAATCATATATTATTGATCTTGATAAAACACCTCCCACCATTCCAAACACGCTGCATTCAATGCCTCCTGTGGTCGTTCTTCAAAAGGATATCAGAAAGATTTTCATGAATCTTGATACTAAGAAAGCTCCAGGTCCTGATGGTATTTCTCCACTTGTTCTCAAAACCTGTGCTCCTGAATTTACTCTTATTCTTTGCCGCCTTTTTTCACTTTCTTATTTCAAAGGTGTTTTTTCTTCTGCTTGGAAATTTGCTTATATGCAGCCAGTTCCTAAAAATGGTGACAAATCCCTCCCATCCAATTATCGTTCCATTGCAATTACTTCTACTCTTTCTAAAGTAACGGAGAAATCAATTAACCACCAACTCTTAAACTACTTAGAAACCTTCTGTCTGATCAACGATCGTCAGTATGGATTCCATCAGTGTCGATCCACTGGTGATATTTTGGCTTATGTTACCCATTTATGGACTAATTCAATGGAAAAGTTCGGTGAAACACAAGCAGTTGCTCTTAACATCTCAAAGACTTTCGATCGTGTTTGGCATAAAGGTCTTCTAAACAAGCTTCCATCTTATAGTTTTCCAACTGTTTTTTGTAATTGGTTATCCAGTTTTTTCTCTGATCACTCACTGAGGGTGATGGTAGTTGGCTCTCTGTCTTCTAACTTCTCCACTAATGCTGGTGTCCCCCACTCTTTTCCTCTTGTATATTAATGACCTTCTTCCATTGACTGGAAATCCTATCCATAGTTTTGCTGATGATAGCACATTGCATTCCACTTTCCATTTTGAGAAACCTTGCCCCGCTCAATCAGCTTCAACTTCTCGAATATCCGCTACCAATTCCTTAAATGCCGATCTCCAGGTATTTCTCCAGTGGGGCAAAGACAACTAAGTTGATTGAGCGGGGCAAGGTTTCTCAAAATTGCATTACCTGCATTACCCTGAGAGAGAGAGAGAGAGAGAGTCAGAAGTAGAAGGGAATCACCAAGAAAGCAAGAAAGACAAGAATGATGATAATCAGCTCAGGACCCAAGTCCATACTCACCAGATGTGAGCCCCTGAGGTATGTCTTTAGTCTCCAGATCATACTGGTACACCCAGTATTTGTCATTTGTCACCAACCAACTGATCAAAAAAGTTCTCAATGTCTGCATTACACAAATCCAACAGTTGGCGAGAACATTGCATTCGACATTGCCTCTGCAAAGCATCAGCAGTCTTGGAACCCATTGTGTGGAGACCTTAGACATGTGCAGATGGTCATGTAAAATGTTGTGGGCAGACCCATAACTAATTCCCATTGCATTTGCAATGAAATGAATTGTCACACGTCTGTCACTCAGCACCAGCTCCTCAACCTTTGCAACTATCTCACTGTCTATGGATGTTGATGGCCTTCCTTCTCTTGGCTCGTCAAAGACACTTGTACAACCCCACTGGAACTCCCATTTCCACTTTTTTACAGTGTCATTGAATGGACAATTCTGCCCATACATAGCTTTCATTTCTTTGTCAATTTCCTGAGCTTTCTTTCCCTGGAAATGCAGGAACTTGATCACTGCTCGATACTCCAATTTGTCAACCATAGCGTCCTTCCTCAGATTCTGGGCTCCACCTCTGGTGTATGATCACCTATGGGAATGAAATTTCACATTAGTTATTGAATATGTAGACAACTTATATTAAAAATGGAATTTTCTTACTGTTTTATCTAGGTCAGGGTACAGACTTTTTGATACCCCATTGTAATTTGTATCTTCTACCAAGTTTATGTTATATGAATTCCGGATGTCCTATCAAGTTTAAGTCCTATCAACATTGCATTTGTAAATTCTATGTAGTTATAATAGATAACAAATTTAACTATCTATTGCGAACCTACGTGAGTTGAACTCTCATTCGAGCTATTTGTGATACTATATCTATGCCAAATCAGCAATTCTAAATGCTCTACGAATATTAATGTTGTACATTACCGGCTACACGATAAAGTTAAATTATTGAAACAAATAAGTAGTGCTATAAATTATAGTTTATAATCCTCTTCTGATATTGATTACACTGCTATAAGCTACATAGAAACTTCCAATATCTACCATATCTCAATATGAAAACAATGGCAGCAGTATTCAGACATCATCATTCTTCTTTTGCTTGGTGAAATTTTTTTTTTTTTTTTTTTTTGTCTGGTGCAGCATAAGCCTCAGGCTTCCTTGCACCATATGGCTAATAATAATGATAATAATAATTCCTAGCAGTACGACACATTGCCAGAAGAAGTCGACTGTGGATTTTTAAGCAATTACAAAGGCCAAGTAAAGAATAAATACACCAAATTAATCAGAAAACCACCAAAAAAAAAAAAAAAAAACTATACTACTAAATTTAAATCAAAAGTTATAGAGAAACAATAATTTCAATCAATAAATAAAATTCCACTTAGCAGCTTGTGAAATACATGTAGCTCAATGTTATCAGAATAAAAATACACCATGTACTTTTTTTACTGCTGTTACTGCTGTTTATAATCTATGTATAAATATAGTGCAAGCGCATCAGAAATACATAGCTATATCTGAATAAATCAGAATATTAGTAAAACAGCATCGTTTTAAGTTATATCTCATATTGTGAATACCTTTACAATGAGTTGCCATGATATTGCACTACTTCAAATAAGTAATGCTTCACCTAAGGAGAAGACTAATGTTACTTATTCTCAGATGGATACCACCACCCAGACGGCACCGTTTCAGGGCTATTTGGCCCTTCTTCGGTGGGTGAATAGGTATTGCAATGAAAGATGTAACCTATGTACAAATTGTCGTTTTGGACAATACTGCAACTATATGAGGAAATGGTAGGCTTTTCCTTGTTCCAGTGTATGTCAAAATGGATTTCAGAAAGAGTGAGATCCAAGCAGTGAAGACAGCATTTGGTGCCCATGCAGCTTTTTTCATCACTTGGCTTAGAGCACTCGGTTAATCTACAGAACATGGGTCAACCCCATACTTCTGTGAGAAAGAAAGGAAGAAGGCAGTGATAGGTTGGTGAAGGCACCTCCCACTCACTGCTTTCTCCTCTCCTCCTTGCCTGCACATTACTGGGGGTGTCACTTGACATCACAGTATGTCAGAGTTGAAATGAAGAAAAAGAAATGCCAAAAATGGCAATTTTTTTTTAAACAACTAATAAAAATTAACACCACATACAACCACGGATTCTTCTTGCCCATATATTACTAGACAATTTCACAAGCATTAACATGCTCATGCACATCAACAGAAATTGTTTTTTTTTTTTTTTTTTCCTGGGGGCTGCCACCCCCAAACCCCTGCTTTTGTGGTCATACATTACTGGATGATTTCATGAGCATTAACAATGAGAATTGCTCATTCACGTCAATAATTCACCTAATAAAGATGATCTGAGGGAAAAGTGCTCCCACCACAGAAAAATTCCCACCAGCAGCTATGGTGTGTTATGTTTGGTATGTTACTCTGGGGTTACTGCTACCCATATGAAGTACTTTGCATTTGCCACTGTTGAACTTCAGTTACCACCCCTCAGCCCATCTGCCCAACTTTCCTAGATTCTGTTGCAGTAGCATACTGTCATTACTGTCATTAACAACCCTGCCAACTTTTGTATCATTTGCAAACTTGGACATTAAGCCCGATATACTTTCATCAATATCATTGATAAATATAGAAAACAACAATGGGAACAACACCAAAACCTAAACGACTCCACTAATAACATTAGTCCACGAAGAACAAGGTCCATTGATAGTTGGATGGGAGAAGGTTGAGTGAGGGATGGTTGAGTCGGAGAGTGAGGGATGGTTGAGACAGTTGCCACTCTCTGTCTTCTCCCACTCTACCATCTCTTTATCCACGGCAGCAATTTGCCTTAATCCAATATTGCTACAATTTGTACAGCAATCTTCCATGAGCAGCAATATCAAAAGCTTTCCTGAAATCCAAGTAAATGATATCAAAATTATTTTTTGTATCTAGTTCCTTTGTAGCTACATCGTAGTATCCAGCCAAATTGGTCAGACAAGACTTCCCCTTAACAAACTCAGGCTGTGTCTGAACTATAACTGTAGTCTTGTCTAGATGATCCTACAATGCTTCTTGAACAAGTCACTCCATTATTTTCTCTGGAACAGAAATTAAACTAATTTCTCGGGTCTGTAATTACTCATGTCACCCTTTGATCCCCCTTTATGAATAGTTGATACATTTGCACATCTCCAGTCTGTGGGGACCTCCACCGAATCCAAGGATGCTCTGATAATTATGGCTAATGGTTTGCTTACTTCCTTTGTTGCCTCCTTTAATATAACTGGATAGATCCCATACGCTCCAGGTACCTTTCTTATATTTAACATCAAAAATGTTTCCTCCACTTTGCTCTCAGTTATTATAAAATAATTTAACTCCCTTTAGAATTTGATGAACTTGTGGCCTCCACTTCAGTACACAGTTCTTGTGTGTGAAATTAGATGCAAAATACTCATTCGGTTTGTCAGCTATCTGAGCAGGATTATCATTTTTAGGGTAAACTCTCAATAAAGCCTGACATAGCCAAGTGGTCAAGGGTACGAATGCAGTAGCATGTGCTCTTTGAGTGGACCAGGATTCAAGCCTGTGACTGCTAAGTGAATCCACAAAGCCACAGTAGTTACATTTTGGCTTATGGACTATCACAAAAAGTACTTTATACAAAAAAAAAAAAAAAAAACAATAATAATAATAAAACACACAATGAACCTCAAATCTGCACAGATGACAGCTGATAACATGGACAAAACTCTCATAACGGATTTTCATAACAATTTTCATTACAATTAATTCTGTCATAACATGACAGAATTAATTGTAAAAGTTAATTTTCTTTTACTTTACAGAAGCTTTGTTGACCAGTGTTACTATGTGATTAACCCCTCTCCGTTAACACCCTTTTATATATATAAATAAATAAATAAAACTTTTATATGTATATAGTAGTATATAGTATAGAATTGATCTCATTATGAAGCTGTCACTACAAAGTGCATCAGCATTAATGAAAATTTTTTCAGTCAAAGTCGAGTTTGTTCCCCAACATTAAGAGGCAAATAATGAGCTGGGAATTGCTGAAAGACCATAATTTTAATTCATAGACAGGCTTTGTGTTTCTATAAAATAATATTTAAATCATTTATTTTTCACATATTTTGTTATTTGTCATCTTTTAAATGAAATTGTGAGTTCCCAGTTGTGAATTGTGGTTATGGCCTCCCACAAATGGAATGACAATGGCCACTGGGGAGTGAGGGACATCACATTTCAGAGAAGTAGCAGTATACTTATTCCCAGCGGCATGCCAAGGGTGTTTGCCACCTGGGTGTGAGAAATAATTTGCTGTCCTTTAGGCCTTTTACATCAACTGCTTTCTTATCAGCCACTGAAAAGTTAATGAAGACGAGTTCAATTCATATGCACATGTCTTATTTTGAAGGTTAAATGCACAAGGCATAATATGTTATGGGTTGAAATTAATATTATATTATTGGTGTAAATACACCAAACTTTACAACAACATGAAATAGTTTGCAACAAAGGCAGAATACAGAATTTTTTGACTTTGAATGTAATAACCAGCTTCTAAGAATTTTTTTCCCATTACTTAATTGTTTATAATAATATTCTGTAGAAAAAGACCTATTCTTATGATCTAAAGGAAAGTTATAATGTTGAACTTGTTCTAGATCGAGTTCTACTAAAAACATTCTAATACTGTTCGTTAACAATTTTAGCCATAACCCTGTATCGTGCATATCATTTTTGAAACATGTACTGGTCAAATCTGGAGTATCACCAGTAGAGGTTCCTGTCAATTTTTGATGAAATTTCTTCAATAGGCGGTTGATTTTCCAAAAAGCAATCTTCAACGAATTTTGAGCGATGTTTTGTTCCTCCCTGATTTTGTCATCATAGAAAGTATCTAAGTGTGATTGCGATGGTTCTCCAGTTTTTTGACTTTTTTGCAGATGTTGGTTCAAAAAATCGTGAAATTGAAGTAGTAACTTTTTTTATACTCTCTCCTTTTTCTAATTTTCTTTTTCAGTAGGCTGCGCCAGAAAGTTTATTTTTTCTGTCAGCCATCTCAAGAGAATGATTCAACAAACTGTTATTTAAATAAATAATATTTAACAAAAAAAAAAAAATTAATTATAATTATAAATCTTCAAAAATCGTTTAATTTCTATCCAAAATTATTAAAAATTTAATTTTCCAACCCATTACTTAAGTGACTTAAAATAATAATTAACAATTATTATTTTAAGTCACTTATTATTAATTTAAAAAAAAATCTTTTATAATTTTTTGTTGGGATTTGTAATATAAGAATTATATAATTTAATGACCTTTAGCTTGTTAGGTTTTTTTTTTTTTTAGGAGCATTAGCAACTAAGGCCATATTGCTCTGAGAATATGCGGTGGTCATTCCCTGACCTTTCCGCATTCTCCGTATTTGGTGGTGATGGGCTCGAACCCCGGTCTAATCAAGAAGCGTGTGCTACACACTGCTACTCCTTCCCACCTGGCTACAGAGGCGCCATGACCTTCAGCATTGGCGTCCCTAAATATTCAACGCCTAGTTGTGCTTCTCCCTTGAAAAGTGTCACTTATTTTTAGATTAATGCTGAAGAAATGCATAGCCCTATAACATGAGTGATCAGTACCACTGAAAAGACTTTTATCTTTTCTTTCAACAAACTTCGGTTTTTATATTTGCTTGTTTATAAAATATGGGAAAAAATTTCTTTGATTAAATTAATTTTCATTCTTAGACAGGCTTATAACTGCATTTAGAAATACAGAATTTGTGTATTTTTCTGCATTCGATTAATTAAAAACATTATCACTTTTACCTTTCAGGGCCTTTACTTTACTTGAAAAAATTCTGTATAGAAGTGTATATCAGGTGGTTCTGTGGTTACCGAGAGAAGAGAATAGGTTACTATCAAGCTGACTATAGTAAGGGATCAGAAAATTTAGGTCTGAAAGTTACTGAAAATGAATGGCTGCTTGAAAATCCAAGGGAAATCATGATCCATGAAGAAAATGTAATTAGAAAACATAAACCTTTAAAAGTATTTTTTATCGGTTAGATCTTTATATACTTTTACTTTATATATTACTTTATATATACTTTATATACTTTACTTTTATTTTTTTTATTAATAAAACATATGAAACCTGTATGTTATGGATCTTTAATATAGAAAAATTAGCGTAATCCAAGGTTATAACCATATCACAATAGCAAAACTAAACAGCTAAAGAAAGATTACTGTTTCAAAAATATCCTTATATTTAGTGGCCAACTTTACAAGTGTTTTAATCAATAAAGACATCATCTTCAGATTTGACTATACCATATTGCATTCAGAGGCTGACTGGCTGTGGTTAGTTAGTCCTGGCAGCTCCTAACAAGTTTAGCTCCATTGTTTTTTATTTATTATTTATTTTTTTATTTTTTTCACAGTGGTAACACATTACAGATGCAGTTGGCACTGGTGGAAATTGCAGTCTAGCCAACTGGGACAGCCCACCCGTGATTGCATCACCATTTTCTTTGGCTCATCACTTTTAGGTTTTGTTTCTTAACGTGATGAATCTGAATAGATTCACCAATGATGAAGGGATGATCATGCTGTTGCTGAAAACATAATTTAGTGAGTGACATGCCATCAAGATAAAGAGACAGACTGTCATTTTGTTACATGACAATTTGTGACCACATATCATCATGTATATAGGTAACATGTTATGGCAGCCATCAAAAACTGCACAGAAAAGTGACTGTGCCTCCATACAGTTAGCATTAGCAGTGAAGAATTGGAATTTGGGGAGTACAATGTGTACAGAAAGGACAGACAGGGTAGGAAGGGAGGAGGGATTATGCTGTTAGTTAACAAACACATAAAATCTAAGGAAGTGCATCCAGTTGACACAGGTGAACAATGCAATGTTGAGTCAGTGTGGTGTGACAAAAGCACTGGGAAAGGGGAAATGAGAGTAGGTGTGTGTTATAGGCCTAATGAATTTGATGAGTATAATGAGCAATTGTGCAGTGGGCTAGTAAATCAGAATGTCTTATAATGGGGGATTTTAACTTTCCGGATATTGACTGGAACTTTTGGGTTGGTCACTCGCACACTAGCAACTCTTTTGTGGATTTATTGGATGACTGTTTTCTATGGCAACACGTTTGAGAGGCAACCAGTGGGAGTAATACTCTTGATCTGATTATCAGCAGTGATTCTTCATGTGTTAAGAATCTGCAGATAAAGGAACCACTAGGTGACAGCGATAACAGTGTACTGATGTGAGATTTACTTAAAGATGTAACTAACATCAGGGGTAAAGAGAAGAGTTTTTGTTTTCAGAAAGGTGACTACAGTGGTCTCAGAGAATTTTTGAATTCTATACGGAGGGATCAACTGATGATGTTACCAATGGTGAATTGAAAATGGGAAGCCTTCAGGGGCTTAATCTGGGAGGGTCCTTGGCTTTTTATACCAACTAAGAAATCCTGTTTAAGGTTTAGGCCTAAATGGATATCAGATGAATTAATGCAGCTCGTGGCAGAGAAGTAAAATGCATGGGATGCATATAAATTATTAGGGGACACAGAAGCCTGTGGCAGATATAAGATAGTCTGTAATCATGTCACTAAGGAGGTTAGGCAGACAAAGGTTTTTTATAAGTTTGAGCTTTGAGAAACTGCATTCACCACTTGCCAATGACAATGAAGTGTGGGAAGCATCCTTAGAGCAACAGAAACATTAGGCACATTATCCAAGATCCATCCTTTGCCAAAGATTACGAGAAATCTTTGGCAAAGGATGCAAAGAAAAACAGCAAAAAGTTCTTTATTTATGTAAACTCTAGAAGGAAAGGGATGAATCAGATTGGTCCACTTAACATATATGATTTGACTGTTGATGATCATTCTCAGATCGCTGATAAACTGAATGAGTATTTTGCATCTACATTCACAAATGAGGAGTTATCCGAGGAGGGGAATGATATTGATGAAGATGTGTCATGGTTAATGTCTAAGGTTACAGATGATAGGAAGGTTGGCAGGGCTGTTAATGACAGTAATGATAGTATTCCAGTGCAACAGGATCTGGAAAAGTTGAGCAGATGGGCTGAGAGGTGGCAGCTGAAGTACTGCATATGGATAGCAGTAACCCCAGAGTAACATATCAACTGGGTGGTACTACCCTCAGGGTAGTGGAGAATGAAAAAGACCGAGGGGTAATTGTGCAGTCAGATATGAAGTTTTCTGAGCAGTGCAAAAAAGGCTGCAGTGGTTGCTCAAGGTCTCTTGTCAATGATAACAGAAATTTTTCTATCAGGAATAAGGAGGTGATTGTCTCCTTGTATAACACAATGGTCAGGCCACACCTTGAGTACTGTATACAGGTCTGGAGGCCTCATATTAGGAAAGATGTAGAGCTGCTGGAATAGGTACAGAGAAAGGCAACAAGATTGGTGAGGGGAACTGATGGTTGGTGTTACCAAGAAAGGCTTAAGTTCTGCAAATCGCAGCTTTTGGAGACTAGACACCTGTGAAGTGATCTAATTGAGGTTTATAAGACTTTGAATGGATTGAACAAGCTCAATGCTAATGGGATTCTTTCTCTTTCTCAGTTTACTTACCTGTTGGGGTATAAATTCAAATTGAGGAAAGACAATTGTAGAATAGATGTGCAGAAATTTGCCCTTAGCTAGGAGGTGGTTGATAGTTGGAACAAACTTCCATCTATTGTAGTGGAGGTCAGCAACTTAAATAAGTACAAGGCAGAACTAGACAAACATTTGGAGTGAATGGATGAGTGAAATGGGAAGGGTGTTTATTTTTTTTTTTTTTGGCTGATGCTATATAAGCTTGCTTTCTTGCATCATATGCCCTACTAATGCTAATGATAATATGATACAAGAAAGCAAACTTACATAGCATTGGCAGAAAAAACAAAACCTTCCTATTTCACCCACATATTCGCTCCAGAAGTTTGTCCAGTTCTTCCTTGAATCTATTTATGCTGTCAACTTCCACAACAACAGATGAAAGTTTGTTCCAGCAAACAAACTCTTGCTGGCTAAAGGAAAATTTCTGCATATCTATTCTGCAACTGTCTTTCCTCAATTTGAATTTATGTTCCCTCTAGTTCGCAATCTGAGCAAGAGGAAAAATCCCATCAGCATTGAGCTTTCTCAAAACGTTTAAAGCCTTATACTGTACACCTCAATTAGATCACTTCACAGGTGCCTAGTTTCCAGTTGCTGCAATTTGCAGAACTTAAGCCTTTCTTGGAAAAAGACCACCCATCTGTTCCTCTCACCAATCTTGTTGCCCTTCTCTGTGCTCATTCCAGCAGCTCTACATCCATCTTAAAATGAGGCCTCCAGACCTGTATGCAGTACTCTAAGTGTGGCATGACCATTGGCTTATTTAAGGAGATAATCACCTCCATATCTCTGCTAGCAAAGTTTCTGTATATCATTGACAAGACCCCCATGATCTGCTCTGGCAGCCTGTCTGCACTGCTAAGAAAAATTCATATCTGACTGCACAATTACCCCGAAATCTTTTTCATTCTTCACTACCCTGCGTGTAGTACTGCACAGTCAATATGTTACTCTGGGGTTAGTGCTACCCATATGCAGTACTTTGCATTTGTCAACATTAAACTTCAGTTTCCACTTCTCAGCCCATCTTCCAAATTTTCTAGATTCTGTTGCAGCAGCATACCTTCATTACTGTCATTAACAACCCTACCAGCCTTTGTGTCATCTGCAAAATTGGATATTAAGCCTTCATCAATATTAGCATTTAGCATTAGCATTAGTAGAGGCATATGATGCAAGAAAGCAAGCTTATTCAGCATCAACCAAAAAAAAAAAAAAAAAAAAAACAACCATTACTCCCATTTCACCCCTCCATTCGTTCGAAATACCTGTCCAGCTGAGCCTTAAATTTGTTTAGGCTATCAACTTCAACAACAAGCGATGGAAGTCTATTCCACAAACCAACTGCCCTCTGGCTAAAGGCAAATTTCCGCACATCTATCCGACATCCGTCCTTCCTCAATTTGAATTTATGCCCTCTCAGGTGATTATTCTGAGCAAGAGGAAGAATCCCATCGGCATTGAGCATGCTCAAGCCATTCAAAGCCTTATACACCTCTATCAGATCACCTCGCCGATGCCTAGTCTCCAGGCTCTGTAATTTGCAAAACTTAAGCCTTTCTTCATAAGAGCAACCCTTTGTTCCATTCACTAATCTTGTTGCCCTTCTCTGTACTCGTTCCAGAAGCTCTACATCCTTCTTGAAATGAGGCCTCCAGACCTGTACACAGTACTCAAGGTGTGCCCTGACCAATGCCTTATACAAGGGAATAATCACATCCCTGTCCCTGCTAGAAAAATTCCTGTATATCATTGACAAGACACCATGAGCTATTCTTGCAGCTCGTCTGCACTGCTCAGAGAACTTCATATCTGCTTGCACAATAACCCCCAGGTCCTTTTCATTCTCTACCACTGTCAGCGTAGTACCACAGAGTTGATACGTTGATCTGGGGTTACTGTTTCCCATATGTAGTACTTTACATTTGTCAATGTTAAACTTCATTTGCCACCTCTCAGCCCATCTGATCAACCTTTCCAGATCCTGTTGCAGCAGCATAGTATCAGTAGTGTCCTTAACAACCCTGCCAACCTTTGTATCGTCTGCAAACTTGGACATTAAGCCTGATACACCATCATCAGTATCATTTATAAATACAGAAAACAACAATGGACCCAACACTGAACCCTGAGGAACTCCACTAATAACATTAGTCCACGTTGTGCAGTGTCCATTGATTACCACTCTCTGTCTTCTGCCACCAAACCATCCCTTTATCCATAGCAGCAATTTGCCTCCAATGCCACACTTCTCCAATTTGTGCAGCAGTCTTCCATGCGCAACAGTATCAAAAGCCTTTCTAAGATCCAAGTATATAATATCAAAGTTATTCCCTGCATCCAGTTCTTTTGTGACTACATCATAGTATCCAATCAAATTGGTCAGACAAGACCTGCCCTTAACAAACCCATGCTGTGTCTGAGCTATAACTGTATTCTTGTCCAGATGATCCTGCAGTGCTTCTTTAACCAGTGCCTCCATTAATTTTCCTGGAACCAAAGTTAAACTAAAAGGTCTATAATTACTTGTGTCAGCCTTTGATCCTCCTTTGTGAATTGGGGTTACATTTGCACATCTCCAGTCCATGGGTACCTCCCCTGAGTCCAAAAAAGCTCTCATAATTATGGCTAGGGGTTTGCTTACTTCCTTTGCTGCCTCCTTTAATATAACTTGATAGATCCCATCCGCCCCGGGTGCCTTTTTTATGTTTATCCTCAACAATTTCTCCTCCACTTTCCTCTCAGTTATTAGAAAATCATCTAGCTCACTGCCAATGTTTACTTCACCTACGACATTCCCCTTCCTGAATAACTCCTCATGTGTGAATGTAGATGCAAAATACTCGTTTAGATTGTTAGCCACCTGAGCTGGATCCTCAACTGTTGAACCATCAACATCCAGTGGACCAATCTGATTCATCCCTTTCCTTCTTGAGTTTAAATAGGTAAAGAACTCTTTTCTGTTTTTCTTTGCATCCTTTGCCAAGGATTTCTCATAATCTGCCTTTGCCTGCCTAATCTCCTTTGTGACTTGGTTACAGACCAACTTATATCTATCATAGGCTTCCATGTCACCCATTAATTTGTATGTATCCCATGCATTTTTCTTCTCTGCCATATGTCTCATTAGTTCATCTGACAACCATTTAGGCCTGAACCTTGAACAATATTTCTTGGTTGGTATGTAAAGCCTGGTAGCTTCCAAGATTAGTTCCTTGAATGCTTCCCATTTTGAATTTGCTGTTGGTAACATCATCAGTTGTTCCCACTGTATAGAATTTAAATACTGTCTCAGACCATCATAGTCGCCTTTACGAAAGCAAAAAACCCTTCCCTTTACCTCTGATGGTAGTTACCTCCTTGAGTAAATCCCACTTCAGCACACTGTGATCACTGCCACCCAGTGGTTCCTTTATCTGCAGATTCCTAATGCATGAAGAATCACTACTGATAATCAGATCAAGAGTATTACTCCCTCTAGTTGCCTCCCGGACATGCTGGTGTAGAAAACAATCATCCAATAAATCCACAAAAGCCTTGCTAGTGTGTGAGTGACCAACCCACAAATTCCAGTCAATATCTGGGAAATTAAAATCTCCCATTATAAGACTCTCTGATTTACTGGCCCATTCTATTTCCCTGTACAGTATCTTATTATACTCATCAGAGTCATTAGGCCTATAGCACACTCCTACTCTCAATTTTGATTTACCTATGCTTCTGTCACACCAAACTGACTCGACACTGCCCTGTCCATCGATGTCGACTGGCTTCACTTCCTTGGATTTTATGTGTTTTTTAACTAATAGCATAACCCCTCCTCCCTTCCTATCCTGTCTATCCTTTCTGTAGACGTTGTACTCCCCAAATTCCAGTTCTGCATTCCTTATATCTGTGTGACACCACGTCTCTGATATCCCAACAATATCTGCCTTTGATGTTTTGAGTAATACCTCAAATTCATCAAATTTATTTACTAAACTCCTAGCATTGATGTACACGCAAGTATACATGCACCTGTTTCTATTCTTAGCTACCCTAACACAACCCATGTGTTTACTTGTACCGCAATGACTTCCAGCAGTCTCTGAAATATCCTGCATCTTGTTTTTCAATAATATTTATCAATATTATTGATAAATATAGAAAAGAACAATGGTCCCAACACCGAACCCTGGGGAACTCCACTAATAACATTAGTCAATGAAGAGCAACTCCATTGATTACCATTGTCTTATCCCACTCAACCAGCCCTTGATCCATAGCAGCAACTTGCCCCTAATGCCATATTGCTCCAATTTGTACAATGTCTTTTATGTGCAACAGTATCAAAAGCTTTCCTGAAATTCAAGTTTATGATATCAAAATTATTTTTTGCATCCAGCTCCTTTGTGACCTTGCCTGATTAAATTGGTCAGGCAAGATTTCACCTTAACAAACCCATGCTGTGTCTGAACTATAACTGCAGTTTTGCCTAGATGATCCTGCATTGCTTCTTTAACCAGTGACTCCATTATTTTCCCTGGCACAGAAGTTAAACTAACAGGTCTGTAATTACTGATGTCACCCTTTGATCCCCCTTTGTGAATTGGGGATATATTTTCACATCTGCAGTCTGTGGGGATCTCCCATGAATCCAAGGATGCTTTCATAACTATGGCGAAGGGTTTATTTAGTTCCTTTGCTCCCTCCTTTAATACAACTGGATAGATCCCATCCACACTAGGTGCCTTATGTTTAAATTGAACAATTTTCTTGTGGCCTCTACTTCCCTACAGAAACCCTCATGTGTGAATGTAGATGCAAAATACTTATTTAGTTTTTGTGCTACCTGGGCAGGATTATCAGCAGTCAAAACATCGATATAAAGTGGACCAACTGATTCATCCCCTTACTTCTAGAATATAAATAAGTAAAGTAGTCTTTTCTGTTTTTTTCTGCATCCTTTGCCAAAGAGTTCTCGTAATCCTCCTGCACTTGCCTAACCTCCTTTGTGACTAGATTACAGACTAGCTTATATCCACCATAGGCATCACTGTCGCCTGATAATTTATATGCATCCAATCCACTTTTCTTCTCTGCTACAAGTCTCATTAGTTCATCTGACATCCATTTATACTTAAACCTTGAACACTATTTCGTAGTTTATATGAAAAGCCTAATAGTTTCCAAGATTAATTCCTGGAATGCTTCCCATTTAGAATTTTCTGTTAGTAACATCATCAGTTGGTCCCGATGTATAGAATTTAAAAACTGTCTGAGACCACCATAGTCACCTGTATGAAAACAAAAACCCTTCCCTTTACCCCTGATGTTAAATAAATCTTTAAAAAAATCTCACATCAGTACACTGTGATCACAACCATCTAGTGGTTCCTTTATCTGCAGATTCTTAATGCATGAATAAATAATAGGCCTGATAATGAGACTCAACATTGTACTGGCCACCTATATCAACTGGATGCACTTCCTTAGATTTTATGTGTTTCCTAACTAACAGTATAATCCCTCCTCCCTTCCTATCTGTCTGCCCTTTCTGTACACATTATACTCCCCAAATTCAAATTCTGTATGATACCATGTCTCTGATATCCTAACAATATCTGCCTTTGATATCTTCACCAGCACTTCAAATTTGTCAATTTTATTTACTATACTCCTAGCATTGGTGTACATGCATTATACATGTACCTGTTTTTACTCTTAGTTTTCCTAACAGAGCCCATGTATTTATTTGTTCCATGATTACTCCCAGGCATTCTTGAAATCCCCAGCAACTTGTTTTCCAGGCTGCTGCTCATTCCAGTAGAAGCAGTGCAAGCATCACTTTCAGCACTGCCTGTGACCATTGTGAATCTATTAGTCTGTGTATTCCCCCCCCCCCCCCCGAGCTAGCAGTTTTCTGACCTACCTAACACTGCCCCGGTAGCATCAGCAAATATTCTTGCACCCTTTCTATTTAAGTGTATCCTATGTCTGTATGAGCTGTCTCTCCTGTTAACAAGCACAGATCACTCTGAAAAAAAATTTAACACCATGAGCCTTGCGCAAGTTAATACTTGTTACCCTTTAATTTTCATGTTTTTGAAGTCTGAAAAATTATCTGTCAGGATTATCGATTCTACACTGATAGTGAAATGAAGCAAGCTATTAAACAGTGGTGCGAGCAACAACCAAAATAATTAGGTGTAAGGTATAAAAATTCTCATGTGCAGTTTGGCTGAATGCCTAAACTGTGGAAGATTTTGTTGAAGGATAAAATAGCAGTTATTGATGAAAAAAAAAAATTTTCATTTTACTTATCCTTGTACATTAATAAAATTATGGAGATAAAACACAGACTGTGTTTTATCCATTCTTTTCAATCTGCAACTAAATATTCCAGGGTTTTTCACTTGCCATGTTTTTGTCATAAAACATTTTAGACTAATTCATTCTCTGTAAAGCTTACTGTAACTTCAAGATGCTTGCAAAACATTTTTTATTTGGATGAATACTATGCCTGTATCTTGAATTTGGAAAAATGTTCAGTTATTTCTTACTGGGATCGTTGCAAACAGACAGTTTTCAAATATGCATCTACTTTAGGGCATTATTGTTATTTCCCCTGATGTGGGAGGTTTCCACCTGGTAACAGGTACTAATACTAAGTGTGCAGGGTGGTTGTTATGTTCAGTATTACTGTTAATAGAGAAACTCTCTAACTATTCTACAGGTGTTCAGGATTGCAATTTTCTGGAATTCCTTGTAATAGTTATCTGGGAGGCCTATTGCTGCTAGGCTCTTTGGCACCATGTCAGTGATTGGGATGGTCATTACTTTTTCCATATACTACATCTTTTTGACCTCTTGTCTTAAGTCTGTGTACTTCCTGATCTTTCCTTCGTAATTTTTCTGAAAGTCACCAGTATTGGGTGCCGGTTTGGCAATCAGGTAAGTAGTCTTTTTCTTCTTGTCGATGAGAGCTATGTCCTGTCTGTTATGTGGGATCGTCTTGTCTGTTTTTATGGCAGCTTCCAGTAGAGCTTGTGGGTTGGGGTCTCCAGTACCACCTGAGGCTCATACTTGTAGTATAGTACAGTACACTTTCTTGTAGCAGCTGATATTTCCTCACCAGCTTCTGATGTATTATCCTGGCGATCTGGTCATATCTATGAGTGTACCCTGTCTGGATGATCACACTGCATCCTGCAGTGATATGATGGATGGTGTCTGAGGCCAAGTAGCATCATCAGCGTGTATCATCTGTCACTCCAGGTTCTTTGGTGATATATCTTCTATAGTTCCTGGTTTTGATTAGCTGCCTTGGATGGCCATGAATCCTTCAGTCTTGGCAAAGAGCCTCCCACTCAAGAGCCATGTATTGGAAGCCACTTCATCTGTGTGGTCTTGGAGGTCATTATAGTATTTTCTTTGCGCACCTTTCTATCTTTGTTTCTTCCATCTTGGCAGGAGGGTCTCCATGCTTAGGTTGGGTGGGGGATATGCTGCTTTTCTATCTTCCTTATGGCCTGGTAGAATGGCACTGTTTTTCTGGAAGTAATCCTTCAAGTTCTCAATTTCTTTCTTCTTTTGCTTGATGAGGTCTGTCAAACCCCTTCCTCCTTTCTGAGCTATGAACAATGTCTCCATGACTGACTTTGGGTGGTGTTGATAGCTCTTCATCATCCTTGTCTTTCTCATGATCTCCAGCTCAGTGTTAGTCCATTTTATGAACCTGAAGGTTATGTTACCACTGGGTCTGAATAGGTGTTTACGGCTTTCACTGTATTTCCTCCATTCATCTTTTATTTGAGCAGGCTTCTGAGTCTCTGATGGTATTTTTTGGTCAGGCAGGCCGTGATCTCCTTGTGCTCTAACTGCTGGGTCTCAGCTCCAGATATTTGTAGGTTTCTCTCCTTGTCTGGCTTCTATTTCTTTACCAGTCTGCAGCTGGTAGTTTCGGCCGACTAATTTTCCCCGGTACAGTCCATGTGTCTTGCATTTGTCTAGTCCAAATTACATTCTGATGCCATTGCTGAATTCTTCCATGATCCAGAGTAGCTGTTCATGTTGCTTCTTGGTTGCCCCATACAGCTTGATGTCATCCACGTACATCAGGTGGGAGAGAGTATACAGGTGTCTCCTTCCTTATTTGAGGGTATATCCATACTTGTTGTTTTGCATGGTGGATAAAAGGTTGAGTGCTAGACAGAACAACAGTAGGCTTCTCAGGGCATCTTCTTGAAAGATTCCTCTTCTGATGGAGAGGGACCAGTCTGGTTGTGATGTTCTCAGAGCCGGATTTACACATAAGCTACAGCTTAGGGCCTCATGTTACAAGGGGCCTCACTCCACCTTAAAAATTCTTTTTTAATATTGTCACAGTGAGCCGGTGAAGGGCCTCATACCTGTTATAGTTTAGAGTCACAAAAAGTTTAAATCGACCTCTGGATGTTCTTGACCTTAATGGTGGTATATCATTTCGACACTGTTGCTTCTAGGAAGTATGCACATATGCAAATAAACTTCCAAATAAGGAAGTTTATTTGGTTGACTTTTTAGATCTTCAGTGTCTCTTTTAACCAGCTATGAGGCATAGAGCCAAAGGCATTGAGTAGTCAATGTAGACCATATACAGGTTGCAGTGCTTCTTGTAGGTGTGTTTCATACTGCTGCATCAGTGGTCAATTGACATGACATCCTTCCATCCCTTCTGCTATTCAGCTATATTATTCTGGCTTTCCAAGGGCCTGGTATCTTTTTGGTCATGCAGCTGGTCAGGATCTTGTACATTGTTCTGAGACAGGTGATTGGCCTGTATTTTGCAAGGTTTCCTGTATCTTGGTCCATTGGCTTCAGGTATGTGATTCCTTGAGTAGGAAACTCTGGGTGACATCATCTGGGTGAAGTGCTCTGCTAGGTGCTTATGAGTGCAAGCAAACTTCTTGTACCAGTAGTTGTGGATGTTATCTATTTCCAGGGCTTGTCAGTTGTGGGGCTTCCCAATCAACAATAATAATAATAATAATAATAATGCTAATGCTAAAGGTTGGTTGCAAAAATTTAAGTGTCATGGTATAAAATATCTGAAAATTGTGGTGAGTAAGTTCTGCTGATCGTGACACAGCTGAAAATTACATTGACATATTTGCCAAAATAATATCGAATGAAAACCTTGGTTCTTAACAAATTTACAATGCTGATGAAACATCACTGTTCTGGTGTTGTGTTCCTAGAAAAACATTTAACGATGACTGATGAGAGAGCACTGACATGTGTTAAGGATGCCAACGACAGTTTGACTCTTCTAGTGTATGCCAATGCTGCAGGCTCACACAAGTTAAAGTTGGCAGTGATTTGAAAAAGCCAACATCTGAGATATGTGAAAGGTGTATGCAATTTACCTGTGCATTATTGTGCCAACATGAAAACATGGGTAACCAGAGAAATATTTTCTGACTGGTTCAATAACCACTTTGTACCAGCAGATGCTCATTACAAGCAAGCTGGACTGAAAGAAAATTATAAAATGTTATTGTTCTTAGACAACTGCTCTTCACCTCCCCACTGCTGAACCTCCTGTGAAAAGTAATGTTTTCAACATTTACTTTCCTAACAATGTGACATCTTTAATACAGCCTTGTGACTAAGGAATTTTACACTCCACAAATAGCCAATATAAAGATTGATTTTTTTTTTAACTATGTGCTTAATGCAGTTAATGGAGGCATAGGAATCCAAGACTTCCTGAAAGAGTTCAATGTTAAGAATGCCATTTATGCAGTTGCTAATACTTTGAACAATGTCAATAAAACAACATTAACAAATGCTTGGCACAGATGTTTGATGAAGGTGAACCTTCTGGTGAAGACTTTGAAGGATTTAGTGTCACTAAGGAAAAGAAGATATATGAAACCTCCTTGCTTATGCCAAAGGTTTATCATCTGACAGTGTAAATAAGTTTGAGGAAGCTGACATCGAAGAAGTGCTGAACATTGACAGTGATGCACATGTTGCGCATTTGTTGAGTGATAGATAAATTGCTGAAATGGTGTTAAATCAAGATAAGCATGAGGATAGTAGCGAACACAAGAAAAAAATCCCCATAGACAAGTATGGTGAAAATGTGTGATCAGTTAATTGTTGAACAATGTGCATTTATCAGTGAGCAAGGGATTATGGCAGTTTACTCAATTAAAGAGAGCCTGCTTGGGCAGAAATTAATGTTAATGAGACTGACGACACTGGAAGAAGTCTAAAAGGCCGTCTGTCGTAGTACTGCTTCATCACCTGTGATTCCTGTTCCTGCCCTATCTACAGATGTCTGACTCCAAGTCATTGATGATGACAACAACACTAATACAACCTCTTCTTGAAGTTTCTCAAGTCAGATGTAATGCACCTTTCCTGCATGTATATATGCAGGTATTTAGCTTAGTTTGTATATGTTTGAAGTTTAATCGAATGTTTTCCTTACAAATAAACTGTATTAGAATATTTATGGTCTATATTTATGCCACCATTTCATGTACTTCTGCACAAATAAATTTTTTTTTTTTAACTTTTGAATTTTTGAATAAATAAAAAATGCTACACAAATAAAAAATGCTACACAAATAAAAAAAATTTCAATTAATCTTATTTTCCATTAGAAAATAAAATTAACAAGTTTTAGAAGTAGTTTCAGAATGTTAGATTTTAATCAGCAAATTTTAGAAGTCAAATTTTATTTATTAAGTCAATGTAAAAACTGATTATTCTATAAATTTTTTTCTGCTTTCATTTCAAACTAATGTTATTTTTCATTAAAAGAGTAAAATTAATAAACAGATTTTATTACAGGTCAGTGATGAAGCTTTTTTTTATGGAAGAAATAAGGAAGGTGATATACTTGTGGCACATATTATTAGAAAATGCAAAAGCCAAGGAGAAGTATTATTATATTTAAAGTTAGCTAACGGAGACTGTTATCAGCTCCCTTTTCATCCAGACACACGTGTATATACAGATGTGGGCTTATTTAGAGCAGCAGGATTAACCTTAAGGTGTCTGTGTCCACTTCGTAGATGGAGAATTTCTTTCAATGGGTTAATGAGGTATTCTTTGCATACATTCATGTGAATATTTGTGTCAATGTGCAGTAGGGTCTCAAAGTACATGACACTGCATGTATGCGAATGACCCCCTGATTCATACTTATTTTCGTGTATGGCTTGTCCATTATATGATGACAGTTGGTGATGCATGAGAGGAGAAGGGAGACACTGGAAAGGGGAAGATCTATGTCATAGAAAATGTGCAATTGGGTTTTCTTTTGGACGAGTAAGAATTCTGTACTTGAACTAGATAATACTTTATGGATTAATAAGGATGATAATGTGCATCTTTAGACTAAACACAGCCTCCTTTAAAGTGCAACCTTTATGAGAATGGACTCATTCGTACTGTACTTTATTTAATATTTATGTACATTCAGTTTACACAAATAAAGTTTATATGCACATATGCATGGTTTATATTTCACCTTAGTACCGTAGTTTTCTATAACCCTAACCACTAGGAACCTAACTTACACAAATTCTCACTTATGAAGGGATACCAGGAACCTAAATCTCATGAACATTGAGATCCTACTGTACTTAAACTCTTTTACTGAATAAACATGTAATTATGTATCATTCTTATATTTATAACACAAGTTTATATTTATAATAGTTTGCTTGCTTATTCTCATTGAAATTGAAAATTACTTCGAAAATGTGTAAATATGGGTGCACACTTTGAAAATTGCTTCTTCAACTTTTATAATGTATTAATTATACAGTATTCTTTGGATGTATTATGACATCCCAGTGAAACAGTTTATTTAATAAGTTTAAATAATTGCTATGTGTTTAATAGCTTTTTATATAATTAAGATCAGTCACCATTTTCTTGCATTTATGTTTATGTTTTAATACAATAATTTATATATTTATTTGGAATAATGCATACATTACAATCAATAGTTTGCCTGTATGCAGAAATACAAAATAAAGTTCATACAAATATATAGTAATAAACAATAATAAAGTTAAACATAAAAAAGGCTCCTGGGGTAGATGCAATCTATCCAGTTATATTAAAGGAGGCAGCAAAGGAAGTAAGCAAACCCATAGCCATAATTATGAGAGCTTCCTTGGAAAGGAGGTGTGCAAATGTATCACCAATTCACAAAGGGGGTTCAAAATGTGACACAAGTTACTATAGACCTGTTAGTTTAACTTGTGTTCCAGAGAAAATAATGGAATAACCGATTAAAGAAGCATTGCAGGATCATCTAGGCAAGTCTGCAGTAATAGTTAAGACACAGCATGGGTTTGTTAAAGGGAGGTCTTGTCCGACCAATTTGGTTGGATACTATGATGTGGTCACAAAGGAACTGAATGCCAAAAATAATTTTGATATCATATGCTTGGATTTCAGGAACGCTTTTGATACTGTTGCACATGGAAGACTGCTGTACAAATTGGAGAGGTATGGCATTAAGGATAAGTTGCTACAATGGATAAATGATTGGTTGAGTGGGAGACGACAGAGAGTGGTAATCAATGGACACTGCTCTTCATGGTCAAATGTTATTAGTGAAATTCCCCAGGGGTCAGTGTTGGGTCCATTGTTGTTTTGTATATTTATCAATGATATTGATGAAGGTATATCAGGTTGAATGTCCAAGTTTGCAGATGATACAAAGGTTGGCAAGGTTGTTAACGATAGTAAAGACAGTATGCTACTTCAACTGGATCTAGATAAGTTGGGCAAATGGGCAAAGAAGTGGCAACTGAAGTTTAACATTGCAAATACAAAGTACTGCATATGGGCAGCAATAACCCAAGAGAAACGTACCAACTCAGGGAAGTGGAAAGTGATCAAGATCTGGGGATAATTGTGCATTAAAATATGAAGTTCATGAAGCAGTTCAGATAGGCTGCCAGGGCAGGTCATGGAGTCTTGTCAATGATATATAGGAATTTTGCTAACAGGGACAGGGAGGTGATTATCCTATTATACAAGGCAATGGTCTGGCTACACCTAGAGTACTGTGTACAGGTCTGGAGGCCTCATTTTAGGAAGGATGTAGAGTTGCTAGAACGAATAGAAAGAAGAGCAACAAGATTGGTGAGGGGAACAAAGGGGGGTGCTCTTACCAAGAAAGGCTTAAGTTCTGCACATTGCAGCGCCTGGAGAGTAGGCACCTGCAAGGTGATCTGATTGAGGTGTATAAGGCCTTGAATGGGATGAGCAAGCTGAATGCTGATGGGATTTTTCTTCTTGCTCAGATTAAGAACTTGAGGGGGCATAGGTTCAAATTGAGGAAAGACAGTTGTAGAATAGATGTGCAGAAGTTTGCCTTTAGCCAGCAGGTAGTTGATTGGTGGAACAGATAGCCTAAATAAATTTAAGGCTGAGCGGGACAGGCATTTGGAACAAATGGAGGGGTGAAATGGGAGGTTTTTTTGGCTGATGCTTTATAAGCTTGCTTTCTTGTTTCATATGCCTCTACTAATGCTAATGCTAATCAATAATATGCAACTATTCACAGATATAACAATATATAATGACATATGACTAATAATATAAAAATTGAGAGGATAAGTATCCTTGATTAAACTAATTACCCTTAACATAATAGGTTAATAGTAAAAAAATGGAGGATTACTTAAGTACACTAAAAATCAGCTTCCTGAATGCATTTTTGCAAACAAAGTATCAATCCTCTGAAGATTAATTAGTTTCATACTATGAAATACTGGACTCGTAGATGAATACTTCATTCTAAAAAGAGACAAGGAGAACATGTATCGAAGACAGGATTTTTCTTGAGGAACATGCCAAGCAATGGGTTAGAAGAAGAAGAGAGTCAATAAAATCGAAAACTAAATTATAAATGAAGCCTGTTTGTGTAGAGTGATGTGATGGAATTCACTGTGTTTTTTGAAACAAAAATTTTATTTGAATATGTTTTTAAATACATTTCAAAGAAATTATAAATAATTTCTTTGAAAATATATGTAAAATATTTAAAAATTTTATTTGCTCTCAAATAATAAGCAATGACAAACAGTTGATCTAACTTGAATGCATTCTTCAGCCTTGTGAAGGAGTATCTGCAAGTGCGTTAGAATGTTGTAAACTTCAGTCTAAAAATGAATGTGAAACAGGTTGATTTGTTCAGGATATTTTACTTATAGTTTTTAATTTATAAATAAATAACTTGTATTATGTAATAATCATAAACCATATTAAAGTAAATGAGTGAAGTTTTCTCGATCTAAATAGTTATTTAATTTTATAATTGCTTACAAAGATAAGTGAAGAGTTCTCTGTTTACCTGTCAATTTCAGATATATTTTCATATATTCAGCACTGCAGAACACACATTTTAATGCGAGATCATACTTAAAAGTTGGTAGTGAACTACTGGTTCACTACCAACCTATTTCTTTCTTTCTTAGGTTGGTTGTGAACTATTGCTGCACTACCAACCTATAATAAAATAAAAATGATTGCAAAATACCAGCCAAATAAAAATTTCTGAGTTACCCTGAGAGAGAGAGAGAGAGAGAGAGAGAGAGAGAGAGAGAGAGAGAGAGAGTCAAAAGTAGAAAGGAATCACCAAGAAAGAGAAGAATGATGATATCCAGCTCAGGACCCTGGGTGTGTCAAGCCCATACTCACCAGATGTGAGCCCCTGGGGTTAGCCAAGAGTTTTTGTTGTAGTATGAAGAGAAATACTCCTTGTGGTGGCATAGGCTTTGGAAGTCTTTGAGCTATTGCTATAAGTTCACAGCACAGATCTTCAGCATCAATATCTTTGTTTCCATTGTGCATCAATGATTTTTCCAAATTCTTGCAGGCCCTAAGTACATCTTCAGTAGATTTTTTGTTGATACTGTATATATCATACAGGAAGCCAAATAGGGAATTATACTGATGTAGCTGTTGGAATCTCTCTTCAACAGATTGTATGGCTATGTCTAAGACAGCATAACAGACTACTTTGAATAACTGCTTTGGATCTTTCAGTGCCTCTTCTTGGGCGTCATGCTCAAACTGCTGTTTCTTTCTCCTATTTCTAACTTGTTCTGTCTCAAAGTTTGGTAGTATCTCTAGCTCAATAGCATCTTTTTTTTTTATAGAATTTTTTTATAAAACATTATAATTAATTATAATTCATAGCACCATTGTGGTATTTATCTTAAAATAAAAAATATAAATTGTCAGTTGCATTCATTTTTTATGAGTTAAAAAAACTAATCTGTATAAAACTGTGCCCCTCAAAGGTCAGTACTGCACCCCTCTGAGGTCTGACCCTAGGTGGCAGCCTAGTTGGCCTAATGATAGCACTGGCCCTGTTGACGCAGATCCAGACACGAGAACTCTCTGTCCTCTGTGATCATTAGTGGGGATGTGAAGCAGAAATTTCTCTGAAACACATTGCATTTCCAAATCTTTTGTTAAAATTGACTAATATGTTCCATATGAAATACCAGTTTCACTGCTGCAGTTAGTTGAACTTTGATTACTCCTGATCAGATGAGAACATAAGTAATTTAATTATTGGCACTTTATATGCCAGAGTAAAAATCTTCTTTGGACAAGCAACTCTCTGTAAACTTTTGAAACACTGAAAAGTCTTCAAATTACAGCATCTTCTCTAAAAGCTGTTTTTAATATTTTTTTTTTTTTTTTTTTGAATTTTTTCCCAATTTGAAACAAAAATTGATACAAATTCACAACTCAGTAAAATCACTCATTTTAAAATATGACAAAACATATAAAATAACTTCTATTTAACATGCACTAATTGACACTGATTGAAGGTAAATGGGTGAATCATGTGTTACCATGTCCAGTTGAGCCACTGAATGTATTGTTAATAGATAATTGCTTGAACAATGCTCCATTAACATACAAGTGGCCTTAATCTTCCAGTACATTCTACTTCCCCATGGAAATGGTAATAATAGTAAACAATTGTAATAAATGGCAGCATAAAAATAACTTTAAAAATCAAAGCGATTGCACATGTCAGGTATTGTTATCCAAATTGGGGTTAAAAAAAAGCCAAAATTCTCTGTAATTCAGTTCCAGAAGTTGATTAAATTGAATTAGATGATAAATAGATACGCTCATGAGCCAAAACATTATGATCATGCCAGTCTCCTTGAGTGGACACATCTCACAGCACCTAGGGTGAGGTCACCAACTGGCACAGCATATGTAATACATGGGTAGTGTCTGTCAGTTTGTCAGTATGAAGCCTGTGCAATAGGGAAAGGTCCTTTCCTTTCTCCATTGCATGGGCATCATACATGCAAAGGGAAAGACCATCATCAACACTTCTGCTTGCAGTGGATACAGGAGCACTGTTCCTGGACATTGGCAACTGGAAAAGAAAAGAATTGCCTGGTCTAATGAAGCAAGATTCTGTTTCCATTATGCCAATGAATAGGTGCATATTCAACGGTGAGCAGGTGAACAGTTGCAACTAGACTGCATGGTTTGATGAAAACAGGCTGGTGGTTGTGGTATCACGGTTTGGGAGATATTTTTATAAACCTCACTGGATCCCCTCATCCCCATTGAACACATCCTCACCACTAGATCCTACCTTGGCATTTTTTTGGACCAGGTTTTGCCCTACATGATGACTTTGTATCCAGATAGCACTGGACTCTTTCAACTTGACTATACCCCCATATCTTAAGGCCCACATTGTGCAGGAATGATTCAAGAATCATGTCCAAGCATTTCTTTTCCTCTTCTGGCTGCTAAATTCCCCTGACATCAATCCCATTGAACATTTGTGGGATGCATTGGAACATGGCATTCACCAGTCTACACTAGTGCCTCACTCTGTTGCAAACTCTGGGACATCCTTCTGCCCAGATGGTCCAAGTTACCCAGGACACTTTCAACAGTCTCATGGAGTCGACGCCGTGCTGGGTGCAAGCAGCTATCATGATGAAAAGTGGCCCAACACTGTTAGGTAGGTAGTCATAATGTTTTGCCATAATGAATGTATAGAGGACATTGCTACATTGCACCACCAAATATGGAGGATGCGGAAAGGTCAGGGAATGACCACCGCATATCCCGGAGCAATATGGCCTTAGTTGCTAATGCTCCTAAAAACCAAACAACAAAACAAACAAACAGCTACATTGCTGCATCAAAAAAATAATAATAACCATAAGTGTTTTTATATAATTTTTTATGGTGTTTACAAATGTTTTTAAAATTCTAATTTGATATTATGGATAATTTCACTGTAATGTTGAAAAATGAGGTCAAAATAAGAATAAATTAATATTTAAAAACATTTTTATTTTTACAAATTTTAAATTCCATGAATATATTCACTCTGCAGAACTCACTATTAGCAGAAAATTTACTTCTGCTAATAGTGAGTGAATTCATTTTATAAACTTATTATTGAAAATGTTAAAAGATTTATTCACCCTTATGTTGTAAAGTACCATTAATTTTCAGGTCCAATTTAGGCTACAGTTTTTCCCTTTGCTCTTGATATAATTCGGTCTTTTTCAATTTAAGTATTATTTAACTAGCTACATCCAGCTAGTTAGATAATATTTAAACTAAATCCAGGTTCCATACACATTTTATTACAGGTTTATTTTGTGATTTTTAATTTTTTTTAATTTAAAGATTATTTCCTGTTCCAGTGTTTTTAGCTAGGCTGGTTTAAGCATTTGAGTTTCACTGTCATATTTTTGCAGTTTGTTTAATCATTTCATTATTTTTCACTCTGTAATAGTTCTTTCTGATGAAATACTGTTGTTTGAGTGTTCAAGTTTCCATCATTATATATTTAATAGTTCAGTTCTCTTCTTCCTTTAATCCTTAAGTGCTTAACTTCATAAATACTTTACTGTTGAAGCTGCTATAGCATAAACCTTCAGGCTTTTATTCTATCCCTATAGTGGGGTTTTGAGGTTGTTGAAATGTGGCTTTTGGTTTCTTTTGTGTACTGAAGCTTTGTCCTTGTGGTTCCCCTTATGGATGAAATCCTTCTTGATATAATTTTTAATCAACTTTCTTGTATTATATTTTATTTAAAAAAAAAATTTGCACCCATTGTAAGCATGTACTGCAGAGGAAATAAGATATTCTCAGCAAGTATTGTGTCCTTTCATAAGTGTTTTTGAAAATATTCTTTCAAATTCAACACAGTGTACTGTAAAATAATTATTTTTTATTTTTTTTTATGGAAACCCCAAACACGAAAGGTATCAAAACCTATAGTACTTAGTACCATGCATGGGTTGAAAGAGAAGTATGGAGGGGATGCCGGATACAGTTGTAATCCCAATATCTCTCTTAACACATGTGTGATATACGTTATATATGAAGGAGCATCAGTAAGTCACAAATAAGCAAGAAATTGACCTGAGTATAGGAATTATTTTTCAGAATAATCACCAAAACATTTATACACCCGTCTTATCATTTTATCAAATTCTAGAAACCATTGTGTAAAAATATGCATCTGTGGTTATTATTATTAACCATATGGTGCAAGGAAGCCTGAGGCCTATGCTGCACCAGCCAAAAAAAATTCTGAGTTACTCTCAGAGAGAAAGAGAGAGGGGGGGGGGGAGAGGAATCACCAAGACATACATCATTTTTAACTTCCACATCATCAGAAAAATTGTTGCTGCCAAGCTCTTAAACACTTAGCAGTGTCTATTGTTTGGTCAGAGCTACAGGGTGGATGATCAACAAGGTCCCATCCCTAAATATTTAATGGTCTCTTGGATTACATGTACTGTATTCAGCCGAACATTGCCATTCAATAGCAATGGTCTTCCACCTCTTGCTAAAAACTTGTAATCATTCATTTACTATTACGTGATCTTTGAAAGGCATTACATAACAAAATTAACTGAAAGAGGAAAAACAAATTAACATATCTACTATTCCATTTTTCCATAATCCATCTTTCTATTCAATTAGTATTCATGGAGCTGAATTTATTTGTAACATACCAACTCTCCCCCGTGTAATAATAGTGTTAAAGCTACTTATATTTTTGAAAATCTTATGGTTTTTTGCAAAGGAAAAGCACCTTTATTTTTTTTTCTGTCCCAGTACATGGATATCTGCCATCACACATAAGATGAGAAGATATGTGAACTTGCAGAATAAATTGGCACACCAGAATTTTTTCCTTTCCAACTTATCCAGGGACTGACATGTTGAAATATATAGAAAGAGCACTTCATATAACCTCAAAAGAAGATTTTGAGTGTTCCATTATGTATATGTGGTTCCCATTAAATGGGTTCACGTTTCCCAATTTAACATTTCTCCTTGGCCCGCTTAGAAGTTGGCCTAGAAGAAATGTTCATAGGAAAGGAGAAGCAGTGAAGTGTTAACAGAAAACACTTCAAAATTTAACAGATAATTAGACTTAAATGCAGTTGAGTCCTATTTTGTTTGAACATGATTTTTAGTATAATTTCTCTATACTTGTTGAACTGTACAAAGGGTACTAGGAAAGTTTTGCAATACAGCTTTGTTTATTTAATTTTTTCAAAGTAATTTCCTCTACATTCAATACACCTCTCCATCCTCCGAAACCAATCTTTAAACCAGTTCTGCCAAGTTTCACTAGGGAGTAAAGCACACTCGTTGTCCCAAGCCCGTAGAAGGTACTCATCACTGGAAAACCGCCTCCCTTTTAGCTTCATTTTCACATGCGGGAACAGTGTAAAGTCGCAGGGAGCAAGGTCTGGACTGTAGGGAGGGTGCTCGAGAAGTTTCAGTCCTGTCGTTGTCAAATATTCGGTGCAGGCTTTGGCGCGGTTAGCTGGAGCATTATCGTGATGGAGGTACCAGGTGTCCATTCTTGACTTTGGCCGCAGGTTCTTCATAGATCCAATGACTTTAGGCAGGCATTGTTCAGTATACCACTTAGCTGTGACTGTCTTCTGCGTGTCCAAAATGACACGTTCCACAATTCCACTCGATTTGAAAAATACAGCTATCATTTTCTTCTTTACAGATCGGGATTTTCTGACAATTACGGGTGTGTCGTCATCATCAAAGACCCAAACTGTGTTTTGAGCCTTGGTCGGCAGATCGTAATAGTACAGCCAAGTCTCGTCACCTGTCACGATGTTATTCACATACCGAGATTGTCCCTTATCAAACTTTTTTAACATCTCCCGGCACCAAGTCACACGTCATGTCATCTGCTCTTCAGTCAGTTGATGCGGCACCCAAAGAGAACAAAGTTTCTTCACGTGCAAATGATCTTGCAGAATCGAACGAATTGCTGATGCATTTAGGCCCAAAGTATCCTCTATCTGTTGGTAGGTCACTCGCCTGTTTTCGTCAAGCATTTTCCTCACAGCAGTAAAGTTTTCCTCCGTAACTGACGTTTGTGGCCTTCCCGGCCTCTCAGAATCCTCCAGAGTGAAATTTCCCCTTTGGAATTCTCTATACCACCTGAATATCGTTGTACGATGTGGACAATCATCATCTAGTGCAAGAGTCATTTCTTCTAAGCACTGGTCTATGGTTAAACCACGCACGAAATTATACCGCAAAACTGTCCTTATCTCATTTCGTGACCACGATGCCATCGCAAGCACTTTACACTCTCACTACTAATGAATAACTGAGCCCATCGACTTGGTGCGGCGGCTACTATGCACGTATAAACATGTCTCAACATGCAGCAACAAGCAGCTTCCTGTGATTCATTGTTGCGTCATATTGCAAAACTTTCCTAGTACCCTTTGTATAATTGGTTTAGGTAAGTAGTGCTGTATAGCCTAATTGTGTGAAAGATATGCCACATGGCTTTAGAATTGCCTCCTGCATGTTCTGATGTTCAAAAGTCATACTCATGGCATAAATACTTGCATAGAATAATGGCTTTGGCTGAAATTTATTTTCATTAAAGTACAGTACTGTTGTAATTTTTTTTTTTTTTTTTTGTTATTTTGATCTAACATGAAAACAGAAAAATCCTGTCACACTTTATAATCAAATTCTAATACTTTCATGAAAGGTTTGCCCTTTATTCCAAAAATATATAAAGAATTTTTTGAGTTATTTTTCATGCCAGTCAAAAGTGGAAGCTGATGACATGGGCAGTTTTGTCACTTAAGTTTTTAATTGTGATTATTCTTTATAGACACATCTGTTCAAATAATTTTTTTTTATAATAACTTTATTAATCATTATGTTTATTTACAGGAAAGTGTCAGGATTAGTTAGGTCACCTGATGAAGAGGGTGTTCATGTAAAGTTTTCTTTCATGTAAGACATACTTCTATTTAAGCTTATTTAATGACTGCTTTAAGGTTTTAGTATTAGCATTAGTAGTGGCAAATGATGCAAGAAAAGAAACATACCAACCTCAACACCAGATGGAAGTTTGTTAAAGCAATCAACTATCCACTGGCTGAATGCAAATTTCCACACATCTATCCTGCAGCCATCCTTCTTCACTTTGAATTTATGCTCCTTCATATGTATAGTGTTAGATGCTGCAGAACTGAAGCCTTCCTTAGTAAGAGCATCCTTTTGTTTCCTTCACTGATCTCATTGCCCCCTCTCTGCACCTTTACCAACAGATCTACATCCTTTCTAAAATGAGGCTTCCAGACTTGTATGCAGTACTCAAGATGTGGCTAAACCATTGCCTTAAATAATGGGATAATAACCTCCTTTTAATGCACACTGCCCTACTTGAAACAGTGGAGCAGTTGTGGTTATGCAAAAACGTGCATTTATTCAAAGAAATTAATGGCATTTTGGTCCACCTTAGATTGTAATGGCTGCTATAGTGCATAGTGGAAGATTTTCTACTAATTTCTGTTAGAAAGTTGGTGGTATTGTGTCCCAATCTTTTAAATTATCCTGAGGGCCATCCTGGCCTTTCCCTAATTGTGCATTCCAGTTCATCCCAAAGTTGTTTATTTGGATTGAGGTCATAGCTCTGTGCTGACCATTACAGCATACTAATGCTATTCTCTTCAAACCATACATTCATAATTCCTGTTTTGTGGATGGAGCATTGACACAGAACATTGGAAGGTGTAAGGGCTGCTTCCATGAAATTGCCACACAGTAGGGCACATAGAACTGTCCCGAACATCAATATAGTACACAGAATTTATGGTTCCATTCACTGCAATCAGTGAACCTGGTAGCAGTGCATGAATTTAAGTTGCCTGATTCCGAAACCATACATTCATAATTCCTGTTTTGTGGATGGAGCATTGACACAGAACATTGGAAGGTGTAAGGGCTGCTTCCATGAAATTGCCACACAGTAGGGCACACAGAACTGTCCCAAACATCAATATAGTACACAGAATTTATGGTTCCATTCACTGCAATCAGTGAACCTGGTAGCAGTGCATGCATTTAAGTTGCCCGATTAAGTTACCTTCATAGGTGGTTAAGATTGACAGCTTGGGGAAATTCAAAGTCAACTGGATGAGGAGAGAGTCAAATAGGCAGTTTATTTTATTTTATTTTTTATTTATTATTATTTTTTTAATTTATTTATTTATTCATTTGCAACAAAAGCCTTAGGCTTCATTGCACTATATGGATAATATTAATAACCATCACTGAAGTGAAATTCACTGGTCTATACTTGCCCATCAGCACTTCTTTAGTTGAGCAGATTGCCCTAGAGTCTAGTGATGATCTCATTAATATCCCCAGTGGGGTGATGCATTCATATGCAGTATTTTTTTAGTATAACAGGATGTATACCATCCACTCTTGGAACTTTACCTTCTCTCAGTTTCAGTAGTTTTTCTATATATTTTTCTCTTAATTTTTATAAATTAAGTGATATATCAATCTCTGAGAAGATTGATATATCACTTAATTTATAGCACTCTGACTCCTTATCACTGATCCTTTGTGGCTTGAATAACCTTTCAGTAAAGATTCTTGTACCTTTTTAATTCATCAGCCATTATGCTTGGCTTTCTATGACTTTTTGAGTTAATTCAAATAAGCCTTTGATAGTTATTTCTCATACTCAACTTTCACCTGTCCTACCCTGTCAGTGGTTTTTTTACCTGTGTGCTTGTAATACTCATATAAACCAGTGCCTGACAATAGTCTGTAACTATCCCGTGCATTTTTCCTTTGCTCAATTGAAATCTTAACCTCTCAGGTCATCCATTTGGGCATTTTTTTTGCAAAGCTTCTCCACTAAAACAAATGCATTGGTAGCTTCCAGGATAAATCCCTTAAATGCTCTCATAATGAACTCATATCCAACAGCTCATAGTTGTCTCTCCAGTGAATTGATCCCTAGCTCTACTATAGTCCCCTCTCACACCCAGGGTCCTGAGCTGGATATCACCATTCTTATCTTTCTTAGTGATTCCCTTCTACTTTTCTCTCTGTCTCTCTCTCTCTCTCTCTCTCTCTCTCTCTCTCTCTCTCTCTCTCTCTCTCTCTCTCTCTCTCTCTCTGGGTAAATTCAGAAATTTTTTTTTTTTTGTCTGGTGCAGCATAAGCCTCAGGCTTCCTTGCACCATATGGCTAATAATAATAATAATAATAATTGAAGTCCTCCACTTTTACCCTTGACCACAGATATCTCTTTGGACAGAACCCATCTTATGACATTGGGGTCACTATATGCTATTGGTTCCTGCACTGTCAAATTTTGGATGCAGTTTATATCTTTGATGAATGAGAATCAGGTTATGGATATTAGAGCCCCTTGTACTTTCTCTGAAATGTTGGAATAAATTACACTCATCCAGATGGCTAAAAATCTCTTTGTCCATATTGCTTGTCCACAATTTCCATTCAATAAGAGGTGGATTGAAGTTTCCTGTAACAAAGTAATCACACTTGGCTGCTCATTCAAGTTACCTATGAAGATTTTTGTCATATTCCTCAGAATAATCATGGCTGTAAATTGCCTCAAATATCATCTTTCATTTACAGCATCACCTTTTCTTAACTTGATCTGAATGTGGGTGTAGTTTGATTGCTTTCAAAGAGCTTTTGATAAGAAGCACAACCCCTTCCCCAACATTAACCCTCCTTATCTCCTGAATACTCACCATGCTATACTCACCATAATAAAATTCTTCTTGCCCTATTTCTGGATGGCATCATGTCTCCATTAGTATGTCGGCATTACTTGGCCAAATCAAAAGCTGAAATTCATTTAATTAATTTACAGTTCTCCTGGCATTACTATGTGAGTAAATTAAATTTTCTGTCTTTTGGCTTTTTACAACCCTGATGCATTCCTTATGATTGCTTTAATGTAATTTTCCCAATGGTATGTGACTGCTGGTAGTTTTGAACTATATCAGTGTTTCTTTCTGTGTATAAGGTAAGGTAATTATGCACAAGTATGCATGCAAGGAGGGTGAAAGTGTGATTTTGGCTTGTGTCGTTTCAGTGGCTTCTCTAACTTTATCAGTCCACATTATCCCCACATTATCAGTTTCCTTAAACCTTTAAGGCATCCTCAATGATAGTAGCAAAAAATCTTGCACCCCTCTGTTCAATTGAATTCCATATTTATAAAACAAATTTCTTCTATTTAACTAGAGCAGGCCACACTGAGAAAAACTTTCTTCCATAAGCCTTGCACAGTCCCTCAAGTTTAGAGTTAATCCACAAGTCTTTTTTTATATATTCCTTCCTGTAATGACTTGACAGAACTTCTAACAAAAAAAAATCTTGTCCCTTGTAACATTTTTCCAGCATGACCTTATGTTTCTTTACCAGGTCATCAGTTTATATTTTAAGTCATTGCTGCCCACATGATTACCAAATCCTTAGTACTCTTAAAAATTGATAGCTGGTTAGTCAAATCATCAATTATCACATCTAGCAGACATATTCTGATTCCATCCCGTTTGTTTTTATATTATACAGTATGTTTAAGGTTTTCATTACAATTGAATTCAGTGTGGAATGCTCCTGTGAAACCAGAGCATTCCACACTGAATGATTTGGTCCTGAATGATTTGGTACTCAGGATAGCATAACTCAGTCTAAAATCAGATACTTAAGTTTCAGTGAGGTTCCCAGTTTGATTTTTCTCTTGGCTGAAACTCATGTTCTTAGAGACTTAATCTCTCCTAACAGCAGTGGTGGTCCCAGGATTTTATAAAGCAGTTTTCAGAAAATCATTAAGCTTTAATCTTCATGTTTTAGTAAAAAAAAATCCATATTACTGTATTTTGATCATAAGAGGGACTATAGCCCTATTAGCTCCTACCTGGGACTGCCATTGCATAACAATACACTGAGTTGTAATTTAAGGTTGTGGCACTCCCTACATCTAGCACACAGAAAAAATTGCCATCACTTAGAGAAAATTCTTCATACATGCAACAGCAATGGGAAAAAAAAAACGAGTGAATTGTCGTTTGTGACATCTGATGACATGATAACCATACCTTTTCCAATTGAAATCATAATTGCATTTAAGTAAAGATTTATATCAGAATAAGCACAATTACCTTTAAAAAATACACAATTAAAATTAAACTAAAAATACAGAAATAATCACAATATACTGATTAAGGTTTAAATTTACCTTTGATAACTTCTCTCAAACTGGTTCTATCAAGGTAAGCACACTTGATGAGTCACCTACCAATTTTGAAATCGAAATTAAAGCCTAGTCTTGTAGTCACCTACATTTCTGCTGGGAATTTATTCAAACTACTCACTTCCACAGTTTCTTGAAACAATTAGCTACCTTCTAGTTTTAGGCAAATTCTGTGCATCTGGCCTGCAGCTACCCTTCCTCAATTTGAATTTATGCCATCTCATGTACAGTCTGAACCATAGGAAAGATTCCATTAGAATTGAGCTTACTGAATCCACTAAAAGCCTTAAATATGTTACTCAAATCTCCTCCCAAGTGCCTAGTCTCCAGACACTGCAGTTTGCAGAACTGAAGCCTTTCTTGATACGAAAAAATATTTGTTCCTCTTGCTAATATCATTGCTCTCCTCTGCACCATGTTCAGACAGGTCCACATCCTTCCTAAAATAAAGTTTCCAGACCTGTATGCAGTACTCAAAATGTGGCCTAACCATTGCTTTTTATAACTGGATAATCACCTTGTTATCCCTGCTGATTGCAAAATTCCTGTATATCATTGACAAAACCGTGTGAGTTGAACTGGAATTCTGTCTGCACTGATCAGAGAACTTCATATCTGACTACACAATTATCTCTGGTTCTTTTTCACTCCCCACTGCCATGAGTGTGGTACCACACAGTTGGTATATTAATTTGGGATTACTGCTACTCATATGCAATACACTGCATCTGTCAATGTTACAACTTCAACTGCCATTTCTCAGCCCATCTGCCTAATTTTTCTTATGCTCCAATTTTTACAGCAGTCTTTTATGTGCAACAGTATCTAAAGCTTTTCTGAAATCTAAGTATATGATGTCAAAATTAATTTTTGCATCCAGTTCCATTGTTATTGCATCCTAGTATACAATCAGATTGGTCAGACAAGATTATCACCTTAACAAATCCGTGCATGACTGCAATATAACTGCATTCCTGTCTAGATGATCCTGCATTACCTCTTTGACTAGTAATGCCATAATTTTCCTTGGAACAGAAGTCAAGCTTACAGGTCTATAATTCCCTTAGCCATCCTTTGATCTCCCTTTGTGAATTGGGAATACATTTGCACATCTCGAGTCCATAGGAACTTCATCTTGAATCCAACTATACTCTCATAATTTATGCTAAAGGTTTGCTTATCTTGTTTGCTGTCTCCCTTAATTATATTAAAAAATATTAAATATTACATTATATTATATTAAACTGTAGCCGTTATCAATCCACTGCAGGATGGAAGCCTCCTCAACAATTCATGTTGAGGGAAATGGGCCATAATTTGCCACACTGGTCCAGTGCGGGTCGGCAGATCAACTCTATTTAGCAATCAGGGGCTTGAACTCTTGTCTACTCAAAGAGCATGTGCTTCTACACTCCCACTGCTGACCACTCAGCTACAGAGGCCACTATATTATATTATATTAAATAATTAGATATATCCATCCCAGATACCTTTTTTTAGATTTAACTTCAACAGTTTCTCTCCCACTTTTCTCTTAGTTATCAAGAAATTGTTTAGCTCCCGGTTAAAGTTTGATAACTTTCTGGCATCCCCTTCCCTAAAGAATTCTTTATGTGTGAGTGTAGATGCAGCTTGCCTGTTCAAGTGTAGATGCAGCTTGCCTGTTCAAGTGTAGATGCAGCTTACCTGTTCAAGTGTAGATGCAGCTTACCTGTTCAGTTTGTCAGCAACCTGAGCAGGATCATCAAAAATTAAATCATTGATATTAAGTGGATCAATGCGATTTCTCCCATAGCTTCTAGTGTTTACATAAGTAAAGAAATCATTTCTGCTTCTCTTTGCATTCTTTGTAAAGATACTTCTCATAGTCTGTCTTATCTTGCCTCACCTCCTTTGTGACTTGATTGCATACTAGTTTATATCAACTGTAGGCTTTTGTATTACCTGATAATTTATATGCATCCCATGCAGTTTATTTTCTGTCATGAATCTCATCATTTTATATTACATCCATTCAGATCTAAGCCTTGAATAGTAGCTCTTAGTTGGTATAAAAAGCCTGATAACTTCTCTGATTATTTTCTCTTATGCTTTCCATTCAAAATTTGCAGTTGGTAACATCATCATTTGGTCCCACTGCACAGAATTTCAAAACTGTCTAAAAGCAAAAGACCTTCCCTTTGCCCTCAACAGTAATTTTAAACTTTAAGTAAATTCCATATCAGTACACTGAGGTCATTGGCCCCTATTAGGTTTTTTTTTTTGCAGATTCTTAATGCATGAATGACCAGTAGCTGCTGATAATCACATCAAGAGTATTGCTTTCTCTTGTTAACTTCCAACATGCTAGTGTAGGAAACAATCATCCAATAAATTCCACAAACATCTTGCTACTGTATGAGTGACCAAACCACAAGTTTCAGTCAATATCTGGAAAGTTAAAATCCCTTATTATAAGACAGTTTGATTCACTGGCTCACTCTATTTCTCTGTGCAGTTGTTTGTTATGCGCATTTGCAGTCAGGACTATAACACACTTCTCTCTGATTTTTGCTTTCCCAGTGCTTATGTCACACCAAACTGACTCAACATCATGCTGGTTGCTAATGTAAACTGGATGCACTGACTTAGATTCTAACCAAGAGAATAACTGCCCCCCCCCCAATGTCCTGTCTGTCTTTTCTGTTCATATTGTACTCCCCATATTCAAATTCTGCATCCCTTTTATCTAAATGACACCATGTCTCTTATATTCCTACAGTGTTTGCTGCATTTGATGACTTAACTATACTTCATATTCATCAAATTTATTTACTATGCTCCTAGTATTAATGTATGTGCAAGTATACATGCAGCTAATTTTACTCTTAGTATCCATAATGCAAACCGTATATTTGCTTGTTTCATGAGGATCCCCAGCAAGCCTTGAAATTCCTGACACCTTGCTTTTCAAGCTCTCTGCAAGTTCCACTAGAAGTAATTCAAGAATCACTTGTATCTGTGCCTGCAGCTGCAATTAAAATATTAGTCTGTGTATCGCACCTAACTAACAGCTTTCTGACTTACATGCTAGAACACTGCATGAATAGTGTCAGCAAATATTCTTGGACTCCTTCTGTTGAAGTGTATCCCATGTAAAAACAGATTCCTCTGTTCAGAGGTAGACTGGGTCAAAAAAAATTCTTACCGGGGAAAACTTGTAGCGGCCTCATACTATTGTTTATGGCCGAAATCACATCAGCGTCTGCCCCACCGGGGTTTCCCCAGTGAGCCTTATGGCCAGTCTGCCTCCGCCCCATTTGCCAAGCACAATACCATAATGAGAAAAATTCTACCTCACAAACCTTGCCCAGTCTTCTACCCCAATTGATTGACAGTGACATATCTCATTACATACTCCCACCTATCTAGTCTGGACAGAATTGCAGATGCTTTCAGTTTCAATCTTGCAACCTAACTCACAACTTTTTTCTTAACATTATCCTGTACTTATTGAGTAAATCCTCAGATCACTTACTCTTAATATCATTAGTACCAATGTGTACAATATTATCACCTTTTTTTTGCCTTTAAAAGATGATATCTACTCTACAATGCCATCAACTTTTGCTCCAGACAGACATACCCTCGTTCTATTCCACCTATCCTTTTTTGCGAATCGCATTTCCCTGACAGTTGAGTCACTGACAACAGCTGCATCCTATGTGACCATCATACTCTCTCTCTCTCTCATGGAGGATCTCATTGTGCTTTGTGTTTCCTAAATGTAGTCTCCAGCATTGTGCTGGGCAGCTGAGTGCTTGAAGGGTCCCTCTCTTTAATTTCTTTGACAGCATCCACCCTGTTCCTCAAGCTCTCATATAAGCCCATCAGAATGCTGACCTGGTGCATAAAATCCTGATGCTCTCTACAACAAAAGCACATGAAGGCATCCCTCCCCAACCTGTATCATATCCTACTACAGATAACCACGAAAAAGGAACAAGTAGTTGCAAGTGTAGCTATGATTTATGAGAGAATCTCCATTGACAATTCTCTCCCAAGCCAAAGCATTCCTGCCACTTTGAGCTTTCTGCTTTGCTGCCCTTTTTTAAGGCATGATTCTTGTATAGATTTAATTAAAAATTAAAATTACCACATCAACTAAGAAATAAGAATATAACAATGTACTTTGTTACCAGCTCATGTTACCTATTACATGACATACTATTTCACTACCAATTTACGAATTTATACCTTGCTACCAAATTATGTTACATATTATACATATTGGAAAATTTGTTTAAAATCAGTTTAAAAACTAATTCTAAACAAAAATATAAGAAAACACCAATGATTTTTAAGTAATAAAATGTCTGTTTAGCAGAACTCAAAGGTGCCCAATCTGTAAGTACTCTCAAACAAAATCAAGACTAAAAACTAATCTGCCAGCAATTAATATACTTATGCCGTCTCAATACAACATCTAAGAAACCTGAAGTTATAAAAATACAACAATTTAATGCTTTACAAAATAATACCAACAGTATTTGTAGTATTTTGAATGGTGGGATTGAATCAAACACAGTAGAGAAGGAAAGGGATCTTGGCGTTGATATGTCAGATATGAAGTTCTCTGAGTAGTACAGCCAGGAAAGCCCATGGTGTCCTATCAATGATTTATTGATCAATAGCCTATAGAAACAGGGAGGTTATAATCCCACTGCATCTGGAAATTATTATTATTATATTTATTTTTATTATTACTAGCCATATAGTGCAAGGAAGCCTAAGGCTTATGCTGCACCAGCCAAAAAAAATTTCCGAGTTACCCTGAGAGAGAGAGAGAGAGAGAGACAGAGAGAGAGACAGAGAGAGAGTCAGAAGTAGAAGGGAATCATCAAGAAAGAGAAGAATGATGATATCCAGCTCAAGACCCTGGGTGTGCCCAGCCCATACTCACCAGATGTGAGCCCCTAGGGTTAAATTGTAAGACTCACTTTAAATACTGTGTACAAGTATGTGGACCTCACTTAAAAAAAAGATACTGAGATTCTTGAAAAGAGCCAAAGATGTACAACCCACTTGGTGATATTTAGGAAAGGGGAACTGCATGAGGAAAGACTTTGATTATGTGGGCTACAGATCTAGGCAACTAGACACCTTAGAGAGAATCTGTCTATAAGGCTTTGAGAGGAGATAGCAAAATGAATGAAGGAAAAATTTTGACTGTTATAAATGATTCCAGTACTAGGGGTCACAAATTCAAATTACAAGAGAAAGGTTTTCGCTGGATTGCAAGAAGTTTTCTTTTAGCCAATGAGTTGGTGATCATTGGAATCAGTTGCCTTCACAGGTGGTTGAAACTGACAGCTTGCAGAAATTCAAATGTCAAATAGATAATTACCTACTTGAGGAGGGAAGCACATAGTTAGTCTATTTTCTTATCTACTTTTTTATATATTTTATTTTATCTCTCTCTCTATCCTCCCTCTCTTTCCCCTCTACCCCCAGTGCAGAAAAAAAGCCTGTGGCTTCCTTGCACTATTTGGCTATTTTTTTTTTTTTTTTTTTTTTTTGTCCTCACCTTTGTCCATTATTATATGAGGTCAGTGTGTTTTGTTTTACTGTTTTGGGATGAAATTTTTATGGCCAGATGCCTTTCCCAATGCCAACCCTCACCCTTTATCCATGCTGGGGATATGCGGTGGTCATTCCCTGACCTTCTGTATCCTCTATATTGGTGGTCACGGGCTTGAACCCCAGTCTAGTCAGGAAGCGTGTGCTACGCACTGCTGTTCCTCCCCACCTGGCTATGGAGGCACCACTATTTGGCTAATATTAATATACTTTCTAAAATATCCTAGAGTATAATATTTAAAATATTAAATTTCACAATAATTTAAAACTTAGCAAGAATTGTTTGTTTGTTCGTTTTTGTGCTTGGCCAAAAGCAACATGACCATAATTAGCAAGAATCTACACTCAGTTAAGCATATGTTTACTCAAAAAATGGTTTGTGAGGAGGAGACATCCTTTCTTCAAACACCAAGGCAAGTGTGATTTGGTAAACTTCTGGTATAACCATACCTATAAACTTCTTCATGTGTGAATGCTGGTGTAAAATATTTATTCAGTTTATCAGCATCCTGATTGGAATCATCAATAGTTCTGCCATATATAAAAAAAATAAAAATATGTATATATTCTTGTTTATACTCCAGCATCACCACCAGATCAGTGGAGTTTACAGTAAATCATCAACACAGATATTAATTATATTTATCAGTCATAGGCTTGAACCCCAGTCCACTCAAAGAGCACATGCTACTGCACTCATGCACTCATGCCCCTGACCACTCAGCTACATCAGGCACATATGTGGGAAACAAAATATTCCATACACAGAGACTGTTTGGTCACTCTGTACAATATGTAACATTGTTTCCTAGTAATTGTTGTTCTTGTTCTCATTAAATAATGTTACTGCTGCATCACTTCTCAGCTTGAATGTAAGTAAAAAAATAAATAATTTTTTTTAAAATAGTTCTTCATTTATTGATTGTATTAAGCAAAATTATTTAGTGCTACTGCAAGAAACACTAAGAATTAGTAGTAGCTCCAGCTACTTCATCATTTCAGATATCAATACAGAAGCTCATATCAGCACTATGGTGTGCATGGCTTCTTGGCCATCTATGAATACATCTTACTTCCTCATGATGATAGTTATAAAAAGAATGTTTTCTTGTGTAACATTCTTTTTATAACTTTTCATCAAAGCTTTTCACAAATTGTAATATTTAGAATAAATTTTAGAATCATATTCCTTATTTATAAAGTTTTTGTTTTTTTTATTTGTATTGTATAACTTTGAATTGTTGATATTGCACTGAAAGCAAATCAGGTTAAATTTCTTTTAGTTACTATTTAAATTGCCTCATATGTATTAGCTCCTTGTAGAATGGTGTTATTGTTTCTTCTTGCTTATAGATGGATTCCAATTAGCATCATATATGATCACAGGATGCAAACTCATTCTTCATGTTTGGCAGACTATTTAGGAAGTATTAATTGGATGTGTACGACCTATGAGTTGAATTGGTAAGATAATTTAAATTTAATAAATAAACATTTAGCACTGGGGGAAAAGAGGATCAAAGAATAATTCATCTGCATGATATCTGATAAGTAACTCATATTTGCTATAACTCCTGAAACATTAGCATTAGCATTGGTAGAGGCATATGATACAAGAAAGCAAGCTTATGTAGCATCAGCCAAAAAAAAAAAAAAAAAAAAAAGAAACAAAAGAGATATAACAACAGTACTGATAGTGATATGAGGCTTACTAATTGCCAGTTTTTTTTGTTTTGTTCTTCCAAGTTAAAAGTGACTACACATCAAAACATCCAAGATTGTGTTTCACTAGCAAGATGTGGTATGGTATGTCTATCATAGAAGTTTAAAGTTGATAGTAATGAGTTAAACACGGAAGATATGCATTAATGTACCGACCCCAAAACAGTTAAAAATTTTCATGCAAAATTAGTTACCAAGGGTTCAGTCAAAGATTAAAAGAAAATACAGAGATTTAGAAATGATATATGGTTAATATCCATTATGATAAAATATATAAAAATATTTTTATATCTTTTTCATAAAAATATTCATAAAAATATATATATATATATTTTTTTTTTTTTTTTTTTTTTTTTGAACGAACAGAGGGGTGAAGTGGAAGTGTGTTTTTTTTTTTTTTTTTTTTTTTTTTCTTTTTTGGCTGATGCTGCATAAGCTTGCTTTCTTGCATCAAATGCCTCTACTACTGCTAAATACTAATGCTAATGCTATATATAAATATGTAAAGGCATTCTTATAACACATGGATTGGAAAAAAGCGAATTAGGTTTTTATTAATATTTATATCACTTATAAGCACAATATTGACACTAAATTGTTATTTGGTAACATTTCATGATCCTTTCTGAATCATATCATCAGACCTAAGTTGGGTTAAATAAGAAGAAGCAGTCACATGACACCACTGCTAAACTGGCATCTAAACTAAACTTTTTTTTTTTTTTTTGATAGTTTATCAGTGGTGTCTTATGAGTGAGACCCTCCTATTGCTTAATCCCATTTTGTTCTGAAAATAGGATTTGGAAAGAGTCCTGGAATGTCACCAGATAATAATTTAGTAGCATTGATATTGTAATTAATATAAGTATAATAATAAAGCTAATTTTTTTTCCAATGTTGTATAAGAATGCCTTTATATGAATTTATTCATATATTTTATCTTCAGTGTAGGAGGTCTTTTTCAGAACAGTCCATACTACTGCTCTGAAAAAGGAATTGCATAACTACACATGCTTACCTTGCTATGTGCAAGAATTATTTCAAAAACTGTGATAGATGCATAGAATTTGCTGAACTAGTCTAATCACAGAAAGAGGATTACCCTGATCTGGTCAACAACAGCACTCTCTGCTGAGATGAAGCAATGTTCTATGTTGGCAGATTTGTCAATTGCCACAAATTTCATTACTGGACAATTACAAACAGGAATGAAAGTGGAGAAATTGAAGTTCAGACCAAAAGTCACTATTTAGTTTGCATGGTAAGCAATAAACTTTGTTAGTCCATATCTTTTACAGGGTGAACATTATTTGTAGATGTTTAAAGATATAATATGGCCAACCATTTTACAATGAGAAAATGTTAAAGAACTGATGTTCATGAAGGATGGTGCTCCTTCACATTTTTCACTAACCAGCTGTGTATTAGTTATATCTCTAATTGCATAGTGGGCCAATTAAATGGCCCACTATGCAGGGCTGGTTCTAGAATATGGGGCTCTTTGTGCAGGCAGCAGATCTATAGTCATGGGGATGATGGATAATTTTTCTTTGGACTTCCTGCAATTGGCCTTAATAATAATAATAATAATAATAATAATAATAATCATTGTCCTTGTCCTATAATAGTATTCCTTTAATATTACTATTAGTATTAATATTAGTCACATGATGCAAGTAAGCCCTAGGCTTTTGCTGCACCAGCCAAAAAAATATAAAAAATAGGAATAGATTAATAATAAAATAAAACAAAATAAAATAAACTACTTATTTGTCTCCTTCCTCATACAGGTGTCTCTCCAGCTGGCCTTTGAATTTCTCAAAATTTTCAGCCTCAACCTCCCATAGAGGCAACTGATTCCGGTAATTTACAACATGCTGACCCAAAGAAAATTTCCTGTAATGCAGTCTAAGCCTCTTCCCCTGTAATTTGAATTTATGGTTCTTAATTCTAGAATCATTTATAACAGTTAAAATTCTACTCTCACTTTTTTAACCTTTTTTTACTTTTACTTCTCATAGCCAATCTCACCAGGCACATTGCCCATTTTGGACCCTTTCAAGAAGCATGATGTCTTTTTTTTAGGTGTGGTATCCATACTTGAATACAGTATGGATACTACACTTACAATTGCCTTATACAGTAGGGTTATATCATCCCTCTCTTTACAAGAAAATATATGATAAATCATCAGTAGGACATCATGGGCCCTTTTCACTGCCTGTCTATGCTTCTTAGAGAACTTCATGTGTGACTGTATCATAACTCCCAAATCCCTTTCTTTCTCTATTTTCAGTTCAGTCCTACCAAGTCTATAAGTTATTTTGGGGTATTTTTATTCCTGAAGTATAAGTCCTTTCATTTTACTGCATTAAAGCATAGCTAGCCACTTTTGTGACCATCCCGGAGGTCTATCTAAGTTGTCCTGAAGAATCTCTGCTTAGTGCTGATTATGTATTTGTAAATATGATTTGTTACATAAAATATATGCACTATATATTAAAATATATTTCACACTAAGACAGCCAAGGCAAGAGGAGTTTACAAAGATGAAAAACTCAGCTAAAAATCCTTGCAGAATTCTCAACAGCTAAGAAAGATAGATACAAGAAAGATACAAGGGTCGTTCAAATGAAAACAACAAAACCAACATTAAATGCATATTATGCAAAAACTGATGATCATCTTGTGTTAAATTATTGATTGAAGTCTCTTGGCAACACCAATCATTCACATCACACCATCTTGCTGGTGTTATTTGGAAACAGTATATTTTCAAGATGGATGCACCCTTGTACTCATGTACCAAGATAGAAATGCAATCTGTAATCTGACCTTTGAAAACTGAAGAAATAAAGCTTGCTGAGTTTATCATAGAATGTTGGCTGATTATGGTTGGATGAATAAGTTCAAAAATGGTATCGAATGTGTTGAGGATTCTCCTTGTCTAGGACAATCATATCATATTATGACACCAGGAGTCATAGTGGCAGTGGAATAACTCATATGAGGAAACCATCATATGACTATTGAAGAAATTTCCACAGCATGCAAGATTAGTGTTAGTTAAGTGCATTCTGTCATTAGCGTGAAGTTTCACTTTCAAAAAAGTGTGTTCTCAGTGAATTCCTTAGTCAATTTAATAATTGTGTGTTCCATGTTTCTGTATGTATGACCATGAAGCCTTCTTAGAACATTCAGTGACTAGAAGAGAGTCCTGGGCATGCTAAAAGCAAATTAGCAAATTTAGAGTGGCAGCATACACACCTTGACCAAAAAAAAAAACAATAAGTGTCCACACTCAAGCATCAGCCAGGTAAGTATTACAAGTGATTTTGGAACATCTGGGGGGGGGGAGAGAGAGAGAGAGAGAGAGAGAGAGAGAGAGAGAGAGAGAGAGAGAGAGAGAGAGAGAGAGAGAGAGAGCGCCTGTTTCAGGACTTACTGGTCCCTCATCAGATAGCAGGTGATCTCTAGTTACAGTAATCAAACAAAACAGTTCTAAAGTAGTGCAGTACCAGGAAAAAATTTGTTCTGCTGTGAGCATTAAAACCATTGTATTACCTCAGAAATTATTTAAATCCTTCTGGTGCACAAAAACATACAAAAGGGCAAGATATTCCTTCAAAATTCTTATAATTTCTCTGAAACCATATAGTACTAATTGTATTATAATTTTGAAGCTCTAACTTCATATATTTAATAAAAAAAAATTTTTATGATGTTTTGTCTGAGTTTTTTTTCAGCAGAAACCAGCTATAATGTTTTGCCTATCATTCATAGAATCAGAATAATGGAAATAGGCTCTGTGGGGGTGAAACGTCATTCCACAGTGTTCCTATCTGATGACTAAGTTTAGGTTTAGTGAATACTCAGACTGTTATCTGTTGATAACAGTCTCCCTTAATATAACTGGATAGATCCCATCCACCTCAGATGCCCTTCTTATGTTTAACTTCAACAATTTTTCATCTGCTTTCCTCTCAGTTATTACAAAATCATTTAGCTCCTTGTTAGAGTTCTTCCTCATCCTCTTCCCTAAAGAATTCCTCATGTGTGAATTTAGATGTAGAATACTCATTAAGTTTTTCAGCAACCTGAGCAGGATCATCCATAGTCAAATCATCAATATCAAGTGGACCAATGTGATTTAACTTCTTCCTTCTACTGTTAATATAAGTAAATTAGTCTTTACTGCTTTTCATGGTTATTCTTTTTTCAGAATGCTTTTGTAATTTGCCTTTTCTTGCCTAACCTCCTTTGTGACTTGATTTCAGGCTAGTTTATATCTACCATAGGCTTTTCTATCACCTGATAATTTATATACATCCCATTCATTTTTCTTCTCTGCCACATGTTTTAATAATTCATGTGACATCCATTTAGGTATTTCTTTGTTGAGATGAAACGCCTAATAGAGTCTATGATTAATTCCTTGAACACGTCCCATTTAGAATTTTGCTGATGGTAACATCATCCAGTGATCTTACTGTATAGAATTTAAAAACTGTCTGAGATCACTGTAGTCACCTTTATGAAAGCGAAATTGCCCCTCTACCTTTGATGGTAGCTACGTTTTTAAGTAAATCCCAAATCAGTACACTGTGTTCACCACCACCTAGTGGTTCTTTTAGCTCCAGCCTTAATGCATGAATAATCACTGCTGATAATCAAATCAAGAGGATTACTTCCTCTTGTTCCCTCTCTAACATGCTGCTGCAGAAAACAATTTTTTAACAAAACAGCAAAAGACAAAGCAAGACAAAAGTCTTGCTAACCTGTGAGTGTCCAACCCACAAGTTCCAGTCAATATCTGGAAAGTTCAAATTCCCCATTATCAGACATTCTGATTTACTGGTCCGCTTTATTTCTCTGTACAGCTGTTCACTGTATTCATCATATTCATTAGGCATATTAGCATCAGTTGAGGCATGTGATGCAAGAGAGCAAGCTTATATAGTATCAGGCAAAAAAAAAAAAGAAAAAAAAAAACCCTTCCCATTTTGCCCATTCAGTCACTTCAAATGTTTGTCTAGTTCAGCCTTAAATTTATTTAAGCTATCAACTTCCACAACAACAGATGAACGTCTGTTCCAACAATCAACTACCTGCTGGCTAAAGGCAAACTTCCACGCATCTATTTCACAACTGTCTTTTTCCAATTTGAATCTATGCCCCCTCAGGTTCTTAGTCTGAGCAAGCTTAAGTATCCCATCAGCATTGAACATGCTCAAACCATTCAAGGCCTTATACACCTCAATTAGATCACCTCGCTCCTCAATCCGATTGAGGTAATTGGATCACCTCAATCAGATCACCTTAAGTTTGCACTGCTTCTATTGGAATGAACCGCAGCCTGGAAAATAAGATGCAGGATATTTCAGAGACTGCTGGGAATCATTGGGGTACAAGTAAACACATGGGTTGTGTTAGGGTAGCTAAGAAAAAGAACAGGTGCATGTATACTTGCGTGTACACCAATGCTAGGAGTTTAGTAAATAAATTTGATGAATTTGAGGTATTGCTCAAAACATCAAAGGCAGATATTGTGGGGATTTCAGAGACGTGGTGTCACACAGATATAAGGAATGCAGAACTGGAATTTGGGGAGTACAATGTCTACAGAAGGGATAGACAGGATAGGAAGGGAGGATGGGTTATGCTATTAGTTAAGAAATACATAAAATCCAAGGAAGTGAAACCATTCGACATTGCTGGACAGTGCAGTGTCGAGTCAGTTTGGTGTGACATAAGCATTGGGAGATCAAAATTGAGAGTAGGAGTGTGCTATAGGCCTAATGACTCTGATGAGTATAATAAGAAATTGTACAGGGAAATAGAGTGGGCCAGTAAATCAGAGAGTCTTATAATGGGAGATTTTAATTTCCCAGATATTGACTGGAATTTGGGGGCAGGTCACTCACACACTAGCAAGGCTTTAGTGGATTTATTGGATGACTGTTTTCTACATCAGCATGTTCGGGAGGCAACTAGAGGGAGTAATACTCTTGATTTGATTATCAGTAGTGATTCTTCATGCATTAAGAATCTGCAGGTAAATGAACTACTAGGTGGCAGTGATCACAGTGTGCTGAAGTGGGATTTACTCAAAGAGGTAACTACCATTAGAGGTAAAGGGAAGGGTTATTGCTTTCGTAAAGGCGACTACGATGGACTGAGACAGTATTTAAATTCTATACAGTGGGACCAACTGATGATGTTACCAACAGCAAATTCAAAATGGAAAGCATTCAAAGAACTCATCTTGGAAGCTACTAGGCTTTACATACCAACTAAGAAATATTGTTCAAGGTTTAGGCCTAAGTGGATGTCAGATGAACTAATGAGACATATGGCAGAGCAGAAAAATGCATGGGATACATACAAATTAACACATGACACAAAAGCCTATGATAGATACAAGTTGATCTGTAACCAAGTTACAAAGGAGGTTAGGCAGGCGAAGGCAGATTACGAGAAATCTTTGGCAAAGGATGCAAAGAAAAACAGCAAAGTAAACTCTAGAAGGAAGGGGATGAATCAAATTGGATGGTTAAGTGGGAGAAGACAGAGGGTGGTAATCAATGGGTTCTGCTCTTCTTGGACTAATGTTATTAGTGGTGTCCCACAGGGTTCGGTGTTAGGTCCACTGTTGTTTTGTATATTTATCAATGATATTGATGAAGGTATATCAGGCTTAATGTCGAAGTTTGCAGATGATACAAAGGTTGGCAGGGTTGTTAATGACAGTAATGGCAGTGTGCTACTGCAACAGGATCTAGATAATTTGGGCAGATGGGCTAAGAAGTGGCAACTGAAGTTTAACCTTGACAAATGCAAAGTACTGCATATGGGTAGAAGTAGCCCCAGAGAAACGTACCAACTGTGGTACTACGCTTAAAGTGGTAGAAAATGAAAAAGACCTGGGAGTAATTGTGCAGGCAGATATGAAGTTTTCTGAGCAATGCAGACAGGCTGCTAGGGCAGGTCATGGGGTTTAGTCAATGATATATAGGAATTTTTCTAGCAGGGAAAAGGAGGTGATTATCCCTCTGTATAAGGCAATGGTCAGGCCACGCCTTGAGTACTGCATACAGGTCTGGAGGCCTCATTTCAGGAAGGATGTAGATTTACTTGAGCGTGTACAGAGAAGGGCAACAAGATTGGTGGGGAGAATGAAGGGATCCTCTTACCAAGAGAGGCTTAAGTTCTGCAAATTGCACTGGCTGGAGACTAGGCACCTGCGCGGTGATCTGATTGAGGTATATAAGGCCTTGAATGGGTTGAGCACGCTGAATTTTGATGAGATCCTTCCACTTGTTCAGATTACGAACCTAAGGGGCCATAAATTAAAATTAAGAAAAGACAGATGTAGAATAGATGTGCGGAAATTTGCCTTTAGGCAGCGGGTGGTTAATTGCTGGAATAAACTTCCATCTGTCGTTGTGGAAGTTGATAGGTTGAATAAATTTAAGGAGAAACTGGACAGGCATTTGGAGAGAATGGTGTGATTTTATTTTATTTATTTTTTTTTTGTTGGCTGATGCTGCATAAGCTCATACATTTGCTTTCTTGCATCACATGCCACTACTACTACTACTACTACTCTCATTTGCATAAAAGTTTTAATGCAACTGCTACATTTGATAAAGTATCTGTAAAATTGTTTTTAAAAATATATTGTAACACTTCAAATGGAATAATATTGTCTTTAATATAAATTTGAAGTATTCTAAGTTCTTCAAATAATGCTAAACCATCAATATCAGACTTGTTGTGATTAATGTCACTTAATTTATTATGTAAATCTTTGAAAAAAAGATTTAAGAAATCATTACCATTATTATTACCATTATTTTAAATTCAGAAATATTATAAAATATTTTAAATATTTCCACATGTTCTTTCATATTTGTAAACCTTTCAGTTGATAATAAAATTGTTGTGTCCATAATTTGACACTCTTTATGGACATTCTTTATGTGTCCATAAAGAGTGCAAATATTTTTGCACTCTTTCTATTTAAGTGTGTCGCAACCCTTTAGAAGCAGTCTCTCCTTTTAACAAATAGAGACCTTGCGGTGAGAAATCTACCCCACGAGCTTTGCACAATCTCTGTAGGGCTGAATTGATTGACAAGGGTCTCATCATATACTCCCACCCTCCATCATATCTGGTCAGAACTGCAGATGCTTTCAAATTTAATCCTACATGAATACATGAATAAATCGATAAGATAGTATTACATAAAAAAGTGAAAATTAATATTCTATAAAATTTTATGATATTTTGTACTTTTTCATATTTTTTTGTTTTTTTTACTTTTTTTTATATTTTTTCTATGTTTTTTGTGATTTTTTATACTTTTTTACTTTTGATGTTTTGTAATTTTTTACTTTTGATGTTTTTTTGTTTGTTTGTTTTTAGTTTTGAAAAATTTCTGTTTTAATTTTTGACAATTTCACTCTAATGTTGGGCAACCAAGTCAGTATAAGAAAATATTAATAAATAAAAGCTTTATATGTACAATTTTCAGTTTTCTGAATTTATGATTAGTAATCTATAATTAATGTATATTTGTGGTATACAGTCAAAAGGTTCCTGAATGAATACATTAAACATAACTAAAACAAGATGCAGGCGATCAAAATTGAGAGTAGGAATGTGCTATAGGCCTAATAACTCTGAAGAGTATAATAAGAAACTGTGCAGGGAAATAGAGTGGGCCAGTAAATCCGAGAGTCTTATAATGGAGGATTTTAATTTCCCAGATATTGACTGGAATTTGTGAGTTGGTCACTCACACACTAGCAAGGCTTTTGTGGATTTATTGGCTGATTGTTTTCTACATCAGCATGTTCGGAGGGCAGCTAGAGGGAGTAATACTCTTGATTTGATTATCAGTAGTGATTCTTCATGCATTAAGAATCTGCAGATAAAGGAACCACTAGGTGGCAGTGATCACAGGGTGCTGAAGTGGAACTTACTCAAAGAGGTAACTACCATCAGGAGTAAAGGGAAGGGTTATTGCTTTCGTAAAGGCTACTATGATGGTCTGAGACAGTATTTAAATTCTATTCAGTGGGACCAACTGATGATGTTACCAACAGCAAATTCAAAATGGGAAGCATTCAAAGAACTTACCTTGGAAGCTACTAGGCTTTACATACCAACTAAGAAATATTGTTCAAGGTTTAGGCCTAAATGGATGTCAGATGAACTAATATGGCAGAGAAAAAAAATGCATGGGATACATATAAATTAACACGTGACTCAGAAGCCTATGATAGATATAAGTTGATCTGTAACAAAGTTACAAAGGAGGTTAGGCAGGCAAAGGCAAGTTACGAAAAATCTTTGGCAAGGGATGCAAAGAAAAACAGCAAAGAATTCTTTACTTATGTAAACTCTAGAAGGAAGGGGATGAATCAGATTGGTCCACTTGATATCGATGGTTCAACTGTTGATGATCCTGCTCAGGTAGCTAACAAACTAAATGAATATTTTGCATCGACATTCACACATGTGGAGTTATTCAGTGAGGGGAATGCCAGAGGTGTATTCAACTCTGGCAGTAAACTAGATAATCTTATAATAACTGAGAGTAAAGTTGAGGAGAAATTGTTGAAGATAAACACAAGAAAGGCACCTGGGGTGGATGGGATCTATCCAGTTATATTAAAGGAGGCAGCAAAGGAAGTAAACAAACCCTTAGCCATAATTATGAGAGCTTCCTTGGACTCAGGGGAGGTACCCATTGACTGGAGATGTGCAAATGTGACCCCAATTCACAAAGGAGGACAAAGGCTGACACAAGTAATTATAGATCTGTGAGTTTAACTTCTGTTCCAGGAAATTTAATGGAGGCACTGGTTAAAGAAGCACTGCAGGATCATCTAGATAAGACTTCAGTTATAGCTCAGACACAGCATGGTTTTGTTAAGGGGAAGTCTTGCCTGACCAATTTGATTGGATACTATGATGCAGTCACAAAAGAACTGGATGCAGGGAATAACTTTGATATTATATACTTGGATCTTAGAAAGGCTTTTGATACTGTTGCACATGGAAGACTGCTGCACAAATTGGAGCAGTGTGGCATTGGAGGCAAATTGCTGCTTGGATAAAGGGGTGGTTGAGGGGGAGAAGACAGAGAGTGGTAATCAATGGACACTGCTCATCGTGGACTAATGTTATTAGTGGTGTCCCTCAGGGTTCAGTGTTGGGTCCATTATTGTTTTCTGTATTTATAAATAATATTGATGATGGTATATCAAGCTTAATGTCCAAGTTTGCAGACGATACAAAGGTTGGCAGGGTTGTTAAGGACACTACTGATGCTATGCTAGGCGACTCCATAGCCAGGTGGGAAGGAGCAGCAGTGCATAGCACACGCTTCTTGATTTGACCGGGGTTTGAGCCCGTCACCACCAAATATGGAGGATGCGGAAAGGTCAGGGAATGACCACCGCATAACCCGGAGCAATATGGCCTTAGTTGCTAATGCTCCTAATAACAAACAAACAAACAAAACAGGACGCTATGCTGATGCAACAGGATCTGGAAAGGTTGAACAGATGGGCTGAGAGGTGGCAAATGAAGTTTAACATTGACAAATGTAAAGTACTACATATAGGAAACAGCAACCCCAGAGCAACGTATCAACTCTGTGGTACTACACTGACAGTGGTAGAGAATGAAAAGGACCTGGGGGTAACTGTGCAGGCAGATATGAAGTTCTCTGAGTAGTGCAGATGGGCTGCAAGAGTAGCTCATGGTGTCTTGTCAATGATATACAGGAATTTTTCTAGCAGGGATAAGGAGGTGATTATTCCCTTGTATAAGGCAATGGTCAGGCCACACCTTGAGTACTCTATACAGGTCTGGAGGCCTCATTTCAAGAAGGATGTGGAGCTGCTGGAACGAGTACAGAGAAGGGCAACAAGATTAGTGAATGGAATGAAGGGTTGCTCTTACGAAGAAAGGCTTAAGTTTTGCAAATTACAACAGTGTCTGGAGACTAGGCACCAGCAAGGTAATCTGATAGAGGTGTATAAAGCCTTGAATGATTTGAGCATGCTCAATGCTAATGGGATTCTTCCTCTTGCTCAGAATAATCACCTGAGAGGGCATAAATTCAGATTAAGGAAAGACAGACGTAGGATAGATGTGCGGCGGAAATTTGCCTTTAGCCAGCGGGTAGTTGGTTGGTGGAACAGACTTCCATCCCTTGTTGTGGAGGTTGATAGCCTAAATTAATTTAAAGCTCAGCTGGACAGGTATTTCGAATGAACGGAGGGGTGAAGTGGAAGTTTTTTTTTTTTCTCTTGCATCATATGCCTCTACTAATGCTAATGCTAATAACTAAACGCAAACACATTCATTCTCAAAGAACTTGTTTTTTGAGCAGTAATGCATTTTTGCCACCATTGGTACAATTGCCAGTAACAGCTTTGAAACTGTTCTGGCTGGATGGCATAGGGAGTTGCAACAATAACCTCTTTAACCTCTTGTCCACATCTGAAGCTTCAGCCTTATGAACATCATTTCATTTTCAAAAAAAGAAAAAAAAAAATCACATAGTGAGTTCAGGCAAGTAGGCAGTATGTAGTAACATAATAATATTGTGTTTAGCCAGCTTTCATTAAACAAGAAATTAATGGTCTGTAGGTGTGTCATTGTGCAACAGCTTTCTATCTTTTGCTGCCCATTCTGCATTTTTTTGTGAAATTTCCTCTTTCGACCAGCACAACAACCATACAAATCTTTCCCTACTCAGTTGCATGTTGAGCATTAATCTGTGTTCCACAATACCACAATCACAAAAAAAAAAAAAAAAAAAACTTCAGATGTAACTTTCCCTTTCAGCTTGTCTTGCCATTTTTTTTATCTTAGAGAATGAGTTAATTTCCAAGTGAATGCATCGTGATTTGTTTTTCAAGTAATAGAGAAAACACCAAGTCTCATCTCCAGTGATGATAAACTCAAGGAACACCAGATCATTATCAGATGTCTTTATGAGATTGCCACAAATTGTCATCCACTCATTTATTCATTTATAAACAACCAAATCACCACATAACAAGTAACCAATTGCATGTTCAAATCATCACTTAAAATATTCCAGGATAGCTTCTGCGTGAAAAGTGTAAAGCTTCTGCAAGTGTATTAACAGTTGTATAGTGGTTGTGATGCACTAGTTGTTTGGCTGTTTCAATTTTTTTAGGTTGTATGAGCAGTTAAGTCTTCTAGTTCATTATTTGTTTGCCAGATCCCTCCTTGATTGTACAGTGCCATTGAAAAGTACAAGATTAAGAATCCTCTCCGTAAACCTGATGTCTCAGTGTTTTAGAAACAGATTTCCCTAAGCATTGGAAAAGCATTGATGTTTGTGGACTGTTCCAAATTTGGTATCTTTCACACTCAAAATCATGATTAAATATATGTACTTCGAATGCATGCCCCAATGAAACATGTATCAGATTATTAAAAAATTCTACATATATACAGATCTAGGTTGAAATATGCAATTTGACAACAGCAAAATGTGCTGCATTTATGCAACCAGTTCAGGAACTCTTGACTGTACTATGCATATATGCATGTGTGTGTGTGTGCACTTGCGTGTGTAGTTTCAAAACACAGTGAAATTTAAATGTCCTTGTTTATTGCATATAGTATATAATGATATTTTCTGAAAACTCTTCAGGGCATTGAATGTATTAGACAGCTATGAGCAGTGGGGACAAATGTTTGGAACTTTTAGTATAAATGGACATTCAGAACAAGAACTGTATCTCTGGGGTGTCAGATCACGGAGCAAAGGTATTTTTTTATATTGTTATGAGGGAATACTATCATGCAGCTTATTTTATTTTAAATTTAGATACCAAAATTAATCAAATTAATCAAAAAAAAAAACATTTCATTAATCAAAAACAACTCAAAAGTGTGAAAAAAAAATTATATGCAATATCTATATACCAAAAACAAAACAAAACAAGGCTTGTATAAGAATTGCAACCTGCATTTTCATAAACTGTACTTTAAGTAAATACCATTGGCATTTGTGTTAATATTAGTGGTAGCATTAGAAAAACATTGCTTATACAGCAGCAGCAAAATCAGCAAAAAAAAAAACCTTTTACCCACTTCATTTGACCATTCTTTCTAATAATGCTCCTAAACACAGTTTTTATTTCCTTAAAAAATATAGGCGATTCTTATAGAGGTTTTTGTGCTGAATCCAAATCTGATTTTGAATTTTTTGTATCAAGTGAAATTCTTGAGAAAATTATTGCATTATCTTGAATATTACTTTGATTGACTCTGCATTCTAGTTTGACACAATATGCAAACATATACTCTTATATATGATATTATATACAAACATATACTCTTACATAATACATAATAAACAAACATATATTCAGAATTACTCTGCACTGTGTAGTAACCTAATTTTCTAATTTAACCTAATAAAATATGAATTTTTCATTGAAAAAAGTTATGATGAGCGCAAATGGAAAATCTGTGCTCATCATAATGTAATCTTAAAATGGCAGGGATTCTGCTCTGATTGCAAAGTGAATATATGAAATAATTCTATCTTCTGTGCAAGTGGAATTGTCAAGAAAAAAAAAATTAATATGCTGAAGCAAGTACCTTCTTCACCTTGTAATGATCTGAGTAAACGTTTTTTGTAGAATGACTGTACCATAGGCATAGGAAACAACAATATTTTGTGAACCCTCATTGATGAGTATTGTATCAAATTTCTCTGATTAGTGTTTTCATGTCATTGTATGTCTCCTTTAGGTGACCAGACTGGGAATTGGGGATGGATGACTTTAAGTTCCTGTTATGCAAGAGGACATCTTTCAGACTTTGCTGTGAGGTGTTGATGGAGAGATGCTATCAGATGTAATGTGTACATGTGACAGTTCCCAAAAAATTCCGTTGATATCATAGCAGTTGCAGAGGAGACCATTTACCATTTACAGTTTATTTTTCAATAGTGAGACACTTTGATATTCTTTTTAACAAAGTGTTTCTGCTTTAGTCTTGAGAAAAGAAGTTTGACTATCTTTGGAGAGTGTTGTATTTCTAATATAAACTGTTTATCCAAGATGACATTCAGGCCATCTTGGGTACACAGTTAAAGCTTGGATGTCTCTTCTTTGGGGGTTTACTCAGGATTGGTTGAAGTTCTCAAAATTCTGCTAACGTATCCTTGCATTCCATTTCATTTTCTAAAGAATCCAGTCAATGCTGTGGAGGTACTGGAATTGGCATATGGTCTTTGTGAGCGATTGTTCTCATTATTAAATACAAGTCTGGATAAACAATCTTGTGCTTATTCTTCTCTGAGAATCCAGTTACATTCATAATATGCAAAAAACAATCACCACCATGGTCTTTTGGCTCCCTCCATGCTATGGGAATGGCAAACAGCAGTGACTTTTTCCTTTTCTTCAGTCATATAGTCCATTTGAACAAGTGTTACAAATAAGATATGGTGTTCGTGCCGTAGCATTAGCATTAGTTAGGGCATATGATGCAAGAAAGCAAGCTTATACAGCATCAGCCAAAAAAAACCCTTCTCATTTCACCTTTCCGGTCACTCCAAATGTTTGTATACTTCAGCCTTAAATTTATTTAAGCTATTAACTTCCACAAAAACAGATGGAAGTCTATTCCAGCAATCAACTACCTGCTGGCTAAAGGCAAATTTTTGCACATCTATTCTACAACTGTCTTTCCTCAATTTGAATCTATGCCCCCTCAGGTTCTTTTCAAGGCCTTATACACCTCAGTCAGATCTCCTCACAGGCCTAGTCTTCAGATGCTGCAACTTGCAAAACTTAAGCCTTTCTTTGTAAGTGCACCCCTTTGTTTCTCTCACCAATCTTGTTGCCCTTCTCTATAATCGTTCTAGCAACTCTACATCCTTCCTAAAATGAGGCCTCCAGAACTGCATGCAGTACTCAAAGTATGGCCTGACCATTGCCTTATACAAAGGGGTAATCATCTCCTTGTTTCTGGTAGCAAAATTCCTATATATCATTGACAAAACTCCATGAGCTGCTCTGGCAGCCCATCTGCACTGCTCAGAGAACTTCATATCTGACTGCACAATTACCCCCAGGTCTTTTTAATTCTCCACTTCCCTGAGTGTAGTACCACACAGTTGGTACGTTTCTCTTGGATTACTGCTACCCATATGCAGTACTTTGCATTTGTCAATGTTAAACTTCAGTTGCCACTTCTCAGCCCAGCTGCCTAACTTTTCTAGATCCTGTTGCAGTAGCATACTGTCTTTAGTGTCATTAACAACCCTGCCAACCTTTGTATCATCTGCAAACTTGGAAATTAAGCCTGATATACCTTCATCGATATCATTGATAAATACACAAAACAACAATGGGCCCAACACCGAACCCTGGGGGACTCCGCTAATAACATTAGTCCATGTACAGAAGTGTCCATTTATTACCACTCTCTGCCGTCTCCCACTCAACCATCCCTTTATCCATTGCCATAATGCCATACCGCTCCAATTTTTACAGCAGTCTTCCGTGTGCAACAGTATCAAAATCTTTCCTGAAACCCAAGTATATCATGTCAAAATAATTATTTGCATCCAGTTCCTTTGTGACCATATCATAGTATCCAATCAAATTGGTCAGACAAGACTTCCCCTTAACAAACCCATGCTGCATCTGAACTATTACTGCAGTCTTGTCTAGATGATCCTGTATCACCACTTTAACCAGTGACTTCATTATTTTCTCTGGAACAGAAGTTAAACTAACAGGTCTATAATAATTATTTGTGTCACCCTTTGATTGAACCCCCCTTTGTGAATTGGGGATACATTTGCACATCTCCAGTCCATGGGGTTCTCCCCTGAATCTAAGGATGCTCTCATAATTATGTCTAAGGGTTTGCTAACTTCTCCCGCTGCCTACTTCAATATGACTGGATAGATTCCATTCACCTAGTTTCCTTTTTTATGTTTAATTTCAACAATTTCTTCTCCACTTTGCTCTCAGTTATTACAAAATCACTTAGCTCCCTGTTAGAGTTTGATAAACTTCTGGCATTCCCCTCATTGAATAACTCCTTATGTGTAGATGCAAAATACTCGTTCAGTTTATTAGCTACTTGAGCAGGATCATCAATAGTTGAACTATCTAAGTTAAGTGGACTAATCTGATTTATCCCCTTCCTTCTAGAGTCCTTTGCCAAAGATTTCTCTTAATCTACCTTTGCCTGTCTAACCTCCTTTGTGACTTGATTACAGACTAACTTATATCTGCCATAGGCTTCTGTGTCACCTGATAATTTATATGCATAACATGCATTTTTCTTATCTGCAAAGAGTGTTATTAATTCATCTGACATCCATTACGCCTGAATCTTGAACAGTATTTCTTAGCTGGTATGAAAAGCCTAGTAGCCTCCAAGATTAAATGTCTGAAGGCTTCCCATTTAGAATTCACCATTGGTAACATCATCAGTTGATGCCACTGTATAGAATTTAAAAACTGTCTGAGACCACTGTAGTCAGTCACCTTTATGAAAATAAAAACCCTTCCCTTTACCCTCGATTGTAGTTACATCTTTAAGTAAATCCCACATCAGTAAACTGTGATCACTGTCACCTAGTGGTTCCTTTATCTGCAAATTCTTAATTCATGCGTCATCAGTACTGGAAATCAGATCAAGGGTATTGCTCCCTCTGGTTGCTCCTCGAACATGTTGCTGTAGAAAACAATCCTCCAATAAATACACAAAAGTCTTGCTAGTGTGCAAGTGACCAAACCACAAGTTCCAGTCAATATCTGGAAAGTTAAAATCCCCATTACAAGAAATTCTGATTTACTGCCCTATTCTATTTCTCTGCACAACTGTTCATTGTACACATCAGAGTCATTAGGCCTATAACATGCTCCTCTCTCATTTTCCCTGCCAAGTGTTTATGTCACACCGAACAGACTCAACATTGCACTGTCCACCCGTGTCAACTGGATGCACTTCCTTAGATGTTTCTTCCTTATGTGTTTCTTAACTAACAGCATAACCCATCCTCCCTTCCTACTCTGTCTGTCCTTTCTGTACACATTGTACTCCCCAAATTCCAATTCTGCACTGCTTATATCTGTGATGTCTCTGATATCCCAACAATATCTGCCTTTAATGACTTGATCAGCACTTCAAATTCATCAATTTTATTTACTATACTTCTAGCATTAGTGTACATGCAAGTACACATGCACTTATTCTTACTCTTAGTTACCCTAACACAGCCCATGTATTTACTTGTTCCATGATGACTCCCAGCAGCTCTTGAAGTCTTCAGAAACTTGCTATCTAGGCTGCTGCTCATTATAATAGAAGCAGTGGAAGAATCATTTCACCTCTGCCTGCGGCTACCGTTAATCTTTTAGTCTATGAATCCCCCCCCCCAATCTAGCAGTTTGCTGACTCACCTAACACTGCCTCTATAGCATCAGCAAATATTCTTGCACTATTTCTATTTAAGTGTATCCCATCCCTGTAGCAGCAGTCTCTCCTGTTAACAACCACAGATCACACTGAAAAAATTCCCCCCCCCCCTTGAGCTTTGTACAATCTCTCCATTACTGTCCGAATTGATTAAGAAGGCTTTTATGATATACTCCCTCCTATTGTGTCTGGGCAGAATTGCAGACACTTTCAAATTTAACCCTAACTCGCAAATTTTTTCCAGCAATGACCTGTACTTGTTAAGTAAATCTGCAGATCTCTTACTCTTAATATCAATAGTGCCAATGTGTACAACAGTATCACCTTTTGTGCCCTAAAAAGATGATATCTGCCCTACAACGTCATCAACTTTTGCTCTTGGCAAACATACCTTTGTCCTGTTCCACCTATCCTTTTTGCATAATATATTCCCCGTCTCCCTGACAATAGAGTCACTGAAAATAACTAGTTCCTGTGGGATCGGTGCATTCTTCCTTGGAGATTGTTGCTGTCTTGCATAGGAGTGAACGCTGGCATTGAGATGGGTAGCTAAGAGTTTGATGGGCCCTCATATTAATTTCTTCGAGGGCATTTACCCTACGCCTTAAACTCTCATAGATGCCCACCAGAACGCTGAGTGACCTCCTAATTTCTTCAGTCTCTGCACCTAGAACACACAAAGACATACTCCTTGACTAGATCATGTCCTGTTCTAGAAAGGTCTCCAAATATTTTACATTTAGCACATTGTTTTATACTGCGATGCATTAGGGAAATGCCCCCTTCGGTTCTCCCACGAGCCACATCACTCTGGCTATTCTGTGAATGTTGCTTTGCTGCTCTAGTCTGGGTCATGATTCTGTTAAGTATAATTTAATTAACAATGAACTTTAATAAGATTAATAAATTTTACTGATTAATTGATAACACCATACTATTCTAACAGATTTCTAATACACTGCTACGTTTTTCGCTATCTAGTTTTACATTAAACCTTACACCATTCCATATAGTATAACAATGGGAGCAAGTTACGAACATAAAATCTACGGACAATAGTATTAACTTTCAAAATCGCTATCTAAATTCAAAAGTAAACCACGGAGCTTGGCTAGAACTATAAAGCTACTTATAGAAAATAATTTAGTATAACAGTTAAGTCAATAAAACGACTAAGTATAAATGAAAACTTAGCATTCGCCGGAGCTGCAAAAATCTTGGTCAACATGGTAATAATCTCATACCTACTCTCACAATTTATTTTTTTATTTATTTTTTATTTTTTATTTTTATTTATTTATTTTTTTTTATTTTTATTTATTTTTTTTATTTTTATTTTTTTTTATTTTTATTTATTTTTATTTTTATTTATTTTAATTTTAATTTTTATTATTATTATTGTTCTTTATATTATTTCTCCCTTATTGGGGGTTCCACCTCGTGACAGTGTTGCTACCAAGTACACAGGGTGGTTGTTGTTATGTCTGGTGTTACTGTTGGCCAAGGAACTCCCTGACTATCCTACAGGTGTTCAGGATTGTGACTTTCTGGAGTTCCTTGTAGGTGTTTGCTGGGAGACCTATTGCTGCTAGGCTGTTATGTAGGGTCTTTGGCACCATACCGGTGGTTGACACGATGTCGGGATGGTTGTTACTTGTTGCATATGCCACATCTCTTTGATCTCCTGTCTTAGGATCATCTACTTCTTGATTTTTTCCTCATGGATTTTCTGCAGGTTGCCAGTGTTGGGTACTGCTATGACAATCAGATAGGTAGCCTTTTCCTTCTTGTCCACAAGGGTTATGTCCGGTCTGTTGTGCAGTATTGTTATCCGTTATTATGGCACAGTCCCAGTACAGCTTGTGGGTTGCGGTCTCTAGTACTGCCTGGTGTTTGTAATTTTAGTATGGTACACTTTCATTGATGAACTGGTATTTCCTTGCTTTTTTTTTTCTTTTTTTGTTAGTTGTTGGTGCATCGGCTTCTGTGGCCATAATGCACCTCCCAAAGTTTTTGCATTTTACTCTGATCCAAGCCAGATGCGGGATTCGAACCCACGACCTTTGAGTTGCCAGGCAGGCAATTTCCTTGCTAGCTTCTGATTTATTATCCTGGCTACCTGGTTGTGTCTACGAGCATACTCAATCTGGGTAACCTTGCATCCCGCATGTGTTGGACCATTTCTCAGGCCAGCTGGCATCGTTGACATGTGTCATCGGACACTCCGAGCTCCTTGACGATGTATTTTCTACCGTTTCTGGTGTTGATTCCCTGGTCTTGGATGGCAAGCATGAATCCTTCAGTCTCAAGGAAGAGCCCTGCTCTTGAGCCATGTATTGAAAGCAATTTTATCTATGTGATCTTGATGGAGGTTATTGTAGTGTCTGCCGTGGAGTGTCTTCTTTGCCCATCTTTCTAGCTTTGTTTGTGCCTTCTGGATGGGAGTGGACTCATCGCTTAGGTTGAGTGAGGTATACACCTTGCCTATCTTCCTTATGGCCTGGTGGAATGCTGCTTTGTGTTTCTGGAAATATTATTATTATATTATTTATCCTTCATTGGGGTTCCACCTCGTGACAGGTATTGCTACCAAGTATAGAGAGTGGTTGTTGTTATGTCTGGTGTTACTGTTGGTCGAGGAACTCTCTGACTATTCTACAGGTGTTCAGGATTGCGACTTTCTGGAGTTCCTTGTAAGTGTTCGCTGAGAGACCTATTGCTGCTAGGCTGTTATGTAGGGGTTCAGTAACCGAGATGTAGGATTACCTCAGTTCCAATTGGTGGTGTTTCACAATCAAGTGATGTGCTACATCTCTTATGCTACATTATATATGTAGTCTTTATATGCTACTTTATATATGTACCCTCTATATGCTACTTTATATATGTACCCTCTATATGCTACTTTATATATGTACCCTCTATATGCTACTTTATATATGTACCCTCTATATGCTACTTTATATATGTACCCTCTATATGCTACTTTATATATGTACCCTCTATATGCTACCTTATATATGTATTCTCTATATGCTACCTTATATATGTACTCCCTATATGCTACTTTATATATGTACTCCCTATATGCTACTTTATATATGTATTCTCTATATTCTACTTTATATATGTACTCTTTATATGCAACTTTGATATTGATGCACATGGAAGAAAGACTACTGTACAAATTGGAGTAGTAGGCATTAAGGGCAATTTGCTACAGTGGATAAAATAATGGATGAGTAGGAGAAAGAGTAGTAATCAATGGAATTTTGCTCTTCGTAGACTAATTTTATTAGTGGAGTCCCCCAGGGTTCGGTATTAGGCCTATTGTTGTTTTGTATATTTATCAATGATATTAATGAAGGTATATCAGGCTTAATGTCGAAGTTTGCAGATGATACAAAAGTTGTCAGGGTTGTTAATGACAGTATGCTACTACAAAAGGATCTAGAAAAGTTGGGCAGATGGGCTGAGAAGTGGCAACTGAAGTTTAACCTTGACAAATGCACAGTACTGCATATGGGTAGCAGTAAACCCAGAGAAATGTACCAACTGTGTGGTACTACACTCAGGGTAGTGGAGAATGAAAAAAACCTGTGGGTAATCTTGCAGTCAGATATGAAATTTTCTGAGCAGTGCAGACAGGCTGCCAAATCAGGTCATGGGGTCTTGTTAATGATATATAGGAATTTTTCTAGCAGGGAAAAGGAGGTGATTGTCCCTCTGTATAAGGCACTGGTCATGCCACACCTTGAGTATTGCTTACAGGTCTGGAGGCCTCCTTTTGTAGGAAGGATATAGAGTTGCTAGAATGAATACAGAGAAGGCAACAAGACTGGTGAGGGGAACAAAAAGGATACTCTTACTAAGAATAGTTTAAATTCTGCAAATTGCAGCATCTGGAGACTATACACCTGCAAAGTGATCTGATTGAGGTGTATAAGGCTTTGAATGGTTTGAGCAGGCTCAATGCTGATGGGATACTTCCTCTTGCTCTGATTACAAACCTGAGGGGCAGAAACCCAAACTGAGGAAAGACAGTTGTAGAATACATGCAGAAATTTGCCTTTAGCCAGTAGGTAATTGATTGCTGGAACAAACTTCCATCTGTTAGCTTTAGCATTAGCATTAGCATTAGTAGAGGCATTTGATGCAAGAAAGCAAGCTTATGCAGCATCAGCCAAAAAAAAAAAAAAAAAAAAAACCACTTCCACTTCACCCCTCTGTTCGTTCAAAATACCTGTCCAGCTGAGCCTTAAACTTATTTAGGCTATCAACTTCCACGACAAGGGATGGAAGTCTGTTCCACCAACCAACCACCCGCTGGCTAAAGGCAAATGGAAGTTGTTGTGGAAGTTGATAGCGTGAATAAATTCAAGGAAGAAGTGAACAAACTTTTGGAGTGAATGGATGGGTGAAATGGGAAGTTTTTTTTTTTCCCCTATTTGGCTGATGCTGTATTAAGCTTGCTTTCTTGCATCATATGGCTATGCTAATGCTAACTCTTTCTCCATTCCATATCTCTCCTCCAGTATCTTTGGTGTGTTTCTCAATGAAAACTCTAAATTTATGGTAGGACTGCCCTATATAATGCTTCTTGCACCAGCAGTCCAATCTGTATACAAAGTTATGGATTTATGGTTGGAACAATGTTCGCAGTTACTATTCCTATTAAAATATACATGGGAATTAAAACTTTTTCTCGGTTCTGTTAATCACCTAAGATATCACAATACATTTGATAGTAGGAAAAGTGAATGAAGGTTTAATGATGAAGTTTGATAAGCCTCCATCACTATCATTAATAACAGAAAACAACAATGTCCTAGCAGTGATCCCTGGTGGACTCCATTAATAATATTAGTCCAAGAAGAGCAGTGCCCATTGATAACCACTCTCTGGGAACATGCTTTGTAAAAAAGATAGGTGGAACAGGACCAGGGTATGTCTGCCAGGGGCAAAGGTTGATGACGTTGTAGAGCGAATATCATCTTTTAAGGGCACAAAAGGTGATATAGTTGTACACGTTGGCACTAATAATATTAAGAGTAGGAGACCGGCAGAATTACTTAACAAGTACAGGTCACTGCTGAACAAAAGCCGAGAATTAGGGTTGAATTTGAAAGTGTCTGCAATTCTGCCCAGACACGATAGGAGGGAGTATATGATGAGAGCCTTGTCGATCAATTCGGCCCTGAAAAGATTGTGCAAGGCTCAAGGGGTAGAATTTTTTTCAGCCTGGACTGTACTTGTTAACAGGAGAGATTGCTTCTACAGGGATGGGATACACTTAAATAGAAAGGGTGCAAGAATATTTGCTGATGCTATCAAGGCAGTGTTAGGTGGGTCGGAAAACTGCTAGCTTGGGGGGAGACAAAGACCAATAGATTGACAGTAGCCACTGGCAGAGGTGAAAGAGATTCTTGCACTGCTTCTATTAGAATGAGCAGAAGCCTGAAAAACAAGATGCATGGTATTTCAGAGACTGCTGGGAGCCATTGCAGTACAAGTAAACACATGGGTTGTGTTAGGGTAGCTAAGAATAGAAACAGGTGCAGGTATACTTGTGTGTACACCAATGCTAGGAGTTTAGTAAATAAATTTGATGAATTTGAGGTATTGCTCAAAACATCAAAGGCAGATATTGTTGGGATATCAGAGACGTGGTGTCACACAGATATAAGGGATGCAGAACTGCAATTTGGGGAGTACAACGTCTACAGAAAGGATAGACAGGATAGAAAGGGGGGGAGGGGTTATGCTATTAGTTAAGAAACACATAAAAACCAAGGAAGTGAAGCCAGTCGACATCGCTGGACAGTGCAGTGTTGAGTCAGTTTGGTGTGACATAAGCATTGGGAGATCAAAATTGAGAGTAGGAGTGTGCTATAGGCCTAATGACTCTGATGAGTATAATAAGGAACTGTACAGGGAAATAGAGTGGGCCAGTAAATCAGAGAGTCTTATAATGGGAGATTTTAATTTCCCAGATATTGACTGGAATTTGGGGGCTAGTTACTCACGCACTAGCAGGGCTTTTGTGGATTTATTGGATGATTTTTTTCTACATCAGCATGTTCGGGAGGCAACTAGAGGGAGTAATACTCTTGATTTGATTATCAGCAGTGATTCTTCATGCATTAAGAATCTGCAGATAAATGAACCACTAGGTGGCAGTGATCACAGTGTGCTGAAGTAGGATTTACTCAAAGAGGTAACTACCATTAGGGATAAAGGGAAGGGTTATTGCTTCCGTAAAGGCGACTACGATGGACTGAGACAGTATTTAAATTCTATACAGTGTGACCAACTGTGTGATGTTACCAACAGCAAATTCAAAATGGGAAGCATTCAAAGAACTTATCTTGGAAGCTACTAGGCTTTACATACCAACTAAGAAATATTGTTCAAAGTTTAGGCCAAAATGGATGTCAGATGAACTAATGAGGCATATGGCAGAGAAGAAAAATGCATGGGATACTTACAAATTACCACATGACACAGAAGCCTAGGATAGATACAAGTTGATATGCAACCAAGTTACAAAGGAGGTTAGGCAGGCGAAGGCAGATTACGAGAAATCCTTGGCAAGGGATGCAAAGAAAAACAGCAAAGAGTTCTTTACTTATGTAAACTCTAGAAGGAAGGGGATGAATCAGATTGGTCCACTTGATATTGATGGGTCAACTGTTGATGATCCTGCTCAGGTAGCTAACAAACTAAATGAATATTTTGCATCGACATTCACACATGAGGAGTTATTCAGCAAGGGGAATGCCAGAGGTGTATTCAACTCTAGCAGTAAGCTACAGAATCTTGAAATAACTGGGAGTAAAGTGGAGGAGAAACTGTTGAAGATAAACACAAGAAAGGCACCCGGGGTGGATGGGATCTATCCAGTTATATTAAAGGAGGCAGCAAAGGAAGTAAGCAAACCCTTAGCCATAATTATGAGAGCTTCCTTGGACTCAGGGGAGGTACCCATAGACTGGAAATGTGCAAATGTGACCCCAATTCACAAAGGAGGATCAAAGGCTGACACAAGTAATTATAGACCTGTGAGCTCAACTTCTGTTCCAGGAAAATTAATGGAGGCACTGGTTAAAGAAGCACTGCAGGATCATTTAGACAAAACTTCAGTTATAGCTCAGACACAGCATGGTTTTGTTAAGGGGAAGTCTTGCCTGACCAACTTGATTGGATACTATGATGCAGTCACAAAAGAACTGGATGCAGGGAATAACTTTGATATTATATACTTGGATCTTAGAATGGCTTTTGATACTGTTGCACATGGAAGACTGCTACACAAATTGGAGCAGCGTGACATTGGAGGCAAATTGCTGCTATGGATAAAGGGGTGGTTGAGGGGGAGAAGACAGAGAGTGGTAATCAATGGACACTGCTCATCGTGGACTAATGTTATTAGTGGAGTCCCTCAGGGCTCAGTGTTGGGTCCATTATTGTTTTCTGTATTTATAAATGATATTGATGATGGTATATCAAGCTTAATGTCCAAGTTTGCAGACGATACAAAGGTTGGCAGGGTTGTCAAGGACACTACTGACACTATGCTGCTGCAACAGGATCTGGAAAGGTTGAGCAGATGGGCTGAGAGGTGGCAAATGAAGTTTAACATTGACAAATGTAAACTACTACACATGGGAAACAGCAACCCCAGAGCAACGTATCAACTCTGTGGTACTACACTGACAGTGGTAGAGAATGAAAGGGACTTGGGGGTGGTTGTGCAGGCAGATATGAAGTTCTCTGAGCAGTGCAGACGGGCTGCAAGAGTAGCTCATGGAGTATTGTCAATGATATACAGGAATTTTTCCAGCAGGGATAAGGAGGTGATTATTCCATTGTATAAGGCAATGGTCAGGCCACACCTAGAGTACTGTATACAGGTCTGGAGGCCTCATTTCAAGAAAGATGTAGAGCTGCTGGAACGAGTACAGAGAAGGGCAACAAGATTAGTGAATGGAACAAAGGGGTGCTCTTACGAAGAAAGGCTTAAGTTTTGCAAATTACAGTGTCTGGAGACTAGGCACCAGCGAGGTGATCTGATAGAGGTGTATAAAGCCTTGAATGGTTAAAGCATGCTCAATGCTGATGGGATTCTTCCTCTAGCTCAGAAAAATCACCTGAGAGGGCATAAATTCAAATTGAGGAAAGATAGATGTAGGATAGACGTGCGGAAATTTGCCTTTAGCCAGCGGGTAGTTGGTTGGTGGAACAGACTTCCATCCCTTGTGGTGGAGGTTGATAGCCTAAATAAGTTTAAGGCTCAGCTGGACAGGTATTTCGAACGAACAGAGGGGTGAAGTGGAAGTGGGTTTTTTTTTTTTTTTGGCTGATGTTACATAAGCTTGCTCTCTTGCATCATATGCCTCTACTAATGCTAATGCTAATGCTAATGCTCTGTCAAACTCTGAGAACTCGTGTGATGTCTGATGCACAAAAAAAAAAAAAAAAAAAAAAAAAAGTTTAGTCCTCACCATGCCGTTTTAATGCATCAAGTAAAATTTAACAGTAGTTTAAGCTACTATCAATTTCTAATGAAAGATTCGTTGATCTTAACTTAAGAAACGAGTATTAAAAACACTATTAATATACTATCATAATTAATTTACAAACAGTATTATTGATATGTTTTATAATTAATTTTGTCACCATTGGAAATTATTCTATGCATAGCCAAGATTGACTTTCTTATTTTATATTTTAATTAATATTCTAGGTTCTTTCTCTCTCTCTCTTTCTCTCTCAAAATGAGAACCATCTTTGATTGTGTTTCTTTATTTTATATTTATGTTATTAATGTTTCTAAAAGTGCATCTACATTTCAAGTTATAATTTATGTTCTGGTTTATTATAGTCTAAGCAGTTATAAAATTACTTGCCAAAGATCTCATAATTTTTTTTTTTGTGCTAGGAATTTATGAATTAAATACATTTGACAGCTCTGTGAAATTCCATTGTAAATTGGAGGTAAGATTTTAAATTAATTTGCCAATACTTTTTTTTATAACAAATATATTTTTGTGGTTCACAGTATTGGCAAATGATGCAAGGAAGTAAGCTTATACAACAACACCAAAAAAAGGAGAGGAAAAAAAATGCTTCTCACATAACCCATTCATCCCCTCTAATAATTTGTTTAATTCTTCCATAAACTTATTCAGACTACCCACTTCCACAACACCAGATAGAGGTTTGTTCCAACAATCAACAACCCCTCTGGCTGAAAGCAAATTTTCGTATATCTATCCTGCAACCACCCTTCCTCAGTTTAAATTTATTCCCCTTACATGTTTTGTTCAATCGAGAATAATGATGCCATCAACGTTTAGCACTCAATCCATTCAAAGCTTTAAACACCTTGATTGGATCCCTTCAGAGGTGTCTAATTTTCAGATACTGCAATTTTCAGAAATGATGTCTTCTTTGCTTCTGATACCAAGAAAGCCTTCCCCTTTCCTTTCCTCATTAATCTTGCTCGTTTTTGCATCTGTTCTAACAGATCCATATCATTTCTAAAAGGAGGCTGAGAGACCTGTATGCAGTACTTAAGATGTGGCCTAACCATTGCCTTATACAGTGGAATAATTACCTCCTTCTCTCTGCTAGTGGAATTCCCATATATCACTAATAGACCCGAATGAGCTGTCTTAGTAGCACATCTGCACTGCTCACAGAACCTCACATGCCGTACATTTTTCTACAACAACTAAATAGCATGAAGGAACTGATGACAAACAGACGTTATAATACAGAAAGCTAGTTAGTCAGAATATAAGAAGAAAATTAAACAAATACTACAAGACTAAGACATTCATAATCAAAAACAATTACACTATAAATCAAATAAAATGCAAAATAAACAAGTTCCTTACATAGCAAAAAAGAAATTAATCTACACACCTTACAATCCATAAGTATTAGGAACTTATGATATTATGATAAAGATATTATGCCACATATCTTTGGTATTATTAAACTACATAACCCGGATAAACCACTTTGACCTATTGTTTCTGACAAACATTCTGCATTCACTAATCTTTTCTCTTACATCATAAAAATGATATCATCTCTCACAAAATTTTCAAAGTTTGAAGTACAGAATACAGCCCGTGTCTACTCTTTAATTAGTAATATTGAACTATCAGACACAGATATCCTAGCATTATTTGACATTGTATCATCTTGCACTAAAGTAGATGTAGACTATACACTAGCTAAATGAAAAGAGTAACTTACATGTGATATTAATTTAAAACAACATACCACACTCCTCATAGAAAATATTATCACACTTGCACTTTTCCTTATTCGGGCCTGGAATTTTAGGTTTAACTCAGATATTTACAAACAGATGTATGGGCTTCCAAAGGGTCTGGGTATATCTGCCACACTTTCAGAAATCAATTTAGCTTCCATAAACGACCACATCCTAAATCCGTTTCCCCCTACAGTTAAACTATTTATTTGTTACATGAACAATATCCTCATAGTTTACAACAAGCAAACTATAGATATTCTCTTTTCAAAAAATAACAATGTTAATCAGAGGTTACAATGTTAATTTCTTAATGTTTCAACAAACATTAAGAAATATAACTTGTTAAATAGTATACATCAATTAAGATTCCATCTAAAAAGAGATATGTCACCTCACACTTGGACAGACTTTACCAACTTCAATAACATAGAACTAAGATGTATTAAGAAATGGCATACTCTTCAAGAACCTCCCCAAAAATTTCTACCATCAACCTCTCCTCTAAATCTTTCACCTCCTCTGAGCTCAGATTGACAGTAGCCACTGGCAGAGGTGAAAGAGATTCTTGCACTGCTTCTATTAGAATGAGCAGAAGCCTGAAAAATAAGATGCATGGTATTTCAGAGACTGCTGGGAGCCATTGCGGTACAAGTAAACACATGGGTTGTGTTAGGGTAGCTAAGAATAGAAACAGGTGCAGGTATACTTGCGTGTACACCAATGCTAGGAGTTTAGTAAATAAATTTGATGAATTTGAGGTATTGCTCAAAACATCGAAGGCAGATATTATTGGGATATCAGAGACTTGGTGTCACACAGATATAAGGGATGCAGAACTGCAATTTGGGGAGTACAACGTCTACAGAAAGGATAGACAGGATAGGAAGGGAGGAGGGGTTATGCTATTAGTTAAGAAACACATAAAAACCAAGGAAGTGAAGCCAGTCGACATCGCTGGACAGTGCAGTGTGGAGTCAGTTTGGTGTGACATAAACATTGGGAGATCAAAATTGAGAGTAGGAGTGTGCTATAGGCCTAATGACTCTGATGAGTATAATAAGGAACTGTACAGGGAAATAGAGTGGGCCAGTAAATCAGAGTGTCTTATAATGGGAGATTTTAATTTCCCAGATATTGACTGGAATTTGGGGGCTGGTTACTCACACACTAGCAGGACTTTTGTGGATTTATTGGATGATTGTTTTCTACATCAGCATGTTCGGGAGGCAACTAGAGGGAGTAATACTCTTGATTTGATTATCAGCAGTGATTCTTCATGCATTAAGAATCTGCAGATAAATGAACCACTAGGTGGCAGTGATCACAGTGTGCTGAAGTGGGATTTACTCAAAGAGGTAACTACCATTAGGGGTAAAGGGAAGGGTTATTGCTTCCGTAAAGGCGACTACGATGGACTGAGACAGTATTTAAATTCTATACAGTGGGACCAACTGATGATGTTACCAACAGCAAATTCAAAATGGGAAGCATTCAAAGAACTTATCTTGGAAGTTACTAGGCTTTACATACCAACTAAGAAATATTGTTCAAGTTTTAGGCCAAAATGGATGTCAGATGAACTAATGAGGCATATGGCAGAGAAGAAAAATGCATGGGATACATACAAATTAACACATGACACAGAAGCCTATGATAGATACAAGTTGATATGCAACCAAGTTACAAAGGAGGTTAGGCAGGCGAAGGCAGATTACGAGAAATCCTTGGCAAGGGATGCAAAGAAAAACAGCAAACAGTTCTTTACTTATGTAAACTCTAGAAGGAAGGGGATGAATCAGATTGGTCCACTTGATATTGATGGGTCAAATGTTGATGATCCTGCTCAGGTAGCTAACAAACTAAATGAATATTTTGCATCGACATTCACACATGAGGAGTTATTCAGCGAGCGGAATGCCAGAGGTGTATTCAACTCTAGCAGTAAGCTACAGAATCTTGAAATAACTGGGAGTAAAGTGGAGGAGAAACTGTTGAAGATAAACACAAGAAAGGCACCCCGGGTGGATGGGATCTATCCAGTTATATTAAAGGAGGCAGCAAAGGAAGTAAGCAAACCCTTAGCCATAATTATGAGAGCTTCCTTGGACTCAGGGGAGGTACCCATAGACTGGAAATGTGCAAATGTGACCCCAATTCACAAAGGAGGATCAAAGGCTGACACAAGTAATTATAGACCTGTGAGCTTAACTTCTGTTCCAGGAAAATTAATGGAGGCACTGGTTAAAGAAGCACTGCAGGATCATTTAGACAAGACTTCAGTTATAGCTCAGACACAGCATGGTTTTGTTAAGGGGAGGTCTTGCCTGACCAACTTGATTGGATACTATGATGCAGTCACAAAAGAACTGGATGCAGGGAATAACTTTGATATTATATACTTGGATCTTAGAAAGGCTTTTGATACTGTTGCACATGGAAGACTGCTACACAAATTGGAGCAGTGTGACATTGGAGGCAAATTGCTGCTATGGATAAAGGGGTGGTTGAGGGGGAGAAGACAGAGAGTGGTAATCAATGGACACTGCTCATCGTGGACTAATGTTATTAGTGGAGTCCCTCAGGGCTCAGTGTTGGGTCCATTATTGTTTTCTGTATTTATAAATGATATTGATGATGGTATATCGGGCTTAATGTCCAAGTTTGCGGACGATACAAAGGTTGGCAGGGTTGTCAAGGACACTACTGACACTATGCTGCTGCAACAGGATCGGGAAAGGTTGAGCAGATGGGCTGAGAGGTGGCAAATGAAGTTTAACATTGACAAATGTAAAATACTACACATGGAAAACAGCAACCCCAGAGCAACGTATCAACTCTGTGGTACTACACTGACAGTGGTAGAGAATGAAAGGGACTTGGGGGTGGTTGTGCAGGCAGATATGAAGTTCTCTGAGCAGTGCAGACGGGCTGCAAGAGTAGCTCATGGAGTATTGTCAATGATATACAGGAATTTTTCCAGCAGGGATAAGGAGGTGGTTATTCCATTGTATAAGGCGATGGTCAGGCCACACCTAGAGTACTGTATACAGGTCTGGAGGCCTCATTTCAAGAAGGATGTAGAGCTGCTGGAACGAGTACAGAGAAGGGCAACAAGATTAGTGAATGGAACAAAGGGGTGCTCTTACGAAGAAAGGCTTAAGTTTTGCAAATTACAGTGTCTGGAGACTAGGCACCAGCGAGGTGATCTGATAGAGGTGTATAAAGCCTTGAATGGTTTAAGCATGCTCAATGCTGATGGGATTCTTCCTCTAGCTCAGAAAAATCACCTGAGAGGGCATAAATTCAAATTGAGGAAAGACAGATGTAGGATAGATGTGCGGAAATTTGCCTTTAGCCAGCGGGTGGTTGGTTGGTGGAACAGACTTCCATCCCTTGTGGTGGAGGTTGATAGCCTAAATAAGTTTAAGGCTCAGCTGGACAGGTATTTTGAACGAACAGAGGGGTGAAGTGGAAGTGGGGTTTTTTTTTTTTTTTTTTTGGCTGATGCTGCATAAGCTTGCTTTCTTGCATCAAATGCCTCTACTAATGCTAATGCTAATGCTCTCTGGCCTAGAATATGGTTTTAATTTTGCCATAAAGGACCAACATTATCCAATATAAGACTGCATAGTGGAACTTCAATCCAAACTGGAACAACATCCTGATAAATGGCGACTTATCCATCAAACAAATAGTATATTAAATTCCAAACTCACACCTAATTCTAATATAAAAAAACTTAGCAAAACTTCTAACATAATCATACAAAAAGTGGACAAAGGGGATACGATTGTCATTCTAGACAAAGCATCTATACAGAAAAAATGGATTTAATCTTAGCTGATCAAGACATACAAAATCGTTAACAACCATAACACCGCCAAACTTAAAAATAAACTCGACATAATTTTAAGAAAACTCAGGCAGAATAAAGAAATAAATCTATATACTTTACAGCAAATAGGAATCCGTAATAACATCCTTCCTCATATGTTTGGTATTGTTAAGTTACATAAACCCGATCACCCATTAAGACCTATTGTTTCTTTTAATAAATCAGCTTTCGCTAACTTATCGACTTATCTAGTAAAAATCATATCCCTACTTACCAGATTCTCAACATTCAAAATGACCAACACTAATCAAGCTTTTCAAAAAATCAGCAATACCATAGTTTCTGACGGAGACATTCTAGCGTCCTTTGACGTTGTGTCTATACACCAATGTAAATATCCCATTCACCTTACAAGCTTTACGTGAATTCTTAACAGCAGATGATACTTTAAAAAAACGAACCACCCTTTCCATCAATAGTATTCTCGAACTTACTTCCCTTTTCTTAGACGCCAGGTATTTTAGATTTAACAACAAGATCTTTCAACAAACATTCGGTTTACCAATGGGCTTAGGTATTTCTGCCCCCCCCCCCAATCCAAAATTTATGTTACCACCATAGAAAATCAAATTTTGCAACCCTTTCCTTCAGAAATAAAATTATATACACACTATGCCGATGACATCCTCATAATAGGTAATAAATCCTCCATAGATAGTCTCTTTTTAAAGTTCGATTTTATACATGACAGGCTCAAACTTACCCATGAAATCGGAATGAACAACGAGATCAATTTTGTTAATCTTACCATCTTAAAAACAGATACAAAATTAAGCACAAAAATTTTCAGAAAAAAAACACATTAGCATTAGCATTAGTAGAGGCATACGATGCAAGAGAGCAAGCTTATGCAGCATCAGCCAAAAAAAAAAAAAGAAACACTTCCATTTCACCCCTCCGTTCCTTCGAAATACCTGTCCAGCTGAGCCTTAAATTTATTTAGGCTATCAACTTCCACAACAAGGGATGGAAGTCTGTTCCACCAACCAACTACCCGCTGTCTAAAGACTAATTTCCGCACATCTATCCTACATCTGTCTTTCCTCAATCTGAATTTACGCCCTCTCAGGTGATTATTCTGAACAAGAGGAAGAATCCCATCGGCATTGAGCGTGCTCAAATCATTCAAGGCTTTATACACCTCTATCAGATCACCTCGCCGGTGCCTAGTCTCCAGACACTGTAATTTGCAAAACTTAAACCTTTTTTCATAAGAGCAACCCTTTGTTCCATTCAGTAATCTTGTTGCCCTTCTCTGTAATCGTTCCAGCAGCTCTACATCCTTCTTGAAATGAGGCCTCCAGACCTGTATACAGTAGGTATATACTGTATACTCAAGGTGTGGCCTGACCATTGCCTTATACAAGGGAATAACCACCTCCTTATCCCTACTAGAAAAATTCCTGCATATCATTGACAAGACACCATGAGCTACTCTTGCAGCCCATCTGCACTGCTCAGAGAACTTCATATCTGCCAGCACAATTACCCCCATGTCCTTTTCATTCTCTACCACTGTCAGTGAAGTACCACAGAGTTGATATGTTGCTCTGGGGTTGCTGTTTTAACTTCATATCTGCCAGCACAATTACCCCCATGTCCTTTTCATTCTCTACCACTGTCAGTGAAGTACCACAGAGTTGATATGTTGCTCTGGGGTTGCTGTTTCCCCATATGTAGTACTTTACATTTGTCAATGTTAAACTTCAATTGCCACCTCTCAGCCCATCTGCTCAACCTTTCCAGATCTTGTTGCAGCATCATAATGTCAGTAGTGTCCTTACCAACCCTGCCAATCTTCGTATTGTCTGCAAACTTTGACATTAAGCTTGATATACCATTATCAATATCATTTATAAATACAAAAAACAACAATGGACCCAACACTGAACCCTGAGGGACTCCACTAATAACATTAGTCCACGATGAGCAGTGTCCATTGATTATCACTCTCTGTCTTCTCCCCCTCAACCATCCCTTTATCCATAGCAGCAGTTTGCCTCCAATGCCACACTGCTCTAATTTGTGCAGCAGTCTTCCATGTGCAACAGTATCAAAAGCCTTTCTAAGGTCCAAATATGTAATATCAAAGTTATTCCCTGCATCCAGTTCTTTTGTGACTGCATCATAGTATCCAATCAAATTGGTCAGGCAAGACTTTCTTATAACAAAACCATGCTGTGTCCGAGCTATAACTGAAGTCTTGTCTTGTTGATGATTTCTGCAGTGCTTCCTTAACCAGTGCCTCCATTAATTTTCGTGGAACAGAAGTTAAACTCAAAGGTCTATAATTACTTGTGTCAGCGTTTGATCCTCCTTTGTGAATTGGGGTCACATTTGCACATCCCCTGAGTCCAAAGAAGCTCTCATAATTATGGCTAAGGGTTTGCTAACTTCCTTTGCTGCCTCCTTTAATATAACTGAATAGATACCATCCACCCCAGGTGTCTTTCTTGTGTTTATCTTCAACAATTTTTCCTCCACTTTACTCTCAATTATTACAAGATTATCTAGCTTACTGCCAGAGTTGAATACACCTCTGGCATTCCCCTCCCTGAATAACTCCTCACGTGTGAATGTCCATGCAAAATATTCATTTAGTTTGTTAGCTACCTGAGCAGGATCATCAACAGTTGAACCATCGATATCAAGTGGACCAATCTGATTCATCCCCTTCCTTCTAGAGTTTACATAAGTAAAGAACTCTTTGCTGTTTTTCTTTGCATCCTTTGCCAAAGATTTCTCGTAATCTGCCTTCACCTGCCTAACCTCCTTTGTAACTTGGTTACAGATCAGCTTATCTCTATCTTAGGCTTCTGTGTCACATGTTAATTTATATGTATCCCATGCATTTTTCTTCTCTGCCATATGTCTCATTAGTTCATCTGACATCCATTTAGGCCTAAACCTTGAACAATATTTCTTAGTTAGTATGTAAAGCCTAGTAGCTTCCAAGATAAGTTCTTTGAATGCTTCCCAAAATAAACATGAATCTTCCCTTCAACCTTTCCCCGGCTTGGAACCTCTCATGGTTGACATTCTCACATGTCCAAAAAAGCATCATGGGAAGCTCAGACAACCTTTAAAAAACAGCATGCGTTCGCTTCCCAGCCAATTTGCCAACTGATGACGTTATAACCAACGAAAGTCCTTTGTAACGTCTATTGACTCTGTCGTACTATATTATCCATTTTTAAATTTTAATTCACTCTTAATGATTTGTTTCTTCTCTAATGACAGCCTAGGATTGGAGATGTGCACTTCTACTTCCTGGGGCCCATTCTAAATTCCATTAAATCACCCTTAACATCCTCCTTAATTCCTTTACTCTACCTTCCCACCTAAATGATTTAATTACCATTCTTTTTAAAAATTATTGCAGATTTATTCAAAGGTGGGTACCGTTTTTTAAGCACTTGCTATTTCATATTTTAGTCTAATACTCATGGTATTATAAGATTTCTATAATTTTTAGTAATTTATTAATCAGAGGTTAAAATATATGCACACACACGCACGCACGCACACATGCACACACATGCATACCAGACAATTTTTGCATTTTTATTCACATCATCCATACAGTGTTAAAAAATCCAGTTTATTTACACAAATTTACAATGTAATAAAATACATTATTAGCATTAGCATTAATTGAGGCATATGATGCAAGAAAGCAAGCTTATACAGCATCAGCCAAAAAAAAAAAAAAAAACCTTCCATTTTCACCCATCCGGTCACTCCAAATGTTTGTCTAGTTCAGCCTTGAATTTATTTAAGCTATCAACTTCCAAAACAACAGATGGAAGTCTGTTCCAGCAATCAATTACCCACTGGCTAAAGGCAAACTTCTGCACATCTTCTTTAATTTCAAATTTTTGGTTAAAGAAAATTTTTCATATAATGACTGCATTACGAGATTTAACTTGGTACATATTGTTCGTACCCATCAAGCAAGCAATAGTTCTGTTTTTACGCTTGAATTTAAAGATAAAGAGATTACCATCTGTAACTCAGTGGGACCCGTAAAACCTATCTGTCTACCTGTCCCACATACCGAGAAGTCGAGCTGGTCAACTGCTTTCTGTGTATCCCTAGCCAGTGGGCAGACCAAGGTGTATTAAACATCCGGACATTAGGCTCTGGTCAACCTTCTCTTGTAAACACCCTGTTAGATATTTAGAAGGGAGTGGTTTTCCTTTATCCCAACAAGCGGTCATCTGTTGTTTTGTGGAAGTGAAACGGCACCGTTTCGAAGCTATTGGCCTATCATTAGGCTGGCAAATTTTATCAACTTTAAAAATATGCCATAATTTTTTTCTTCGGTATCAATATTACTAGCATGTCCACGAAATGCCAAATTATTTTCAGCACAGAACAATATACATTTCAATATTATTTTCAATAAAGTAAAGTGCAGCCATTATCAACCCACTGCAGGATGGAAGCCTCCTCAACAATTCATGCTGAGGGAAATGGACCATAATCTGCCACGCTGGTCCAGTGTGGGTTGGCAGATCGACTGTATTCAGCAGTCAGGGGCTTGAACCCTGGTCTACTCAAAGAGCATGTGCTACTGCACTCCTGCTCTGGACCACTCGGCTACGGAGGCAATATATGACGGCATTTCAAAATTTTGCTTCTTAGTGCTGCTTGTGCATTGTCATCAATTCGTCCACCTTTTTGAACACCCTTTTCTAATAATTTCCAATTTGTGAAATTGTCTATGTGTTGTTGTAATGAATTCTCATGAAAAAAGAATGTTTGGATTTAGATGTTTCCAATCCTTAAAACCATCTGAGCTGCAAAATGGAACATTATTTGTGCCAGATACAAATAAGAGGCACGGAAAACAATATATTGCATCTTTGTTTTTGCAATAAAATAACCATTTCCTCTCCCTTTTTTTTTTTTTTTTTTTTCAATACCTTCATTTTTGTATTTCCACGAATTATTGAAACATCGGCCATTAGTGACAGGATATGTATTTAAGACTATATGTTCAGGACCGTGTTGCACCATAAGATCTGTTTTTGTGGGTATTAAAGTTCCATGTGGTTGGATCATTAAAATTCAGACTTACATGTTCCATGTTAATATTATTGCTGTCATAATTTTCTTCTACCAACTGTTGTTGGTTATTGTCCACACTTTATAATTCTTTTAAAATAACTTCAACTGTTTGAGCTTTTTCTTGGACTTCCATTTCAGTGGCATCATCATTTGTTTTATCTTTATTTGAATCATGTTCATTTTCTTTGTAACTTTCAGGTTTGGAGTGGCTAATTGTAAGCCAGTTTTGTAAACTAGTGGAATGTTTTTTTCTAATTTCCTCTTTATGCAGTCTTTCTATGCAGTACTGTTATCCACTTTTTTTCTTCGGTGGCATGTCTAAAATTAATTTGGTCCTTATTGTTTTATTTAAATTATAAATCACAATATTCACGATTACCTGTTTATATAGCAATCACAAAAACACTAACTTATAACTTAATTAGTTTGTACACATTAATTTATTATTCAGTGAATTGCAATACCTGTGCTCCTGAACTTACTCCTGTTCTTTGCCACCTTTTTTCACTTTCTTATTCCAAAGGTGTTTTTCCTTCTGCTTGGAAATTTGCTCATATCCAGCCAGTTCCTAAAAAGGGTGACAAATCCTTCCCATCGAATTATCATCCCATTGCAATTACTTCTACTCCTAAAGTAATGGAGAAATCAGTTAACCGCCAACTCTTAAACTACCCAGAAACCTTCCATCTGATCAACGATCGCCAGTATGGATTCTGTCAGTGTCGATCCACTGGTGATATTCTGGCTTATGTTACCCATTTATGGACTAATTCGATGGAAAAGTTCGGTGAAACACACGCAGTTGCTCTTGACATCTCAGAGGCTTTCGATCATGTTTGGCATAAAGGTCTTCTAAACAAGCTTCCATCTTATGGTTTGCTAACTGTTTTTTGTAATTGGTTATCCAGTTTTCTCTCTGATCGCTCACTGAGGATCAGAAAGAAAATGTGATGGTAGATGGCTCTCTGTCTTCTAACTTCTCCACTAATGCTGGTGTCCTCCACTATTTTCCTCTTGTATATTAATGACCTTCTTCCATTGACTAGAAATCCTATCCATAGTTTTGCCGATGATAGCACATTGCATTCCACTTTCCATTTTGAGAAACCTTGCCCTGCTCAATCAGCTTCAACTTCTCAAAAATCTGCTACCAATTCCTTAAATGCCGATCTCCAGGTAATTCTTCAGTGGGGCAAAGGCAACTTAGTTGATTTCAATCCTTCTAAAACTCAGTTTTGTCTTATATCTCACAAAAAGGAGTCTTCTGCTCTTATGCTTATCTTTGGTGCCACTCCGATTTCTAGGCAAAATGATATATCTCTTTTGGGGATTACCCTGACTTCTAATCTCTCTTGGCACAAGCACATTACAAATATTGCTTCCTCGGCATCTAAAAAACTTGGTTTTCTCTTTCGCTCTCGGTGTTACTTTTCTTCCAAACAGCTATTCACTCTGTACAAATCGCAAATCCGCCCTACCATGGAATATTGTTCCCACATCTGGGGTGTGCCCCTAAAACCTCTCTCAGGCTTCTTGATTCTGTTCAGAAGAGGGCAGTTAGGTAAATGATTCATCTCTAACAGAGTCTCTCCACTTGCTGTCTCATAGACATACTGTTTCTGCTGCATGCCTCTTCTACAGATATTTCCATGGGCACTGTTCTTCTGAATTGACTTCTATAATTCCCGCTCTCTCTTTCAAAAAAGTCCAAACACATGCCGCCACCAGCCAACATCCTTTTACTGTCCAACTTCAAACTCACAGAACCAACTTTTCATCTTCTTCGCTTATTCATTCAATTGCCGTTTTCTGGAACAACCTTCCTTCATATATATTTCCTGAAAATTTACAGTCTACAGAAGTTCAAATCCAATGTCAACAAATATCTCCTTTCGTCTTCTCAACCTCTAACCCAAGCATGGTACTAAGTACTATAGGTTCTAATACCTCTCGTGTTTGGGGTTCACATAAAAAAAAAAAAAAAAAAAATTTAGCCATTGTTGAAGGTCATTTCACATATAATGAATTTCCTTGTACCAGCACTGTGTTTTTCCTATAGCAGGAAGTTTATGATGGAACTACAGGAAGCGATGTACTTGGTAGAGAATGGTTTACTATTTTAGCAATGAAGGTTGCATTACTCAATAATTAAATTTTCTCTAATGATCTACACTAAATTCCATTACTTCTCTATGTATACAAATAAAAATACAAGTTGTGATCAGAAAGTTTGGGGACTGACTTTGTATCTTGTAATTGCAGCATCATAGTGAGTTCTGTCTTGTCACAAATGTTTTGTGGGTCTTCTAGACTTAGAAACACACGAATCATTAGTTTATCTAGTCAGTCTGAATTATCATGTGTTGAATAGAAAGTATTTTATGTGTTTTGTCATATTTTAAAATGTACGAATACACTGAGTACCAAATTTACATCAAATTTTGTTTCAAATTAGGGAATAGTGTAACAGAAACCCATAAATGTTAAAACAACTTTTGAATATGATATGTGTGATTTGAAAAATGTGCGGTGGGTTGCATCTTGTATTATATTTAATTCCAGGAAATTATTAAATTCCTGTGTCCATGAACATTTGAAAAATCACCAAAAAATAATTCAAAATTGTTCATTTTTTGATGCCACCTATAATTTCAATCTTTTCTGAAAACAACTGTGAGAAATCCATGCTCTATATTAAAAATATAGAATATGGATTTTTCAACATTGGACATGTTTTTCTGGGCTGTATTTTTAATTAATATTTGAAAATTAAAACTCACTTTAGACCTATAGGAGAGGGAATACAAATTTAAAAGGACCCCCTTCAACCTACACTTTGATTTGAGGACACTAACAGGAGCACTCGCTGCATGAAATGTCAAGTGTTACCATGTAATCAGTTTGATTCCAGATGGGTCGTCAATGTCATGAAGCCAGAGAGCATTACCAATTGGAGGAAAGCACATGACAGTAAAGCAAAATTTCTTTTACCATCTCCTCTCATGATATGTGTCAGTCAACACATGCATATAATTAGGTTTAACTTAATCGTGAATTTTTACTAATGCAATAATTAACATACATGTCTAGAATTTTCTGCAAACAATTTGAAAAAACCATTTTCAACAAGAGCTATTAAGAGTTTCAGCTGTGTGCATGGAATAGATCAAGCACAAAATTCTGTTAGTCACATGGGATCAAATCAACTCCATGTGACTGATTACAGGTTAAAGAGGGTCACAGTTTTAATTGGTGAGTCCCTTGAATTTTGTCAGCAGCATAGTACCACTTCTGCAAATTGCACACAATTTGTATTGAGCTTAAGCAATAAGCAGTTATCTACAGAACAAGTAGATCTGTTGACTATGGGTATGAAATTTGCTGTTCCCCCACAAAACCCACCTATCACTGATATTGCCTTAGGCGTAGAAGCATGTTTAACACGTTTCTCTGAAGAAGTGGCAAATACAGTTTGCCTGAAAACTGAAGTAATTTTACATCTGCTCGCCCTGCTTCTTCCAATCTCAACTGCAAACAAATCTCTGCCCTTGAACACTGAAACAAGATTCATCCATCGTCATCCTACCGGCAGATAGAGGACGTTGAACAGTCATATTGAATCGCACAGATTACGGGATGAAAGCCCTGTTGCTCCTGCAAGGCACTTCTGTTTACCAACCCTTAACAGTTCCTCCCATCAAAGCCTTGGAACGATGGGAGTCGAAAGTAGACATCCTCGTCAACAGTTGGTTTAAACAGAAGAAAATAACAGAATCCAGATGTAGCCGCATCCTTGCTTCCGGCTGCCAGATTCCGCAATTCTACGGACTACCAAAAGTTCACAAAGAAAGTATACTATTAAGACCCGTTGTCTCCTGTTGTGGCTCGCCGAGTTATGAGTTGGCGAAGTTTGTCTCAGGGCTCCTTTCTCCCCTAGTAGGCAAGGCCACCAACACCTTCTCCAACAGTAGTGAATTTATAGAACAGATCCGAATCCTATCCATCTCAGAAGATCAAATCATGGCATCATTTGATGTAGAGTCACTTTTCACCTCCATCCCAGTGAAACTTGCCATCACATGTGCAAAGGAACTCTCAGATAATGACCAGACCCTTGGCAGCAGGACCGAACTAATGCCAGATGATATCTCCACCACCCTCAGACTGTGTTTAACAGGTGGTGCAATTATGTTCAACAACTCCATTTACCAACAGGTGCACAGCACAGCCATGAGTTCCCCAGTTCATTCACGGCAAATATCACAATGGAAGAATTAGAGGGTCATGCATTTACGAATGTACCAGATCCCATCACCTTTTGGTGTCATTACGTGGATGATGTATTTGTGGTTATCCCCAGACATTTGGGTCACCGGCTCTTAGACCACCTCAATTCTCTGTCGCTTTTCATAAAATTCACCATCAAACTAGAATTGGACAGTACCCTACCATACTTAGACACCCTTGTCCAACGTGAGGGCATGCACTTGAAGACAACTGTCTACCATAAATCAGTGTGTGCTGGCCAATTTACCAACTTTCGGTCAGCACACGTGCAGCCATCTTCTTGGCACTGCACATTGTTAACCCATGCCTGGACCCACTCTAGTTCTGTAGATGAGAGGTGCATCGAGATTACTAAAGTCAAGGCGGATCTTGCGAGGTTTGGCTATCCCACCAGTACCCTTGATAGGTGTGACCTAAAGACACATGACCATGTAGTGACCAACAGGTAATCCAAGGTAATGACTCAAACATGAGTGCCTTTATCCCATACTAGCCAAACCTATCACAACAGGTTTCTAGAGTTCTAAAATCACATGGGATAAAGTGCGTACAGCTCCCAGGTAGAAAGTTGTGATCCCTCATCTCTAGAGTGAAAACACTGGTTCCCACCTTACTACAAAATGGTCTAGTCTACCGCCTCTCTTGCTGTGACTGCACTAGCTGCTACATCGGGGAAACTGGGAGACGGCTCGGCAAACGTCTTTCAGAAGATGAAAGAGCCATCCACTTGGCGGACATAGAACACTCGGCCATTGCCAAACACTTCTGGTCAACTTGCCACAACATTGACCTGCACTGCGATGTCGTGATTGTAGACAGGTCCTGCCACTACCGGCCATGTGCCTGGTTGGAGTCGTTGAACATCACATGCTCTAATACACCAGTCACCAGAAGCAGTGGATGTCATGTCCACCCTATTATGAAGCAATCATTTTGATGAATGACAAAAGTAGGCAACGTTCACATATGTCACAGCCACAGGCTTCAACATCAAACAATTAACTATTGCATCACGCAGTTTCATATACATGACTGGCAGTACACACCCTCATGTTCCACACTCTTAATTGTCAGTTTGACTGATGAATTACCATAATAACCGAAAGCTTTTATACTGTATATATTTAATATATGTGTGTTTTACGATTAGTATTAAACCTGTCATTATTTTTTTTCTTCCATTCCACTCTGTCACACAATAATCCACAATAATAATGAATCCAGAGCATGCAGGCCTCTTTAATCATATAATAAAAAGTTATAAGGCAACAAATGTGTGAAGCTCCTTTTGACTTTTAGTTTTGTACAAAATCACTTATTTCCTTTATGTGTAGAAATTGAGAGCAGATTTTAAAATTCTGCAGCTTGTTTGGTTTCTTATAATTTTTATTTTCTATATGGAATAATATCACATAGTAAGTATATTTTTTAATCTGTTTTTCAGAATGGTACTCTAATTACAGTTGGTCAAACTTCAGATGCCAAGGAAAACTTGTAGGTATTTTTCAGCTATTTTTGTGTGCATGTATGTATGCAGTAATAATGAAGTATACAGTTGAATGTCTTTCATTCACACATTGCAGAATTTTTGGTAAATTTTGGTGAATCATAAAATATGGACTATTGTACAGATATTGGAAACATGGTGCCACTTTGACATAAGGTATGCAGAATTGAATGTGATGGGTACAGTGTGTGTACAGGAAGGACAAACAGGATAGGAAGGAGAGAGGAATTATGCTTTTAGTTAAGAAACAGAATCTAAGGCAATGCACCTAGTCAGCGTGAGGCCAGTGTAATGTTGAATCAGTTTGGTCTCTGGGCATCTCCCACATCCAGGCACAGTCATCACACTGGTAGATCATGTACTGCAACACATCACTTCAAGGCACAGCTTTCCGTGGCCTATGATCCAAAGATAGTAGGCCTTACACCAAGCTGTATGACATTTAGCATTAGTCAAGGTGATCAGTCACTTGTGGACAGCTGCACAACCATTGCAACCCATTTTGTGCAGCATTCTCTGCACTGCACTGGTTCTGACATATATCCCAGTTGTCTCACTGAAAGCCCATGTGTGCGTGTGCTCTCATAATGTTGACCTGTGTTCTGTATAGATGATTATTTGCAGGGCTCCCTTGTCACATTTGATCAGCTTTGCTTTCAGATGTTTCCAATTGTAGATCATATCATTATTCATTGACCTAATAATTTTTGTTTCTGTTGAAATATCATGTACAGCCCAATTGCTTATGGAATTTCATGTTAGATTTTATAATTGTTCCCATATCTTTTTCATTGTTGAACTGCCTTGGGTGAATTTCATGCAAAAATGGCATAACATTTATCCTGGAATTATTGCTCCCCAAATGCAGTGTTTTGCATTTATCAGTGTTATACTTGTACTTCAGTTGCCAATTTTTTAGCGAAACCAAGTTTTTTTGTTCACGCTGAAATAATATATTTGCTTGTATTTTTAATAGAATGTATTACTAATTTTATGAAATGTTTTAATATAAAATTAATTATTTAAAAAATGGCATGTATTTATACATGTTATTTTTAAGAAAAAATGATATATATACTTTGAGAAGAATTAAGAAATATCAAAAACTTTTCTGTAAATAAAAAACAAAGTTGGCTACCTGTCAGGTCACATGATCCCCCTTTACAGCAGACGTGGGCATGACCACTGCTGGGTTAGTATAAATAGATATGATCCATCAGCTGTGTTCACTTTTAGCTGCAACAGTTTCTCCTCCAGCTTCCTTTCAATTATTGTAAAATCATTTAATTCCCTCCAGTATTAGATGTCTACTAAGCCCAACACTAAAACTTCTTCATATGTGAATGTATATGCAAAATGTTTATTCACATGTCTATAAACTGAATAAATATTAATTTCTGTATAGGTTAAAAATATATTCAACCTACACAGAAACATCAAAGATTATACCATTCACATGAAGTGCACCCTTTTCTAGTGCTAACATAAACAGAGAATTAGTTCCTACTTTTCCTTGCACTTTTAACCCAACACTTCTCATCAACTGCTTTACCAAGCCTAACCTACTGAGTTATTTAATTACACACTAATTCCTACTTATTGTAGGATTCTGTATTTATATTTGTATTTCTTATAAACATTTTGATATAAATCACTCAGTTTTGATATAAACATATCAAATTTGTATTTTTCGTAAGCATCAGTTGGTCCCACTAAAAAAAAAAAATTTTAATTTCTAATATATTGTGATGTCCTTTGCAAAAACAAAATCCCTTCCCTTTATTCTTGACAGTAGTTATTTCTTTGAATAAATCCCACATCAGTAAACTGCGATCACTCCTACCTAATGGTTCTTTTACTTTTAAGTTCTTAATAGGTGATGAAGCCTTACTGATAATGAAGTCAAGAATATTGCTTTGTCTTTGTTGCTTAATGTGTTGGTATAGAAAGAAGGCATCCAGCAAATCCGAAAACATTCTGCTATTCAATGAACTGCCAGTAACAGTTCTAATCAGTACCTCAAAAAATTAAAGCTCCCCTTGATGAGATATTCGGATTTTCTGACCCACTATTTGTATGTATAGTTGTTTGTTATACTCTTCAAAATCATTAGGCCTGTAACATAGTTCTACTCTCAATTTTGTTTTTGCCTGTGCATATGTCTCGTATTTCATAATACTCAGTCCAAATAATAGTATTTGGACTGAGTATTATTTTGACACCTCTTGTCTATTGAGTGTACTATTTTAGAATCTCTGTTCTTATCCAAAAGAATAACCTTTCTCTTCCTCCTCCTGTCATCTGTATCCTTTCTATACACATATTCAGATCTGCGTTGCCAATATCAGATAGGCACCATCATTATCTGGTATGTTTCTGATGTATCTATTATATCAGCATTTGATGACTCGTCAGTCTATCAAATTAAAATTTATTTACTGTGCTTCTAGCATTAGTGCATAAAGAAATACTGGCCACCATTTGTGATCTTAGTAACTCTAGCACTGCCTTTTTTTTTTTTTTTTTTAAATGAAACCCCAAATATGGAAACAAAAACATAAGATTCCTCAAGAGAGTGGGAGAATTATAGATGTCAATTCTGAAGAACACATGGCCATGGAAGTATCTATAGAAAAGGCATGCAGTGGAAACTGAATATCTGTGAGCAGAGAATGAAGAGACTTTGCAAGAGATGGGTCATTAATTAAGCCAACTTCCCTCTTTTTAGTGGAGTAAAGAAGCTTTAGAAATGCTTTGGGAGCACCACTCCAGAAGTGGGAACAGTATTCCATGGTAAGGTGATTTTGATATTTGTATAGAGTGAGCAGTTGTTTAGAAGAAAAGTAACACTGACAGCAACAAAGAAAAACCGTTTTTTTTTGTTTTTTTTTTTGTGCAAAGTAAGCAATATTTATGATGTGTTTATTCCAAGAAGATTAAAAATCAGGGTAATCCCTAATAGAAATATGGGATTTTGGCTAGAAATCTGAGTGTCAAGATGATTATGAGTGCAACAGACCTTTTTTCTGAGAAATAAGACAAAACTGAGTTCTGGAGGGTCTAAAGTTAACTAAGTTGTCTTTTCCCATTAGAGAATTACTTGGAGATTGGCATTTAAGACATTTAAACTAGGTCTGTGTTTCCTAACCTTTTTATTCTGCAGCCAAAAAAATTCATAAAAATATTGACTGATGGCCCAGGATCCATTCTAAATTAAGTTAATAGGTGAATTAATAATTTCAGCATTATACACGCTTATAAAGTTTCAGTTAGGGTGTTTGGCCTTAGGAAAAATAATAGTATTTGTTAAAAAATAAATTTAATAAAATAATTTTGTTGAAAGTTACTTGTAGAATTCAAAATTTAACGAAGGCACAATTAATGACTTCCTTGGTGCGAAGTTTTTTCAGATAATGCACTGATTCATGGAAAAAGTATTCATGCAAAGAGCAAGGCACAAATCATGATGAGGATCATGTCAATTGATGATAAGAATCATGCAAATGTATCTCTAATTCACAAAGGGTGACACGAGTAATTACAGACCTGTTAGTTTGACTTCTATTCCAGGGAAAATAATGGAGTCACTGGTTAAAGAAGCATTGCAGGATCATCTAGACAAGACAACAGTAATAATTCAGACACAGCATGGGTTTGTTAAGGGGAAGTCTTGTCTGACCAATTTTATTGGATACTATGATGTGGTCGCAAAAGAACTGAATGCAAAAAATAATTTTCATATATGATATACTCTGGCGCACTATAGCCATAGTTGCCGATGCGCCTAATAAATCTCTAAACAAACAACAACATATGATATACTCGGATTTCAGGAAAGTTTTTGATACTGTTGCACATGGAAGACTGCTGTACAAATTGGAGTGGTATGCCATTAAGGGGAAGTTGCTACAATGGATAAAAGGATGGTTGGTGGGAGAAGACAGAGTGGTAATCAGTAGATACTGCCCTACATGGACTAGTGTTATTAGTGATGTGCCTTGGGGTTTGGTGCTGGGCCCGTTTTTGTTTTGGAAATTTATCAATGATATTGATGAAGGTATATCAAGCTTAAAGTCAAAGTCTGTAGATGATACAAAGCTTGGCAGGGTTGTTAATGACAGTAAAGACAGTATGCTACTGCAAAAGGATCTAGAAAAGTTAGGCAGATGGGCTGAGAAGTGGCAACTGAAGTTTAACATTGACAAATGCAAAGTACTGCATATGGGTAGCAATAACCGCAGGGAAATATACACCAACTGGGTGGTGTTATGCTCAGGGTAGTGGAGAATGAAAGAGACCTGGAGGTAATTGTGCAGTCAGATATGAAGTTCTCTGAGCAGTACAGACTGGTTGCCAGAGTGAAGCCATGAAGTTCTCTGAGCAGTACAGACTAGTTGCCAATTTATGGAGTTTTGTCAATGATATATGGGAATTTTGCAAGCAGGGATAAGGAAGTGATTATTCCCTTGTATAAGGCAATGGTCAGGCCACACCGTGAGTACTGCATAGAGGTCTGGAAGCCTCCTTCTAGGAAGGACGTAGAGTTGTTAGAATGAGTACAGGGAAGAGCAACAAGACTGGTGAGAGGAACAAAAGGGTGCTCTTATGAAGAACGGCTTAAGTTCTGCAAGTTCAGCATCTGGAGACTAGGCATCTGCAAGGTGACCTGATCGAGGTCACCTCCCAGTACTTGAATGGTTTGAGCAGGCTCATTGCTGACAGGATACTTCCGCTTGCTCAGATTAAGAACCTGAGGGGGCATAGATTCAAATTGAGAAAAGACAGTTGTAGAACAGATGTATGGAAGTTTGCCTTTAGCCAACAGGTAGTTGATTGCTGGAACAGACTTCCATCTGTTGTTTGTGGAAGTTGATAGCTTAAATTAATTTAAGGCTGAACTAGACAAACATTTAGAGTGAGCGGATGGGTGAAATGAGAATTTTTTTTTTTTTTTTTTTGGCTGATGCTGTATAAGCTTGCTTTCTTGCATCATATGCCTCAACTAATGCTAAGTGCAAGTGCAATAGAGTAATAATTGGGTGGATGAGATTCGTCAATCTTTTTAGGAACTGGTTGACTGTCAGCAAATTTCCAAGCAGAAGGAAAAATGCCAGTGGAATAAGAGTCTAAAAAGGCAACACAGAATAGGAGCAAGCTACGGACACATTTTGAGAACAAGTGGAAAAATGCCATCAGGACCTTCTGCCGTTCAATCATCACTTTCTCTGTAGCAGTAAATTTTTTTCCCTTAATGCCACACTACTCCAGTTTGAATTACAATTTTTCATATGGAATTGTATCAAAAGTTTGTTGAAATCAAAGTATATTATGTTAAAACTTTTTGCATCCATTTCCTTTGTTACTGTACCATTCAGGCAAGATCTTCCCTTGTCAAATTTGTGCTGTGATTTCTGTATAACCACATTCCTTTCAAAATGACTCTGCATCAATTCTTTGATCACTGATTCCATTATTTTCCCTGGAATAGAAGTTAAGCTTTCAGGTCTATATTTACTCATTTATCCTTTTAATTCCCCCTTCTCACTTTTTGGGGAGACATTTACCCATATGGACTTCTCCTGAATCTAAGGTTATTCGTATAATTATGACCAAGGGCTTACTTAACTCTTTTGCTGTTCTTTTAGTGTGTTCCAGCAGTTTTAGTCCCCGTTACTCTTGCTATAACAGCACATATTACTGGAACACACTTCCTTACTCTTAAAATGCAACTTAAAATTTATATCTGCTTATTTTGGTGGCTACCCTTGCTTATTATTTCTCAGCACTTTTTTTTTTTTTTTTTTTTTTCTTTCCGAAATGAAAAATTATGATTTTTCCTTTGTTCTTTTTTATAGTTTGCAGTTTGGATATGTAGGACTTAAAACTCGGGAACTTATTTCTATTAAGTCATTTACCCCAAAGTTTTCAGAAATTGATAAAAAAGAAAGAATTAATTTTACATTTGAAGCAGGTAAGATATAATTTCTACTATAAATCGTATGCTTCATAATTTTAATAGATAATTGTTAAGTATATAATCATATTTTTTTTTTTTGCAGAATTTTCTATTAATGTTAGCATTAGCATTAGCATTAGCAAAGGCACATGATGCAAGAAAGCAAGCTAAAATCCCATTTCACCCATCCACTCGCTCCAAATGTTTGTCAAGTTCTGCCTTGAATCTATTTAAGCTATCAACTTCTACAATGACAGATGGAAGTTGGTTTAACCAATCAACCACCCGCTGGCTAAAGGCAAACTTCTGCACATCTATCCTACAACCATCTTTCCTCAATTTGAATTTATGCCCTCTCAGGCGATTCTGAGCAAGAGGAAGAATCCCATCCGCATTCAGCATGCTCAAACCATTCAAAGCTTTCTACACCTCAATCAGATCACTTCGCAGGTGCGTAGTCTCTAGACGCTGTAATTTGCAAAACTTAATCCTTTCTTCATAAGAGCAACCCTTTGTTCCATTCACTAATCTTGTTGCATTTCTCTGTACTCTTTCCAACAGATCAACATTTTTCTTAAAATGAGGCCTCCAGACCTGTATACAGTACAGTAATACCCCGACTTACGCTACTCCGACTTACGCGAACTCGGAGTTACGCGGTTCTTGATTTTTTCGTTTGGCAACACTGCCGCCCACTATCTTCAAGGTCGTTTTTCATATGTTATCGATATACGGTGCGACGGCGGAGAATGAGAGCGAAAGATGAACAAAATTCAACTTTGCTGCGCATGAGCTACACACATATACAAGAATTTGTATTCCAACTATCGTATTTATATGTGTGCTCAACTTTTGTCGGAAATTACATCGTTTTCACGAGAGAAATGTATCGCGTCAGTCGAGCCATATACAGTCGGTCCTCGTATAACACGTGTTTACACTACACGAATTCGAGCATACACTATTTATAAATACGGTAACGATATCTTATAATTTAACACGAACCGAATTGGCTTATGCACGATTCGCCTTTGTGTTTACAAGAAATGGCAGTCGAACGCAGAATCACCCCAACCGAACGCAACACGATAGGAATGAAGAAGGTTCTGAAAATGTATTTATGTTTTTTATATCAGTGAAGGGGAAACACATTTCACCATAATAACGTAAAAACCAGCACAATTCCAGCTATCGGTATTATCGCAAATGCAATTAGATCGAGTTTACTACCAGTTTGGGGCTTAGAGGGGAACAGGTATCCTGTGTGTTATCAGACACTCAGCCTAAAACACTGATGGATCCAATATCTCTCTATTACAGAAGATTTAGGAGAAGTCCGGTTGGCCTGCCTCCCTAAAATCCACTCATGCACACCTTCTCGATGGTGAGCCCTGTTACGTCACTTAGGTGGCAACGAACATGCAGAGTGGTTCTCTTCAAGACGCCTGGTCAGCGTGAAGAGGAAAAGACCAATCCCTCCAGCAATGAGAGCACAACAATACAAATGGCCCTCAGTCCCCAGCAGCTTTCACTCTCCCTCTTACGGCAGCGAGAGGATCAGAGTGGAAGCAGAGGGTGCTAAGAATCTCTGGGTACGACCAGGCTGCCATGCACGGAAATTGAACTTGGCCTGTTATAACGTACGATCACTCATCGGTGAAGACAGGATATTAGAGCTGGAAAAGGAATTAGAAAATGTGAATTGGAATATCATCGGTTTGGCTGAAACAAGAAGAAGAAATGAATCACTTATAAGTTTATCAAGTGGAAATCTGCTGTACACCAATGGAAACAGTGAAAAGAGTGAAGGTGGAGTTGGGTTTCTGGTCCATAAAGATTTTAAAAACAACATTTTGGAATTCAAAAGTACATCACCAAGGGTGTCAAGACTAATACTCAAGATTTCTAAGAGGTACAAGCTAAAGATTGTAATGATTTATGCACCAACATCGAGCCATGATGATGAAGAGGTTGAAGACATGTACACTGAAATTGAGAGTCTTCTAGATGAGCAGAAAACCCACTACACTATTATTATGGGGGACTTCAATGCTAAGGTTGGAAAAAGGCAAAACAGTGCAGAAAGAGGAACTATAGGAAATTTTGGAATTGGTGAAAGAAATAAAAGAGGTGAAAGACTTGTGGAATTTGCAGAATCTCAAGGAATGTCAGTAATGAACACTTTTTTCAAGAAAAGGGTGAACAGAAAGTGGACATGGAAGAGTCCAAATGGATTAACAACTAATGAAATCGACTTCATCCTCACTAACAGAAGATATATTGTGAATGATGTTACCGTCCTGAATAAGGTAAATGTTGGAAGTGATCACAGAATGGTAAGATGTACACTTGATATAGACATAGGAAAGGAAAGGAAAAAACTGACTCGAGTAAATAATACAAAGGTCTTTGAAATAACAGAGGAGGAGAAAAAGCAGTATGTACTGGAACTTAAGAACAAGTTTGAGCTTCTGCAGACTGCTCAGGACCAAGATATCGACGAGGAATATTACAACTTTCTGAAAGTGATAAAGCCCAAGAAACCTATAGGGAAACAGAAATCCAAAGAAGAAAAAATTAGTCAAGAAACACTTGTCATGATGAACCAAAGACGACAAATGAAGAGCAAGAAAAACACTGCCAGGGAGAAAATTGAGTATACTGAGTTATGCAAAGCCATTAGAAAGAGACTCAGAGAGGACATAAGAAGATTTAACACAAGAAAAGTAGAACAAGCATTAAGGGAAAACAAAGGATTTAAATCAGCAGCCATGAGCAGTAATACAGAAAGACAAATGATACTGAAACTGAAGAATAGCGATGGTGTACTTATAAACAGCAGAGAAGGCATCATTCAAATAGCAGAAGACTACTATAGAGAATTATACAAGGAGCGAGGGAATGATACCAGCAGTGGGGAAGATGGATTGCAAAGTAGCAACACATACGACATACCCGATATTCTTCCTGATGAGGTAGAACATGCATTGAAGAAAATGAAGAATCGGAAAGCCCCGGGGGAAGATGAAGTTACTGTAGAGTTGTTAAAATTGGGAGGAAGAGACATAACACAAAAACTGGCAAGGCTGTTCACAAAGTGCATTAGAAAAGGTGTGATGCCTAAGCAGTGGAATAATGCAATCATAGTTTTGCTGCATAAGAAAGGAGATAAATCAGAAATTGGAAATTATAGACCAATTAGCTTGTTATCCCATATCTACAAGTTGTTCACAAGGGTCATTACTAACAGATTAGAAAGAATACTTGATGAGAATCAACCGAAAGAGCAAGCTGGCTTTAGGACAGGGTTCTCAACTATGGATCACCTTCACGTAATATCACAGCTAATGGAGAAAGCAAATGAATATAAAACACCATTATGCCTGGCATTTGTGGATTATGAAAAGGCATTTGACTCCATACAGCATAAGGCAATGTTTCGGGCACTGGAAAGACAAGGCATAGATACTCCATATATTATGATTTTGAAGAAAATATATGAGAGTGCTACATCCTTTATTAGACTAGACAAAGACAGTAGCAAATTTAAAATCGAGAAAGGAGTTCGACAAGGAGACACAATATCTCCGAAGCTGTTTACTGCTGCCCTTGAGGAAGCTTTCAGAAGATTAGACTGGTCGCAGAAAGGAGTCAATGTGAACGGAGAGTACCTAAACCATTTACGATTTGCAGATGACATTGTGGTCATAAGCCACGATCCCAAAGAATTAGAGGAAAATCTTAATCAGTTATGCACAGTTAGTAAGGATTTTGGACTAAAGATGAATATGGCTAAAACAAAAGTAATGATGAACAAGTATGCCACGGAAAGGGAAATAATGATTGAAGGAGCAGTAATTGAAAAGGTGGAGTCATATACTTATCTGGGACAAGTTATTAGCTGTAATAATGATAAATGGCTGGAAGTCAAGAGAAGAATAAATTTTGGATGGATAGCATTCAGGAAATATAGTCACATACTGAAGAGCAATATCCCAGTTTGTCTGAAACGTAAAATAATGAATCAATGTATACTCCCCACCATGACTTATGGAAGTGAAACTTGGGCACTCACCAAAAGAATGGAAGAGAAGCTAAGAACTACACAGCGAAGAATGGAACGAATTATATTGGGAATTAGAATGTTAGATAAGAAGAGAAACACATGGATTAGGCAGCAAACTCAAGTAAAGGACATTCTTATCAAAACTAAAGAACTAAAATGGTCTTGGGCAGGACACATTGCTCGAAGACATGATGACAGATGGACTAAGAAAATAACAGAATGGTACCCAAGAGGAGCTAGAAGAAAACCTGGAAGACAAAGGCGGAGATGGATAGATGAAATTCATGAGTTTTTGAGTAGTAAATGGATGGCCAGTGCTCAAAACAGAAGGAACTGGAAAGTTGCTGGAGAGGCCTTCATCCTGCAGTGGATTGAAAATGGCTGATGATGATGATGACTACCAGTTTATAATAGATTCCACTAGCAGAAACGCAACTGGATTTTTATTGTTTTATGGTAGTAACCCCTAGAAATGTGAGGTGTTAATAGTGTATCTCTGCCTTTACGGTGTTGTTTATTCAATTGCTACATACGCGCAGCTTTGTTTATGCGTATCAAGCGTGCCTCCTCGTTTTGTAATTGTGCTTTATTCCCTAAAAATGAGTAAAATACTTAAAAGGTGTGAAAAGGAAGCGTCCTGGCGAAGACACTGCAGATTCAGAGAGAAAACGAAAAGCAATTATCGATAAACAGAGGCGGACTGGATCAAAAATTCTTACCCGGGAAAATTTGTAGTGTCCTCACACTAGCGTTTATGGCCAAAATCACACCGGCCTCCGGCCCGCCGGGGTTTCCCCGGTAAGGTTCATGGCCAGTCCGCCTCTGTCATTAGAGAAAAAATATGAAATTGTGAAACGCCTTGAGCGAAATGTAAGACCATGTGATATTGCACGTGCTACAGGCCTAAATGAAGCAACGGCGAAAAGCACATGACAATTGCAAACTTGACAGGTTGAAAATTGAAAAGGGCTCAATTGTAAAGGGCTTAAAAATTTTAGAAAACATAGACTCCAACGAAGAATGCGTTATAGCTACAAAGCAAGGAATAAAAAAATTATTAGCTTGCTACGAAGAAATTCTGCGTGAAAAAAAGAAGTCTCTGTGTCGTCAGACGAATTTGTTAGATTTTATGAAGCCATCGACATTGAAATAACTTTTTTACGTAAGTCATTTATTTTTTAATACATATTTTGTATTAATATGTATAAAGAACTGCAATTTTATTAATATTTTTCTTCTAAACTAGTGTTTTTGTTAGTCCTTGGTCCCAATTAAACAAAATTTATATGTATTTATATGCAAAGTTGTACCCCAACTTACGCGAATTCGACATAAGCGATTTTCATCGGACCCACCTATCGCGTAACTTCGGGGTATTACTGTACTCAAGGTGTGGCCTGACCATTGCCTTATACAAGGGGATAACCACTTCCTTATCCCTTTTGGAAAAATTCCTGTATATCATTGATAAGACACCATGAGCTACTCTTGCAGACCGTCTGCACTGCTCAGAAAACTTCATATCTGCCTGCACAATTACCCCCAGGTCCTTTTCATTCTCTACCACTGTCAGTGTAGTACCACAGAGTTGATACGTTACTCTGGGATTATTGCTTCCCATATGTAGTACTTTACATTTGTCAATGTTAAACTTCATTTGCCACCTCTCAGCCCATCCGCTCAACTTTACTAGATCCTGTTGCAGCAGTGTACTGCCATTAGTGTTATTAACAACCCTGCTAACCTGCGTATCGTCTGCAAACTTAGACATTAAGCCTGATATACCATCATCAATATCATTTATAATTAGAGAAAACAACAATGGCAATTTGCCTTCAATGCCACACTCCTCCAATTGGTGCAGCAGTCTTCTATGTGCAAGACTATCAAAGGCTTTTCTAAGATCCAAATATATGATATCAAAGTTATTCTTTGCATCCAGTTCCTTTGTGACTACATCATAGTATCCAATCAGATTAGTCAGACAAGACTTCCCCTTAACAAACCCATGCTGTGTCCAAGCTATAATTGAAGTCTTGTCTAGATGATCCTGCAATGCTTCTTTAACCAGTGCCTCCGTTAATTTCCCTGGAACAGAAGTTAAACTAACAGGTCTGTAATTACCTGTGTCTCCCTTTGATCCTACTTTGTGGATTGGGGTCACATTTGCACATCTCCAAGTACCTCCCCTGAGTCCAGGGAAGCTCTCATAATTATGGCTAAGGATTTGCTTACTTCCTTTGCCGCCTCCTTTAATATAACTGGATAGATTCCATCCACCCCAGGTGCCTTTCTTGTGTTTAAGCATTTTAATTGTCTCTTGATATATCGACTAGACACATAATAATAATAAAAAAATATTTAAGATTAGGTTTCACTGTATGTTTACATTAAATCTTTATGGTGATCTTTTGGTATGCTTGGATTCTACCATTTCTACATACTGAACAGATATAAAAACTATAAAAAAAAATTGCATGCTTGGCTTTATGAAATACTTTGTATTTCACCATCTGCTTTCTGCTATAGCTATGTATTTCTCTTTTTTCGGTGAACCAGAATTCAACCAGAGCGAGCCTTAAGAGGAAGTGCTTCCTTGGTTACATTCTCTATAGATGAATTCCAGGTATTACTTAGATGTTTTACTAAGAAGTAATACCAGGTATTACTTCTTCAGCTGCCTTCTAACATTTCTAAGGTATCTCTTCTGATATTATTTGGAGCAACTGTTTATCTTCAACAATTTCTCCTCCACTGTACTCTCAGTTATTACAAGATTACGTAGCTTACTGCCAGAGTTGAATACACCTCTGGCATTCCCCTCCCTGAATAACTCCTCATGTGTGAATGTCGATGCAAAATATTCATTTAGTTTGTTAGCTACCTGAGCAAGATCATCAACAGTTGAACCATCGATATCAAGTGGACCAATCTGATTCTTCCCCTTCCTTTTAGAATTTACATAAGTAAAGAACTTTTTGCTGTTTTTCTTTGCATCCTTTGCCAAAGATTTCTCGTAATCTGCCTTCGCCTGCCTAATTTCATTTGTAACTTGATTACAGACCAGCTGATATCTATCATAGGCTTCTGTGTCACGTGTTAATTTGTATGTATCCCATGCATTTTTCTTCTCTGTCACTTGGCTAATTAGTTCATCTGACATCCATTTAGGCCTAAATCTTGAACAATATTTCTTTGTTGGTATGAAAAGCCTAGTAGCTTCCAAGATTAATTCTTTGAATGCTTCCCATTTTGAATTTGCTGTTGGTAACATCATCAGTTGGTTCCACTGTATAGAATTTAAATACTGTCTCAGACCACCGTAGTCACCTTTACAAATGCAAAAACCCTTCCCTTTACCCTTGATGGTAGTTACCTCTTTGAGTAAATCCCCCTTCAGCACACTGTGATCACTGCCACCTAGTGGTTCCTTTATCTGCAGATTCTTGATGCATGAAGAATCACTACTGATAATCAGATCAAGAGTATTACTCCCTCTAATTGCCTCCCGAACATGCTGCTGTAGAAAACAATCATCCCATAAATCCACAAAAACCTTGCCAGTGTGCGAGTGACCAAACCACAAATTCCAGTCAATATCTGGGAAATTAAAATCCCCCATTATAAGACACTCTAATTTACTGGCCCACTCTATTTGTCTGCATAATTGCTCATTATACTCATTAGATTCATTAGGCCTATAACACACACCTACTCCTTTCCTTTATTTTTCCTTTTCCAGTGCTTATGTCACACCAAACATACTCAACATTGCATTGTCCACCCACGTCAATTGGATGCACTTCCTTAGTTTATGTGTTTCTTAACTAACAGCATAACCCCCTCCTCCCTTCCTCTCCTGTCTCTCCTTTCTGTACACATTGTACTCCCCAAATTCCAGTTCTGCACTGCTTATGTCTGTGTGACACCATGTCTCTGATATCCCAACAATATCTGCCTTTGATGTCTTCACTAGCACTTCAAGCTCATCAAATTTATTAACCATACTCCTAGCATTGGTGTACATGCAAGTATACATGCACCTGTTTCTACTCTTAGTTACCCTAACACAGCCCATGTATTTACTTGTTTCACTATGTCTCCCAGCAGTCCTGGAAATTCCCATTGCCTCGCTTTCCAGGCTGCTGCTCAATTGCATTTTAATAGAAGTAGTGCAAGAATCACTTTTAACTCTGCCAGTGGCTACTGTTTGTCTATTAGTCCATGTAATCCCTCAAGCTAGCAGTTTTTCGACCCACCTAACTCTGCCTCGATAGCATCAGCAAATATTCTTGCACCCTTTCTATTTAAGTGTATCCCATCCCTGTAGAAGCAGTCTCTCCTGTTAACAAGCACAGACCAGGTTGAGAAAAATTCTACCCCTTGAGCCTTGCACAATCTCTCAGGGCAGAATTGATTGATAAGGCTCTCATCATATACTCCTTCCTATCATGTCTGAGCAGAATTGCAGACACTTTCAAATTCAACCCTAACTCACGGCTTTTTTTCAGCATTGTCTTGTACTTGTTAAGTAATTCTGCTGGTCTCCTACTCTTAATATCATTAGTGCCAACATGTACAACAATATCGCCCTTTGTTCCCTTAAAGGATGATATCTGGCCTACAACGTCATCAACCTTTGTCCCTGGCAGACATACCCTGGTCCTGTTCTATCTATCCTTTTTGCACAATATGTTCCCCGTTTCCCTGACAATAGAATCACCTACAACAACTAGTTCCTTTAGGACCAGCGCATTCTGCCTTGGGGGTTGCCGCTGTGTTGCGTGATGTTCAAGTGCAAGCTCTGGCATTGATGTGGACAGCTGAGCTTGATGGGCCCCTCAATTTAAATCCTTCAAGCTCTCATATAAGCCCATAACAATGCCGAGTTGGCGCCTGATTTCCTTGCACTCCTTACATCATGCACACACACACACACAAAGACATTCCCCTTGGCAATATCATGTCCCGTTCCTGATTGCTCCACAAATATCAAACAAGCAGTTCATTTCAATAGACTGTGATTCAGAGGACAACCGCCCCCTCATTTCTCCCCTGAGCCACAGCACTTCCACTAGTTTGAGCCTTTTGCTTTGCTGCTCTGGTCTGAGTCATGATATTTATTCAAGTTTAATAAAATTCCAATACAAAATATAATCCTAAACCTATATCCCAATGCAGTTATAACACTATATATATGTATTTCGGTATCGAATATTATCTCCGAAAATAGTCTCTTGTTTCACTTTATGTTTCTTAATAGTCTCTTATTTAACTATCAGTCAGGAACATCAACGAATTATACATGAGTAGTTATGCAATACATGAACTGTGCTATTCAGTGTATGAGGGTTATTCACTTAGTATTAGTATTGAAATGACATAATGATGCAAGGAGATGAACATGTTCTGCTTCTTCCAAAGAAAAAAAAAACTCATGTTATTCCCCTGCCTTGGTGATCTTTGCAGCAGCTTATTCCAGTTTTAGACATGCTGCCCAAAGGTAAATTTCATAAGCTCTCTTTTACTCTGACTTCCCAAGGTTTTATAGTTGTGCCCTCTGGTTGTTTTCTCACTCACCAATGAGAATATTCTTCTTCTTCGGTGTGCCGTCTCTTTGCAGAGGTTGGCTGTCACCTTCACAATGGACGAATGTGAGGTAGAAGCCCTAAACAAACCCTCGTTACTCTGAACATACCACTCTCTTAGGTTTGCTAACTAAGATTTCCTTCTTTTTCCATTAATCTTGCCCTGGATTATCAATTGCAACATCTTATATTTGTCATTCCTCATCAAATGTCCTAAATATTTTAGTTTCCTCTCCTTAATGGTGTTAGTTATTTCTATTTCTATTTTTGTCTTCATTCGTCTCATGATCTGATCATTCTCTATCTTATCAGTCCATGACACTCGTCACATTCATCTGTAACACACATCTCAAAAGCATTTAACTTATTCTGGATCTTCTTTGTCATTGTCCAGGCCTCAACTCCATAAAGGAGGGCAAAAAAGAATATTCTTTGACTATTTTTACACTTCACTCAGCTTTTTACACTTCATTCACATCTTTGCCTCCCCCAAGTTGTCTAGTTGCTAAGCTTTGTGGAATAAGTTTCAGTTTTCTAGGTCCTAAGTTGTCTAGTTGTGTTGTTGTCCCAAGGATATAGTTGCTTAACTCTCTGTAAAGGTGTCTAGTTGCTAAGTCCCATTGGGCCACAACTTCTCAGCATAGGGATAATGCTTGGTACACTTTATGAGTCCTGTTACCTTTCTTCGTACCTTCTCTAGAAGTTGTTTATCTTTCCTTAGATATGGCCCCTCCAGACTTGGATATAGGATTCCAAGTGTGGTCTCATCATCATTTTATAGAAAGTGGTAATGCCTCCTCCCCACTACTTCCAAAATTCCATTTAATCATGGATAGAATACTAATGAAACAGAGGCAATTTTGAATTTGCTAAGTATACACTTTTATCACATAAAAATTTGTTGGGTTTTTTTTATCTTTTTTGTTCAAATTAGTAGTTCAGTTGTTATTTGTGTTTATTTGCTAAAGTGGGTGAAATTATTTCTTACCTGACCTTGGATCAGAAAAAATGAGAATTGAAGTAGACAAGAATTCTGCTGCCATTTTTCATTGCATTGATGCAGGAACGATATTAATTAAATTCCACAGGAGTTTAATTAATATTGTAAGTATTTTATTAAGTCTGTAAATTATGAGTTTATAACAACATGATTGTTATTTCATAACAATGCATAATGTAAATTTAAACTAAAATCATGGCTCGGACTAGAGCAGCAGGAAAAAAAAAAGAAAGAGAGAGAGAAGCAGTGAGAATATTCTGACTTGGACAAGAACTGCCAAGAGCAATTCACTGTGAATTAGTATCTTATAATGAGTGCTACTTTGCATATTAGCAAATCTCTCTGCAGTGGGACATGATACAGCCAAATGGGATGCCTTTGTGTGCTTCCATTGCAAAGGGTGTGAGGAGTGAACTACAAGCTCATGAGTTTGTTACACGACCAAATCCCTCACATGATAATTAGTTTACCTCAACTGCCTACATACCCTATTATCTGGGTGTGGGCATGTCAGAACATCTTACCAGGATCCTGGTGTGTACAACTTCCTGGTAGGAAATTAACTTCCACTATTTCTAAGTTGAAAACACCTATCCCTTCTTTCTTACAAAGCGGTTCTGTGTATTGCATTACATATCCAGATTGTGGGGAATGTTATTTAGGCAAAACTGCCAGGAGATTGAAAGCTTGTGTTTCAGAATATGAGGGAGCTCTCTGATCCGTGAATTTTGAACTCTCCATTATTGCTGAACATTATTGGGTTGAACAACACAACCTTGATCCCCGACGTGACGTTGAGATCATCAACTATTTGTGTGACTACCACCAGCACTCATGGCTTGAAGCACTGCACATATCCAATTGTAATAGCACTATGAACCTTAATAAGGGAGTGCACATGCACCCAATTATGGAGTCTACCATTTTGCAGTACAATGAGCCCTGGCATTCATCATGTGTACGTAATTTTGTTACCAACACCAGACATGTGATTCATGATCATGCTGAGTCAACTCCTATTAATTTGCTTTATGTAATGTGTATATGCACACACAGCACACCATTTGCTGTTTAGCTGAAGAAGGGACACCTCGCCGTGAAAACTACTATTATATTTTATTTTATACTATTTTACAATTTACTTTTACCTGTATTTTAAGCCTTTATTTTATATCAATTTTAACTTATATTTTTATGTACTTTATTTTAATAAAGTTATTTTAAATCAGTTTTTTCAGTTGTTGATAGAGACATACATAGTAAAATAAAATCTAACAAAAAATGCATTTTTCTCAGTATTTCTTACATTTGGGATTGACACAATCCATCCAGTCCCCTCTCCCCACACACAATTTGTTATATACAAATATTATACACCACACATTTTTATTGCTAAAAAAAATATGCACACAGTATATGTATATGTATATATAATGTTCTTATTACATTTTAGCCAATAAGATCTATCCAGTGAAAATTACTCATCTAAAGAAACTTTTTGAAGTCTTTATTGGTCATCAGTGGGAAAAGAAAATAATGATATATGAAGCAGAAGTAAAAGTTGAGGAATTAACAGGAAGAGGAATTATTTTTCATAAATTTTGGTAGGAATTGAAATTTCTATTATTTTGTTTAATTCATTTACAAGTTTTAATAATTTTTTAAGAAAAAATATTAATAAAATCTGCAAATAACTCATTTTGTTTCTTTAGGCATAGAGAAGGTTATGGTTTTTTTATGCATATCTTATACTAAATCAGCCTTTTTTAAAGTATTGCAGAAAAATAACAAACGATACAACATAATAACAAATAATAAAAACTAACAAAGATCTCCAGCAGTGGGCATACTTTGTTAACTACAATCTGGATGAAAATCTTATAAATTGCCATTGCCCTTTTTACTGGCTTTGCATTAGTGGCACCTACCTAATACCTCATAGGGCCACCTTTTGCTTGTAATACAGCTCATACATGTCCTGGCATGGACTCCACAAGGTGTTGCTGGGTGTCCCGTGGTAGGGCTATTTATGCATTTCACACTGTAAGGCAGATGGTTGCAGCATTCAGTAGGGACTGAACATGTTCAGTTGGGTTGAGATTGGGTGAGTTGTGTAATCATAGGAGGATGGAGAATTTATTGTCATGTTCCTGAAATAACCTACTGGGTCTCGTGCATGGTGGTGTTGTTGAATGATGCTGGAGTTGTCTGGATACGCTGTCATCATGGAAGAGTATACTTGAGTAACAATAATAGAAAGGTAGGCATTCCCAATGAGCTATTGATTAACAGTGATCAGAGGAGCTAGAGCATGCCACAAAAATAGTGCCCAAATCATAACACTGTTGCCTCCAGCCTGATAAACACTAACAGTGCATCCAGGTGTCGTGGCCTAATTTTTCTTTATCAAAGGGCAGATACATCCATAAGATGATAGAGTTAAAAATGGGATTCATCAGGCCAAGCAAAAGATTTAACCCCGGGGGCTCACGATCTGGTGAGTATGGGCTTGGCACACACAGGGTCCTGACCTGGATGTCATCAGTCTTCATTTTCTTGGTGGTTCCCTTCTACTTTTGACTCTCTCTAAAGAGAGTCAAAAGTAGAAAGTCTCTCTAAAGAAAGTTTTTTTTTTTTGGGGAAAAAAAAAATTTCCCAAATTTCAATCACCATACAAATCGTCGCAAAGTTGAAAAGATCGAAGAACCAAACCACCCATTCCTCCTCCGATCGCTCCACCAATGCAGAGGATTTACATGGCGGTGGTCCTTATGCAGCAAGCAATAATATATAGAACAGACAGCACTCCAGATCAGAGCCAAACCACTGACATAATGTAAGCTTAACCAGCTTATATAAAGGAAAGAAAGGAATAGCAAAAGAAAGGAAATGCAGCGATTCCATGACCATTATTGGCCTCGTGGTCCTCTGTCGATATGGGGCATAATGGTCAGTCTATTATTTTTATATTTTATTTTTGCATTTAGGTATTTCTTTTGACCTCTTTTTGGTGATATTTCATGTTTTTCGGATCTGGTACCTTCAAGGGGGGTACCGCTAAATTATATTATAATTGGCATTATTTTAAATTTGACATTGGTTTTATTAATTGGATTAAAATTTCTAAATTATATGGGGACAATCGGCTACTGCTTATATCTTAGTACCTTTACTTTCCCTTCCTCGTTTGTTTTTATGTTATTTTATTTTACGTTATTTTTATGTTAATTTCGCTCTACATTTTTAGCCATACTACTGGCTTATGTTTTTATTTTTATTTTAATTTTATTTTGAATTATCGGATATATCTGGGCTTCATGTGGAGGATGTGCATTTTGCTGCCTCTAATGACAGCGCTTTATGTTTATTTATTATCTTATTTTATGTTTAACTTTTAAGCCATTATTAAAATATAAATCAATGGTAGTAGTGGGTTGATATGCTAAATAAGCAGCGCCTGTGCCACCATCTATTGCTTTCTTTCCTTTATATAAGCTGGTTAAGCTTACATTATGTCAGTGGTTTGGCTCTGATCTGGAGTGCTGTCTGTTCTATATATTATTTCTCGCTGCATAAGGACCACCGCCATGTAAATCCTCTGCATTGGTGGAGCGATCGGAGGAGGAATGGGTGGTTTGGTTCTTCGATCTTTTCACCTTTGCGACGATTTGTATGGTGATTGAAATGCAGCGATTCCATGACCATTATTGGCCTCGTGGTCCTCTGTCGATATGGGGCATAATGGTCAGTCTATTATTTTTATATTTTATTTTTCATTTAGGTAGTTCTTTTGACCTCTTTTTGGTGATATTTCACATTTTTTGGATCTGGTACCTTCAAGGGGGGTACCGCTAAATTATATTATAATTGGCATTATTTTAAATTTGACATTGGTTTTATTATTTGGATTAAAATTGCTAAATTTGGGGACAATCGGCTACTGCTTAGATCTTAGTACCTTTACTTTCCCTTCCTCGTTTGTTTTATGTTATTTTATTTTACGTTATTTTTATGTTAATTTCTCTCCACATTTTTAGCCATACTACTGGCTTATGTTTTTATTTTTATTTTTATTTTATTTTGAATTATCGGATATATCTGGGCTTCGTGCGGAGGATTTGCATTTTGCTGCCTCTAATGACAGCTTTATATTTATTTATTATCTTATTTTATGTTTAACTTTTAAGCCATTATTCAAATATATATATACATATATACTATCATTGAATTATATTAAATAAAGTTAAATAATAATAAAATAAATAAATAATTAAGCATTCATTAGAGGCAGCGACATGCAATTCCTCCATATGAAGCTGAAATACATCCATTATTTTAAATTAAATAAAACATAAGCCAGTAGTATGGCAAAAACTGTAGAGCGAAAATTAACATAAAAATAACCCAAATAAACAATCGAACGAAAAGAAAGAATAGATATAAACAGTAGCCCAGAAACCCTAATATAATTTCGATCTTTAAATCCAATTAACAAAAACTATACAATTTTTAGGATAATGCCAATTAGTTATTAATTTAGCGGTACCCCCCCGAGAGGTACCAGTTCCGAAAGACGTGAAATATCACCCAAAGAGGGTTAAAGGAACTACCAAACGAATAACAAAATCAAAATAAACTAAAATAAAATAGACTGACCATCATGCCCCATATCGACAGAGGACCACGAGGCCAATAATGGTCATGGAATCGCTGCATTTCAATCGTCCATACAAAACATCGCAAAGGCGGAAATATCGAAGAACCAAACCACCCTTCCATTCTCCGATAGATCAACCAATGCAGAGGATTTGCATGGCGGTGGTCCTTATGCAGCGAAAATAAACTATAGAACAGACAGCACTCTAAAGCAGAGCCACACCACTGACATACTGTAAGCTGAATCAGCTTATATTGAAAAAAAAAGGAAATAGATGGCGGCACAGGCGTTGCTAAATTAGCATATCGACCCATTACTATTGAATTATATTAAATGTTAACGAAAATTAAATTATAATAAAAAATTAAAATAATTAAGCATTCATTAGAGGCAGCAACTTGCAATTCCTCCATATGAAGCCGAAATATACTATCATTGAATTATATTAAATAAAGTTAAATAATAATAAAATAAATAAATAATTAAGCATTCATTAGAGGCAGCGACATGCAATTCCTCCATATGAAGCTGAAATACATCCATTATTTTAAATTAAATAAAACATAAGCCAGTAGTATGGCAAAAACTGTAGAGCGAAAATTAACATAAAAATAACCCAAATAAACAATCGAACGAAAAGAAAGAATAGATATAAACAGTAGCCCAGAAACCCTAATATAATTTCGATCTTTAAATCCAATTAACAAAAACTATACAATTTTTAGGATAATGCCAATTAGTTATTAATTTAGCGGTACCCCCCCGAGAGGTACCAGTTCCGAAAGACGTGAAATATCACCCAAAGAGGGTTAAAGGAACTACCAAACGAATAACAAAATCAAAATAAACTAAAATAAAATAGACTGACCATCATGCCCCATATCGACAGAGGACCACGAGGCCAATAATGGTCATGGAATCGCTGCATTTCAATCGTCCATACAAAACATCGCAAAGGCGGAAATATCGAAGAACCAAACCACCCTTCCATTCTCCGATAGATCAACCAATGCAGAGGATTTGCATGGCGGTGGTCCTTATGCAGCGAAAATAAACTATAGAACAGACAGCACTCTAAAGCAGAGCCACACCACTGACATACTGTAAGCTGAATCAGCTTATATTGAAAAAAAAAGGAAATAGATGGCGGCACAGGCGTTGCTAAATTAGCATATCGACCCATTACTATTGAATTATATTAAATGTTAACGAAAATTAAATTATAATAAAAAATTAAAATAATTAAGCATTCATTAGAGGCAGCAACTTGCAATTCCTCCATATGAAGCCGAAATATACTATCATTGAATTATATTAAATAAAGTTAAATAATAATAAAATAAATAAATAATTAAGCATTCATTAGAGGCAGCGACATGCAATTCCTCCATATGAAGCTGAAATACATCCATTATTTTAAATTAAATAAAACATAAGCCAGTAGTATGGCAAAAACTGTAGAGCGAAAATTAACATAAAAATAACCCAAATAAACAATCGAACGAAAAGAAAGAATAGATATAAACAGTAGCCCAGAAACCCTAATATAATTTCGATCTTTAAATCCAATTAACAAAAACTATACAATTTTTAGGATAATGCCAATTAGTTATTAATTTAGCGGTACCCCCCCCGAGAGGTACCAGTTCCGAAAGACGTGAAATATCACCCAAAGAGGGTTAAAGGAACTACCAAACGAATAACAAAATCAAAATAAACTAAAATAAAATAGACTGACCATCATGCCCCATATCGACAGAGGACCACGAGGCCAATAATGGTCATGGAATCGCTGCATTTCAATCGTCCATACAAAACATCGCAAAGGCGGAAATATCGAAGAACCAAACCACCCTTCCATTCTCCGATAGATCAACCAATGCAGAGGATTTGCATGGCGGTGGTCCTTATGCAGCGAAAATAAACTATAGAACAGACAGCACTCTAAAGCAGAGCCACACCACTGACATACTGTAAGCTGAATCAGCTTATATTGAAAAAAAAGGAAATAGATGGCGGCACAGGCGTTGCTAAATTAGCATATCGACCCATTACTATTGAATTATATTAAATGTTAACGAAAATTAAATTATAATAAAAAATTAAAATAATTAAGCATTCATTAGAGGCAGCAACTTGCAATTCCTCCATATGAAGCCGAAATATACTATCATTGAATTATATTAAATAAAGTTAAATAATAATAAAATAAATAAATAATTAAGCATTCATTAGAGGCAGCGACATGCAATTCCTCCATATGAAGCTGAAATACATCCATTATTTTAAATTAAATAAAACATAAGCCAGTAGTATGGCAAAAACTGTAGAGCGAAAATTAACATAAAAATAACCCAAATAAACAATCGAACGAAAAGAAAGAATAGATATAAACAGTAGCCCAGAAACCCTAATATAATTTCGATCTTTAAATCCAATTAACAAAAACTATACAATTTTTAGGATAATGCCAATTAGTTATTAATTTAGCGGTACCCCCCCGAGAGGTACCAGTTCCGAAAGACGTGAAATATCACCCAAAGAGGGTTAAAGGAACTACCAAACGAATAACAAAATCAAAATAAACTAAAATAAAATAGACTGACCATCATGCCCCATATCGACAGAGGACCACGAGGCCAATAATGGTCATGGAATCGCTGCATTTCAATCGTCCATACAAAACATCGCAAAGGCGGAAATATCGAAGAACCAAACCACCCTTCCATTCTCCGATAGATCAACCAATGCAGAGGATTTGCATGGCGGTGGTCCTTATGCAGCGAAAATAAACTATAGAACAGACAGCACTCTAAAGCAGAGCCACACCACTGACATACTGTAAGCTGAATCAGCTTATATTGAAAAAAAGGAAATAGATGGCGGCACAGGCGTTGCTAATTTAGCATATCGACCCATTACTATTGAATTATATTAAATGTTAACGAAAATTAAATTATAATAAAAAATTAAAATAATTAAGCATTCATTAGAGGCAGCAACTTGCAATTCCTCCATATGAAGCCGAAATATACTATCATTGAATTATATTAAATAAAGTTAAATAATAATAAAATAAATAAATAATTAAGCATTCATTAGAGGCAGCGACATGCAATTCCTCCATATGAAGCTGAAATACATCCATTATTTTAAATTAAATAAAACATAAGCCAGTAGTATGGCAAAAACTGTAGAGCGAAAATTAACATAAAAATAACCCAAATAAACAATCGAACGAAAAGAAAGAATAGATATAAACAGTAGCCCAGAAACCCTAATATAATTTCGATCTTTAAATCCAATTAACAAAAACTATACAATTTTTAGGATAATGCCAATTAGTTATTAATTTAGCGGTACCCCCCCGAGAGGTACCAGTTCCGAAAGACGTGAAATATCACCCAAAGAGGGTTAAAGGAACTACCAAACGAATAACAAAATCAAAATAAACTAAAATAAAATAGACTGACCATCATGCCCCATATCGACAGAGGACCACGAGGCCAATAATGGTCATGGAATCGCTGCATTTCAATCGTCCATACAAAACATCGCAAAGGCGGAAATATCGAAGAACCAAACCACCCTTCCATTCTCCGATAGATCAACCAATGCAGAGGATTTGCATGGCGGTGGTCCTTATGCAGCGAAAATAAACTATAGAACAGACAGCACTCTAAAGCAGAGCCACACCACTGACATACTGTAAGCTGAATCAGCTTATATTGAAAAAAAGGAAATAGATGGCGGCACAGGCGTTGCTAAATTAGCATATCGACCCATTACTATTGTCGGTATGCTAATTTAGCAACGCCTGTGCCGCCATCTATTTCCTTTTTTTCAATATAAGCTGATTCAGCTTACAGTATGTCAGTGGTGTGGCTCTGCTTTAGAGTGCTGTCTGTTCTATAGTTTATTTTCGCTGCATAAGGACCACCGCCATGCAAATCCTCTGCATTGGTTGATCTATCGGAGAATGGAAGGGTGGTTTGGTTCTTCGATATTTCCGCCTTTGCGATGTTTTGTATGGACGATTGAAATGCAGCGATTCCATGACCATTATTGGCCTCGTGGTCCTCTGTCGATATGGGGCATGATGGTCAGTCTATTTTATTTTAGTTTATTTTGATTTTGTTATTCGTTTGGTAGTTCCTTTAACCCTCTTTGGGTGATATTTCACGTCTTTCGGAACTGGTACCTCTCGGGGGGGTACCGCTAAATTAATAACTAATTGGCATTATCCTAAAAATTGTATAGTTTTTGTTAATTGGATTTAAAGATCGAAATTATATTAGGGTTTCTGGGCTACTGTTTATATCTATTCTTTCTTTTCGTTCGATTGTTTATTTGGGTTATTTTTATGTTAATTTTCGCTCTACAGTTTTTGCCATACTACTGGCTTATGTTTTATTTAATTTAAAATAATGGATGTATTTCAGCTTCATATGGAGGAATTGCATGTCGCTGCCTCTAATGAATGCTTAATTATTTATTTATTTTATTATTATTTAACTTTATTTAATATAATTCAATGATAGTATATTTCGGCTTCATATGGAGGAATTGCAAGTTGCTGCCTCTAATGAATGCTTAATTATTTTAATTTTTTATTATAATTTAATTTTCGTTAACATTTAATATAATTCAATAGTAATGGGTCGATATGCTAATTTAGCAACGCCTGTGCCGCCATCTATTTCCTTTTTTTTCAATATAAGCTGATTCAGCTTACAGTATGTCAGTGGTGTGGCTCTGCTTTAGAGTGCTGTCTGTTCTATAGTTTATTTTCGCTGCATAAGGACCACCGCCATGCAAATCCTCTGCATTGGTTGATCTATCGGAGAATGGAAGGGTGGTTTGGTTCTTCGATATTTCCGCCTTTGCGATGTTTTGTATGGACGATTGAAATGCAGCGATTCCATGACCATTATTGGCCTCGTGGTCCTCTGTCGATATGGGGCATGATGGTCAGTCTATTTTATTTTAGTTTATTTTGATTTTGTTATTCGTTTGGTAGTTCCTTTAACCCTCTTTGGGTGATATTTCACGTCTTTCGGAACTGGTACCTCTCGGGGGGGTACCGCTAAATTAATAACTAATTGGCATTATCCTAAAAATTGTATAGTTTTTGTTAATTGGATTTAAAGATCGAAATTATATTAGGGTTTCTGGGCTACTGTTTATATCTATTCTTTCTTTTCGTTCGATTGTTTATTTGGGTTATTTTTATGTTAATTTTCGCTCTACAGTTTTTGCCATACTACTGGCTTATGTTTTATTTAATTTAAAATAATGGATGTATTTCAGCTTCATATGGAGGAATTGCATGTCGCTGCCTCTAATGAATGCTTAATTATTTATTTATTTTATTATTATTTAACTTTATTTAATATAATTCAATGATAGTATATTTCGGCTTCATATGGAGGAATTGCAAGTTGCTGCCTCTAATGAATGCTTAATTATTTTAATTTTTTATTATAATTTAATTTTCGTTAACATTTAATATAATTCAATAGTAATGGGTCGATATGCTAATTTAGCAACGCCTGTGCCGCCATCTATTTCCTTTTTTTTCAATATAAGCTGATTCAGCTTACAGTATGTCAGTGGTGTGGCTCTGCTTTAGAGTGCTGTCTGTTCTATAGTTTATTTTCGCTGCATAAGGACCACCGCCATGCAAATCCTCTGCATTGGTTGATCTATCGGAGAATGGAAGGGTGGTTTGGTTCTTCGATATTTCCGCCTTTGCGATGTTTTGTATGGACGATTGAAATGCAGCGATTCCATGACCATTATTGGCCTCGTGGTCCTCTGTCGATATGGGGCATGATGGTCAGTCTATTTTATTTTAGTTTATTTTGATTTTGTTATTCGTTTGGTAGTTCCTTTAACCCTCTTTGGGTGATATTTCACGTCTTTCGGAACTGGTACCTCTCGGGGGGGTACCGCTAAATTAATAACTAATTGGCATTATCCTAAAAATTGTATAGTTTTTGTTAATTGGATTTAAAGATCGAAATTATATTAGGGTTTCTGGGCTACTGTTTATATCTATTCTTTCTTTTCGTTCGATTGTTTATTTGGGTTATTTTTATGTTAATTTTCGCTCTACAGTTTTTGCCATACTACTGGCTTATGTTTTATTTAATTTAAAATAATGGATATACATATATATATATATATATATATTGTGTTCTTATTGAAGATTATGATAATGATATCTAGTCAAGTTTACTGTATTAGGAATTTGTCAGTTGTGCAACGTTAATGCTATTGTACATAGGGCAATTAGACATTATACGTGCATGAAATTATATTGGTCGATTTTATTTAATTAAATGTTATTAATCTGTAGGGAATTAGGTGTATATGGATCAGGCTATCAAGTTAGCAAATATAAACTAGCTGTAGTCTGGGAGGCCTATAAACGTTATATAAATGAAATGGTATTAAAAATAATATGATGCTAAATAATGAAATTAACAATAAAAATGCTAATAAACAAAGTAAATTGCAATAACATTCCCTCACTTGGCCATCTATCTGCTACTTCATCGGGGGCTTTGAGCCAAATGATAGCCAGACTGAAGGAATGTCTCATACCTACCCATTTCTGTTGTCCCCATACCAGTTTTGCCAGTTATAAATTTTTAAGTGATAGCATTAAACTTAAATTGATAGAAAAACAATGAGATTGGATAATATGTTTAATTTAATTTACATAAAATTTTTAAACTTTAAAATTTTTGCACAACGTAGTGTCTGAAACAGCAAACTGGGATAGGTGGCCCAACGGGTATGTATCAGAATAAATGAGAAAAGTTCTTACTTTCTTCTTGTTCTGTGGTGGGCAGACTGAAAAGGGGGTCAATTCCCGCCTTCTGGTTGTTTTATATGTTTATAAGATTATGCTGCGCAGTCGCACCTTTTGTATATTATGGTATGATGGTGAAATTGCTGTAGGCAATATATCCTGTGTCAATGCGAGTGTTTTGAAAGCCATCAGTGGGTTTATATTTGTGCTTGTGGGGAGGGGTTTGCTTCTGATGTCGGAAGGAACCTATATAAATGAAATGATGTGTTTATATCATTACAACATGTGTTGGAAATTACAAGAAGTATGTTAATAAAAATGGTTGCTATACCCTGGACAGGGCCGGTATAGCTTTTCTAAGGCATAACGACCTGTGCTTCCGGGGGGATAGCTATGTACATATTTACAGCCTCCTTCAATGTGAATCACTCTGTGTCACTAGATTAAACCGAAAGGATATAAACATTATGTGTATGGTATATCTTAGACACAATTATTTTGTTGTTGGGAGTTTGTTTCCGGTGATAATTTCCCGTAATTTAGATTGTCTGATTTTGGAAGGGAGGAAAATTTGGTAGGCCAGGTTACAGTGCAGTCAGATGATGAGCCTCTTCTGAGCACAATAAACCCTGGTATCAAAATTGGGAAGTTTTAATCTTATTTGAAAATGGACATAGATATTTTTAGACAACCTAGTAGTGGTAAGCTACAGGCCATTTATAGTTCTAAACTGTTTCAGTGTATTTTCAATAAGTGTATAGGGGTTGGCTTTAGGGTGGTGTTTGTTGAGGTTTGTAAGAATGGCCGCTTTAATATGGTGTCTGCTGTATTTGGTGGGTATATTATTCTTGATGAGAGTTTCTATGAGTTTTTTAATTGCTTCCGTAGTGTTATTTAGATTATTGCAGATGTGTATTAACCTGTTTGTTTGATTTCTAATAGTGTTGCCATGGATATGCTTAGCTAGATTGCTCTCCCAGTTGATAAGCTTTATAGCTGGGAAGCTGAAATGGTGTCTCTTATCATAGTGTTGAGTGTAGACATTGTCTTGGGTGATGGTGATTTCGCTGTTGAGATAGTAAGCTTGCAAGTTGCTGTTCGGGTTAGTGCGTTCTATGGTTAAATCTGTGGGATAAATTTCCTGGACTAAAATGCTGAAATTGTCGAAATTGATGACCAGGACATCATCATCAATATATCTATAGAAAATAATTTCTTCTTTGATGTTGTTTTCGAAGTAATGCAGATAAAGGTTGGCTATGGAGCAGGAACTGCTAGCCCCCATGGCTACCCCCCTAGTCTGTACGTAAATACTGTCTCCCATAAGCACGTAATTGTTTTTGACATTAAGATTAATAAGGTCGTGCCAATATTGTTTATTTATTTCATACTGTTTTGATGATTTTCGTAGTAGTGTAAAAGGACTTTAATTAAATTGTCCTGGGAAATACTTCTGAAAAGGTTTTTAAAGTCATAAGTGTATAGGCTTCTGATACTACTGTTTTTGTTTTTGATGTATTCTAAATATTTTTTGTTATTGGAAATAATTTTAGTATTAGTGATTTGGTTAGCTATATTATTTAATTTGTCCTCCATTAAATTACTGGATGGTTTTATGTAGCTGTTTTTGCCTGAGGTGATGAACCTTTTTCCAGTCGGGTCTTCATGGAATTTGGGGATCCAATAAATGAATGGGTATCGTGTATTATCTATTTTTAGTTTGAGTTTTTTGTGCATGGCTATAATTTTTTTGCTAATGCTGTTAGGTGTGGAGTTCATAAGTTTGTATGTATCACCGCGGTTCATCTCTTTAAGCATGTCAGTGTAGTACTTTTTTGCAAATAACGCTGAAGTTGTTATTGGCCTTATCTATATTTGTGATGACGAATTTATTTTGCAGTTCTTTCGTTTTGTAATTAATATTTTTTAGGTTATATTGCTTAACGCATTTTTGTAGTGGTATGATTTCTTTGAATCTAGCCAGAATACGTTCTGTGGAAGTATTTATCCAACTTTGAAAGGCTTCAACTGGTGTGTTGAATTTGTATGCGGTTTTAATGGCAAACTGTAGTAGGTCCGTGTAAATAGATTTGTGTGTGTTTTTTAGGTTGGCTGGGGTGTTGGGTCTAAATTTGGTTCCCTTTTCCATGATCTCTCTTAGTGTGTGATCCTCTATAATGTTAAGGTCGCCAGTGATGATATTGTTGTTATGTGGATCTATGTATTTTTTATATTTGTTTTCCTGGCAGTAGCAGGGTTGGTCTGTGTTGTTCATATTGGCAATGGTGTTTTTATAGTTACAAATGGCCATACCTATAGGTTTGTTGTATCTGTTTCTAATTTTTATGTTGATGTTTTTAATAGGGAGGTATGTCTTGGTTTTATTGATAATATCTCTGATGTTGACGTGGCCAAATGAACGATTAAGGAATACAATTATGCAGTATTCTTTTTTTGTTCTGTTGCGGTAATCAATACCGATTCTGAATTTAAAAATATCTTTTAGAGTATGGTTGAAATGTATGTTCTGGATTTTGAGTTTTTGGTGAATCTTGCTTAATGCTTTTAATTTGCTGATTTTAAGAACAAAAAGGTTATTGTGGATGTTTTTTACGTTGATAGGTTTAGAAGTTTATCAAAGTCGCATTAAGGTTTTGTGGCTTACTCCTATTTTCGTCGCTATGTTCTTGTTTAATTTTACCATGTTTTGTCCCGTTAGTGCACCAGTTTTTAGTGAGTTGAAAGATAGTATATGTACATTGTTCGGGGCTAGTGTAAGTGAAATTTGTGCCATTAAATCTATTGTTTAGTTCGTATGGATAGAGGGATTTATACAGTAGTATAAACAGGTCTTCCATAATTTCTCTTTTGGTGGTGTTTTCCATTATTGCAAGGATGCCAATGGATATATTAGTGAATTTGTGTTTTTGGAAGTGTTTGAGTTCAATTTCATTGATGTATTGTCTGTAGTGCTGGAGTTGCTGTCTTTTGTGGGGTTTTTGCTGTATTTCTTTATTTGTGAACGGTAAAGGTTTAATCTATGTGTAGCTCTGTGCTGGTTTGCCCTATATATTGTATTCCGCATATTTTACATATAATTAGGTATATGACATTTTTTGTATGGCAAAAAAATGGTGTATTATCGGAGGTTTGTTGGTGCTGGTTATGCATGTATGGACATGTTTTGCATAGTTTACTGTTACATTTTTGTAATTTTAGCTGCCTCTGATGGCGTAGACAATCGTCATAGTCTTCGATGTGTGGGAAATTGTAATCTTTAGTTCCAAAGGGTTTAAATTTATTCACTTGCAATGTGGCAGCATTGTATGCTATATGATCATTTTCAGGAAATGTTGGGTCCTGTGTGGTCATGTCTAATCCCAGGGTGCAATTTATGCTGTGGTACCCATACAGCATGTTGTTCCTATATGTAGTTTTTTTCATGTTTAATAAGAAATTATGATGTTTATACGATATACGAAAATATAAAGCCCAGGTTCCATGTAATTACACTTCATTACCTATGTTGATGGAGTTTTACCAATTTTGCTTAAATTATTAGTTTTAATTGTTAACCTTATTATTTTTATTTTTAATTGTTAACCTTATTATCACTGTAGTCCCAGGAGCTGGCTACCAATGCTGGGTACTAGCAGAGTAAATTATATTGTGTCCTTATTGAAGATTATGATAATGATATCTAGTCAAGTTTACTGTATTAGGAATTTGTCAGTTGTGCAACATTAATGCTATTGTACATAGGGCAATTAGACATTATACGTGCATGAAATTATATTGGTCGATTTTATTTAATTAAATGTTATTAATCTGTAGGGAATTAGGTGTATATGGATCAGGCTACCAAGTTAGCAAATGTAAACTAGCTTTAGTCTGGGACGCCTATAAATGTTATATAAATGAAATGGTATTAAAAATAATATGATGCTAAATAATGAAATTAACAATAAAAATGCTAATAAACAAAGTAAATTGCAATAACATTCCCTCACTTGGCCATCTATCTCTACTTCATTGGGGGCTTTGAGCAGAACGATAGCCAGACTAAAGGAATGTCTCATACCTACCCATTTCTGTTGTCCCCATACCAGTTTTGCCAGTTATAAATTTTTAAGTGATAGTATTAAACTTAAATTGATAGAAAAACAATGAGATTGGATAATATGTTTAGTTTAATTTACATAAAATTTTTAAACTTTTACGTTTTTAGTTTTAAATATTCTGTTCAAAGCCCCCGATGAAGTAGCAGATAGATGGCCAAGTGAGGGAATGTTATTGTAATTTACTTTGTTTATTAGCATTTTTATTGCTATTTTCATTGTTTAGCATCATATTATTTTTAATACCATTTCATTTATATAACTTTTATAGGCCTCCCAGACTAAAGCTAGTTTACATTTGCTAATTTGGTAGCCTGATCCATATACACCTAATTCCCTACAGCTTAATAATATTTAATTAAATAAAATCGACTAATACATATATATATATATGTATGTGTGTGTGTGTGTGTGTGTGTGTGTGTGTGTTTGTTTGTTATTTGGTTTTTAGGAGCATTAGCAACTAAGGCCATATTGCTCTGGGTTATGTGGTGGTCATTCCCTGACCTTTCCGCATCCTCCGTATTTGGTGGTGATATATATATATATATATATATATATATATATATATATATATAGACAAATGTTTATTTTCAGAGTATTGGGTAGGAGTGCTGACCTGTCAATAGTACTTACCATGGAAAAAATTGAGAATGACAGCAAGGTAAAAGAGATAACCTGAAATTAAATTAGATTAACATACTTTAACTACTTCTTCACAGCATCGGCAGCAAAACTGTAGGAGCTACCGCAATAAGCAGGGTCTCTGTTATGATGTATATGTGCATAATGTATACATCATAGCTGACCCGACAGAGACCAAAAGAAAGGAATAAAATTCAAACATAAATAAAAATAAGTATATAAATATCAAATAGAGTTAAAAAGCTAAAATAATGCCAATTAAATCTTGTTAAAGAAAAAATGAATGAAAGTTTGAATTCAAAAGACAAAATGCAGTATAAAATTTAAACAAAGTAACTGTAGGTTACGGAATAAAGTCAGGTTAAAGCCACCTGCTATGTGCTTGGATCGGAATCAGTGAAAGTAGCTGCATGTGGTGATTACAAAGCAATATCGGAGACCCAAAGATGAAGGCCAGTAGTTCTCTGTACAGTATATTTATATCAGTTGAAATAACCCCAAGTGAGGAGGGAGAAGGTGTGAAATTGTCAAAGTGAACCGTACCCATGTGATAGGGAAGTAAGCAATTAAACAGATGAGGCAAAGTGCCAGCAAAGGGAGAATCACTGCTAACAAGTTAATGTAGAAAAGACACTAAACTTTGTTTAAGAAGAAAAAAAGAAGTGATAGCAGAGGAATAGCATCTCAATATTGCTTTTGGCCGGCTTAATTGCATACGAGAAATAAGTTGTAGTAATTAAGGACAGTAGAAAGCAATTGGAAGAAGGGGGATATAGCTGTGCTCGGGTTGTCCGGGGTTGTAAAATCCGTACCATAGTCAGCCCCTGGACAGATGTGTATATAAATGGCTCATGTGTTTAAGTCACTATTGGTATTGTTATTGAGGAAATGTAAAAAGAAGGAAAAATGAAATAAAAATAATAACGCCGGCAAAACTTAACTCTACACTAAGGCACTATTCCAGAGGTGCTTTGAAGTGACCTCTGACACAGAATTAACCCTGAGAGAGCTTTGGAAAGATCACTTTACTGTCGTCCATTGCATATCTCTCATTGACAAAGCCTGGCAGGAAGTTTCCTACAGAACAATGAACTCTGCTTGGAGGAATTTGTGGCCGGAAGCAGTGACTGAAAGGGACTTTGAGGCTGTGCCTATAGTGGAGGATATTGTCTCTCTGGGCAGGTCCATGGGTCTGGATGTGAGTGATTGTCTGGAATGACCAGACAATGTCACATTTCCAAAACATCCTGAGGGGAAGGCAGAAGCAAAGTTCTTTGCATAGATTTTTAGTAAACGTCAAATCTGGTGATCCTTAACCAGGTCCAAGTAGGGAAAAGAGACAGAAAAGAGAAAATTAAAGTTTGTTAAATTTTCATTTATTTCATCGAATTGTTTTTGTATTTATGTGTTTTAGTATTAAGCAGTGTTTAAATATATTTTATACAACCCCATAAATGTATAATATGCCAATAACAATAGGATTTTTTTTCATGGGAACGGATTATTCGTTTTCCCTTTATTTCTTATGGGAAAAATTCATTTGGTATACGTCCTCTTTGGTATAAGTCCAAGGATCTGGAATGGATTAAGGACGTATACCGAGGTACCACTATATATATAAGATATATTAAGATAATAATAGTGAGTTAAAACCAGGAAACGTGAGGAAATAAAAATAAATAAATCAGATATGACAAATACACCAAAGCATACAAAGCAGCAGCAAAGGATGTAAATGTACATATATATAATATAAGTGTACATTTATACATATATTATATATATATATATGTATAAATATATAATATATGTATCAACTTTTCTTTTGCTGATATAAGATTTATTTGCATATTTGTTTTGTTCCCCTTTTTGATTTATAGCCAGATTTATCCCCCCCCCCCCTTATCTGATGATAACTATTTTTTATTACATATCACTTTTTATATTTTATATTACAGGTTACTTATTTCTATCCTTTTCCTTTTAGCTTTGGGCATTCTGTGTAACTTACACTTCCATCATTATATTTTTATTAAAAATATTATGTACAGGCATACCTCGAATAACGAATAGGATGCGTTCCACGAAATTACTTCGTTAAGCGAAACTTCGTTTTCAGAGGTAAAAATACTATGGCCAGAATAGGGATACGTTCCTACGTAAAGAAAATGAAAAGCTTTTTTTCCGAACAAAGAAAAGTTTTATTAAATAAACAGTCAACTTACATACAAAGTGAAATCACATTTTAAAATACGAGTCTAAAGTTGTTGTTTATGCTCTTTTTCTCTTTCATTTAGCAATTGCCTATACGGAGTTATTGCATTTAACACTGATCGCAATAACACTTCTTCCTAAATCAGGATAATTTTCACTAAAAAAATTTAAAACGTTTTCAATGTCATTTAAGCACCTTTTTAAATCTTTGGTTGTTAACACTTTTTCAGCAGGAACTTCTTTAACTTCGTCTTCATTATCTTTGTCTTCGTTGCTAACAAGGTTTTCTAAATCTTCCACTGAAAAACCATCATCTTCTGCATTCAATAAATTTCTAACATCCTCTTCATCGACATTTTCGAAACCTATTGATTGAGCCATCTGGATAACTTCATTTCTAATTTCTTGGATGTTATTTTCTTCTTCTAGTACAACTTCTGGGCCAAACTCCATTTAAGCATTTCTTAGTGACTTCTTTCCAAGAACTATCAATGTTTTCAATTGCGTTTTTAATGGTGTAGTTTTTCCAAAAAGTTTTAACTGTCATTTCTTCTTTATCTTCTAGTTCAATTGAATTGCTTAATGTTCGACGCAGATAATAAGCTTTAAATGATGCTATTACTCCCTGATCCAATGGTTGAATCAGGGAAGTTGTGTTTGCTGGAAGAAACACAACTTTGACAGGAATGCATGTGTCCAACTTGTTAAGATCAGTAGGATGTCCCGGAGCATTGTCTAACAACAAAAGAGCTTTTTCTTCAAAGTTGTTTTTTTTTTGACAATACCGTTTTACTTCAGGACAAAAGTGGTTAACAAACCAATCAATAAATAACTCCTTGGTAACCCACGCTTTTCTATTTGCTTTCCATATTACAGGTAAATTCATTTTTATGTTACCTTTTAACGCCCTCGGATTTTCTGAATGGTAAACTAATAACAATTTTAATTTATAATCGCCAGAGGCATTTGATCCAAAGAGTAACGTTAAACGGTCTTTGGCTGCTTTGAACCCAGCAGCTGATTTTTCTTCAATAGAAATGAAGCTTTTTGTTGGTAGCCATTTCCAGAACAAACCGCTTTCCTCAACATCGAACACGAAATTTGGAAAATTTTCACGTTCAATTATTTCCTTTAGTTTTTCTGGAAACTTATTTGCAGCTTCTCCTGTTAATTTTACACTATGAATCCTGGCCCGTTTTTTAAATTTCTCGAACCAACCACGGGAAGCCCCAAAGGTTTCCGTAATTTCTTCAGTTTGTTTAGATTTCAGGTGATTAAACTGGAATATATTTTTTTTTTTATGTTAAATGGGGCTTGAAATTGCCGACTTCGTTATATCGAGGCTTCGTTATCAGAGGTAACGTTAACCGAGGTATGCCTGTATATATAAATCAGAATTTTTCCCATTTTCAATCTTTTCCACTTCTTAATTGACATCAGTCCTCTTCATTTAGTAAATCCTCAAAATATTATATTTAAAAAAATTCTTCTAAATATTCTTCTCTTCTGTTTTGATTACTTTAGATGTTTTTCTCCCTGTTCTGAAATTTTTAACTGAACACCAAAACATTTTTCCACATTTCTAATACTTATTTTCCATAGCTTTCCAAGATTTTTCTTTAGTAATTTTTTTCTTTGCATTTTTTCACACACCTATAAAGCACTCTGCACTTTTCTTTATATTCTTTTATATAGCTGCAGTTCTCCTGTAATTATCTTCTTGTTTCTGTGATATCTATTCTTCTGATATCATATTTAGCTCTTTAGCTAATTTCACGTCTTAGCTTTTTACTTTGGTACTTATCTTGTATCAAAGATAAGTACCAAAGTAAAAAGTGCGATTTGATACTTATCAGTGTGATTTGATACTTTTCAGTATCAAATCACACTATGTTATAGTTCCCTGACAAACACAGAGAGTCCCCTTGTTGACCAGGGAACATTCCAGCTAGTATGAGTTTCGAAGAAACAATGAAAGATATTTAAAAATAATTAATAATAAAGTATCTTCTCAACATTCATTTTTGAATGTCGCCTAAAAGCTAAAGAAGTATATTTTGTCACCTAAAAGCTAAAGAAGGATATTTAGGAGTCCCCCCCCCCACCCTTATTATTAATAATATAGTAATACTACTAAGTTAATGAATCCCACTTTCCTGTTATTAATAATAGTAATAGTAAATTTTTTTTTTTTTTTTCCAGGAATGAAGAAAAAGTTAATGTGGAACCATTGATATACCCTCCTCCCCTTTGTAACAGTGGTAAGTTGAAATTTTATTAAATATACTGGTAGTTTGCAGCTTCTATCAGGAATTCAAAAATATGTCAAAAATCAGACCATTTTATCTCTGAACATAAATTTCATAATCATAATATTGTAAACTGCAGTTATATTCTTCACAGTGGTCCATAAAAATATTAGAGTAGTAATAGCAAATGAAGCAAGAAAGCAAACTTATATAGCATCAGCCAAAAAAAAACAAAAAAAACACCAACACAGTTTTCACTGTTCTCCCATCCATATCCTCCAAAAGGTTGTCTAGTTCTTCCTTGAATTTATTCAACTCATACACTTTCATCACAGCAGATGAAAGCCTGTTCCAACAATTAACCACCTGCTGATTAAAGGCTAACTTCCACACATCTATTGTGCAACCATCCTTCCTCAATTTGAATTTATGCCCCCTCATGTGAGCAGTGTCAGCAAGTGAAAGAATGCCATTAATGTTCAGCTTACTCAATCCGCCTCTAGATCTCCCCACAAGTACCTAGTCTTGTGATACTGCAATTTGCAGAACCAAAGCCTTTCTAGGTAAGAGCACCCTTTTGTTCCCTTTGCCTGTCTGGTTGCCCTTCTCTGCACCTGTCCAAGCAGATCTACATCATTCCTAAAGTGAGGCCTCCAGACCTGTATACAATACTGAAAGTTTGGCTTAACCATGGCCTAGTAGCAAAAGAATAAACACCTCCTTATCCCTGATGGCAAAGTTTCTAAATATCATTGACAAAAGCCCATGAACTCTCCTGGCAGAATGTCTGCACTGCTCAGAGAATTTCATGTCTGACTGCATAATTGTCCCCAGGTCTTTTTCATTCTCCAACTGCGTGGTACTACCCTGAGTGTAGTACCACACAGTGGATAAGTTATTCTTGGGTTACTGCTACCCATATGCAGTACCTTGCATTTGTCAATGTTAAACTTCGGCTACCATTTCTCAGCCCATTGACCCAATTTTCCTATATCTTGCTGCAGTAGTTAGTGTTAGCATTAGTAGAGGCATACGATGCAAGAAAACAAGCTTATGCAGCATCAGCCACAACAAACAAAAGATGGAAACCTGTTCCACCAATCAACTACCCTCTGGCTAAAGGCAAATTTCCGCACTTCTGTTCTACAACTATCTTTCATCAATTTGAAATTGTGCCCCCTCAGGTTCTTAGTCTGAGCAAGAGGAAGAATCCCATCGGCATTCAGCTTGCTCAACCCATTCAAGGCCTTATACACCTTAATTAGATCACCTCGCAGGTGCCTACTCTCCAGGCACTGCAATTTGCAGAATTTGAGCTTTTCTTGGTAAGAGCACCCCTTTTGCCAAGAAAGGCTTCACCCTGATTACTGTCATTGACCACCCTGCCAACCTTTGTATCATCTGAAAACTTAGACATTAAGCCTCATATACCTTCATCAATATCATTTATAAATATTGAAAACAACAATGGACCCAGCACTGAACCCTGGGGAACTCCACTAATAACAGTCCACAAAGAACAGTGCCCATCGATAACTACTTTCTGTTTTTTACTTCCACTTAACCATCCCTTTATCCATAGCAGTAACTTGCCCTTAATGCCACATTGCTCCACTTTGTGCAGCAGTCTTTAATGTGAAAAGACTGCTGTACAAAGTCTTTTCACATTAAAGACACATTTGACATATGATGTCAAAATTATTTTTTGCATCCATTATATTTTTTCCTTGGTTACTGCATTATAGTAACCTGTCAGATTGGTTAGAGACAGTGCTGCCCTTTAACAAATCCACATTAAGCTAACAAGTCTGTAATTACTCACACACCTTTTGAACCTTCTTTATGGATTGGGATACATTCACACAACTCCAGTCAATAGGGACTGCCCCTGAATCCAAGAATACTCTCATAATTATGGCTAGAGGTTTATCTCCTTTGCTGCCTCCTTAAATATAATTGGATAGATTTCATCCACCCCAGGTGCTTTTTTTATATCTATTTTCAACAATTTCTCCTCCACTTTCTTTTCAGTTATCACAAAGTCATTTTGCTCCTCATTAGAGTTTTATAAACTTCTGTCATCACCTTCCCTAAAGAATTCCCCATGCATGAATGTAGATGCAAAATACCTATTCAAATTGTCCATAACCTGAGCAGGATCATCAATAGTTAACCCATAAACACGAAGTGGCTTAATGTGTTCCAGTCCCTTCCTTCTACTGCTAATATAAGCATAGAAGTCTTTGCTGTTTTTCTTTGCATTCTTTGCCAGAGATTTCTCATAATGTGCCTCAGCTTGCTTAACCTCCTTTGTGACTTGAGTATGGATTAATTTATATCTACCGAAGGCTTCTGTATCACCTGATAATTTATAATTAATACATGGTGATAGTTACTTACACTGCTTAGAATTTTAGCACTTTTAGCTACTTTGTGGAGGGAATGCAAAAAAAACAACTTTAATATGTTTGGATAATATTCACATGACAAGAAGAAATCATGGAGTATTATCTGACACTATCAAAATTTTGAAATCGTTATTTTGAGTATATTGGAATACTGAAAATTCCTTAAGTTCACTGTGAGTTATCCAGAAAACCATTCACTAAATATTGATCCTGAAATTGAACCCTTCTTCAAGAAGCACAATGCTGCTTCCACTTTCTTGTGGCACACATGGCATAGATGCTGATGTGTCAAAAAAAAAATCCTCAAACAGACAAAACAAACTCCCACTTTCTTTGATAATGGAAAAATCTTGGAGAAATTGCATTAAATTGAATGAACGATTGTATTAGTCAAAAAACAGCCCCATTCTAAAAACTGTTAAACGAAATTTGTATGGTTGAACTTGTATTTGTCAGAAACTAGGTGTTCTTAGATTTCAGTAAGGATTTCGAAACTGTTTCACATGAAATGATTGTTGTATAAATTGGAGGGATGTGGCATTTGTACAAAGTCATGGATACAGGGATGATTAAATGTTAGGAGACAGTGCATGATCTCTACTCTTCATGAACTAATGTAATTAGTGGAGCACCACACAGTTCATTGTTGGGCCTTCGCTATTTTTAATATTAATGTAGATATTTCAAGTTTTATGTCTAAGTTTACTGATGATGCAGTGATGAGCAAGATGGATAATGACATTATTCAGGATAAAAAGTAAAGTGCAGCCATTATCAACCCACTGCAGGATGGAAGCCTCCTCAACAATTCATGGTGAGGGAAATGGATCATAATCTGCCACGCTGGTCCAGTGCGGGTTGGCAGATCGACCGTATTCAGCAGTCAGGGGCTTGAACCCCAGTCTACTCAAGGAGCGTGTGGTATGCACTCCCGCTCCTGACCACTCGGCTACGGAGGCCTTATTCAGGATATGCTATGTCAACAAGGTCTAGATAAACTCAGAAAATGGTCTGCAAAATTGCAGTTGAGGTTTAACATTGTTAAATACAAGATACTGTATTTGGGAAATAAATAAATATATAAATATAACAGTAACAGTAGCCACTGGCAGAGGTGGAAGTGATTCTTGCACTGCTTCTATTGAAATGAGCAGAAGTCTGAAAAACAAGATGCAGGATATTTCAGAGACTGCTGGTAGTCATTGCGGTACAAGTAAACACATGGGTTGTGTTAGGGTAGCTAAGAATAGAAACAGGTGCATGTATACCTGCGTGTACACCAATGCTAGGAGTTTGGTAAATAAATTTGATGAATTTGAGGTATTGCTCAAAACATCAAAGGCAGATATTGTTGGGATATCAGAGACGTGGTGTCACACAGATATAAGTAATGCGGAACTGGAATTTGGGGAATACAATGTGTATAGAAAGGATAGACAGGACAGGAGGGGAGGAGGGGTTATGCTATTAATTAAGAAACACATAAAGTCCAAGGAAGTGAAGCCAGTCGACATCGATGGACAGGGCAGTGTCGAGTCAGTTTGGTGCGACATAAGCATAGGGAAATCAAAATTGAGAGTAGGAGTGTGCTATAGGCCTAATGACTCTGATGAGTATAATAAGATATTGTACAGGGAAATAGAGTGGGCCAGTAAATCTGAGAGTCTTATAATGGGGGATTTTAATTTCCCAGATATTGACTGGAATTTGTGGGTTGGTCACTCGCACACTAGCAAGGCTTTTGTGGATTTATTGGATGATTGTTTTCTACATCAGCATGTTCGTGAGGCAACAAGAGGGAGCAATACTCTTGATCTGATTATCAGTAGTGATTCTTCATGCATTAAGAACCTGCAGATAAATGAACCACTAGGTGGCAGTGATCACAGTGTGTTGAAGTGGGATTTACTCAAGGAGGTAACTACCATCAGAGGTAAAGGGAAGGGTTTTTGTTTTCGTAAAGGCGACTATGATGGTCTGAGACAGTATTTAAATTCTATACAGTGGGACCAACTGATGATGTTACCAACAGCAAACTCAAAATGGGAAGCATTCAAGGAACTAATCTTGGAGGCTACCAGGCTTTACATACCAACTAAGAAATATTGTTCAAGGTTTAGGCCTAAATGGTTGTCAGATGAACTAATGAGACATGTGGCAGAGAAGAAAAATGCATGGGATACATACAAATTAATGGGTGACATGGAAGCCTATGATAGATATAAGTTGGTCTGTAACCAAGTCACAAAGGAGATTAGGCAGGCAAAGGCAGACTATGAAAAATCCTTGGCAAAGGATGCAAAGAAAAACAGAAAAGAGTTTTTTACATACTTGAACTCGAAAAGGAAAGGGATGAATCAGATTGGTCCACTGGATATTGATGGTTCAACAGTTGAGGATCCTGCTCAGGTGGCTAACAATCTAAACGAGTATTTTGCATCTACATTCACGCATGAGGAGTTATTCAGGAAGGAGAATGATGTAGGTAAAGTAAACATTGGCAGTGAGCTGGATGATTTTGTAATAACTGAGAGGAAAGTGGAGGAGAGATTGTTGAGGATAAACATAAAAAAGGCACCTGGGGTGGATGGGATCTATCCAGTTATATTAAAGGAGGCAGCAAAGGAAGTATGCAAACCCCTAGCCATAATTATGAGAGCTTCTTTGGACTCAGGGGAGGTGCCCATAGACTGGAGATGTGCAAATGTAACCCCAATTCACAAAGGAGGATCAAAGGCTGACACAAGTAATTATAGACCTGTTAGTTTAACTTCTGTTCCAGGTAAATTAATGGAGGCACTGGTTAAAGAAGCACTGCAGGATCATCTAGACAAGAATTCAGTTATAGCTCAGACGCAGCATGGTTTTGTTAAGGGCAGGTCTTGCCTGACCAATTTGATTGGATACTATGATGTAGTCACAAAAGAACTGGATGCAGGGAATAACTTTGATATTATATATTTGGATCTTAGAAAGGCTTTTGATACTGTTGCACATGGAAGACTGCTGCACAAATTGGAGCAGTGTGGCATTGGAGGCAAATTGCTGCTATGGATAAGGGGATGGTTGAGTGGCAGAAGACAGAGAGTGGTAATCAATGGACACTGCTCAACGTGGACTAATGTTATTAGTGGAGTTCCTCAAGGTTCAGTGTTGGGTCCGTTGTTGTTTTCGGTGTTTATGAATGATATTGATGATGGGATATCAAGTTTAATGTCCAAGTTTGCAGATGATACAAAGGTTGGCAGGGTCGTTAAGGACAATACTGACGCTATGCTGCTGCAACAGGATCTGGAAAGGTTGAACAGATGGGCTGAGAGGTGGCAAATGAGGTTTAACATCGACAAATGTAAAGTGCTGCATATGGGAAACAGTAACCCCAGAGCAACGTATCAACTCTGCGGTACTACACTGACAGTGGTGGAGAATGAAAAGGACCTGGGGGTAATTGTGCAGGCAGATATGAAGTTCTCTGAGCAGTGCAGACGAGCTGCAAGAGTAGCGCATGGTGTCTTGTCAATGATATACAGGAATTTTTCTAGCAGGGATAAGGAGGTGATTATTCCCTTGTATAAGGCAATGGTAAGGCCACATCTTGAGTACTGTATACAGGTCTGGAGGCCTCATTTCAAGAAGGATGTAGAGCTGCTGGAACGGGTACAGAGAAGGGCAACAAGATTAGTAAATGGAACAAAGGGTTGCTCTTACGAAGAAAGGCTTAAGTTTTGCAAATTACAGAGTCTGGAGACTAGGCACCGGCGAGGTGATCTGATAGAGGTGTATAAGGCTTTGAATGGTTTGAGCATGCTCAATGCCAATGGGATTCTTCATCTTTCTCAGAATAATCACCTCAGAGGGCATAAATTCAAATTGAGGAAGGACGGATGTCGGATAGATGTGCGGAAATTTGCCTTTGGCCAGCGGGTGGTTGGTTGGTGGAACCGACTTCCATCACTTGTTGTTGAAGTTGATAGCCTAAACAAATTTAAAGCTCAACTGGACAGGTATTTCGAACGAACGGAGGGGTGAAATGGGAGTGGTGTGTTTTTTTTTTTTTTTTTTTTTTTTTTTGGCTGATGCTGAATAAGCTTGCTTCTTGCATCATATGCCTCTGCTAATGCTAATGCTAATGCTATTAGTATTAATGACCCTCAAGCATTCTCTCATAACCATAAGTGTATTATATCTGTAGAACTGGATGTTTAAATGCAATTTGCATGTTGGGCAGGCTGAAAAAACCTAGTATAACTCCTGGGGGAAATCATAGACCTTCTGCCTGAGATCAGCTAATTACAGCCTCAAATAAAGAGAACTTTAGAAATTCTTGCAGTATTCAATGGAAATTGAACCCAGATCTCTTGAAACGAGTGGCTGTATGCTACTCATTTGGAGATATCTAGGTCTAGGTTTCTGAGTCATGAAGATAGGCTGCTTGAATAGTTCATGATGTTCCATCATTAACTAGATAGTGTAATATGTAGCATTGTATTAGAAATCTGTTAGCTTATTATAGTATTATCAGTTAATTTAAACTATTATTAATCTTATTAAATTTCATTGTTAATTAAATTGTATTTAAACAGAATTCATGAACCAGATGAGAGCTGCGAAGCAAAGATCACAGACTAGCAAGAGTACTGTGACTCAGGTGAGAAATGAAGGGAACATTTCTCCAATGCATCACAGTCTCAAAAAATGTGCAAAATGTGAAATGTTTGCCGGCCTCTCTAAAACATGACATGATCTAGTCAAGAAGGATGCCTTTGTGTGTACTAGGTGTCTAGAGTGTCAAGAAATTAGGAAGAAACTCAGCGTTCTGATGGGCATCTATGAGAGCTTGAGGTGTAGGGTAAATGCCCTCAAAGAAATTAAGGAGGGGCTCCATCAAGCTCTCAGCTGCCCAGCTCAACGGCAGTGCTCACTCCTGTTCAATAGGCAACACAGAGGCAATCTCCAAGGCAGAATGTGGTGGTCCCACAGTAACTAGTTATTGTTGGTGACTCTATTATCAGGGAGACGGGGAATATTCCATACAAGAAGGATAGGTGGAACAGGAGCAGTGTATGTCTGCCAGGGACAAAAGTTGATATAGAGCAGATATCATCTTTTAAGGGCACAAAAGGTGATGTTGTACATATTGGAACTAATGATATTAAGAGTAAGAGATCTGCAGATTTACTCAACAAATACAGATCAATGTTGAAAAAAAGTGACGAGTTAGGGTTGAATGTGAAAGTGTTTGCAGTTCTGCCCAGACACGATAGGAGGGAGTGTAGGATGAGTGATGAAAGCCTTGTTAATCAATTCGGCCCTGGACAGATTGTGCAAGATTCAAGGGGTAGAATTTTTTTCAGCCTTGTCTGAGCTAGTTGACATGAGAGACTGCTTCTGCAGGGATGGGGTACACTTAAATAGAAAGGGTGCAAGAATATTTCCCGATGCTATTGAGGCAGAGTTAGCGGGATCAGAAAACTGCTAGCTTGGGGGGATACACAGACTAAAAGGCAAACAGTGGCTGCAGGCAGAGGCAAAAGTGATTCTAGCACTGCTTCTATTAGAATGAGCAGCAGCCTGGAAAGCAAGGCAATGGAGATTTCCAGCGCTGCTGGGAGTCACCATGGAACAAGTAAATACATGGGCTGTGTTAGGGTAACTAAGAGTAGAAACAGGTGCATTAATACTTGCATGTACACCAGTGCTAGGATTATGGTTAATAAATTTGATGAGCTTGAAGTGCTGGTTAAGACATCAAAGGCAGATATTGGGATATCAGAGATGTGGTGTCACACAGACATAAGCAGTGCAGAATTGGAATTTGGGGAGTACAATGTGTACAGAAAGGATAGACAGGACAGGAAGGGAGGAGGGGTTATACTGTTAGTTAAGAAACACAAAATCTAAGGAGGTGCATCCAGATGATGTTGGTGAACAATGCAATGTTGAGTCTGTTTGGTGTGACATAAGAACTGGGAAAGGAAAAATAAGAGTAGGTGTGTGTTTTAGGCCTAATGAATCTGATGAGTATAATGAGCAATTGTGCAGAGAAATAGAGTTGGCCAGTAAATCAGAATGTCTTATAAAGGGGATTTTAACTTTCCAGATATTGACTGGAACTTGTAGTTTGGTCACTCGCACACTAGCAAGACTTTTTTTGGATTTATTGGATGACTGCTTTTTACAGCAACATGTTCGAGAGGCAACCAAAGGGAGTAATACTCTTGATCTGATTATCAGCAGTGATTATTCATGCATTAAGAATTTGCAGATAAAGGAACTACTGGGTGACAGTGATCACAATGTACTCATGTGGGAATTACTTAAAGATGTCACTACCATCAAGGCTAAAGGGAAGGGCTTTTTTGCTTTCATTAAGGTAACTACAGGGATCTCGGACAGTTTTTAAATTCTGTACATTGGGATAAACTGATGATGTTGCCAATGTTGAATTCTAAATGGGAAGGCTTCAGGGACTTAATTGTGGAGGCTACTAGGCTTTCATTCCAATTAAGAAATACTGTTCACGGTTTAGGCCTAAATGGATGTCAGATGAATTAAAGTGGCTCGTGGCAGAGAAGAAAAATGTGTGGGATGCATATAAAGTATCAGGTGACACAGAAGCCTATGAAAGATATAAGCTAGTCTGTAATCAAGTCACAAAGGAGTTGTTATTATTATTATTATCATTATTATTATTATTAGCCATATAGTGCAAGGAAGCCCGCGGCTTATGCTGCACTAGGCAAAAACAATTTCTGAGTTACCCACAGAAACACAGAGAGAAGTAGAAGGGAATCACCAAGAAAGAGAAGAATGATGATATCCAGCTCAGGACCCTGAGTATGCCAAGCCCATATGCCTTATTAAAGCTGATAGTGAAGGGACCATCTAGGCCAAAGAATGATTCATGATCTTATCGACCTATTGCCCTCCTCCCTGGATTAGGAAAGGTGTTTGAAAGAATGCTGGTGAGATGGATTACTGATTATACTGAAAAAAACGTACACTGGCCTGGCAGACAATATGAGTTTACTCCAGGTCGTGGAACAGAAGGTGCGCTTCGGGCATTGCGAAAATATATATCACGAACAGTAAGTATGTCTTTGGAATCTTTATTGACTTTGAGGGAGCTTTTGACTCCATTCTTATGATGTTGCGACTTGCAGGCTGTTTGACTATGATCTTTAGGGTGGTAAAGGACTACTTCACGCACTGTACAGTGACTGTTAAATCGTTGGTTGGTTCTATTGTACGAGAGGTGAACACCACGTCCCTGTTATCAAAACAGTATCTGCCTTTGATGTTTTTAGCAATACCTCAAATTCATCAAATTTATTTACTAAACTCCTAGCATTGGTGTACACGCAAGTATACGTGCACCTATTTCTATTCTTAGCTACCCTAACACAACCCATGTGTTTACTTGTACCGCAATGACTCCCGGCAGTCTCGGAAATATCCTGCCTCTTGTTTTTCAGGCTTCTGCTCATTCTAATGGAAGCAGTGCAAGAATCTCTTTCACCTCTGCCAGTGGCTACTGTTAATCTATTCGTCTTTGTCTCCCCCCAAGCTAGCAGTTTTCCGACCCACCTAACACTGCCTCGATAGCATCAGCAAATATTCTTGCACCCTTTCTATTTAATTGTATCCCATCCCTGTAGAAGCAATCTCTCCTGTTAACAAGTACAGTCCAGGCTGAAAAAAATTCTACCCCTTGAGCCTTGCACAATCTTTCCAGGGCCGAATTGATCGCCAAGGCTCTCATCATATACTCCCTCCTATCGTGTCTGGGCAGAATTGCAGACACTTTCAAATTCAACCCTATTTCACGGCTTTTTTTCAACAGTGACCTGTACTTGTTAAGCAATTCTGCCGGTCTCCTACTCTTGATATCATTAGTGCCAACGTGTACAACTATATCACCTTTTGTGCCCTTAAAAGATGATATCTGCTCTACAACGTCATCAACCTTTGCCCCTGTCAGACATACCCTGGTCCTGTTCCACCTATCCTTTTTACAAAGCATGTTCCCCGTTTCCCTGACAATAGAGTCACCAACAACTACTAGTTCCTTTGGGACCAACGCATTCTGCCTTGGGGGTTGCCGCTGTGTTGCGCGACGACCAAGTGCAAGCTCTGGCGTTGATGTGGGCAGCTGAGAGCTTGATGGGCCCCTCAATTTAGTTCCTTCGAGGGCATCCACCCTGACCTTCAAGCTCTCATATAGGCCCATAAGGATGCTGAGTTGTTGCCTGATTTCGATACACTCCTTGCATCGCGCACACACAAAGACATCTCCCATGGCAATATCATGTCCCGTACCTGAATGCTCCACAAACATCATGCAAGCTGTGCATTTTAGAAGGCTGTGATTCAGAAGGCAACTGCCCCCTTCAGTTCTCCTCTGAGCCACAGCACTTCCATTAGCTTGAGCCTTTTGTTTTGCTGCTCTGGTCTGAGTCATGATTTCTTTTAATTTAAATAAAATTTCAATTTCAGTTTATAACCCTAACTTATCTCCCAACACAGTTATAACGGGATATATATTTTTAGTGTCAAGTATTAATTATCTCCGAGTTCCCTTTATATAACTTCCGTATCAGTTATGTATTAATTAATTATGTTACATTTGTAATCTAAGTCGGTATATGTATTTATTTAGTTAAAAGTACAATTTAAATGCCAACGAAGTTCAACAAGTTTAATAGATTTTACCGATCACTGAAAATATAACCTATACTATACTAACGCTATCTAGGTTTGATATATAACGATCGTATGACAAAGACAAAGGTGGGAAGTTACGAACGGTAATCTATGGACACTTACGAACGGTAATCTATGGACACTTAAGTATTAATTAACTTTCATATCTTGTTGTCTCAATTCAGAATAAACTAACGATCCTTACTAGGTCTATAAGCTACTTACAAAAAATAATTTGATGTAAAAAATATTCAATAAGCGGCTAAATATGGCTAAAAAAAAACTTCTCGTTCAGCGGAGTTGCGACTTGTAACACGTGGATACCCTTACCGATACTTTTATGCAATTGCAAGGCCGAGTAAAGAATAAATACACCAAATTAATCAGAAAATCACAAAATAATGCTATACTACTAAATTTAAATCAAAAGTTTTAGAAAAACAATAATTTCAAATCAATAAATAAGAAAAATCCACTTAGCGGCTTTGAACACGTCTGGCCCCTACTAGCCTCATCAGCAGACTCATAGGCTTCTGTGTCACGTGTTAATTTATATGTATCCCATGCATTTTTATTCTGTGCCATGTATCTCATTAGTTCATCTGACATCCATTTAGGTCTAAACCTTGAACAATATTTCTTAGTTGGTATGTAAAGCCTAGTAGCTTCCAAGATAAGTTCTTTGAATGCTTCCCATTTTGAATTTCTGTTAGTAACATCATCAGTTGGTCCCACTGTATAGAATTTAAGTACTGTCTCAGACCATCGTAGTTGCCTTTACGAAAGCAATAACCCTTCCTTTTACCCCTAATGGTAGTTACCTCTTTGAGTAAGTCCCAATTCAGTACCCTGTGATCACTGCCACCTAGTGGTTCCTTTATCTGCAGATTCTTAATGCATGAAGAATCACTACTGATAATCAAATCAAGAGTATTACTCCCTCTAGTTGCCTCCCGAACATGCTGATGTAGAAAACAATCATCCAATAAATCCACAAAAGCCTTGCTAGTGTGTGAGTGACCAGCCCACAAATTCCAGTCAATATCTGGGAAATTAAAATCCCGCATTATACGACTCTCTGATGTACTGGCCCATTCTATTTCCCTATACAGTTTCTTATTATACTCATCAGAGTCATTAGGCCTATAGCACACTCCTACTCTCAATATCTAATTGAAGTCTTTATGGCTTTAAAAGGGTTGAATGCACTAAATACTAATGGTATCCTTACTCTTTCTCAGATGACAGACACACAAAGGACATAAATTTAAAAAGTGTGATTGCAGATAGATATGTTGAAATTTCCTTCAACCAGAGATTAAGTGATTGTTAAAATAAACTTCCAAGAATCATTTACTTTCTTTAAAGTTAGAAGATAAAAATAAAAGATATAACAAATTATTATATTTAATGGTTAATGAAGTGGTTAAGAAGTTTTTTTTGTTTGCTGATGCTGTATAGGCCTGTTTCCTAACATTATTGTGCGTGTACAAATCCTAATTTAAGGGAGTTGAAATGCTTTCATCTCCCTTAAATTAAAATAAAAAATTTATCAAATTTCAAATAATAAAGTATAAATTGTCTTTATATTTTTCTGCCTCTTATCTGTGTTTACAACTGATAGTGGACACAATTTTAATAGCAGAACATTGCACTTGTTGGTCTTTTATTTCTGATTTGGTTTAGAAAAGCCATATTGAAGAAATGAAATTCTCAGGAATTCAGAACTAGAAGTTGAGGATATGTTTTTTCTTAACCAGTTGTTTCTTCAAAAAAAAGTTTATTTTTAATATTTTTACAATTTTTTTTTATCTTAAAAATCCTGGTTTGATTTTTGACAATAATTTTAGTCTAATGTGGGAAATCCATAAAATTAAGAATAAATTAATTTTTAAAAGACTTACGTACCGAATTTTCATTTTTATAAAACTTTTTGAAATTTCATGAACAAATTATTCCACGGAGCCCTGTCTACAAAAAATAATCTCTGTAAACTCACTCAAAAGCAGTAGAATCATTTATAACAGAACATCCTATCTCTTGGTTTTGAATCTGTCAAGGAATATAACGTGAAATGAGATGGCAAAGTCCTGACATATCAGGGAAATGAGATTTTGAAATTCTGTGTTCATATTTAGATATTTCTCCAATAGTAAAAGATGTGTTTGTTTGTCAGGCCCTTATATTTCTTAACTAACATGAATAACATTATACTATTAGGCATAAATACCACTATTTATAATTAAATATTATTTTTATATGCTATTTGTATGAATTAAAATTCATGTGATTTTTACAGTTTTCCTCAGTTTTTATTTTTATGCTGTTGATTATAATGAGTATGCGAATGCGTTGATTAATAAGCATATTTTTAACTGAACAGAGTAAAATGAATCCCTTAGAAACACTCACTTATTTAAATGTAGGTTGCAGCTTGTTACAGAAAATTATTACATTTTGTTTGATTGTTTATATTTTGTTTCTCAGGTCCTATTGTGGAAATACCACTAGTGACTTCTTTAACAGCACCGTCTTGTCAGAATTGTAAAGCTGTCGGTGGAAAAGGCTCTTCTCTCGCATTTTTAATGAAAATGTTGTCACATCCAGGAACTTATTTGGTAAAACAATTCCAGTTTTTATTCATGCATATTTCTTTATAAACTACATGAAAACTTATCATTCATTGCATTCTGTAGTTACTGACCTTTTGATTCTGATTTCTTATTCATTAATGTCAGTTTAATTTTATGATCTAGTTTCTCACACTTAAAAAACATAAATTTTGTTCTCCACCTTCACAAAGTGGCAAGTTACCGTATTTCCCCATGTATAAGATGCACCTTTTTTCGAAAAATTTGGGGTAAAAAAACTGGGTGCAGCTTATACAGTGGTTGTAGATTTTTTTACTTGCATTTCCCGCTTTTTCACGCTTGTTGTCTTTGCACTCATTGTTTCACACTTGTTACCGGTATATTAGGTTACGTTTTGCCCCGTTCTGCCCAGAAATGGCTCAGAAAAGATTTTCGTACAGTGCTGAATTCAAGTTATGAGGAGTTGTATGAATTTTATGATGAATAAAACTTGAGTTCAATAACTTTATGTAATACATTTTTTTTTCAAATTTCGGTCCCCAAAATTAAGGTGTGTCTTATACATGGGGAAATACGGTATATTGTTTTGTTCATTATGCTGTTCAACAGTTTGCCTTATGGTAATATTCAAAATAATATCCAGATTTTAATTAATTGAAGAACACACTTCACTGTGTAAATTTTATAATACATTTCACAGAGAATTTTGATTTAATGCAACAATAAAATGTTACATCTCCAGAAGTTGAAACTATACTCTGAACCTTCCTCAGTGTCGAGCTGCAGTGATTGAAATGTTAATTTCTTAGCTGTATTGATCAAATTCGCCATTAACTGCATTATATAATTTATACAATGAAGTATGTCTTTCAGTTAACTCTGTACTCTGTACTCATAGTAATGCCCCCTTTCTAATTACATTCAGGTTTTTGTAAAACTTGAATGTAGTCAGAAATACTTAATAAAGAAATAATTTCAGAAATATTTACTTCTTAATACAGAAATAATTTCTTATTCAGGTTTTTTAAATGAAATATACTATTAAATCACAATATACTATTAAAAAATCACAATATGACCACAATATACTATTAAAAAATCACAATATGACCACAATATACTATTAAAAAATCACAATATGACCACAATATACTATTAAAAAATTGCAATATACTATTAAATCACAATATGAGATACAATTAAAATGATGCCTTTACGCTACGATTGTAGTTAATTTAAGAGCTGTCTGTGGTATATCTACACCTTTATTTAATTATATAATTTTAAGCTCTTATAGTATTATGCCTTGTTGCATTTATATTTATTATAGTAAATAAAATATGTAATTTTTTCAAATGGAATAATAATAGAAATTTTGCCACTATAATTTTTGTTGCTACATTTTGTTAATAAATTTGAGGAAAATAAATCTGAAATCCATTAGGGGCTTTAGCCACAGGCTGAAAGAGATTTAGACAACGTAAAAGTTAGTGCAAACGCATCATATTAGTACACAGCTAAACTCTGAATTAGCAAAAATATGCAAAGGCAGCATCGTTTAGGTTATATCTCAAATTGTGAATACCTTCACAACGAGTTGCCATGATATTGCACTACTTCAAATAAGTAACGCTTCACCAAAGAGAAGACTGTTGTTACTTATTCTCAGCGGATACCACCACCCAGACGTCACCGTTTCAGGGCTATTTGGCTCTTCTTCGGTGGGTAATGGAGGTACTGGTTAAAGAAGCACTGCAGGATCATCCAGAGAAGACTTCAGTTATAGTGCAGACACAGCATAGGTTTGCTAAGGGGAAGTCTTGTCTGACCAGTTTGATTGGATATCATGATGTGGTCACAAAGGAACTGGATGCAAAGAATAATTTTAATATCATATACTTGAATCTTAGGAAGGCTTTTGATACTGTTGCTCACAGAAGACTGCTGCGCAAATTGGAAACAAATTGCTGCTATGGATAAAGGGCTGGTTGAGTGGGAGAAGACAGAGTGGTAATCAATGGACACTGCTCTTCATGGAGTAATGTTATTAGTGGAGTCCCCCAGGATTCAATTTTGAGTCCATTGTTGTTTTCTGTATTTATTAATGGTACTGATGATGGTATATTAGTCATAATGTCTAAGTTTGCAGATGATAGATATGAAGGTTGGCAGGATTGTTAATGACACTAATGACAGTACGCTACTGCAACAGGATCTAGAAAAGTTGAGCAGATGGTCTGAGAAGTGGCAATTGAAGTTTAACATTGACAAATGCAAAGTACTGCATATAGGTAGCAGTAACCCAAGAGAAACATGCCAACTGTGTGGTACTACACTCAGGGAGGTGGAGAATGAAAAAGACCTGGGGAAATTGTGCAGTCAGATATGAAGAGCTCTGAGCAGTGCAGACGGTCAACAAGAGTAACTCATGGTGTCTTACTGCAATAATTAAGGACCAACACCAGCCAGGAATTAAAAATTTTACTATAAAAATAAAATATACAGAATATAATGAAATACTGTGATACACTATCGAAAGACTAAAATATTACAATAAAATAAACTACGATAAAACGTTAAAAATGTAGTTAGCAATAAAATTATCTAAAATAAACTGGATTAAAAGTGATAAAACCTGAAGCTTTCGGAGACTGCACTGTTGAAGAAGGAGACAGCAGTCTCCGAAAGCTTCAGGTTGTATCGCTTTTAATCCAGTTTATTTTAGGTAATTTTATTGCTAACTACATTTTTAACGTTTTATCGTAGTTTATTTTATTGTAATATTTTAGTCTTCCAATAGTGTATCACAGTATTTCATTATATTCTGTATATTTTATTTTTATAGTAAAATTTTTAATTCCTGGCTGGTGTTGGTCTTTAATTATTGCAGTATGGAATTTCCCAGCCCCATAGGTCTGTTTGAAGATCATGGTGTCTTGTCAATGATATACAAGAATTTTTCTAACTGAAATGGACTTGAGCAGGACGCAGCTTGAAGACATGATGACAGATGGACTAAGAAAATAACAGAATAGTACCCAAGAGGAGCTAAAAGAACAAGGAAGAAAACAACGCAGATGGACAAATGAAATTCAAGAGGTTGTGGGTAGTAAATGGAAAGTTGCTGGAGAGGCCATCATCCTGCAGTGGACTGAAAATGGCTGATAATGATGAAGAGTGTATCTCTGTCATCATCATGACCTGTGATCATCATCAGCATGACCTCTGAGCTGTGTTCACAGGTCATCATGATGATGATAATGATGATAAGTGTATTATGCCTGTAGAAGCTGTGCTTAAAAACCGAGAATAACTTATGGGGGAACCCTGCATCCTCCACAACAGAATAGTACCCAAGAGGAGCTAAAAGAACAAGGAAGAAAACAACGCAGATGGACAAATGAAATTCAAGAGGTTGTGGGTAGTAAATGGAAAGTTGCTGGAGAGGCCATCATCTTGCAGTGGACTGAAAATGGCTGATAATGATGAAGAGTGTATCTCTGTCATCATCATGACCTGTGATCATCATCAGCATGACCTCTGAGCTGTGTTCACAGGTCATCATGATGATGATAATGATGATAAGTGTATTATGCCTGTAGAAGCTGTGCTTAAAAACCGAGAATAACTTATGGGGGACCCTGCATCCTCCACCAGTCATAGATGGGAAGTGAATGCAGACCTCTCCAAAAAAACTAGTAGACAGTAGTGTATCATGCTGACTAAGCTGCCACAGAGGGCTAGCCATCACATAACAGTAAGTTTTCTACTGTGTGACAACCGTTAGCAATACAGTAGAGCGTTGAAAATCCGAATGTCAATAATCCATAACGAGTCAGTGTCATTTTTTTATGCTGGTGCCATAAAATAATTTCAGTAAGCACCAGTTATTGTGATCATGTTTGCGAATCGAATTTTGTTTCTATTAAATGCCAATTGTAATAAGTGAAAATGGGAGGAATGTTACCCACAGTCTATAAAAATGAAGATATAAATCACAAATTTATACTTTTATTTCATCTTATCAATTAATAAAATTAAATGATATAATTTGTTAATATACATACAATACTTAATATACATGAAGTACTAACTAAACATAATGCTTTGTAATCTGATATTTCTGTTCATTGAAATTTGGGAAGGGGGGGGTTGTAAAATCTAAAACAGTAAAAAAAGATAAGCGTCAAGCAATAGCAAAGAACAGGGTACACAGATATTGCAATACGATATGTGCAAGTGAGATACAGAGTAAAAGGTTTATGAGTTTATATATAGGAATGAAGAGATTCTGAATATTTAGAGAGTTATATTTTACCGTACTGTAATTATGGTGGTCTTCATCTTTTAAAAGGAAGCAAACGTTTTTAACAATTAAATCGAAGATTGGGATTCTAAAGACTTTCAAAGGATGAAAGCGAGTCTTCATTAGCAAAATTTTACAAGGTTGAAAAATCAGCCATAACAGAAATTAAAAAACAAGAAAAAAATTTTAAGGTTCACATTGAAATTTGATTCAGATGATGGTGAAAAAAAAAAAAGAAAAACCATGAGAAAAGCTAATGACCCATCCCTCGAAGATGCTGTTTGTTGTCTTTGTAGTTGGGTGTTGGGAGCATCAGCAACTAAGACCATATTTCTCCGTGTATACTGTCTGTAAATGCATGCGTTCTCTGGTCGATTTTCTGCTTTTCTGGACAAAAAACTGAATTTCTTGGAGAAAAAACCTTGCTGCCTTCGCCTGAGACCAACTAACTCAGCCATGTTGTGAAAAAGGCCAATAAAAATTCCTCGCATCATCGATGGACTCGAACTCGGGTCCTTTCCACCCGGGGTCGGTAGGACAGTGATTCTATCAACTGTGCTACCCATGAGAGCTAGGTACGAGCAACAGACTGAATTCTGTCTAACTCAACTACTGTTGCTGAAAAGCGTGAGAGAGCTGGCAGCAAAGAAACGAAGTTCAAAAATGATGCAGCAAAAATGAAGTAATTATTTTCATTAAAGACCTATACATTTGTGTTATTATGGCTGAAAGTTCCATTTGTTTTGTTACCTATGAATAAAAATAATGTTTTTATTTCTAAACTTACTAAACCTTTTTTTTAGTCTCCAGAACAGAATTGTTTTGATAAGTTCAAAAATTCAAACAAATCGGAAGTCCAAACTACCCCCCTTCCCAATTAGTTTGGGTTATTGACATTCTACTGTAATTGCATCAATTATACGTCATTCATACAGCACAGGTCAGGAATTAAGAGACAAGCATCTCTACATATCCAAGCTTATCAGGCTCCACCAAATGGACAGTTTGTTTCCTAACTGTGTGCTTCAGTTGATCAGTTGCTATGGCATAGACTGTCAGTGATATGTATAACCAATAAATCCTACAGAGATGACACAGGCAGACAACTGTTAGAGACCATGTGATGTCCTAACTTAAAAGACTACTAGGACCAAATACATCTATAATATTATTATATAGCTTTAGCTTGTAAAAATTGGACTTTGCATCAAGATATAAATCAGAGATTATTTTATACATATAATATTAATTAAAATATCAGATAGTGTGGAAAAATGGAATTGGTATAATTCCACAATACATTACATACACATGTGGCTGAACCAGATGTGACAGTATGAATATTCACAGCTGTTTTTCTCTACATCACAGATTCAGAGCAGTGATGTATGTTCCATTTATGACAGTCTTTTTTGACACCCTGTATAAAAGCTGTTTTACACTTTTTATTAAAATATTAAAAAAAATGAGTTCTGCAAACTGTCATTGGTAGATATAAATTTTTAAAAAATACTTGTTATAGGCAGATGATATCACATTTTTTGTTCCTCGGGGAATTGTTCTAACAACTGTTGCTTATGAAAAGCATTTGATGGCACATAGCAATCTCAGCATAGCAGTTGACAAGCTAAAGAAATCAGCAGGGTATGTAGTTTAGAATTTATAATTATAAATTTTAAACATCACCTTAAGAAGAATGATACCTAAATATTAATTGCAATGTTAATTGCTTTTACTTTTTTTTTTTTTAACAGTGGTAAAAAGAACTGAAAGGTTACTATGAGATTAATATATATATGAATTTAATTGGATGAAACATACATGGGGCTTTTTTCTCTGTTTAGTGATTTTTCTTTCCTGACATTTAATTCTCAATCTGTTTTGGTTTGCATTAAGAATTGGAGCTGAGTTTTATAGGTAGCAGCAGATCCTTTTGCCTTCTAGATTAGACTTAACTGATTATTTAAGTTAGGTCTGTTCCTTGCTTTCTGTAAAGGACTTAACATCTTTGCAATGAGAAATTCTTGAAGAATTTTTCCTGCAAGAATTTTTCATATCTGTGTGATTAAATGTGAAGATTATCCATTGTTTGTGTGGCAAAATGTTGAAGAATAATCCAGTATTAACTTCAGGATATCATAGAAATTATAAATAAACTAAGGATATTGCAGTGAATAATTGTGCAATTCAGAGTGTACCTACAATCACCTATGTAATTAGGAAATGGTCTGTAAGCATAAAATATGTTTTCTTAACATCTTAATATTATTTATTTAAATAATATTAAGATGTTAAAAAATTACACGCTTCAAAAAAGCGTGTAATTTTTTACTCTTAGTACTTTTACCTTTTTCACTTCCATGACTTTATAATATCACATTAAGAAAAATAAAAATGCTTATAACCAAATTCTCCCCTTAAATTTTTTTAAATATAATTCAAATGGCACTCTCTCTAAAAGTATGTAATGTGAATGCAACCTGACTGTTTCCTTAGATAAGTACAAGTTTGTATAAAGTTGCCCCAAACTCGTGGCATCTTTACACAATGTTTTTTAAACTTCTGTAACTGATATTTTTTCCTCCTATCTCCTCTTATATCATTTAAATATGCCCTTAAAATATAGAAGCCTAATTATGGCTTATCAAGAAAATAAATAGAAAATAGATGGAAAGGTACACAAAATAATCTCAGTTTATGGTACCTAATTGAAATTTGCAATCATTACTGGACCATGATGGTTATCATTTTTTTTGGAAATTTAGCCAAAGATCTAGTCTTAATCACAGGAGGATATGGTCAATGAACCAAAACACTACATATTTTCTTCATATCCTGCTAGATCGGGCTATTTCTGGCACATCAGTAGCAGCTGTAACTACTACCAAGACAGAAGTGGACAGAAAACGCTCAGATGTACTTACATATCATGCTTGCCCTTCAGTACATAGTCATCTTGGCAGGTACGGAACTAATTCAAAACAACCTCAAAGTTGCTGGATGATATTCTGGTCCTCTCCACATCAGATGACCAAGTGATGAGTTTTATTAAGACTTTTATAGATGAGCTTACTTGATTTTATTTCCTTAGTTTTACCGCATAAAAAAACTTCATTTATAGGGAAAACTGATAATTCTGTGAGTTGAGTGACAGTGGTTTGAAAGGGCCACATGATAATCAGTCTCAATTTTTCTCTCTGCTATAGTTCCATGTTTTTCTCATCAGTGTTGCTCTCTGCCTGCAAAGACACTGACTGACTGACTGACTGACCTGACTGGGGTGCCTCCGTAGCCAGGTGGGCAGGAGCAGCAGTGCGTATCACACGCTTCTTGATTAGACCAGGGTTCGAGCCATTGACCACCAAATACGGAAGATGCAGAAAGGATAGGGAATGACCACCGCATATCCCCAGAGCAATATGGCCTTAGTTGCTAATGCTCCTAAAATCCAAATAATAACAACCTGACTGAGACTGACCTGACCTGACCGACCGACCGACTGACCTGACCGACTTACTTACTTACTTGACCAGTCTTTGGTTTGAAATGAGGTGAGCCATGGCTTTAGCACACAGAACATGAAAAGTAACATACAGAAAAACTGCAGAGTACCACAAGCACAATATTATAATACCAGGAAAGAAAATAATAATAATGCAATTGACACTGCCATTTTGAAAATATTTGAGGTTGGACTGAAAAATAATGTCTTAGTTTAAAACCTTGGGTTCCGTGGCAGAGTAAGTTCAAACTAAGTTATCCATGTTGCAAATTGGCACTGGTTAGTGTTTGTGCAGTAGCATTTCTGTGTGGCTGGTCATTTACAGATGAGCACAAGTTACACTGTTATAAATGTTATAAACCTTTGAACACTCAGTTCAAACACTATATGAATTCTTTTTTTTTTTTTTTTTTTTTTTAATTCTGTGGGGTTTTCTACATTGAATTTTTGGAAAAGTGGCTACATTCAATTCAGTCCAGTACATCAAGACAAACTCAAAAAATTAAAAATGCATCAGACCTAGAAACACGGCAATGTTGCTTTAATATAACTGTACAATCTTGCTGCAGTCATGCAACTCTAGCAAGAACTTTTCGAACTGGATTTGCAGTAGTTCCATATCCCCGCCGCCCCCGTATAACTTAGTCCTTGCTCCAAGCAACTTTTCTTTTGTTGCCAAAGCTTAACATCTCTTAGGAAACAGATATACTCCAATGAAGGAGTTTGTGCATATCCCCCACCAAACTTGGTACATTTTGTCTAACACTTAACAAGTAAAAAGAATTTTACGTGTTAAGTGTTAGACAAAATGTAACAAGTTTGGTGGGGCCTATGCACAAAATGATAAATCAAATTAAAGAACTTTTTTTCTTTTTGATTTATCTTTAGTTTTCAGTCCACCCTCATACATAGGAAATAGGTATCATCACTAGAATCTACTACTGATTTAGAGGAATGAGAACACATCAGGAAAGCGAGTTAATGATAATGGTTTTTGTAGTCTCTTTCTCTTAACTTTTGAAAAATTTCTTTATTGAATATAAATTTATAGTGATAAATGTATGTATTAGTATAAAATATAATTAAACCTTTTCTAATTATGCAGTTTGCACAATGTTGGAGAGACAAAAGAAATGTGCATAAGGTAAGTTTTTTCATATTGTTAAAATATCATTATATTCATACACACGAGGTGATTAGTGAAAACTGGCTACAAGTCCGATAAAACATTATTATAAGTGGTGTCCTATTTTTCATACATAGCTTTTGAGGATTAAGTTTGCTACTCCACATAAAAAGATAAATCAAATTTTTTAGTAACAAACTTAGTTTGCTTAATGCTACATAAGAAAATACAGCTTTGGCCTCCATTTACACTAATGTTTTATAGCACTTGTAGCACCAGTTTTTGCCAGTCACTTAATTTTTGTATAATCTCTCTCTCTCTCTCTCTCTCTCTAAATCAAGTTTGCATGTTCGTTTATCTAACTTCAATAAAAAGAACACGTCACTTTAGTGAAGGTAGTCCATAAGTCATCTCAGACTAACAAATCATTTGAATACAATTGTCACTGAGGAAGATAAATTGGCTGTAGTCCTCCGGTAATATGTGTAGATACTTGCATATTTACAAGAGTGAACTCATGTAACCAGTATGCCACCACATAAACTACACAGACCATTGATGACCATTGTGGTCGTTAAACAGCTGCACTGAAACGCTTATCACAAAGTTGTTAACTCTTCTAACCACAATGGCCATGCTGCATATAAATGGGAGTTAATTAACTAGTTAAAACAGCAAGTATCATTGCTGTTTTAACTAGTTAATTAGCACTCACTTCAATCCAGATGAACATTTGAATGTCATTATGATTACCTTGAAGTAAACACCAGATGTAATCTCACATCATAGCTGCATCCTACCTTCTATGCTACCTTTTCTCCATTGCTTGAATGTCTTGATGGAAATGTTCCTCATTCTCCCCATTTGCATGTTAATTTTGTTTGAAAATAACTAAGCATAAGTTCAAGAGCATATTGTGTAGCTTTAGGAATATTCGGTATCTTCAGTCATGCATACTGTCCAAGAAAAGTTTCCACAAGCTTTTTATTGTGTCTGCTCTCATTGAGACTAGGAACTCATTCACTACAAACTTAAATGCCTTCCAGGCATTCTTTTCAAGAGCAGTCATTTTGTCTTTCTTTCATGTTTTTGCATATCAGCATCTGGTTAACCCATAAGGGTTAACCAGATGCTGAAAAAAGACTTTTGATACTGTTGTACATGGAAGACTGCTGCACAAATTGGAGCAGTGTGGCATTGGTGGAAAATTGTTGCTATGGATAAAGGGATGGTTGAGTGGCAGAAAACAGAGAGTGGTAATTAATGGACACTGCTCATCGTGGACTAATGTTATTAGTGGAGTCCATCAGGGTTCACTGTTGGGTCCATTGTTGTTTTCTGTATTTATAAATAATATTGATGATGGTATATCAAGCTTAATGTCCAAGTTTGCAGACAATACAAAGGTTGGCAGGGTTGTTAAGGACGCTACTGATGCTATGCTGCTGCAACAGGATCTGGAAAGGTTGAGCAGATGGGCTGAGAGGTGGCAAATGAAGTTTAACATTGACAAAAGTAGTAGTAGTAGTAGTAGTAGTAGTGGCATGTGATGCAAGAAAGCAAGTGTATGAGCTTATTCAGCATCAGCCAAAAAAAAAAAAAAAAAAAAAATCACACCATTCCCTCCAAATGCCTGTCCAGTTCCTCCTTAAATTTATTCGACCTATCAACATCCACAACGACAGATGGAAGTTTGTCCCAGCAATTAACCACACGCTGGCTAAAGGCAAATTTCTGCACATCTATTCTACATCTATCCTTTCTTAATTTGAATTTATGCCCCCTTAGGTTCGTAATCTGAACAAGTGGAAGGATCCCATCAGAATTCAGCGTGCTCAATCCATTCAAGGCCTTATATACCTCAATCAGATCACCGCGCAAGTGCCTAGTCTCTAGCCACTGCAATTTGCAGAACTTAAGCCTCTCTTGGTAAGAGGATCCCTTCATTCCCCTCACCAATCTTGTTGCCCTTCTCTGTACACAATCAAGTAAATCTACATCCTTCCTAAAATGAGGCTTCCAGACCTGTACGCAGTACTCAAGGCGTGGCCTGACCATTGCCTTATACAGAGGGACAATCACCTCCTTCTCCCTGCTAGCAAAATTCCTATATATCATTGACAAAACCCCATGACCTGCCCTGGCAGCCTGTCTGCATTGCTCAGAAAACTTCATATCTGACTTGCACAATTACTCCCAGGTCTTTTTCATTTTCTACCACCTTAAGCATAGTACCACACAGTTGGTACGTTTCTCTGGGGTTACTTCTGCCCATATGCAGTATTTTGCATTTGTCAAGGTTAAACTTCAGTTGCCACTTCTTAGCCCATCTGCCCAAATTATCTAGATCCTGTTGCGGTAGCACACTGCCGTTACTGTCATTAACAACCCTGCCAACCTTTGTATCATCTGCAAACTTTAACATTAAGCTTGATATACCTTCATCAATATCATTGATAAATATACAAAACAACAGTGGACCTAACACTTAACCCTGTGGGACACCACTAATAACATTAGTCCACGAAGAGCAGCACCCATTGATTACCACCCTCTGTCTTCTCCCACTTAACCATCCTTTTATCCATTGTAGCAACTTACCATTAATACCATTCTGCTCCAATTTGTACAATAGTCTTCCATGCGCAACAGCGTCAAAAGCTTTCCTGAAATCCAAATATATGATATCAAAATTATTTTTTGCATCCAGTTCCTTTGCAACCACATCATAATATCCTATCAAATTTGTCAGACAAGACTTTCCATTAACAAACCCATGCTGTGTCTGAATTATTGCTGCAGTCTTGTCTAGATGATCCTGCAATGCATCTTTAACCAGTGACTCCATTATTTTACCCGGAACAGAAGTTAAACTAACTGGTCTGTAATTACTCGTGTCACCCTTCGATCCCCCTTTGTGAATTGGGGATACATTTGCACATCTCGAATCCGTGGGAACCTCCCTTGAGTCCAAGGATGCTCTCATAATTATGGCTAAGGGTTTGCTTAGTTGCTTTGCCGCCTCCTTTAATATAACTAGATAGATCCCATCCACCCCAGGTGCTTTTCTTATGTTTAACTTCAGCAATTTCTCCTCCACTTTGCTCTCAGTTATTACAAAATCATTAAGTATCCTGCTACAATTTGATAACTTTCTGCCATTTTCAAACCTTAATAATTCTTCATGTGTGAATGTAGATGCAAAATACTCATTCAGTTTGTTTGCTATCTGAGCAGGATTATCAACATTCGAACCATCAATGTCAAGTGGACCAATCAGATTCATCCCCTTCCTTTTAGAGTTTATATAAGTAAAGAAATCCTTTCTGTTTTTCTTAGCATCTTTTGCCAAGGATTTCTCGTAATCTGCCTTCACCTGCCTAACCTCCTTTGTGACCTGATTACAGATTAGCTTATATCTACCATAGGCTTCTGAGTCGCTTGATAATTTATATGCATCCCATGCATTTTTCTTCTCTGTTACGAGTCTCATTAGTTCATTAGATAACCATTTAGGCCTAAACCTTGAACAATATTTCTTAATAGGTATGAAACTTTTAGTAGCATCCACGATTAATTCCTTGAATGCTTGCCACTTAGAATTTACTGTTGGTAACATTGTCAGTTGATCCCACCGTACAGAATTTAAAAACTTTCTGAGACCACTGTACTCACCATTACGGAAGCAAAAACCCTTTCCTTTACCCCTGATCGTAATTAAATCTTTAAGTAAATCCCACATCAGTACACTGTGATCACTGCCACCTAGTGGTTCCTTTATCTGCAAATTCTTAATACACGAATGATCACTGCTGATAACCAGATCAAGAGTATTACTTTCTCTGGTTGCCTCTCGAACATGCTGCTGCAGAAAACAGTCATCCAGTAAATCCACAAAAGTCTGACTAGTGTGTGAGTGACAAACTCACAAGTTCCAGTCAATATGTGGGAAGTTAAAATTCCCCATTATAAGACATTCCGATTTACTAGGCCACTCTATTTCTCTGTACAATTGTTCATTGTACTCATTCGAGTCATTAGGCCTATAACACAGTCCTACTCTTATTTTTGCTTTCGCAGTGTTTATGTCACACCAAACTGACTCAACAGTGCACTGTTCATCTATATCAACTGGATGCACTTCTTTTGATTTTATGTTTTTCTTAATTAACAGCATAACACCTCCTCCCTTTCTATCCTGTCTATCCTTTCTGTACACATTGTACTCCCCAAATTCCAGTTCTGCATTCCTTATATCTGTGTGACACCACGTCTCTGCTATCCCAACAATATCCGCCTTTGATGTCTTGACCAACACTTCAAATTCATCAAATTTATTTATTATACTTCTAGCATTGGTATACATGCTCCTACTCCTATTCTTAGTTACCCTAACACATCCCATATACCCACCTATTTCAGGATGACTGCCATCCGTCCCTGAAATCCCCAACACCCCATGCTCCAGGTCGCTACTTATTCTAATAGAAGTTGTGCAAGAATCACCTTCACCTCTGCCTACGGCTACTGTTAAACTATTAGTCCTTGTATCCCCCCCCTAAGCTATCAGTTTTCCGACCCACCTAACACTGCCTCGATAGCATCAGCAAATATTTTTGCACCCTTTCTATTTAAGTGTATCCCATTCCTATAGAAGCAGTATCTCCTGTTAACAAGTACAGTCCAGGCTGAAAAAAATTCTACCCCTTGAGCCTTGCACATTCTTTCCAGGGCCGAATTGATCGACAAGGCTCTCATCATATACTCCTATCATGTCTGGGCAGAATTGCAGACACTTTCAAATTCAACCCTAATTCTCGGCTTTTGTTCAACAGTGACCTGTACTTGTTAAGTAATTCCGCCGGTCTCCTACTCCTAATATCATTAGTACCAACGTATACAACTATATCACCTTTTGTGCCCTTAAAAAATGATATCCGTTCTACAATGTCATCAACCTTTGCCCCTGGCAGACATACCCTGGTCCTGTTCCACCTATCCTTTTTACAAAGCATGTTTCCCGTTTCCCTGACAATAGAGTCTCCAACAACTACTAGTTCCTAAGGGACCAGCGCATTCTGCCTTGGGGGTTGCCGCTGTGTTACATGATGACCAAGTGCAAGCTCTGGCGTTGATGTGGGCAGCTGAGAGCTTGATGGGCCCCTCAATTTAGATCTTTCGAGGGCATCCACCCTGTCCTTCAAACTCTCATATAGGCCCATAACAACGCTGAGTTGTCGCCTGATTTCCTTACACTCCTTACATCGCACACACACAAAGACATCCCCCATGGCAATATCATGTTCCGTTTCAGAGAGTTCGGCAAACATTTCACAAGCCGCACATTTTTTTAGGCTGTGATGCGTTGGAGAATCGCCCCCCTCAGTTCTCCCCCGAGTCACAGCACTCTTGCCACTTTGTGCCCATTGCTTTGCTGCTCTAGTTTGGGGCATGTTAAATTAAATTAATAAAATCAATAAATTAAATTAATTAAATGTTAATACTATGCTATCTAATAGAAACAGTGAAGCTTATTACTCTCTAAATTATACGTTAGAGCTACCTAACTACCTCAATTAAAAATTTGAATTCCCTACCACTATATACAAAAACAATGGCTGCAAGTTTCCCATATGTAAAGTACTACATATGGGAAACAGCAACCCTAGAGCAACGTATCAACTCTGTGGTACTACACTGACAGTGGTAGAGAATGAAAAGGACCTGCGGGTAATTGTGCAGGCAGATATGAAGTTCTCTGAGCAGTGCAGATGGGCTGCAAGAGTAGCTCATGGTGTCTTATCAGTGATATACAGGAATTTTTCTAGCAGGGATAGGGAGGTGATAATTCCCTTGGATAAGGCAATGGTTAGATCGCACCTTGAGTACTGTATACAGGTCTGGAGGCCTCATTTCAAGAAGGATGTAGAGCTGCTGGAACGAGTACAGAGAAGGGAACAAGGTTAGTGAATGGAACGAAGGGTTGCTCTTACGAAGAAAGGCTTAAGTTTTGCAAATTACAGTGTCTGGAGACTAGGCACCGGTGAGGTGATCTGATAGAGGTGTACAAAGCCTTGAATGGCTTGAGCATGCTCAATGCCAATGGGATTCTTCCTCTTGCTCAGAATAATCACGTCAGAGGGCATAAATTCAAATTGAGGAAAGACAGGTTAGGATAGATGTGCGGAAATTTGCCTTTAGCCAGAGCCAGTGGGTAGTTGGTTGATGGAACAGACTTCCATCCCTTGTTGTGGAAGTTGATAGCCTAAATAAATTTAAGGCTCAGCTGGACAGGTATTTCGAACGAACAGAGGGGTGAAGTGGAAGGGTTTTTTTTTTTTTTTTTTGGCTGATGCTGCATAAGCTTGCTTTCTTGCATCATATGCCTCTACTAATGCTAATGCTAATGTACCATTGACTAAAAAGGGCCTCTACTAATGCTAATAAGAAGTAGCATGGGAATAAAAATTTATTCCCGTACTACTTAATTAATAAATTACTTTATTGCCACCAAAGAGGAGAAAAAAAAAGGTCATGGCCACTTATTTCTCCTTTACTGATTATTGTTCTTTCCACAGCTTTTTCTTTATGTACATTTAGTTTTTAGTTAAATTTGGGCCTTGTTATTAAAATGCACTATTTTAATAATACCTTGCACAGTTATACAAAAGATAAAATATTGAAACATTGCATACTATAACATTTTGGCTGTTATGCCACAGCCCCCCCCCCCACAAATTGGAACAGTGTCTGAAATCACTAATTACTTGAGACATTGATTTTGTACTTACTTATTTTAACAGAGACCCTGGACCCTAGTGTTAAATTTTTTGAATATTGTAATTGTGCAACAAAGATCAAAATACTTTGTAGAGTCCAACACAGTGCTCGTCTCAAATTCCAGCATTGGTTATTTGCATCATAGAAATTGCATATAACCAGTGGTAATAATTTGAAATATAACTCCACAACCATTACTACTTTGCTATATAGGGTTTGCAATATTATGGATTAAAAAGATACAAATAATCAAAGTTACATTTGTTCAATTGGACATATTTCTTCTGTACACTGCTTTTCCTCACTTAGACTTATATGGTATTCAGCAGTTGCATAAGTTTACTAATAGAGAACACTCATCGTCTCACAAATGAATGGTAAATCTCTTATGAGATGATTGGTGGTCTCTATTAGCAGAAATGAGCTTCTTGAAACAGCTTTTACAGTGCTACTATGAGATTTAAATAAATATTAGATTTAGAGCCACTTTCACCTGGCTTATGCTCACAATATAAACAAATCAATATTGTTTATATTAAAATAATATTAACAATTAGGTTGATTCTGGATAATGGTGTTATGTATACTGCACTACCATTAATATCTTTAATATCCAGACACCTTTTATTGATAGATAGTTCATCACATCTTACCTAAGAACCACGTGTCAAACACAGTTATAAATATGTTTGTAGACACTTGAGGAAAAAGTATTATTAGCATTAGCAAAGCACATGATGCAAGAAAGCAAGCTTATATAGCATCAGCCAAAAAAAAAAAAAAAAAACCTTATTTCACCCATCCACTCGCTCCAAATGTTTATAAAGTTCTGCCTTGAATCTATTTAAGCCATCAACTTCTATGACAGGTGGAAGTATGCTCCAGTAATCAACCACCCGCTGGCTAAAGGCAAACTTCCACACATCTATCTCTTACAACCGTCTTTCCTCACTTTGAATTTCTGCCCTCTCAGGTGATTATTCTGAGAAAGAGGAAAAATCCTATCAGCATTGAGCATGCTCAAACCATTCAAAGCTTTATACACCTCAATCAGATCACCTCGCAGGTGCCTAGTCTCCAGACACTGTAATTTGCAAAATTTAAGCCTTTCTTCATAAGAGCAACCCTTTTTTCTGTTCACTAATCTTGTTGCCCTTCTCTGTACTCATTCCAACAGCTCTACATCCTTCATAAAATGATACCTCCAGACCTGTATACAGTACTTAAGGTGTGGCCTAACCATTGCCTTATACAAGGGAATAATCACCTCCTTATCCCTGGTAGAAAAATTCCTATATATCATTGACAAGACACAATGAGCTACTCTTGCAGAACATCTGCACTGCTCAGAGAACTTCATATCTGCATGCACAATTACCCCCAGGTCCTTTTCATTCTCTACCACTGTCAGTGTAGTACCACAGAGTTGATACGTTGCTCTGGGGTTGCTGTTTCCCATATGTAGTACTTTACATTTGTCAATGTTAAACTTCATTTGCCACATCTCAGCCCATCTGCTCAACATTTCCAGATCCTGTTGCAGCAGCATAGCGTCAGTAGTGTCCTTAACAACCCTGCCAACCTTTGTATCGTCTGTAAACCTGGACATTAAGCTTGATATACCATCATCAATATTATTTATAAATACAGAAAACAATAATCGACCCAACACTGAACCCTGAGAGACTCTACTAATAAGAATAGTCCACGATGAGCAGTGTCCATTGATTACCACTCTCTGCCTTCTCCCCCTCAACCACCCCTTTATCCATAGCAGCAATTTGCCTCCAATGCCACACTTCTCTAATTTGTGCAGCAGTCTTCCATGTGCAACAGTATCAAAAGCCTTTCTAAGATCCAAGTATATAATATCAAAGTTATTCCCTGCATCCAGCTCTTTTGAGACTGCATCATAGTATCCAATCAAATTGGTCAGGCAAGACTTCACCTTACCAAAACCATGCTGGGTCCGAGCATGGTTTTGGTAAGGTGAAATCTTGTCTAGATGATCTTGCAGTGCTTCTTTAACCAGTGCCTCCATTAATTTTCCTGGAACAGAAGTTAAACTCACAGGTCTATAATTACTTGTGTCGGCCTTTGATCCTCCTTTGTGAATTAGGGTCACATTTTCACATCTCCAGTCTACAGGTACCTCCCCTGAGTCCAAGGAAGCTCTCATAATTATGGCTAAAGGTTTGCTTACTTCCTTTGCTGCCTCCTTTAATATAACTGGATAGATCCCATCCACCTCAGGTGCCTTTCTTGTGTTTATCTTCAACAATTTCTCCTCCACTTTACTCTCAATTATTACAAGATTATCTATCTTATTGCCAGAGTTGAATACACCTCTGGCATTCCCCTCGCTGAATAACTCCTCATGTGTGAATGTCGATGCAAAATATTCATTTAGTTTGTTAGCTACCTGAGCAGGATCATCAACAGTTGAACCATCGATATCAAGTGGACCAATCTGATTCATCCCCTTCCTTCTAGAGTTTACATAAGTAAAGAACTCTTTACTTTTTTTCTTTGCATTCTTTTCCAAAGATTTCTCATAATCTGCCTTTGCCTGCCTAATCTCCTTTGTGACTTGGTTACAGACCAGCTTATATCTATCATAGGCTTCTGTGTCACGTGTTAATTTATATGTATCCCATGCATTTTTCTTCTCTGCCATGTATCTCATTAGTTCATCTGACATCCATTTAGGTCTAAACCTTGAACAATATTTCTTAGTTGGTATGTAAAGCCTAGTAGCTTCCAAGATAAGTTCTTTGAATGCTTCCCATTTTGATTTTGCTGTTGGTAACATCATCAGTTGGTTACTCTGTATAGAATTTAAATACTGTCTCAGACCATCGTAGTTGCCTTTACGAAAGCAATAACCCTTCCCTTTACCCCTGATGATAGTTACCTCTTTGGGTAAATCCCACTTCAACACGCTGTGATCACTGCCACCTAGTGGTTCCTTTATCTGCAGATTCTTAATGCATGAAGAATCACTACTGATAATCAAATCAAGGGTATTACTCCCTCTAGTTGTAGGCGCCTCCGTAGCCAGGTGGGAAGGAGCAGCAGTGCATAGCACACGCTTCTTGATTAGACTGGGGTTCGAGCCCGTAACCACCAAATACGGAGGATGTGGAAAGGTCAGGGAATGACCACCACATGTGCCAGAGCAATATGGCCTTAGTTGCTAATGCTCCAAATAACAAACAAACAACAAGCACGCCCACTTAGATGCTCGAAAGGTCCCTCTAGTTGCCTCCAGAATATGCTGATGAAGAAAACAACCATCCAATAAATCCACAAAAGTCTTGCTAGTGTGTGAGTGACCAACCCACAAATTCCAGTCAATATCTGGGAAATTAAAATCCCCCATTATAAGACTCTCTTATTTACTGGCCCACTCTATTTCCCTGTACAGTTTCTTATTATACTCATCAGAGTCATTAGGCCTATAGCACACTCCTACTCCCAATTTTGATCTCCCAATGCTTATGTCACACCAATCTGACTCGGCACTGCACTGTCCAGCGATTTCGACTGGCTTCACTTCCTTGAATTTTATGTGTTTCTTAACTAATAGCATAACCCCTCCTCCCTTCCTATCCTGTTTATCCTTTCTGTAGATGTACTCCCCAAATTCCAGTTCTGCATTCCTTATATCTGTGTGACACCACATCTCTGATATCCCAACAATATCTGCCTTTGATGCTTTGAGCAATATCTCAATCTTGATGGAGATCATTATAATGTCTGCCATGGAGTGTCTTCTCTGCCCATCTTTCTAGCTTTGTTTGTACCTCCTCGTTTGGGGGAGAACTTGTTACTTAGGTTGAGTGGGGTATATAACACGTGTCTATCTTCCTTATGTCCTGGTGAAGTGCTGCTGTGTGTTTCTGGAAGTAATCCTTCGGGTTATCTATCGCTGTCTTGTGTTGCTCAATGGGGTCTATCAGGCCTCTTCCTCCTTCTACCTGGGAAATTGTCAGTCTCTCCATGGCAGATTTTCAGTGGTGTTGGTGGCTCTTGGTCATCATTGTCCTTGTCTTTCTCATTATATATCCTCCAGCTCAGTGTTAGTCCAATCTGTGACCCCGAAGGAGTATGTTAGCACTGGGACTGCATAGATGTATATGGCTTTAACTGTGTTCCCTCCATTCAGCTTTGCTTTCACATGCTTCTGAATCTCGGATGGTATTTTTCGGTCAGGCAGGCCTTAATTTCCTTGTGCTGTAACTGCTGAACCTGCATCATCCTCAAGTATTTATTGGCCTCTCCTGCCATGGCTTTGATCTCTTAACCAATCTGCAGCTGATAGTTTCATTTGACTGATTTTCCATGGTGAAATCCTTGGGTCATGCATTTGTCTAGACCAAATTCCATCCTAATATCATTACTGAATTCTTCGGTGATCTGGAGTAGTTGCTATAGGTTCTTCTCGGTTCCCGCGTAGAGCTTGATGTCATCCATTTACATCAGGTGAGTGAGGGTATACAGAGTCTTCCTTCCTTCTTTGAGGTTATATCCATACTTGCTACTGTTGAGCATGGTGGATAGCGAGTTAAGTACTAAACAGAACTACAATGGGCTCAGGGCATCTCCCTGAAAGATTCCTCTCCTGATGGGATTTGGCCTGGTTGTGATGTTTTCGGAAGTTTTTCGCTATCAGATTGATATTGCAGATGTTCAGTGCCTCTGTTAGCCAGCTGTGAGGCACAGAGTCGAAGGCCATCGATAGGCTGTGTACATGTTGTTGTGGCACTTCTTGTAGACTTGCTCCATGACTGTGGCATCTATAGTTAATTGCTCCTTGCATCCTTTGCTCAGTGCCTCGGTGGACAGGAGCAGCAGTGCATAGCACACACTTCCTTTGGTGGTCACAGGTTCGAACCTGTGACCACCAAATACGGAGGATGCGGAAAGGTCAGGGAATGATCACCGCATATCCCCGGAGCAATATGGCCTTAGTTGCTAATGCTCCTAAAAACCAAATAACAAACAAACAAACAGCATCCTTTGCTCAGCTGCTTGCATCTTTCTGTTGTTCAGCCATTATGTTCTGGCTCTCCAAGTGGTCTGATGTCTTCTTCGTTATGCAGCTGGTCAGGATATTGTACATTGCTGGGAGGCAAGTGATTGGCCTATATTTTGCCGCCGGATTTCTTGTATCTTCATCTTTAGACTTCAGATACGTGATTCATTGAGTGAGAAACTTCGGAATTGTCTCTGGGTTCCTTATCATTCTGGTGAACTGCTCTGCCAGGTGCTTGTGTGTGCAAGTGAGCTTCTTGTACCAGTAGTTGTGGATATTATCTATTCCTGGAGTTCGCCAGTTGTGAGAGTTCTACTTTACTTCTGTTTTACTTCCTACTGAATCTCCCACCCTCTCTTTCTTGCACGTCCTTGGTTTACTTGCTTTCTAGTTCAATCCAGGTGGCTTGACTGTTATGTCTTACTTCCCTGCTCCATATGTTTCCCCTCCTCAAACGTCTTCTTCTTGGGTGTTCCGTTCCCTTCTTTCCCATCTTCTCAGATTCCTCTTTGGACCCCATTGAAGATTCGGTTGTTTATTTTCCTTTGGGAGCTCTCTTTGTATCAGCATAGTCTCTTGCTGAGTGAAGGAGGTTCTGCTTCAATGTGTCCAAGTACAAAGGGTACTAGGAAAGTTTTGCAATACAGCTTTGTTTATTTAATTTTTTCAAAGTAATTTCCTCTACATTCAATACACCTCTCCATCCTCCGAAACTAATCTTTACACCAGTTCTGCCAAGTTTCACTAGGGAGTAAAGCACACTCGTTGTCCCAAGCCCGTAGAAGGTCCTCATCACTGGAAAACCGCCTCCCTTTTAGCTTCATTTTCACATGTGGGAACAGTGCAAAGTCGCAGGGATCAAGGTCTGGACTGTAGGGAGGGTGCTCGAGAAGTTTCAGTCCTGTCGTGGTCAAATATTCGGTGCAGGCTTTGGCGCGGTGAGCTGCAGCATTATCGTGATGGAGGTACCAGGTGTCCAGTCTTGACTTTGGCCGCAGGTTCTTCATAGATCCAATGACTTTAGGCAGGCATTGTTCAGTATACCACTTAGCCGTGACTGTCTTCTGCGTGTCCAAAATGACACGTTCCACAATTCCACTCGATTTGAAAAATACAGCTATCATTTTCTTCTTTACAGATCGGGATTTTCTGACAATTACGGGTGTGTCGTCATCATCAAAGACCCAAACTTTGTTTTGAGCCTTGGTCGGCAGATCGTAATAGTACAGCCAAGTCTCGTCACCTGTCACGATGTTGTTCACATACCGAGATTGTCCCTTATCAAACTTTTTTAACATCTCCCGGCACCAAGTCACACGTCGTGTCATCTGCTCTTCAGTCAGTTGATGCGGCACCCAAAGAGAACAAAGTTTCTTCACGTGCAAATGATCTTGCGGAATCGAACAAATTGCTGGTGCATTTAGGCCCAAAGTATCCTCTATCTGTTGGTAGGTCACTCGCCTGTTTTCGTCAAGCATTTTCCTCACAGCAGTAACGTTTTCCTCCGTAACTGACGTTCGTGGCCTTCCCGGCCTCTCAGAATCCTCCAGAGTGAAATTTCCCCTTTGGCATTCTCTATACCACCTGAATATCGTTGTACGATGTGGACAATCATCATCTAGTGCAAGAGTCATTTCTTCTAAGCACTGGTCTATGGTTAAACCACGCGTGAAATTATACCGCAAAACTGTCCTTATCTCATTTCGTGACCACGATGCCATCGCAAGCACTTTACACTCTCACTACTAATGAATAACTGAGCCCATCGACTTGGCGCGGCGGCTACTATGCACATATGAACATGTCTCAACATGCAGCAACAAGCAGCTTCCTGTGATTCATTGTTGTGTCATATTGCAAAACTTTCCTAGTACCCTTTGTACTCTCCTATTCGCTGATTTTTTTGTCTCATGTTTGCTGTGGACGCTGTCTCTCTTGAGAATGCTTTTCACTTTTCCAATTAATTTCTTACTTCTATTGCCCCATTGGTTGTTTAGGTTGATCAATTGGCCTATCTTGACTCTTAATTCTTCTATCTTCTGCTGAAGTCTTCTTTCCCAAGCTGGTGGTTCCTTCTGTTTTCGGTTCTTTTGCTGCTGGTCTCTCGCTGCACATCCGTTATTCCTCGTGGCTGCTATCGCAGCAGAATATATGGCTGTGTGGATGACCTCCAATGTTGCACCATTGCTGGCGAGGTAATGCGGTATTATGTGCTGATTCAGGTGGTCTGTGACTCTCCACAAGGTTTCTGTTCGGCCTCTGCTTCGATATCACGTGTCTTTGGGGGGTGCATTCCTGCAAATTCTGTTAGGGCCTTCTTCCACTCGTCCTCTATTCTGGATATCATGACCTCGTCTCTTTCCACTTCAGCTTGTATTTCTTCTTTCTCTCCCTCCTCTGTTTCTGTATTCTTTATCCTTTGTAGTTGATCGCTCACATCCTGCTTGATTTTTTCCAAGATTCGGGCACTATCAGATTCTTCGTGATGATAGTGCTTCTCTGGTCCACTATTCGCTGTTTGGTGACCTGAATATCCGGGAATTGTTCCAGCCACTTGGCATGTAGTCGTGCCCTGTAAGTTGTCAGATCGGTCTCCAGCTTCGTTATTTTGTAATATGCTTCCATGATGTACATATTCATTTTGATGCTCCAATTCATGTGTTGGCGTTTTCTCCCTTCCTGGGTGGTCACTAGCACAGTTGCACAAGAAGCACTTCCATTTGGTGGGGCTGGATGGTCTTGCCCTTCTCTTGTGGTAGCTATATGGAGGACAGCACCACTCCCTCCACTGTCTTCCTCGGGAGACCGTCTCTAATTTTTCGAACAGACCCCTCTGCCTAAGGCCTAAATACGAGTGACTTTATCCTACGCCACACTCAATGCAGTATGATTAATATTTCTCTGGAAATTCATTCATCTATGGAGGGGGATCTGTTTAGCTTTGGCTTATGTCCCGTGGTAGTTCTCGGAAGTGACGCCCATCACTCCCAAGTTATTATTATTGCTCTTATATTATTTCTCCCTGATTGGGGGATTCTGCTCCGTGATGTGTACTGCTACCAAGTAGACAGGCTGGTTGTAATGTCTGGTGTTACTGTTGGTTGAGCAAATCTCTGACTAGCCTACAGGTGTTCAGGATTGAGACTTTCTGAAGTTCCTTGAAGGTGTTCTCTAGGAAACCTATTGCTGCTAGGCTGCTATGTAGAGTCTTTGGCACCGTATCGGTGGTTGACACGATGATCGGGATGGTCAGTATTTCTTGCATATGCCACATTTTCCTGATCTCATGTCTCAGGTTCGTGTACTTCCTAATTTTTTCCTCATGGGTTTTCTTGACATTGCTAGTGTTGGGCACCGCTATGTTAATCAGGTAGGTAGCCTTTTCCATCTTGTCCTCAAGGGTTATGTCCGGTCTGTTCTTATCCGTTATTATGGTGCGGTACCAGTACAGCTTGTGGGTTTGGGTCTCTGGTACTGTCTGGGGTTCGTACTTGTAGTATGGTACGAATTCTTTGGTCAACTGATATTTCCTTGCTAGCTTCTGATGTACTATCCTGGCTACCTGGTCATGTCTATGAGTGTACTCAGTCTGGGTGATCACCTTGCACCTTGCAGTGATGTGTTGGTTCATTTCTGAGGCCAGGTAGCATTGTTGACGTGTCATCTGACATTCCGGGCTCCTTTGCGATGTATTTTTGTATAGTTTCTGGTGTTGATTACTTGGTCTTGGATGGTCAGCATGAATCCTTCAGTCTCGGGTAGAGCATCCTGCTTGTGAGCCATGCATTGGAAGCAATGTTATGGATATGATCTTGATATAGTGTCCCCCATGGAGTGTCTTCTTTGCCCATCTTTCTAAATTCATTTCTTATGCCGTCTGGGTGGGTGGGGGTTCCTCGCTTAGGTTGAGTGGGTATACCATTTATCTATCTTCCTTATGGCCCGGTGGAGTGGTGCTGTGTTGTTCTCGAAGTAATCCTTCGGGTTAACTATCGCTGTTTTCTGTTGCTCTATCAGGGCCCTTCCTCCCTCTTTCCGAGCTATTGTTAGTCTCTCCACTGCTGACTTTGAGTGGTGTTGGCGGCTTTTGGTCATCATGTCCTTGTCTTTCACATGATATCTTCTAGCTCGGTGTTAGTCCAATCTATGACCCCGAAGGTGTATGTTAGTAGTGGAGCTGCATAGGTGTTTATGGCGTTAACTGTGTTCCCTCGGGCGCCTCCGTAGCCAGGTGGGAAGGAGCAGCAGTGCGTAGCACATGCTTCTTGATTAGACCGGGGTTCGAGCCCGTCACCACCAAATACGGAGTATGCGGAAAGGTCAAGGAATGACCACCGCATATCCCGGAGCAATATGGCCTTAGTTGCTAATGCTCCTAAAAACCAAATAACAACAACAACAACTGTGTTCCCTCCATTCAATTTTGCTTTCAGCAGGCTTCTCGGTCTCTGATGATATTTTTTGGTCAGGCACTTCTTGCGCCTCCGTAGCCAGGTGGGAAGGAGCAGCAGTGCGTAGCACACGCTTCTTGATTAGACCGGGGTTCGAACTCGTCACCACCAAATACGGAGCATGCGGAAAGGTCAGGGAATGACCACCGCACTGGAGCAATATGGCCTTAGTTGCTAATTCTCCAAATAACAACAATCAACAACAGGCACTTCTTGATTTCCTTGTGCACTCACTGCTGAGCCTGCATCATCCCAAGGTATTTGTAAGTCTCTACTTCTGTCAAAGCTTCGATCTCTTTACCAGTCAGCAGCTGGTAGTTTCGGCCAACTAATTTTCCCTGGTGCAGTGTGTGGGTCTTGCATTTGTCTAGACCAAATTCCATCCTGATGTTCTTGCTGAATTCTTCAGTGAACCGGAGTAGTTGCTGGATTTGCTTCTCGGTTGCCATGCCACATAGAGCTTGATGTCATCCATGTACATCGGGTGGGTGAGGGTGTACAGGTTCTTTCTTCCTTCTTTGAGATTATATCCATACTTGCTGCTGTTAAGCATGGTGGATAGTGGGTTGAGCATCCTGCCTGAAAGATTTCTCTTCTAATGGGGATTGGCCTGGTTGTGATGTTCTCGACCTTAATGGTGATACTACAGGGATGGGATACACTTAAATAGAAAGGGTGCAAGAATATTTGCTGATGCTATTGAGGCAGTGTTAGGTGGGTTGGAAAACTGATAGCTTGGGGGGATACAAGGACTAATAGTTTAACAGTAGCCGCAGGCAGAGGTGAAGACGATTCTTGCACAACTTCTATTAGAATAAGTAGCAACCTGGAGCGAGGGGTGTTGGGGGTTTCAGGTACAGATGGCAGTCATCGTGAAATAGGTGGGTATATAGGATGTGTTAGGGTAAATAGGAATAGCATTGTTGGTCAAGACATCAAAGGCGGATATTGTTCGGATAGCAGAGACGTGGTGTCACACAGATATAAGGAATGCAGAACTGGAATTTGGGGAGTATAATGTGTACAGAAAGGATAGATAGGATAGAAAGGGAGGAGGTGTTATGCTGTTAATTAAGAAAAACATAAAATCAAAAGAAGTGCATCCAGTTGATACAGATGAACAGTGCACTGTTGAGTCAGTTTGGTGTGACATAAGCACTGCGAAAGCAAAAATAAGAGTAGGAGTGTGTTATAGGCCTAATGACTCGAATGAGTACAATGAACAATTGTACAGAGAAATAGAGTGGACTAGTAAATCGGAATGTCTTATAATGGGGAATTTTAACTTCCCAGATATTGACTGGAACTTGTGAGTTGGTCACTCACACACTAGTCAGACTTTTGTGGATTTATTGGATGACTGTTTTCTGCAGCAGCATGTTCGAGAGGCAACCAGAGAAAGTAATACTCTTGATCTGGTTATCAGCAGTGATCATTCGTGCATTAAGAATCTGCAGATAAAGGAACCACTACGTGACAGTGATCACAGTGTACTGATGTGGGATTTACTTAAAGATTTAATTACGATCAGGGGTAAAGGAAAGGGTTTTTGCTTCCGTAATGGTGAGTACAGTGGTCTCAGAAAGTTTTTAAATTCTGTACAGTGGGATCAACTGACGATGTTACCAACAGTAAATTCTAAGTGGCAAGCATTCAAGGAATTAATCGTGGATGCTACTAAAAGTTTCATACCTATTAAGAAATATTGTTCAAGGTTTAGGCCTAAATGGTTATCTAATGAACTAACGAGACTCGTAACAGAGAAGAAAAATGCATGGGATGCATATAAATTATCAAGCGACTCAGAAGCCTATGGTAGATATAAGCTAGTCTGTAATCAGGTCACAAAGGAGGTTAGGCAGGTGAAGGCAGATTACGAGAAATCCTTGGCAAAAGATGCTAAGAAAAACAGAAAGGATTTCTTTACTTATATAAACTCTAAAAGGAAGGGGATGAATCTGATTGGTCCACTTGACATTGATGGTTCAACTGTTGATAATCCTGCTCAGATAGCAAACAAACTGAATGAGTATTTTGCATCTACATTCACACATGAGGAATTATTAAGGTTTGAAAATGGCAGAAAGTTATCAAATTGTAGCAGGATACTTAATGATTTTGTAATAACTGAGAGCAAAGTGGAGGAGAAATTGTTGAAGTTAAACATAAGAAAAGCACCTGGGGTGGATGGGATCTATCCAGTTATATTAAAGGAGGTGGCAAAGCAACTAAGCAAACCCTTAGCCATAATTATGAGCGCATCCTTGGACTCAAGGGAGGTTCCCACGGATTTGAGATGTGCAAATGTATCCCCAATTAACAAAGGGGGATCGAAGGGTGACACGAGTAATTACAGACCAATTAGTTTAACTTCTGTTCCACGTAAAATAATGGAGTCACTGGTTAAAGATGCATTGCAGGATCATCTAGACAAGACTGCAGCAATAATTCAGACACAGCATGGGTTTGTTAAGGGAAAGTCTTGTCTGAAAAATTTGATAGGATATTATGATGTGGTTACAAAAGAACTGGATGCAAAAAATAATTTTGATATCATATATTTGGATTTCAGGAAAGCTTTTGACACTGTTGCGCATGGAAGACTATTGTAAAAATTGGAGCAGAATGGTATTAAGGGTAGTTGCTACAATGGATAAAAGGGTGGTTAAATGGGAGAAGACAGAGGGTGGTAATCAATGGGTGCTGCTCTTCGTGGACTAATGTTATTAGTGGAGTCCCACAGGGTTCAGTGTTGTGTCCACTGTTGTTTTGTATATTTGTCAATGATATTGATGAAGGTATATCAGGCTTAATGTCGTAGTTTGCAGATGATACAAAGGTTGGCAGGATTGGTAATGACAGTAATGGCAGTGTGCTACTGCCACAGGATCTAGATAATTTGGACAGATGGGCTAAGAAGTGGCAACTGAAGTTTAACCTTGACAAATGCAAAGTACTGCATATGGGTGGAAGTAACCCCAGAGAAACGTACCAACTGTGTGGTACTACACTTAAGATGATAGAAAATGAAAAAGACCTGGGAGTAATTGTGCAGTCAGATAAGTTTTCTGAGCAATGCAGACAGGCTGCAGAGCAAGTCATGGGGTTTTGTCAATGATATATATAGTAATTTTTCTAGCAGAGAAAAGGAGGTGATTGTTCCTCTGTATAAGGCAATGGTCAGGCTATGCCTTGAGTACTGTGTACAGGACTGGAGGCCTAATTTCAGGAAGGATGTAGATTTACTTGAGCGTGTACAGAGAAGGGCAAGATTAGTGAGGGGAATGAAGGGATCCTCTTACCAAGAGAGGCTAAAATTCTGCAAATTGCAGTGGCTGGAGACTAGGCACCTGCGCGGTGATCTGATTGAGGTGTATAAGGCCTTGAATGGGTTGAGTACACTGAATTCTAATGGGATCCTTCCACTTGTTCAGATTACTAACCTAAGGGGGCATAAATTCAAATTAAGAAAGGACAGATGTAGAATAGATGTGCGGAAATTTGCCTTTAGCCAGCAGGTGGTTAATTGCTGGAACGAACTTCTATCTGTCGTTGTGGAAGTTGATAGGTTGAATAAATTTAAGGAGGAACTGGACAGGCATTTGGAGGGAATGGTGGATTTTTTTTGGCTGATGCTGCATAAGCTCATACACTTGCTTTCTTGCATCACATGCCACTACTACTACTACTACTCTATTTTGCCATTGTTGCTCCTAGGAAGTTTGTTACTATTTTATTGACCTTGTAGATCTTCAGGGTATCTATTAGTTAGCTATGAGGTATGGAGTCGAAGGCGTCGTGGTAATTGATGTAGGCTGTGTATAGGTTGTGGTGCTTCTTGTAGGCTTGCTCCATAACTGCGGGATATATGATTAATTGCTCCTTGCATCCTTTGCTTAGCCGCTTGCATCCTTTCTGCTCTTTGGCCATTATGTTCTGACTCTCTAAGTAGTCTGATATCTTCTTGGTTATGCAGCTGGTCAGCATCTTGTACATCGTTGGGAGACAGGTGATTGGCCTGTATTTCGCCGGGTTTCTTGTATCTTCATCTTTAGACTTCAGATATGTGACTCCTTCGGTGAGAGACTTCGGGATTGTCTCCGGATGCCTTATTATTCAAGTGAGCTGCTCTGCTAGGTGCTTGTGTGTGCAGGTGAGCTTCTTGTACCAGTAGTAGATGTTATCAATTCCCAGGGTTTGCCAGTTGTGGGTGTTCCTGATCGACTGTTTTACTTCTTCTCGAATCTCCCACTCTCTCATCTCTTGTATGTCCTTGGTTTTCTTCTGTTCTACTTCTATCCAGGGTGCTCTGATGTTATGTCTTACTTCACTGCTCCAGATATTTCTCCAAGAGCTCCTCGAATATCTTCTTCTCAGGTGATCCGTTTTCTGCTTTCTCATCTTCACTCAGTTTCCTGTAGAAGGCTCTTTGATCCTTATCGAAGATTCGGTTGTTTATTTTCCTCTGGGAGCTCTCTTTGTATCTGCATAGTCTCTTGCTGAGTGCGAGGAGGTTCTGCTTCAATGTGTCCAAGTAGTCTCCTATTTTCTGATTTCTGGTCTCATGTTTGCTGTGGATGCTGTCTCTCTTGAGGATGCTCTTCACCTTTCTAATCAATTTCTTACTTCTATTACCCAGTTGGTGCTGGGTCAACTGACTTATCTTGTCTCTTAATTCTTCTATCTTCTGCTGAAGTCTTCTTTCCCAAGCTGGTGGTTTCTTCTGTTTTCAGTTCTTCTGCTGCTGGTCTCTCATTTATTTCTTTTCCATTAATCCTATTAGCTGCTATGGCAGCTACGGCCACGTGGATAGCCTCCAGTGTTGCACCATTGTTGTCAAGGTAATGTGGCATTATTTGCCGATTGAGGTGGTCTGTTACTCTCCACAGGATTTTATTTGGTCTCTGCTTAGGTATCATATGGATTCTTGTGGGGTCCATTCCTTCGAATTCTGTTAGGGCCTTCTTCCACTCGTCTTCTATTCTGGATATCATGACTTCATCTATTTCCCCTTCAGCTACTCTGGGTTGTATTACTTCTTGCTGTTCCTCCTCCTCTTGTTCCATGGTATGATGTTTTTCCTCTGGTTCTATATTGACCATATTCTTTGTGCTTTGTAGTTGATCGCTGACATCCTGCTTGATTTCTTCCAAGATGGCAGGAGCTATTAGGTTCTTTGTGACGATGGTCCTTCTTTGGCCTGCTAATCGCTGTTCGGTGACCTGAATATCCGGGTATCGTTCCAACAACTTGGTATGTAGTTGCGACCTGTACATTGTCATATCAGTCTCTAGCCTGGTTATTTCATAGTATGCTCGCATGATGTACATATTCATTTCAATGCTCCACTTCATGCATTGGCATTTTCTTTCTTCCTGGGTGGTCACTAGCGCAGTTGTACAGGAAGCACTTCCAGTTGGTGGGGCTGGATGGTATTGCCCTTCTCTTATTATTATTATTATCATTATTATTATTATTATTATTATTATTACCATCTATGTCTACATGTCTTATAACCAAGGCAATTTAATGTAACTTTAAGAAGCGGCACCTCAATACATCAGAGTCATGAGCCACCACTGATATGCATCTGTACTGTAATATTGAAAGATTGCATGAAGATAAGTTTAGAGAGCCCGAACGAGTTATCGGAAAAATTAATAAATGAAGTGATTGATACACATGTAAAGAATAAAGAAAAGAAGAATAAGATTATTACAATACAGTACTTGCATATTTGATATAATATAATTTGTATAATTTTTTTTTTTTTGCAAGTTTTAATCGATTTTCATATTATTAAACTGCGATTATTGTCAGTAATGTTGTTTTTGTGAACTGACTGTTAGTATTTAGATGTTAAATAATAAACATTTCCTTTGTTTCCTATTTTGTTTCCTATTTTGTTTTCTCATATTCTCTTATTATAACATTCATAAATGTGCATAATCTGTATATTTATATTTGTGCATATTATGCTTTGGTTTGGTTTTTTTTTTTTTTTTTTTTTTAGGAGCATTAGCAACTAAGGCCATATTGCTCCGGGATATGCGGTGGTCATTCCCTGACCTTTCTGCATCCTCCGTATTCATATTATGCCTAAATCTGTATATTTATATTTGTGCATATTATGCATAAATCTGTATATTATATATGCATAAATATAAATATACAGATTTGTTTGTAACATAACATATGTTGCAAATATTAAATAATAATAAAAAATATACTACACGTGCCTCTCTGAAGCTTACATTCTTCTCCCCAGTGCATGTACCCCCGAAGTTTACATCCCCCCCCCCAGTGCAAATTCTCTGGATTCAACACTGAGCCAACCTTAATTCCATAAAAAATTTTCTTTTTCAAACTGCAAGTAGTGTAATCAATTTAGTTGGTCACAACCAGCAATTTTTTAAATGAATTAGAATAGAAAATATCAAAGTGCATCAAATGGATCCTTAGCAAGAACTGTGCACATTGCAACAAATACCATGGCCAATTATGATCAGTGATGGGAGAGAGACACAGACACGTGCAGAGACACATGATGAATACATGCATTGGTTAGAAATGTTCGATATTTTGCTGACTGGCATTTCATTTGATTTTCTTATAAATGATGGTCAATTTAACCATCTGTGTAATGGGAGGGTTAACATTGTACAGTTTAATTTTATATTAACATAATTCACAGTTAGTTGCGAAGCAAAGTGCAGGAGAATTTTATCCACTGTTAGCAAAGTTGTGAAGACTGTTTTGGTTAAGAACTTTCAGTGTGTTTTTCAGAAAAGATGTTATCAGGCACGACATTTTTCGAGTTCGCAACAATTGTAACATTTTAATAAAACTATTACAAATTGCCCTTAAAATGGATAATTTTATTATCAGAAGAAAAAGGATGATGAAGTGAAAAATACAGAGGCATGTTTAAGTTCAGTGGATCTGCAAGTGCAAATTGGGACAATACTGAGAAAAATGTTGACTCTAATCAGCAAACTTTGACTTTGTTTGAGCTACATTCTAAGAAGAAAAAGTAAGTGCAAGATTTTATAACGAAGGTTTTTAAAATGTGATTTCATCAAATCAGCAAAACCCAATGAAAACGACAGACTTCATTGTGTTATTTATAATGATATTCTTCCAAATGAAAGCTTTAAACCTTCAAAATTAAAAAAGAGACTTGGAAGCCCAGCATGCCGAACTTGTCCATAAGCCCCATGAATATTTTCAAAGAAAGAAAAAACGAGGTAAAGTTATTGGCTCAGTTTCTTAATTGTTATATGACTGGTAATGAGAAAGCCTTATTATCATCATATTTATTTGCATATTGTGTGGCAAAAGAGAAAACGGCTCACACATTTGTATAAAAAATTATTCTTCCAGCATATACGGATATGGTGCATACGAATTTTGATGATAAATCAGCTGGAAAATTAAAAACTATAACTCTTAGTGATAACACAGTATCTCATTGAATCTGTATACTATTGCAGAACATTTAGAAGTAATGCTTATTGCTTGGTTATAGTCTGGTTTAGATTTTATGATCCAACTGATGAGAGCACTGATATTGTAAGTTACACAACACTTGTAGTGTTTGTCAGATATGTGTGGCAAGATGATTTTATGGAGGATTTGCTATGTTGTTTAAATTTAACCTACACACAACTGGATTAGATATATTTATAGAATTTTTAAAAATGCATCGGTCAATATAAATTAAACTGAAAAAATTGGAAAGGAATTATAAGTGATGGAGCAGCAAATGTGACAAGAAAACATAGTAGAGTTATTAAAAAATTGTTAGAAGCTACTAATAACAGTGCTGTTTGGAATCACTAGTTTTTGGAAGCTTTGGCATCCAAAGTAATTCTGCCAAATCTCATGGGTGTATTGAAACACTGTATGAAACTTGTTAATTTTATCAAAGGAAGCTCACTGAACAGCCAAGTTTTTGAAATATTTTGTTCAGAGATTGGAGCTAACTATACCTGCTTACTGTATCATATTGATGTTTGTTGGTCCTTGCAATGGAAAGCACTAAGCAGAGTGTATGTACTCAATGAGATCTGCATTTTTCTAGTTGAAAAGCAATCTCATTAGCAAATATTTTCAATAATATATGAGTAACAAAATTGACATTGTTAAAGAACTAAATTGGAAACTACAGGAAAAAAACAATGATATATTTCAACATGTTGAACATATTTAAGGGTTCCAAAAGACATTGTTACGGCAAGCAGACTTAAAGTAATCGCGCCCCAGCTATTAATGCAATAGACTAAAGAGAACATTATTAATAAAAATAGTTTGAATGAAATAAAAGAAATATTATATTTCACTTCTCTGTTTGAAACTTTTAATCATTACTTTCCAGAAGAAAAATTATCAAAAAACGTTTTGATAAAAGATCCATTTGCTTTTCAAAACCCTGAATCAATAATTGAGTTAAACATGGTTAAACCAAAAGAAGAGAATGAGTTATTGTGGCTTAGTTCTTCATTTACACTGAAGAATGATTGCAAGACATTAAGTTTATCTTCATTTTGGATTAAGATTAAAGAAGAATTTCCATTGCTAAGTAGAAAGAGTGTATTGCTGTTATTACCATTCACAATGACCAATTTATGTGAACTATGATTTTCAAACTAGGATATGCTACATGCATATTCTAGTTTGAAATAGGATATGCATGTAGCATTGGACTGGAATGAACTTATGAACAGGCAAGCTCACCTATCTCATTAAATAAAATCTTTCCTAATTTTTTTGTTTTTGTATTGTTTATTTTGAGATTTTTTTTCTATGTTGTTTTTAAATATTAAAAAAATCATATTTGATGTTAACTTTGTTATGTTTTTACTTCATCATATATAGTATAGGTAAATATATATAATTACAGTCAAAAAAGTTTGAAAAACACTGCTATAGAGAACCTCTGGGATGGGATGAACTGGATTGTTGGGTGCATGTGAGGAGAAATGGCCCAAAAAACAGACCTGAACTGGTTGCTGCTTTGAAGACTGAATGGCAGAAAATATCAGAGGACATTTACAAAAAACTAGTGGAGAGTTCCACTAGAGACTTTCATAAAGGCTAAAGATTTCAGCACACATTATTAGTTTTCCTGTAAATAAAGGCTATTTGTAGATATGCAGGTGTCTGGGTATTAATGATAGGGCAGGGTATAATGTGATCATAAAACAATATCAACAATTTAGGTCAACTCATGGATAATAGTGTCATGTATGATATGAGCTTAAGCTTGGGCTGTGAAAACCAAAAGGCATCCTGTTGTTACTGGAGTAAAAAAAATATCCCTAAGATAGGAACTGAATTCAGAAATGCATTCATTTTCTACATTCATAAATAGGATAATAGTATCAAGTATGTAAATACACTATGTGGTGTGAGTCTATACCTTTCATTTTCGTTTCAATATCAGTACGCTTTATCGTAAAATGTACTTTACACATTTTCCCATGTAGAATTTTATCGTATGAGTGGGTCAGAAGTATAGTGAACCAAGTCCAATTTTTCTTCAGGTTGGGCTACAGGTGTACTAAGTCTTAAAGCCTTCAAGCCAGTAGCTATTCAGTGAAAATGTAGACAAAGTCCTTAGTCCTTTAGCTGGCTGATAGAGAGCCATGGTGCCTTATAATGCTGAAGAACATCAGATAGTGTTTGTTGTTACAGTGGGCCAAGTCCACCTTGCATGAGATTCAGCAGGAAAGTGATCCAAGTTCCCTTATTTATAACTATGCAGTTACCTCTCCATAACATTTGAATCATTGGAAGTGAATTGTTATTGTCAAAATAAATATTGTCTAATTAATTTTAGTTACTGGAAGAGGCTGACAATTATTATGCTGGCACTTTTGATTTGCAAAAAGCTCTTGCATTTCCAAAGCTAACCACATCCATGGCATATTACACGAGAAATTTGTACATATACAATTGTGGTGTCCACCCAATTAAATCTGGATGCTCTGTAATGTATCTGTAGAATGAGACAGAATCTGTTATTACAAAGCATTTAAAAGATAATGCCAGCCAATGCACCAACATTACTCTCTATTGTGACACTTGGTGGGGGGGGGGCAAAACTGAAATATAAAGGTTGCACTTAATTTACTAAAGTTGTGCAAGACCATTCTATGACCATCAATACAATTGATGTGGTATTCATGGTTTCTGGTCACTCCTCCTACCAAATGATGCTGATTTCAGAGTTATAGAAATGTTTAGTAAGAAACATTCATTGATATGCAGCCTTGACAACTGGATTAATATAATAAAAAACTCAAAGAAAAAAGACCCACCATTTAAAGTAGTTGAACTTAAGCACAATGATTTTTTGTCATCAGAGCCTCTAGAAAAGGCAATAATCAACAGGGGAAAAAAAAAAAAAAAAACATTAGCAATGAGCCTGTCAACTGGCTTAACTTTTGGCTACAGTTTAAAAGATGGTGTCCCTTCTCAATATTTTACAAAAACCCATCAAGTGATTTAATGTCATTTGAAGAAAGTGACTTATAGAAGAAGGAGAAAATTGGTAGACCTCTATCTTCGGAGGTTGCCGCAAGTTAAACAAAATCAACCATACAAAGACTGACAGCCCATAACAAGTGCAAAGAAAGCAGACATGATTTCGTTATTGCCTTATATTCCTCCTTATCACCATAATTTCTATAAAAGGTTGTCAGTGGAAAGGAACACTGGATCTGCTGAAGTGCCTGAAAATGAGTCAAATTATACATAAATATACATATGACTAATAAAAGTACCTAATTTTATCTCTTTTTTTTGTGCAAAACAAATTATGATTTTAATTTCAGTAATACGTTATTTGTTTAAATAAAACATCATTGGTAAAAGAAAAAGTGATATTACTGATTCATTCAATCCTAAATAATAAAAAGAGTAATAGGACTTTGTATTCTATGAAAGTGGAAAAGCATTCCAGTTGAAGTGAACCAAGTCCATTTTCTTTTGTTTAAACCCAAATTTTAAGGATAAATATTTCAAATTCCTAGGAAATTCAAAGACAAAAGATATTAATAACTATTTTCAAACAAATATTGACATAATTTATTTAAATTTATATAACAATGAATTTTTTATTGACTCATATGCAAAATTCATCTGCAACAGACATGTCCAACTTGTCCAATTATAAATAATGCTAGCAACTCACAAAAATGCGAACAAAATTCAAATCAGGTTATGCTGACTTGCATTTTATTTACTTCTTTCCTTAATTACAAATGTAGCCATAATAGCACATGCCAACTTGCATCAGCAGTAGTTAAAATTAAACAAAAGACTTGTATATTAAAAAACCACATACAGGAAAAATTTCATTATTGCACTGTTTATCAAAAAGTGTCATGTTTACATACAGTATATTTCATTTGTAATAATCACAGAATTTCTCTATATTTAATATTATTAAATATATGGAAATTTAACTGATATTATTAATAATGCTCTTTATAGACCATAAGTAATAATAGTTGACTCTAATTTTATTATGATATAATGATTACTAAGACACTGCTGTTTGCTTTTTAATGTTTTTTTTTCAATAAACATTAAAAAAAAACATTAAAAAGTAACCTTAATTGCAGTTTAAATATTTAAAGATGTACAGAACACATCACATTTAGAATTTAGATAAGTATTATGTAACTTAGTGTTTCATACCTTGTTAACTTTTGGATTTATGATATTTCAAGTGTGGTTAAAGAATTCCAGAATACTCCACTCAGTGATGAACTTAAGAATGCCATCATTCAGAAACTACATATTGTTTTTGAGTGTGAAATATCCACTGTTAGATTTGCCATAAGATCATCTGCTGTAGGTAAGTTGTTTATTAAGAATTAAATTAACTGCTTTTAAAAATCAAATTCAATGGTATACATATTAAAATTCTTAATGTATTCATTTTTTTTTCTAAATACAATACAATCGTACTGTACACAGAGATTGCATTGTAGATGCTGAATTTGTGAATACAGAAATTTTGTTTAATATGAAAAAAGGAAATTGATTTGTGGTATGACAACATAGGGGAAAATCATAGATGTTTATGAACATTTATGATTTTGTATATATAACAATATGTAATTATAAAAAAAAAAACAATTTTACTTTGATTATATGGTGATAATGGTAATAATTCTCTCTCTCTCTGAACATGTGCGCTTCCTCTTCCTATTGTGTCAACATCAATGACCAATAAACACCTCTCATTCAGCTATATCACAGAACATTCTCCCCTCATGTAAGCTGATTATCTGTTTTCCCTTGAAGTCCATCAGTTGGATGTATAGAGCAGTTTGTCTTTTTCTTGGCGTCATTCTAGGAATACAATAAATTCTAATCAAAAACTTTTGAGAAATTTATAATACTTTATGTAAAAAACAGTGATTTTATGTAAAAAAACAGTGGGATCTATTAGTTGGATCATTTTCCCATCAATTCAAAATGCACCTTAAAGTGAGCCTGATGTACACTGAAAAGACAGAATTCATGGGATACCTGGTTCCTGGGCAATGTGATGCTGTCATTCCTCTCACTAGTGGACGAATCCACCACATTTCAGATATACAGGTACACTGCATTCATGTAGATAGTAATTAGATGTTGGTATGGATAAATGTCATGAGTTAACTGACTTTGAAAGAGGGATGATAGTGGGTGCCCGATGCATGGGTCACTCTATCAGGGAGATGGTACAGAAATTGCACTACTCCCATTTAACAGTATCAAGAGTGTATCGGGAATATGCCATTTCCAGAATAACATCTCATCATGGAGAACACTATGGGTGGAGAAAGGTGGTGGACGAACGTGACCATCGACGTCTGTCTTGCATTGTTTCAGCCAACCGGAGGGCGACAGTGGCACAAATCACCACTGACTTCAATGAAGGAGGTGCCAGAAACGTCTCCACCAATGCCATCAGGTGATCATTAGCTGCAAGAGGCTATAGGAGCCGCCTACCCACTAGAATCCCATTGCTAACACCACTGCACAGGACTCTATGCCTCAACTGGGTGAAAGAACATCGGCACTGGACCTTAGATAATTGGAGACGGGTCTCCTGGTCTGACGAGCCCCATTTCCAGTTATTTTAAGTGGACAGGAGGGTGCGTATCTGGCATGAAGCTGTGCACCCATCATGTCAACAAGGAACTGTGAACGGTTGGTAATGGTCCAGGGAATGTTCAGCTGGCACATGTTTGGACCTCTGGTATGTCTAAGACTAGTGGCGGCTCGTGACTCTGATGTTTCAGGGTGCTGCGCCTTAAAGTTTCATTAAATTGCCTTGGTTATAAGACATGTAGACATAATAACAAGCAAGTTAAAAAGACAATAATAAGCAAGTTAAAAATATTACAAAATATTAACTAGACATTCACCATTAACAGACTTGAATTTTTATTTAAACAAAATCCATTCTTCGGTTTTTATTTGTTGAAAATAGATTAATAACTTTTTCATTCAAGTTTGGTGCACTGTTGACCAAGCTTTTCTCTATTGAAAGCATTGCTTGAGCATTTAGCCTTTCCTGATTCATAATGCTCCTTATGAAGTTCTCTGAGCAGTGAAGATGGGGTGCCAGAGCAGGTCATGGAGTTTTGTCAATGATATATAGGAATTTTTCTAGCAGAGACGAGGAGGTTATTATCCCTTTGTATAAGACAATGGTCAGGCCATACCTTGAGTACTGTATACAGGTCTGAAGGCCTCATTTTAGGAAGGATATAGAGTTTATAGAATGAGTACAGAGAAGGGCAACAAGATTGATGAGAGGAACAAAGTGATGCACTTACGAAGAAAGGCTTAAGTTCTGCAAGTTGCAGCATCTGGAGACTAGGCAGGTGCCTAGTCTCCAGATGCTATGTAAATTTCACTTCATAGGCTACATACCTATTAAGACTTAACAAGAGAATTGTTTCATACTTTAAAATAATCTGTCAGAAGATGCTGTTTCAATGGGAGAGCATGTTTTTAAAGAGAATTATGAAGGTGCACGATAGCAGTTATTTCACTTTCGCAGTTAAGCCGTGCTTGAAAAATCGACATACAAGTTCTAATCCTTAATGATCATCTTTCACTGAAACTTCTTATTCAACCACAGTAGGTTCCTCACCTTCATCACTACAAATTTCAGAAGATTCCATTACCAAGATTGTGGTGAGTTGCTCTTTATTTATGCATATCCTGAAACATTCAATGCCCACATCCACTTCTGCGTAATCTTTGAAGCTTAAGTTTATCTGTAAGTTTAGGTGTTAATGCACATGCTCAAATATTTTTTCCCTATTATCAGACTGTTCTTTGCAATTAATAGAGAAAGAAGCATGCGAAACTTCACACATTGCATCATTCAAGGTAAATCCAACATGTTTGAAGCAGTTGGCAATCACTTTTTCATCAACTTCATCCCATGCTAAAACACATAAATACATGCCTGTTGATTTCACATTGAATTTTTCTTTCAAGACAGCACAATTTTGTTTACTAGCATTCTTTGGTAGTTGTTCTTAAAACACTGGATTACACCTTAATCAAGTGGCTAAAGAACTGTCATCATATTTGGTAGTAGGTACTCAACAGTGATTATACATAGGTCACTTACTTGACAATGAGGGGGTGCAGTTATCCACAAACAGCAAAATTTTTCTATTCTTCTCACTCAACCTGCAAGCTAAGTCTCAGATCCATTCTTTGTAGATTTGTGATGTCATCCATGCCTTTTGGTTTGCTCGATACATAGTCAGTAATGTTTTCAAACTTTAAAGCATCGAGGCTTCTGAACTTTCCCAATGATTAAAAGAGGAAGCTTCTCTGTGCCAGACATGTTTGCTGCTAGTAGAATGGTAATCCGTTTGGTCTTTTTTTCTGCCACTACATTTCTCGCCTTTAAATGTAAATTTTTATCTGGTATCAATTTAAAAAAGGGTCCAGTTTCATCAGTATGGAAAATGTCATTGTGGTCTTATGTCAGCAAAACATTTTTAAAATTATTTTCCTTCCATTCCTTTGTAGTGTCAATGTCCATAGCTGCACTTTCGCCACACACTTTTTTTGAAAGACAGGCCGTGACAAATCTTAAACTTCTGGAACCATCCATCTGAACTTTTAAATTCTTCAATATTCATTTGATGCACAAACAATTCAGGCTTAACTTTTAAAAGATTACCATCTATGGTAATGTTTTATGCAATCATCATCATTAACCATTCCAAAATTACCTTTTCAAGTTCTGGATACTTTGCTTTTTGTGCTTGATTCCTACCTGGTGCAGCAAATTTTTCTAAACTTTCAATCTTTTTCTGATCTTTCAGAATGGTGAACAGAGTACTCTTAAGAATGCTGAACTATTTGACGATTTCAGTCTTAGAATGCACACCATTATCCACAGCTTGCAAAATCCTAATTTTGCAAGCTGTGGATAATGGTATGTTTTTGTGATTGGCAAAGCTATCTGCTTTCTTAGAGTCATAGCAATAAACATACACTCTAACTAATGAAATGAACTTCTAGCTGATACTCACTGCGAGAAAAGAGTGTGGGAAATCTTAACAAATGGTCAAGCTGCAAGCTCCTCAATTACTTCAATATATTTGAAGCGTTCCATCATTTTTAAAATGCAAATAATGTAATAAAAAAGTAAAAATTCAGATTAAGAGGTAGAAATTTATAGTCATTATAGAGAAATCCTTTTATTTTCAATGTTGTTATACTGAATCTAAAATAGCATTAGGTTAGTGAGAAATTGGCTGGAACCAACCATATAGAATGTTATAACATGTTGGGATATTAAAAAGAGGATGGATCGCTTAAAAGAGCTTCAACTGTATGTATATATATATATATATATATATATATATATATATATATATATATATATATACAGTGAAACTTCTCCTAACGGACACCTCTCGTTAACGGACATCTCTCTACAACGGACATTTTCAAATTCCCCAACTCACCTCCATTGGTTTTAACGTGTTTGCAGCTTCTATCTAGCGGACATTCTCTGTAACGGACGCGGACAGGCAATCTGCACTGTTTCATTTAGATTAGCACTTAATTTGATCTCCCCATAACGGACAGCGGGCGAGCTAACGGCCCTTTTTCTAGGAATGTTTCTTCCACGTATTGCCTGAATCGTATGTTTATTTTCTATTTCCGATTCTTTGAATTTTATCAAGGTTTACGTCGCGGTTCTAAATCCTTTTTCAAGAATTTTAAGGCACGTGTAAAACTTCTGATGAATTCGGTGTGTGCAGGGGTGGGGGGAATATGGTCGGCCTTTCATCTTTTCAGTTTCAGTTTTCAGTTTTGTTCAGTGTCGTGTGAAGTGCACAATGTCTTCTCGTAAACATTTAACTTTAAAAGATAAAGTCGAACTCATTAATGCGTATGATCGGCAAAAAAAATAGTGTTCACAATCTCGCTGCAAAATTCAAAATCGGTAAGATGCAGGTAAGCAACATCCTAAAGGAAAAAAAACGAACTGCTCAAACAATTTTGGCAAGACGGAAATGATCAGGTTCAAAAATCATTCCCGAAAACTGTTGGACTTCAAATTTGTCGCGCACGTGCTAAAAAAATTCCCATTAATGGGCCTATTATTAGGGGAAAGGCTTTGGAGGTTGCGAAATCTATGGGAGTAAATGAGTTCAAAGCTTCTGTGGGATGGCTAGACAAGTTCAAAACTCGGCATAAAATTTCTTGGAAAACCGTAAGTGGTGAAGGTGGATCTGTTGATACTGGGATTGTAACAGAGTGGACCGTCAAATTGGAAGATTTATGTTGTGATTTTGAAGCTAAGGATATTTACAACTGTGACGAAACAGGGTTGTTTTTTTAAAGCTCTTCCTGAAAAAACAATGAGTCTAAAAATCGAAAAGTGCCAGGGCGAAAAAATTTCTAAGGAATGCTTGACTTGATTGTGTACAAATATGCTGGGAGACTTTGAACAACCCCTTGTTATAGGAAACCCACAAAATCCTCGTTGTTTCAAGGGCATAAAGTTGAATCTTTTGGATGTTGACTGGAAGTCTAATAAAAAAGCGTGGATGACATGAGATATCATGCGCGAATGGATAAGTCACTTTAACCAAAACATGATTCGTCAAAACAGAAAAATTATTCTTTTCAGGGATAATGCTGGATCTCACCCGCACATTGAATTGTCCAACATTCAAATCATTTTTCTGCCACCAAACACATCTGCAGAGTGTTAGCCCTTGGATCAAGGGATAATAAAAAAATTTAAACTTCACTACAGAAAACGTGTTTTAAGACATCTCATTGCAAACATGAACAATGTAACATGTGCGGGTGACCTTGCAAAGAAAATCAGCATCCTAGATGCGATTCAATGGATTTCCTCTTCAGTAAACGCAATTAGAAAACAAACGGTCGTGAACTGTTTTGTAAAGTCTGGCTTCTCAAACGTAAAAATTGAAGTTGTGAACAGCAATGTGGAGCACCAAGAAGAACAAGAACTTCAACATCTATTGATAATGTACGATACTTCCGCTACAAGTGACCCTGGCCACAAAGATATAGACTCAAACCTCACTACAGAAGATGGTGCTCTAGATATCAACGACATTATCATCGATATTTTTCAAGAAGTTCCTCATGAGGATGAAGAAATGGAAGGAGGTCATTCTGTCGAAGAACATATTAACGACGAACCACCGATGAAAATAGAAGAAGCGCTCATACAAATCAATCATTTAAAAATGTTTTTCGCCGCTGAAGAAGATACTGAAGGACTTTCGATGGTTTCTTCACTCCAAACAAATGTTGAAAACAAAATTATCAGCCGGAAGAAGGTGCAGAAGAAAATAAGTGATTACTGTATGCATTTTTCTTAAGATAAAAAGTCATAATATGCATAGCACAATTGTATGTATATTATTTACAAAAATATTGTGCAAAATCTGTATATAATTTAATTTTCCATTAAACGTTTAACGATTTTTCTTTATCGCTTGTGTATGTAATTGTATATTATTTACAAAAATATTGTTCAAAATCCGTATATATTTTAATTTAATTTTACATTAAACGTTTAACGATTTTTCTTTCTTTCTTTTTTTTTCTCCCTCAGACTTCTTGTTAGTGGACGCTTCTCTCTAACGGACACATTTTCGTTCCCCATGGCTGTCCGTTAAAGGGAAGTTTCACTGTATATATATTTATTATTATTTTTTTTCTTTCCTGTCCTGTCATGGAAGTAAATATATTCATTGGCATTATATAAGCATCCCTGTATATATTGCATACATTCTGTGAATCTTTCTTTTACCTTCACATGTCATATAAATAAAAAAATGGAAAAACTGAAATGTGCTGTTTTTACTAATTATGTTTGCTCCAGTCTTTGTTCTCGTAGCCAATGCTTTCTCATATACAGCTTTGGCCTCCCTGCCCTTATTTGTGGTTCTATTACAGATCAACTTGTACCTGTTGTAGGCTTCAGTACTTTTCATTTCTCTGTGACTGTCCCATCTCTTTCTGTTTTATTTGACCAGCCAGTTCCACAGTCATACATTTCTTCATCTCTTTCTGCAATATTTTCTTAAAGGAATGTATGCATCCATGGCTTCTGTCGTTTTTGCTTTAAAAGTATTCCATAATTCAAATATATTTGTCATCCCTTGGCAATCATATAATGGAATTTGCTGAACCTGTTACCTGAGATATCCATAGGTTTCAATTTTTAATCAGTGACAAACAGTGAATGAATACTAAGTCACCCATATATGCCATTGGTTTCAAACCAAAATACTCTCATTGCTATCCTGTGAAATTGCTACCCAAGTTATTCACAATTTCTTTTACTACTTTTAATCCCAGTTTTATAAAAACCTGACATCGAATCAGTAAACAAATCTTTAAACACATTTAAAGGTTATCAGTTCTTTGTTTTTGGGAATTTCTTGATGGTCATCTGCACTGATCATACTGCACTAAATTCATACAATTCTGTATGTGTATTCACAATCCAATGTACATTGTGGGTGGAAAAGACCCAGGGTAACTTATGGTGGGTGGATGGATGAAAGGACATACTACTCTTCCTAATGTCCTCTACCTGAGATTGGTTGACTGCAGCTGTGATTGAAGTGGCTTTTAAGAATTCCAATGGGATTTGAACTAAGACCTTCCCAGGCAGGTGACAGGTAACAAGAATAAGCACAACAGACGTTAACGTAACAAACCTATCAGGCTGGTGTTGCAAGACGTGAAATATTAAGCACAAACAATATGTGATGGTAAACTACAGCCATTATCAACCCACTGCAGGATGGAAGCCTCCTCAATAATTTATGCTGAGGGATATGGACCATAATCTGCCACACTGGTCCAGTGTGGGTTGGCAAATCGACCGTATTTAGTAGTCAGGAGCTTGAACCCCGGTCTATCAAAGAGCGTGTGCTACTGCACTCCCGCTCCTGACCACTTGGCTACGGAGGCCTTGTGATGATATGACTATTAAATAATGAAGGCTAGAATATTAAATGAGGCAGACTACAATATTAAAAATAAGTTAACCCTCACTTCATTTTAATTCAGAATCACCAAACCATCTACAGTGGCATAGTGATGGGAGGTAAAGGAGAGGTACTGCCATTGGGTGACCCTGTCAGAGTGCACAATTACCTTTTTGTATTTTTTGTGCCTAGAAAAAAGAGAATACAGAAAGTAACACTTGCCCTGAGACGTGTTTCTTTCTGTTCTCTTGCTTATGTCCAGCATTGTTAGAGTATTGGACTTCTGCAAGTCAAGTACTCTAACAATGAGGAGAGATGCAAACAGCCACATAACTGATGCATATAACAATTGTGATAAAATATATGATAACTTAAATTTTTATTAAATTTAAGTTACTAATAGGATATATAAGCTTTTCTTCATCATTCAGAATCTATTATACATTGCCAAAATTGTTCTTGACTACATGTTTTTTTTCACAATATTGGTCTTGAGTTTTGCCTCTACGAAGATAAACCACACCTCATTTGAAAAGCCTCAACCAGGAATCAAGTTTTAAATATTAACTAGGATTTTATAAATTAATTTTTAAATTTGAAATTAAGTAATTGATGCATTTGTGCAAATGACCAACTGATGTTGTAAATCAGGATATTATAAGCATTCCAGTCATAACTAGTATAACTAGTGAATTAGTCAAAGAAGAATGGACACACATTTGCAAAATATTAAAACTGGCAGCACCTGAAAGTTTAGGCAATAAGAAAAGAAGACTCCACAGAAGAGGTCTAAGACAATGGGATGAAGAAATTTCAAAAATTATAGAAGATAAAAGGAATTCCTTTGAGGAATACTTATCAACAAAATCAGCTAAAAGATATAAAAACAGATAAAAGTGACTATAACAGGAAAAAAGCCACAGCCAAAAGAGAAGTCGGAAAAAGGAATAGAGAGCTGGAATAACTTTGTCTCAAACTTAGAGGGAGAGACCTAACAAAACTAAACTCGGTTACTTATTAAATAGCTTAAACCAGGTGACAAAAGAAAATATAAGAATTAATGTGATAGATAAATTTACATGACTGCAATACTTCCAGAACCTTTGGATACATAGCATGAAACAATTAGAAATACCAAAATCAAAAAATAACCTAGCAGAAATTTCCGTAAAAGGATTTAATGAAGTATTAACGAGTTTTAAGAACAAAAAATCATCAAGAAAAGAGGTTATCAACATAGATATTGTTCAAATATGCTGACAATACTTTGAAATTAAGACTTAAACCTCCTGAACCAAATATGGCAAGGTGAATCTTGGCAAACAGCATTGTCACCAGCCCTACCAGAATCTTGGCAGACAGCATTGTCACCAGCCCTACCAGAATCTTGGCAGACAGCCATTGTCATTCCCATATATAAAAAAAGCAATTGCAAAAACTGTGAAAATTACAAAGGAATAAGTCTCCTTAATAGTGGCTACAAAATATTTGCAAAAATAACAAAAAACAAACTAGAGGGGTACTATAGTGCTAAAATTGGAGAAGAACAAAATGGATTTAGAAAGGTAAACCTTGTACAGATGGATTTTTTACTCTGAAGTTACTAATTGAAAAACACAAGGAGTTTAATAGACAAACACATAGAGCATTTTCACAATATTAAATTAATACACCAACCATTTAAATTAGTTTAATATTTTCAAAAATAATGGATATTATAAAATAATTTATTTACAATGACTGACTTACTACACATTATAATAAAATATAATAAAATAAAATAAAAATAAATAATATAAAAAGTTAAAATACAATAAAATATATATACTTAAAAGCGTTGTAGCTTTTGGGGGCACCTGCCTCCTTTCTCAACAACACAGCACATAAAGCAACACATCCTTAAGTATCAGGTTCACGGCACACGTGGTTGACCAAGTGCATGAGCAGTATATTCTTTGTGTGTACCAGAACCGGAAGCGGCTCGGGGGCGTGGAAGGCAGAAACGCTCATCTTTTGCGAGGATTACATCCTCGAAAAGGGGACTTCACCCCCTTTTCGAGGCTGTAATTACATTATTATAATGTATAATAAGTCAATCATTGTAAATAGATTATTTTATAATATCCATTATTTTTGTAAATATTAAACTAATTTAAATGGGTGGTGTATTAATTTAATATTGTGAACATGAACCATCCCAACCTTAGAGGCCTTTTTGAAGACATAGAGCATTCATCGATTATAAGAAAGCCTTTGACTATGTAGAAAGAAATAAACTTTTAGAAATACTAGCTGATGATGAAACTCCTAACCAAATGATAGTTGCAATCTATAATATATATATAGACAGAATTCAATTTCAGATAAATGGGGAACAGATATATCAAATTGGAAACCAATAAATTGTGGCATCTGACAAGGTTGCTCCCATGTCTGCTACTTTTCAACATATACATCAATGCCATTGTCAGACACTGGAGACTAACAATCCATGGAAGAATTACATTACAAAAATAGTAATCACCTTGATACTTTATGCTGACAACCAAGTGCTCCTGGCCAATAATGAAGACTAGTTAAAATACTCACTACATCATCTAAATCTTACTGTAAAAAATTTAACATGAAAATACCGACTTCAAAAACAAAAATCATGGCTTTTCAAGGAAAGATACCTGTCCAAAGCAAAATTTGTGTTGGTAATACAATTCTTGAACAAGTAAATTGCTTTAAATATCTTGGCAACAGCCTGACTTATGAAAAAGAAAACGATATTAGTAACAAAATTCAACACTATAACAGAGTACTCAGAATAATCAATCAAGTTTTTGATCCAACAAAAAAGCAAAAGTGCAGAGACGTACCGAATAAAAATATATGAGACACTAGCCAGACCAGTACTCATATATGGAAGTGAAGCCTGGACCATCAAAAAACAAGAATGCCGAATCAATTCAGCTGAAATAAAATTTATGAGAAAAACTGCAGGATTTTCATTGCCAGACCACATAAAAAAAAATATATACTAGACAGACTCGAAATGATACCTATAACTGAATACATCCAACAGTACAGACATAAATGGCTACAACATGTGAAAAGAATGGATGAAACCAGGATACCTCGTCAGATTCTCTGATACAGACCAGTTAGTTTAACTTCTGTTCCGGGTAAAATAATGGAGTCACTGGTTAAAGATGCATTGCAGGATCATCTAGACAAGGCTGCAGCAATAATTCAGACATAGCATGGGTTTGTTAAGGGAAAGTCTTGTCTGACAAATTTGATTGGTTATTATGATGTGGTTACAAAGGAACTGGATGCGAAAAATAATTTTGATATCATATACTTGGATTTCAGGAAAGCTTTTGACACTGTTGCACATGGAAGACTACTGTACAAATTGGAGCAGAATGGTATTAAGGGTAAATTGCTACAATGGATAAAAGGATGGTTGAGTGGGGGAAGACAGAGGTTACCAAGAGCAGCACCCATTGATTACCAATCAATGGGTGCTGCTCTTCGTGGACTAATGTTATTAGTGGAGTCCCACAGGGTTCGGTGTTGGGTCCACTGTTGTTTTGCATATTTATCAATGATATTGATGAAGGTATATCAGGCTTAGTGTTGAAGTTTGCAGATGATACAAAGGTTGGCAGGGTTGTTAATGACAGTAATGGCAGTGTGCTACTGCAACAGGATCCAGAAAATTTGGGCAGATGGGCTGAGAAGTGGCAACTGAAGTTTAACCTTGACAAATGCAAAGTACTGCATATGGGTAGAAGTAATCCCAGAGAAACATATCAACTGTGTGGTACTACACTTAAGGTGGTAGAAAATGAAAAAGACCTGGGAGTAATTGTGCAGTCAGATATGAAGTTTTCTGAGCAATGCAGATAGGCTGCCAGGGCAGGTCGTGGGGTTTTGTCAATGATATATAGGAAGTTTGCTAGCAGGGAAAAGGAGGTGATTGTCCCTCTGTATAAGGCAATGGTCAGGCCATGTCTTGAATACTGCTTACAGATCTGGAGGCCTCATTTTAGAAAGGATGTGGATTTGTTTGAGCATATACAGAGAAGAGCAACAAGATTGGTGAGGGGAATGAAGGGATCCTCTTACCGAGAGAAGCTTAAATTCTGCAAATTGCAATGGCTGGGGACTAGGCACTTGTGCTGTGATCTGATTGAGGTGTATAAGGCCTTGAATGGGTTGAGCATGCTGAATTCTGATGGGATTCTTCCACTTGTTCAGATTACGAACCTAAGGGGACATAAATTAAAATTGAGGAAAGACAGATGAAGAATAGATGTGCGGAAATTTGCCTTTAGCCAGCAGGTGGTTAATTGCTTGAACAAACTTTCATCTATCGTTGTAGAAGTTGATAGGTTAAATAAATTTAAGGAGGAATTAGACAAACATTTAGAGGGAATGGTTGTGTGAATTTTTATTTTTTTTTTGGCTGAAGCTGCAGAAGCTCATACACTTGCTTTCTTGCATCACATGCCACTACTACTACATCCCTAGAGGAAAAAAAATGCCAGGAAGGCCAACCAAGAGATGGCTGGAGCCACAACAGGCCACTAGACCTGATAGGATGATGATGATAAGCATACCAATAACACTTGAACCAGTAGTACAATAGATAAATGTTTGAATAAAAAGGGGCGTCACTGAGAATGGAAATTAATTTACTGATGAAATAAATCAACCGTTGTACATTAAACTGAAAGCTTATTTTTGACCTTTATACTGGCATTCTGTGATCTATTTGAATCACAAATATCAAAGACAAGTGGATCACAGAATCTGGCATACCTCTGGATAAATAAAAATCACTACTTTGCACAAATATATAATCATAGTACTAACTCTTAACATTTATATATGCATATTCTCAATTATCTTTGAATACAGTTGATTTACAAACATTTATTACCAAATTAAATCATCATAAAGTATACTCAGACCTCCAAGGAAAATTTGCACTGAAAATATTGTCTATCAAGAATAATGCATCTTATGCTGCTAATAACTGAACTAAACAAAAATTGAAGCATTGTACATATTTCTAATTCTTATTTTTAAATAACTTTGTTTTCTTATACTGATTATCAGTAATTACTCATATCTTTAATTCGGTAATGAAATATTTTTGAAAATATGACTTTATTGAACGAGTGTGGTAAAATGTGAACGTATGAGAATATGTAGTAAGTATTAAGAATTAGTACTATAGTTATGACTTTAGAATTTTTTTTTTTTTTTTAAATCCATATGCAAGGCAATACTTTAAGTCTTATCTGGCAGTATAAAATTTTAGGCAAATATTTTAGTCTATTGCCAAGATCCTAGGATGATGCATGAATCATCCAAGGATTTTGGCTGGTTAAAATTTGGTTTAAAGTTCCTGCCTAATGCACTTCTCTCAGTACTTGAAAAAATGTTTTTTTTTATTTTTTTTTATGTAATAGTAGTGTCTTTGGTTTGCTATTTTAATAATTTTCCTAAAACAGTAACTTTAAAGAAAAATTAACAGCACACATATAACCTTCTCTAATAAAAAGCTGTAATAAATTTTGCTAGTAGCATAGTCTGGCATGAAACCACAGTGGATTTGTCTATGCCACTGCTACAAAACATTAATTGCAGCTTATTCATAAAACCTTATGATAGTGAAGCCATGGGATGTATCATATTGTGTTTGATTTGTGCTCATTATCATGTGCTAACCTAAAAATTTCCATATCACTAAAAACACTGTACAGTTTGGAATTTCTGAGAAAATACTGATGTCTTTTTTTGTTTGGTTTTTAATTTTTTGTTTTTGTATTTGTTTTTTATAGTTTATCTATAGCTATGCCCATGGTAGGGTTCAAACAAAATGAACTGTAACAGGTTTTTCAGTTTCATATTTTAAATGTTTTGCTGCTTTTAAAAACTAAGTTTCAGTGTCACTGACATAAGTTATACAAGTTTTCACATAAACAGATTTTCTAAAATTTCTTTTAAAAAATTTTAAAATCTCTTTTCTAAAATTTCTATCAATAAACAAATAGTCTGACAGATGAATAATTTCCTGTCACAGATAAATGATGAGAGATCTGTTGAAGTTCATATTAACTTTCAGGTGAAGACACAGCAGAAACATCAGCAGCTGGGCAAATGGATACTTTCTTGGGTGTCAGAGGCACAGATCAGGTATTTACTTTATCTTGTAGATATGATATCTAACATCTCATGTGCTAATGGAACATAAAATTGTTACAAAATATACTTTTAATATTATTCCCTTTTGTAAAAATCGATTAATACTATATGATCCATGTTTTAATGCAGCAGATTATTTTTTTTATTTTATAATGTGATAAAAGAAGGAAGAAGTGAAAGTGATTCTTGCACTGCTTCTATTGGAATTAACAGCAGCCTGGAAAGCAAGGTGCTGAGGATTTCAAGGACTGCTAGGAATCATCATGGAACAAATACATGTAAATAAAAAAAAAGAAAAACAATAAAGACTTCTTTACTTATTTGAACTCTAGATTGGTCCACTTGATATCAATTGTTGATGATCCTGCTGAGGTAGCTGACAAACTGAATGAGTATTTTGCATCCACATTCACACGCGAGGAGTTATTAAGGGAGGAGAATGCCAGAAGTTTATCAAACTCTAACCAGGAGCTAAGTGATTTTGTGATAACTCAGAGCAAATTGGAGGAGAAATTGTTGAAGTTAAACATAAAAAAGGCACCTGGGGCAGACGGAATCTATCCAGTTATAATGGAGGCAGCAAGGGAAGTAAGCAAACCCTTAGCCATAATTATGAGAGCATCCTTAGAGTCAGAGGAGGTCCCCATGGATTGGAGATGTGCAAATATATCCCCAATTCATAAAGGTGGTTCAAAGGGTGACCAAATAATTATAGACCTGTTAGTTTAACTTCTTTTCTAGGTAAAATAATGGAGTCACTGGTTAAAGAGGTGATACAGGATCACGTAGACAAAACAGCAGTAATAATTCAGACAAAGCATGGGTTTGTTAAGGGGAAGTCTTGTCTGACCAATTTGATTGGATACTACGATGTGGTCACAAAGGAACTGGATGAAAAAATAATGTTGATATCATATACTTGAATTTTAGGAAAGCCTTTGATACTGTTGCACATGGAAGACTGCTGTACAAATTGGAGTGGTATGGCATTAAGGGCAAGTTTCTACTATGGATAAAGGGATAGTTGAGTGGGAGAAGACTCATGGACTTGTGGACTAATGTTATTGGTTGTTTCCCCCCAGGGTCCATATTGGACCCATTGCTATTTTCTTTATTTATCAATGATATTGATAGAGGTATATCAGGCTTAATGTCCAAGTTTGCAGACAATACAAAGGTTGGTTGGGTTGTTAATGACAGTAAGGACCGTATACTACTGCATAAATTCAAATTGAGGAAGGACGGATGTCGGATAGATGTGCGGAAATTTGCCTTTAGCCAGCGGGCAGTTGGTTTGTGGAATAGACTCCCATCGCTTGTTGTTGAAGTTGATAGCCTAAATAAATTTAAGGCTCAGCTGGACAGGTATTTCGAATGAACAGAGGGGTGAAATGGGAGCAGTGGTTTTTTTTTTTTTTTTTTTGGCTGATGCTGAATAAGCTTGCTTTCTTGCATCGTATGCCTCTACTAATGCTAATGCTAATGCTAACAGAATCTAGAAAATTTAGGTAGATGGGCTGAGAAGTGGCAACTGAAGTTTATGCAAAGTGCTGCATATGGGGTAACCCCAGAGTAACTACCAACTGTGTGGTACTATGCTTGGGGTAGTGGAGAATGAAAAATCCTGAGTAATTGTGCAGTCAGATATGTAATATATAGGTAATAAATAGACACTGCTCTTCGTGGACTAATGTTATTAGCAGAGTCCCCCAGGGTTCGGTGCTGGGCCCATTGTTGTTTTTTGTATTTACCAATGATATCAATGAAGGTATATCAGGCTTAATGTCCAAGTTTGCAGATGATACAAAGGTTGGCAGGATTGTTAATGACAGTAAAGACAGTATGCTACTGCAACAGGATCTAGAAAAGTTAGGCAGATGAGCTGAGAAATGGCAACTGAAGTTTAACATTGACAAATGCAAAGTAGTGCATATGGGTAGCAATAACCCAAGAGAAATGTACCAATTGTGTAGTACTACACTCAGGGAGGTGGAGAATGAAAAAGACCTGAGGATAATTGTGCAGTCAGATATGAAGTTCTCTGAGCAGTGCAGATGGGCTGCCAGAGCAGGTCATGGAGTTTTGTCAATGGTATATAGGAAATTTGCTAGCAGAGACAAGGAGGTAATTATCCCTTTGTATAAGGCAATGGTCAGGCCACACCTTGAGTACTGTATACAAGTCTGGAGGCCTCATTTTAGAAAGGATGTAGAGTTGCTAGAATGAGAAGGGCAACAAGATTGGTGAGAGGAACAAAGGGGTGTACTTATGAAGAGAGGCTTAAGTTCTGCAAGTTGCAGCATCTGGAGGAAGACTGAGGAAAGGCAGTGGTAGAATAGATGTGTGGAAGTTTGGCTTTAGCCAGCAGGTAGTTGATTGCTGGAACAGACTTCCATCTGTTGTTGTGGAAGTTGATATCTTAAATAAATTTAAGGCTGAACTAGACAAACATTTGGAATGACGTGGAATGACCGGATGGGTGAAATGGGAAGGTTTTTTTTTTTTTTTTTTTTTTTGGCTGATGCTTATAAGCTTGCTTTCTTGCATCATATGCCTCAACTAATGCTAATCTGTTGTGGAAATTGGCAGCTGAAATAAATTCAAGGCTGAACTAGACAAACTTCTGGAGTGATTGGATGGGTGAAATGGGAAGTTTTTTTTTTTTTTGGCTTTTGCTAAGAAAGCTTGCTTTCTTGCATCATATGCCTCTGCTAATGCTAATTTCTTATTAAAACAACCCAGTTATAACTGAATAAACATTCAAGGTATTTTTGATTTTCAGTTCATTAATTAGATTGTTAGCCCTCTATGATGAATTAATTGGGGGGGGGGGATAAGGTTGTTTAAGAATGGAGGAATTTTAAAGGCTTCTTCAATCAGAACTGAGCTAGTCATTCTCAGGCAAAGGGAATTAATTTTTTATACCCTTCACAACATGTAAATCAGCCCGTGAACACATTTGTACACACATAATATACGCAGTCTCTAGCTGAATCTGGACATGATGGGAACTTTGACCAGTATCTCTTTCCTGAATAGAAGCCATGAGAGAAATATTGGTCATAAGTGGTATTGCAACAGACTGGAAAAAATACTGATGAAGAAGTATTACATTGTTAACAACTCTAGAATAAGAAAATTAAGACAAAAGTTCACATTCTTTTTATAACTATTTAAACTTGCATTTCATTGTTCAGAATGCAAACTGTTTTTAATAAGGAATCATCACCCAAAATCAGCAGACATTACCTGATTATGTGTGCAGAGATAATAATCTACTATCTTGTTATGTCAATTGTATTTTGTTAAATATATTTAACAAAAATTTCTTATTTGAAGACCACCTATGACTAAAGATAATTCTTTAAACTTATCAGAATTGAATATGTGAAACCTAGAAATATTGTTCAAGGTTTAGGCCTAAATGGATGTCAGATGAACTAATGAGACATATGGCAGAGAAGAAAAATGCATGGGATACATTTTAATTAACACGTGACACAGAAGCCTATGATAGATACAAGTTGATCTGTAACCAAGTTACAAAGGAGGTTAGGCAGGCGAAGGCAGATTACGAGAAATCTTTGGCAAGGGATGCAAAGAAAAACAGCAAAGAGTTCTTTACTTATGTAAACTCTAGAAGGAAGGGGATGAATCAGATTGGTCCACTTGATATCGATGGTTCAACTGTTGATGATCCTGCTCAGGTAGCTAACAAACTAAACGAATATTTTGCATCGACATTCACACATGAGGAGTTATTCAGCGAGGGGAATGCCAGAGGTGTATTCAACTCTGGCAGTGAGCTAGATAATCTTGTAATAACTGAAAGTAAAGTGGAGGAGAAATTGTTGAAGATAAAAACAAGAAAGGCACCTGGGGTAGATGGGATCTATCCGGTTATATTAAAGGACGCAGCAAAGGAAGTAAGAAAACCATTAGCCATAATTATGAGAGCTTCCTTGGACTCAGGGGAGATACCCATAGACTAGAGATGTGCAAATGTGACCCCAATTCACAAAGGAGGATCAAAGGCTCACACAAATAATTATAGACCTTTGAGTTTAACTTCTGTTCCAGGAAAATTAATGGAGGCGCTGGTTAAAGAAGCACTGCAGGATCATCTAGACAAGACTTCAGTTATAGCTCGGACACAGCATGGTTTTGTTAAGGGAAAGTCTTGCCTGACGAATTTGATTGGATTCTATGATGCAGTCACAAAAGAACTGGATGCAGGGAATAACTTTGATATTATATATTTGGATCTTAGAAAGGGTTTTGATACTGTTGCACATGGAAGACTGCTGCACAAATTGGAGCAGTGTTGCATTAGAGGCAAATTGCTGCTATGGATAAAGGGATGGTTGAGGGGGAGAAGACAGAGAGTGGTAATCAATGGACACTGCTCATCGTGGACTAATGTTATTAGTGGAGTCCCTCAAGGTTCAGTTTTGGGTCCATTATTGTTTTCTGTATTTATAAATGATATTGATGGTGGTATATCAAGCTTAATGTCCATGTTTGCAGACAATACAAAGGTTGGCAGGGTTGTTAAGGACACTACTGACACTATGCTGTTGCAACAGGATCTGGAAAGATTAAGCAGATGGGCTGAGAGGTGGCAAATGAAGTTTAACGTTGACAAATATAAAGTACTACATATGGGAAACAGCAACCCCAGAGCAACGTATCAACTCTGTGGTACTACACTGACAATGGTAGAGAATGAAAAGGACCTGGGGGTAATTGTGCAGACAGATATGAAGTTCTCTGAGCAGTGCAGACGGGCTGCAAGAGTAGCTCATGGTGTCTTGTCAATGATATACAGGAATTTTTCTAGCAGGGATAAGGATGTGATTATTCCCTTGTATAAGGCAATGGTCAGGGCACACCTTGAGTACTGTATACAGATCTGGAGGCCTCCTTTCAAGAAGGATGTAGAGCTGCTGGAACGAGTACAGAGAATGGCAGCAAGATTAGTGAATGGAACAAAGGGTTGCTCTTACGAAGAAAGGCTTAGGTTTTGCAAATTACAGTGTCTGGAGACTAGGCACCGGCAAGGTGATCTGATAGAGGTGTATAAAGCCTTGAATGGTTTGAGCATGCTCAATGCTGATGGGATTTTTCCTCTTGCTCAGAAGAATCACCTGAGAGGACATAAATTCAGATTGAGGAAAGACAGATGTAGGATAGATGTGCAGAAATTTGCCTTTAGCCAGTGGGTAGTTGGTTGGTGGAACAGACTTCCATCCCTTGTTGTGGAAGTTGATAGCATAAATAAATTTAAGGCTCAGCCGGACAGGTATTTCAAATGAATGGAGGGGTGAAATGGAAGTGTTTTTTTTTTTTTTTTGGCTGATGCTGCATAAGCTTGCTTTCTTGCATCAAATGCCTCTACTAATGCTAATGCTAATGTACCATTGACTAAAAAGGGCCTGGATCACCTACGCCTTCTTATTAGAGTGCCAGAAAACAGGAAGTCGAGTCTTCAGAATGCCCTTCATAACACGTGAATTCTCTGAATGTTAACCATTGGCTTTAACTTAAAAGTGCCTGATGCATTACCATCCAAAGTAATGTAAGCAATCTTTTCCAGCCTTATAACCAGGGGCAGACCTCTCTTCACATCTTCTTCAAGTACAGCACTGTTTCATCAACATTAAAGACCAAGTATGGGTTATAGCAGTCTTCATCCAATAACTTTTGGAATATGGGAGAATATTCCTCAGTGCCTGCAGTGTTGGTGCTAGCTGCCTCACCAGTAATTTTTACATTGTGAATTCTGGTCCGGTTTTTGAACTGGGAAAATCAGCCCCTGCTAGCCAAAAATGATTCAGTCCCTTCCAATTCCTCATTAATTTCATTGAACAAGCTCCTAGCCTTGTCCATAACCACTGCCTGTATTACATGAATGTTATTTTGGTTCATATCATATATTCACAGCACTAATAACTTCATCTTCTCCATTGTCTCACTACTTGAAAAAGTTGTTCTAGAAATGCTTACATTAACAATTCCTGTATGTGACTGCTTGATCTTCTCAGCATTATTCATAATGGTTGTAACAGTAGAAGGTGCTAAATTTAAGATCTTGCACACCTTCGAAAGGTGCTCACCAGATTGCATACAAAGGATAACGTCCATTTTCACTTTAATCGTTAGAGATTTGTGGTTTTTTAACATGTGCAGGCACAGATTCACCACTATGCTTAGAAGACATGGCTACACAATTTATTTAAAATAATAAGGCACTAATGAACACAGGAAATTATTAAACTTTAAGGCACAGCTCACAACACGTGCACACTGGTGGACGACAAGAAAGCAACTGACCTTGACACTAATGCCATCTAAGTACCCACTTCCTGTGCTCCGTTTATGCTTGCACTTTCAAATTTTCTTTTTATATATATATTTTTTTCATTATTATTTTAAAAGGGCATTAATGTGAAATGGCGTAAATTGAAGTATCGTAAAGCGGGGCCTCCCTGTACAGTGATTCCATTGTCATTGTTTACCTTTTTTGGCCTCTGGCACAATGGCACTCAATGGTGGTTTTGATTTATTTTTGTTTCACAATGGTGGTAAAGTTGTTGTGGTCAGTTTTTTGATTCTATTCATAACATTTCATTCATTTCAGACTCATGGGGCTAAATTCACTAAATTCCTACTAATTGGCAAGTCACACACCAGTTACATTAGCCAGTAAAATCCAGTGCACTTCTCCCATCATTGAGAAAGGTGATTAATTGCAACAGTGTAATCAAATGTCATTCAAGTAATATAATGATCCTTTGACAGCCCTAATGATGGCACTTCCAGTTTCAAGCTAATATTTTTAAAGCGTCTCCTTCTTCCTGAGCGATTAAGAAAAGTAATCACATGAAAATTACTAGGGAATTAGGAAGTGGGTCAAAAATTAATCCCAGATTCTCACATCTGGTGAGTATGGGCTTGGCACACACAGGATCCTGAGCTGGATATCATCATTCTTCTCTTTCTTTTGGTGATTACCTTCTCTCTCTCTCTCTCTCTCTCTCTCTCTCTCTCTCTCTCTCTCTCTCTCTCTCTCTCTCTCAGGACTCAGAAATTTTTTGGCTTGTGCAACATAAGCTTCAGGCTTCCTTGCACCATATGGCTAATAGTAATAATAATAATAATAATAATATGGCCCAGTCTCAGGTCTGCAACAATTGTTGAACATCCTGATAACAATGGAGTGTTGCTTTGTCCATATGATAAATGATGTCATATTTCAGTAGTTCTGGTTGCTTCTAATACAATACAAATTGTAACTTATCACATAACCACCCTTTTTATTATGAACATGAGTGGTGACATGAGGTGATTCAGGTTGATCAAACACAAGCCCCTGGTGAACAAAGAGAATATTGTGTACACTTTCTGAGTACCTTGATCGTCATTTGCAACTTTCTTCTGTGATCAGGAAAATTGCCACAGACAATGAGTTCCTAAGCTTTTCTTCAACAGGTTATGCCACTCACTTGAAGTGAGTGGCATAACCTGTTGCCACTTAGCAAATTGGAAAGCTTAGGATGTTTCCAAACATCTGTAGACATAAAACTCACTTCCGTTTTTTCATTATCATTAAAACTGAATGAACAAATGCTTCCTCTTGTACCACTTATACACAATAAACAGTTTATACTAGCATCAAACATAACAGTAGTGGAAAGATGCGAACCATTACATTTCTTGTGCTGCCATACAAGAAATTTCTAAATGGCCTTGTGTATTTGACTTTATGTATATTAATTGTATAAATGAATTTTATCTTTGGAATGTTTTATTCCATATGGTAAAATTAGAAATTTAAATTAAGAAGTTTCTCTTCATTTATCTTTTTTTTTCTTTCTTTTTTTATTATAATCACAAAATCAGCTGTTTGATGCTGTAAGAAAATGCTGGGGTTCTCAGTTTTCTTTTGTTGCAGTTCAGTATCAGAGGTAAGTGAACATTTACAATATTTTTCTCTTGACGCTATTAACCCATAACTGGTCGCATCAGTATTTTTATACTCCTGACACATGTGCATGGTTAATATGTTAAAAGTTAAATAATTTATATCTTTAAAAATCAGTAAAAAATAATTCAAACTTGTTCACTTTTTGATACCAACTTTAATTTCAATGTGCGATGAACAAAACTGTAAAAAATCCATTTTTATATTAAAAACACATATTTTTAATTTGTTTTTGAAAATAAACGTCCTCAGTAGCACTGTTGCTTTAATTTTGCTATTATTCAGCAAATAAATAGTGACAATAAGTTGATTCAGCATTATCCATGAAATGTAAAATCCAATGTTTCATGCAAACTGCCAAAGCATAATAGTTTTATTATCAAGTGTGAATAACATATTATTGACAGAAGAATATGATATACTGTTTCTTACAGAAACATGGTTTACTGACTCAGTACTTGACTGTGAATAAAAAACTTTAAATTATGATATGGTACTAAAGGATTGTAATAGTAGGGGTGGTGGGGTATTAATTTTATGAAATAAAAACTTGCTTATTCTCAACTATGGCACCCTACAAAATATTAAGTGAATTTATTTAAAAATTAAGTATAAAAAATGTGTTCTGTTATTTATCTTATTTTTTACCTCCATCAGTTAGTATTAATGCTCTACATGAACTTGATATGGCCGTTGACAACTTCACACTTAGTCTGAATTCCTTGGACAGTTGAATAAAATAATTTTAGGATATCTTAAACTTTCCCATATTGCTTTGAATTCCAGTTTAGCATTAGTTGAGCATATGATGCAAGAAAGCAAGCTTATACAGCATCAGCCAAAAAAAAAAAAAAAAAAAAAAACCCTTCACATTTCACCCATCCGGTCACTCCAAATGTTTGTCTAGTTCAGCCTTAAATTTATATAAGCTATCAACTTCCACAACAACACATGGAAATCTGTTCCAGCAATCAACTACCTGTTGGCTAAAGGCAAACTTCTGCACATCTACAACTGTCTATCCTCAACTTGAATCTATGCCCCCCTCAGGTTCTTAGTTCTGAGTAAGTGGAAGTATCACATCAGCATTGAGCCTGCTCAAATCAAGGCCTTATACACCTCAATCAGATCACCTTGAGGTGCCTAGTCTCCAGATGCTGCAACTTGCAGAACTTAAGCCTTTCTTCGTAAGCGTACAAATATAAAATTTTTGTTAAAATTGAATGATAGACAAATATATTAGTTCTAACTTTAATTATTATTTAACAGTGTATCACTTATAATCATTTATTCATAGACAATTAACAATTGGATTAAAATTTATTCATAAGGTTCTTCATAATAAATGCTAAAATGCTATGCTAGGTTTCACTAAATATCCCAACATATTCTTAGTTATTCTTAGTTTAGTTTCTCCTTAGTTTCATTAAATATCCCAACATATTCTTTTAGAATAAATCTTACATTTTCAATTAAATATAGAAAATATATAGGAAAACCAGCCTAATACACCTATAACTAGGTGTATTTTCGATTTCTTATAATAAAGAAATCAACCTGTTTTATCAGTGAGTCTTTTGGCATATCAAATCTTAGGTATATCACTTGGCTGATATTTTTTGTTATTTTATGATTATTCTGCTTTTTGTTATTTTATGATTATTCTGCTTTTTGTTATTTTATGATTATTCTGCTTTTTGTTATTTTATGATTATTCTGCTTTTTGTTATTTATGTTTTTTCTGTTTTTTTATCTTATATTTATTCTATTCTTTATTACCTTATGATTATTCTGTTTTTTGTTACCTTATGATTATTCTATATTTTGTTAATTATTGTTATCTAAAAGATATTTCTTGGTTAAATGCCTAAGAATATGGAGGAGTTCACTTATGCATGGATAATGCACACACATAATTTCTGCTACCAAGGTAATTTTAATGCATTCTTTTAATTATATCTCATATTGTGAATACCTTCACAAGTTGCCATTGTATTGCACTACCTTGAATAAGTAACTCTTCACCTATGGAGACAACTAATGTTACTTATTCTTGGTGGATACCACCACCCATATGGCACCATTTCAAAGCATATTGGCTTCTCATTGATGGCTGGGCAGCCACCCTGTTGTAGCAATAGTCACAACCCATTTATGAAAAACTGCTAGCTTGGGGGGGGGGGGGATGCAAAGACTAATAGATTAACAGTAGCCACTGGCAGAGATGAAAGTGATTCTTGCACTGCTTCTATTGGAATGAGCAGAAGCCTGAAAAACAAGATGCAGGATATTTCAGAGACTGCTGGGAGTCATTGCGGTACAAGTAAACACATGGGTTGTGTTAGAGTAGCTAAGAATAGAAACAGGTGCATGTATACTTGCGTGTACACCAATGCTAGGAGTTTGGTAAATAAATTTGATGAATTTGAGGTATTGCTCAAAGCATCAAAGGCGGATATTGTTGGGATATCAGAGACGTGGTGTTACACAGATATAAGGAATGCAGAACTGGAATTTGGGGAGTACAACGTCTACAGAAAGGATAGACAGGATAGGAAGGGAGGAGGGGTTATGCTATTAGTTAAGAAACACATAAAATCCAAGGAAGTGAAGCCAGTCGACATCGCTGTACAGTGCAGTGTCGAGTCAGTTTGGTTTGAGACATAAGCATTGGGAGATCAAAATTGAGAGTAGGAGTGTGCTATAGGCCTAATGACTCTGATGAGTATAATAATAAGAAACTGTACAGGGAAATAGAGTGGGCCAGTAAATAAGAGAGTTTTATAATGGGGGATTTTAATTTCCCAGATATTAACTGGAATTTGTGGGTTGGTCACTCATACACTAGCAAGGCTTTTGTGGATTTATAGGATGATTGTTTTCTACATCAGCATGTTTGGGAGGCAACTAGAGGGAGTAATACTCTTGATTTGATTATCAGTAGTGATTCTTCATGCATTAAGAATCTTCAGATAAAGGAACCACTAGGTGGCAGTGATCACAGTGTGCTGAAGTGGGATTTACTCACAGAGGTAACTACCATCAGGGGTAAAGGGAAGGGTTATTGCTTTCGTAATGGCAACTATGATAGTCTGAGACAGTATTTAAATTCTATACAGTGGGACCAACTGATGATGTTACCAACAGCAAATTCAAAATGGGAAGCATTCAAAGAACTTACCTTGGAAGCTACTAGGCTTTACATACCAACTAAGAAATATTGTTCAAGGTTTAGGCCTAAATGGATGACAGATGAACTAATGAGACATATGGCAGAGAAGAAAAATGCATGGGATACATATAAATTAACATGTGACAGAAGCCTATGATAGACACAAGTTGATCTGTAACCAAGTTATAAAGGAGATTAGGCAGGCGAAGGCAGATTATGAGAAATCTTTGGCAAGGGATGCAAAGAAAAACAGCAAAGAGTTCTTTACTTATGTAAACTCTAGAAGGAAGGGGATGAATAAGATTGGTCCACTTGATATCGATGGGTCAACTGTCGATGATCCTGCTCAGGTAGCTAACAAACTAAATGAATATTTTCCATCGACATTCACACATGAGGAGTTGTTCAGCGAGGAGAATGCCAGAGGTGTATTCAACTCTGGCAGTAAGCTGGAGAATCTTGTAATAACTGAGAGTAAAGTGGAGTAGAAATTGTTGAAGATAAACACAAGAAAGGCACCTGGGGTGGATGGGACGTATCCAGTTATATTAAAGGAGGCAGCAAAGGAAGTAAGCAAACCCTTAGCCATAATTATGAGAGCTTCCTTGGACTCAGGGGAGGTACCCATAGACTGGAGATGTGCAAATGTGACACCAATTCACAAAGGAGGATCAAAGGCCGACACAAGTAATTATAGACCTGTGAGTTTAACATCTGTTCCAGGAAAATTAATGGAGGCACTGGTTAAAGAAGCACTGCAGGAGCATCTAGACAAGACTTCAGTTATAGCTCGGACACAGCATGGTTTTGTTAAGGGGAAGTCTTGCCCGACCAATTTGTTTGAATACTATGATGCAGTCACAAAAGAACTGGATGCAGGGAATAACTTTGATATTATATACTTGGATCTTAGAAAGGCTTTTGATACTGTTGCACATGGAAGACTGCTGCACAAATTGGAGCAGTGTGGCATTGGAGGCAAATTGCTGCTATGGATAAAGGGGTGGTTGAGGGGGAGAAGACAGAGAGTGGTAATCAATGGACACTGCTCATCGTGGACTAATGTTATTAGTGGAATCCCTCAGGGTTCAGTGTTGGGTCCATTATTGTTTTCTGTATTTATAAATGATATTGATGGTGGTATATCAAGCTTAATGTCCAAGTTTGCAGGCGATACAAAGGTTGTCAGGGTTGTCAAGGACACTACTGACACTATGCTGCTGCAACAGGATTTGGAAAGGTTGAGCAGATGGGCTGAGAGGTGGTAAATGAAGTTTAACATTGACAAATGTAAAGTACTGTATATGGGAAACAGCAACCCCAGAGCAACGTATCAACTCTGTGGTACTACACTGACAGTGGTAGAGAATGAAAAGGACCTGGGGGTAATTGTGCAGACAGATATGAAGTTCCCTGAGCAGTGTAGACGGGCTGCAAGAGTAGCTCATGGTGTCTTGTCAATGATATACAGGAATTTTTCTAGCATTGATAAGGATGTGATTATTCTCTTGTGTAAGGCAGTGGTCAGACCACACCTTGAGTACTGTATACAGGTCTGGAGGCCTCATTTCAAGAAGGATGTAGAGCTGCTGGAATGAGTACAGAGAAGGGCAACATGATTAGTGAATGGAACAAAGCGGTACTCTTACGAAGAAAGGCTTAAGTTTTGCAAATTACAGTGTCCGGAGACTAGGCACCAGGGAGGTGATCTGATAGAGGTGTATAAAGCCTTGAATGGTTTGAGCATGCTCAATGCTGATGAGATTCTCCCTCTTGCTCAGAATAATCACCTGAGAGGGCATAAATTCAAATTGAGGAAAGACAGATGTAGGATAGACATGTGCAAATTTGCCTTTAGCCAGCGGGTAGTTGGTTGGTGGAACAGACTTCCGTCATTTGTCGTGGAAGTTGGTAGCCTAAATAAATTTAAGGCTCAGCTGGACTGGTATTTCGAACGAATGGAGGGGTGAAGTGGAAGTGGGGGTTTTTTTTTTTTTTTTTTTTGGCTGATGCTGCATAAGCTTGCTTTCTTGCATAATTTGGCTCTACTAATGCTAATGTTAATGAAGTACTTCATAACTGGGTTGTCACTACTACATTAGCGAAGCGCCTCCGTAGCCAGGTGGGCAGGAGCAGCAGTGCGTAGCACACACTTATGGATTAGGCCGAGGTTCGAGCCCGTCACCAACAAATACGGAGGATGCGGAAAGGTCAGGGAATGACCACCGCATATCCCGGAGCAATATGGCCTTAGTTGCTAATGCTCTTAAAAACCAAATAACAAACAAACAAACTACATTAGCATTAGCATTAGTAGAGGTATATGACACAAGAAAGCAAGCTTATATAGCATCAGCCAAAAAAAAAAAAAAAAAAAATGCTTCCCATTTCACCCATCCATTCACTCCAAAAGTTTGTCTAGTTAGTTCAGCTTTGAATTTATTTAAGCTGTTAACTTGCACAACAACAGATGCAAGCTTGTTCCAGCAATCAACCACCCGCTGGCTAAAGGCAAATTTCTGCACATCTACTCTACACCTGTCATTCCTCAATTTAAATTTATGTCCCCTCATGTGTGAATCAGAGCAAGAGGAGGAATCCCATCAGCATTGAGTTTGCTCAAACCATTCTAAGCCCTATACACCTCAATCAGATCACCACACAGGTGCTTTGTCTCCAGACTCTGCAGTGTGCAGAAATTAAGCATTACTTGATAACAGCAACCCTATGTTCCACTCACTAATCTCGTTGCCCTTCCCTGTACTCATTCCAACAGCTGTACATCATTCCTAAAATGAGACCTCCAGACCTGTATGCAGTACTCAAGGTGTGGCCTAACCATTGGCTTATACAAGGGGATAATCACTTCCTTATCCCTGCTAGCAAAATTCCTAAATATCATTGACAAGACCCCATAAGCTACTCTTGAAACCTTTTTGCAGTGCTCAGAAAACTTCATATCTGACTGCACAGTTACCCCTAGGTCTTTATTCACTACCCTGAGTGTAGTACCACACAGTTGGTATGTTACTCTGTGATTACTGCTACGCATATGCAGCACTTTGCCACCTCTCAGCCAATCTGCTCAACTTTTCCAGATCCTGTTGCAGTAGCATAGTGTCCTTAGTGTCATTAACAACCCTACCAACCTTTGTATCATCTGCAAACTTGGACATTAAGCCTGATATGCCTTTATCAATATCATTGATAAATATATGAGATATAATTAAAATGATGCCTTAAAACTACCTTGGTAGTAGAAATTATGTGTGTGCATTATCCATGCATAAGTAATCTCCTTCAATTATTGTTATGTTTAATCTTTGTTATGTATCTCAAACATTGTTATTGGGACCATGCTTATAATGTGTGTTTATTAATAATTAAAAAAAAAAAAAACACTTAACTGAATGTGAATTGAAAAACCTTGTGCAGTTGGACACCAACCACTCTTCCATGACACAAAGCCAAAGAGTGTAATGAATCACTGCATTGCTATAAAGCATAAACAGCATGCACATTCAATAATTGAATGCCAGAGATACTGCTAATTTTAATTTCACGTGTTTCAGCACATAAACATAATTTTCAAGAACAAGCTTAAATTCATCCTGCAGTTTTACTGTTTGTACGATAACTAACAAATATTTCTGGAATTTTCAATGTCAAAATCACAGAAAACACTTTTATGCTGCGTAAAAGCTGTGACTGAGTAGAAGAAGAGCAAAATCTCTTAAACCTTTCGGTCTTAAAGATCCCACATGATCATGTCTGGGTTAAAACCAATTTTTTCATCATTGCTAATGTGGAGTAGGTAAATTTGAAAGTATATGGATATGCCTTAAATATGAAGTTCTTTAATCCAAAGTAATTTAAATATATTTAAATTAATTTACTACTTCATTTTTACGGTGTAAGTACTGATATATATACAGCAGATTCTCGATTAACCGGGACACTTCAAGATTCCAAATTGAAAAAAAAAAAAAAAAAAAAAAACGTACAAGCGTTATAAGTCATCATTGGAAGATTAGTGTACCTGTTATCTTGCAACCCCCGCTGCTCAAAAAAAAAAAAATAAATAAATAAACCAAATCAAATGTTTAGTTTGTTTTAGTGCGTCGCGTCAATTGTTGTGTTCCGTAGCACTGCAAAAGGACAAGTTTTGTTTCGTTATCCATGTCAGGGATGTCGGAGTTTTTTTTTTTTTTTTTTTATAGTAACTTTTTTTATTGTTTAGAAATCATGCAAACAATGGGCAAACACAAGAGTTGTGCTTTCAATTAACAAAAACTTGAAATTATTCAAAAGTTTGAAAATGGTGCATCTGTTAAATCTCTAATGAACCATTATAATGTTGGTGACCAAACCATATACGACATCGTAAAAAATAAATAAAAGCTATTAGATTTAAAATCGACATCATAAAAAATAAACAGACGCATTGTATTGGACACACTTGTAGTGCGTGCTAAGTTTTTTTCGTTTTTTATCTATCACAATACTTTTTACGTAGGTTGCTGAACATTTTTCAATACAGTAAGTCCCTGAGTTATGTTACGTTATTTATATTTTTTTTATGACTGAAGATTTCAAGTGAAGGGGCCACATTTCACCATAATGAAAAAACTCAGAATTCCATCTGTATTATCATAAATGCAATAAGATCGAGTTTACTACCCATTTATAATGAATTGCACTAACAGAAAAGCCCAATAACCTGGAAAGTGCAAATTGTTTTTATTGTTTTATGGCAGTGACTTCCAGAAATGTGCTTTAGTAACGTGTGAGCTCAGGTGGAGTGATAATAGTGAGTTTTCGCCTGTGAAGTTCTTTTCAGAAAATTTCATTTTGACCGTTATCATGGTTCTGACTAAGAGAGACAGCGCTACTAGTAAATCTACCAAGAAAAGGAAAGCAGTTGAGTTGGATCATAAAATTAAAATAATAAGGATGTATGAAAACGGCCAAACATTAACAATGTTACGCGGAATTCAGATTTGTCAGTGGCAACGATGAACACAATCATAAAGAAGAAAGGCAGAATACGAGAAGTGGTCGGCACCAATGAAGTTCAACTATAATAACCAGGACTATAAAATACATACCAGGTTTTACAGTACAATAACATGCGTTTTTTCTTCCTTTTTTGTTTTCTTTTTTTATGTGCCACTCCGGCTACTTCACCGCTGTCCCCAGATAAAGTTTTTAATTGAACTAATTAAAAATACATAACTATTTTTCTTCATTCTTCTCAGGATATAGCAGCAATATTTTATTAGTCATTCCTGAGTTACATAAAACTTGACTTACATAGGAAGTCCTGGAACATATCTTTTACGTATGTCGAGGACTTCCTGTATTTTTGGATTAACTGGGAAATCAATTATCCGGGAATATTTTTTTTACCATCTATCCTGGAAAATCGGGAGTCTACTTTATATATTATACTTAGGCCATTTCTGTTATTTTCTAGTAAAAGCAAACTATGCTTAGACATTAGGCATAATGTTTGTTATGTTCAGTATTTTCCTACTAGAAGCATTGTATGTGAGTACATATCCTTATTGTTACTGTGGTTTCAATTCAGTTAGACTTACCAGCATTTCTAGTATTTTTATCATTGGCATGGCTGCTCATTCTAACAAGATATCATTTGAAGAGGTGCTTTACATGAACAGTCTGCAATTTTTGGTTTAAAAAAAATCTGAAAATTTCAGGCAAGCCCAAGTGCAGGTTGGTGTTAATGTGTGGGTCAGCATTGTGGCCCACAATGCTACCCCCACACACATTAACACTAAACTAAGACTACTTGAATGGAATGCACAAATTGCCTGAGCATTTGAACACTGAATGTTAACTTGTTTTGCAGACAATGTTTTCTGTATTGTTGGAAGATGTTCTTTTTAAATGCTGTATCCCCAGTAGTTTTCCATCATGAATGGGTCAACAATGGCAGAGCACTTTCATTTTGGGTGGCAGGTATATCTGAATGAATACTATGAGCACTACTGGATTGGCAGCAGAGGATGCATCATTCACCAATATAAACCTAATTTTTTTTTTTTAGGGAGTCATAATCTTGTGTACAACACAGAAATTGACCCAGACAACTGTTTAAACTGGGTGCCTCCATAGCCAGGTGGGCAGGAGCAGCAGTGCATAGCACACGCTTCTTGATCAGACCGGGGTTCGAGCCCATCACCACCAAATACGGAGGATGCGGAAAGGTCAGGGAATGACCACCGCATATCCCGGAGCAATATGGCCTTAGTTGCTAATACTCCTAAAAACCAAATAACAAACAACAACAAACAAGTTTAAACTGGTTTCATACAGTTTCTTCATAACAGCATAGAGTTTTAATTGTAAAAGAAAGAATAGATGTAATTGAATTTAAAAGTAAAGAGAAAGTTCAAAGCAAAGGCTATCCAGCCATCACCAATCTCCGACAGGCCAGTTTAAACTGGTCTGGGGAAGACTGGTGATTGTTGGATAGTCTTTGCATTCGTAGTGAATATCTGTAAAACTACTAAGTAAAATCTGCTTGGTTCTGCTTTAGCAGCCAGATGCTTCTAATTATCTTAGCTCTAGCAGTCATAATGTGAGTTTTGAAAAGTAGCTTTGAGTCGAACTTAACACCTTAGTCTCTTAGCACACTAACTTAGTTACTTGGATTTCCATGTAATGATGGAAAAGAGTTGAAAGATTTTTACAACTTTTAGTAATTGAGACATGTGCTGACTTCTGAGTGTCGTGAGCCCAAATTTTGAAAAATAATGGTTTTATTTTTTCTGGCTAATGGCTAATTTTTATAATATTTTCTGTAGCTTGTGATTGATTGTGTGACACAACCAGATTTTTATATTGTCAGCATATAATGTTATAGGAATTTTTTGTTGAAGAGGAGAAGGAATAGGCACTGAAAAGAAGATGGCAGACAGAGTATCACTTTGAGGGATTCTGAAGATATAGTTCTCATTAAGGTGGTAGATCCATTAATGAGAATCAAGATTCTAGTATAAATTGACTGAGAGATAAAAGACAAAAATCTCCTGATATTGTGTAGTATTTTTAGTATTTTGGGAGCAAGTTTAACAGTTGAGAAGACCAAAGCATCAAATGTAGAAAAGTTGAGATATGAGACATCATACTGAGCTTGGTCATTAAATGCTTTGGAAGCCTGGGGATTGGTGATGCTTGAATAGCCTTTGTGACCATAGTGAATAACTGTAATATCTTTAGGTAAAATCTGCTTGGTAATAGTGAAAGTAAAATTCTTTGCATTAACTTAAAAATGAATGGTGAGATTGCAGTGGTCCCCCAGCCTTTCATTCGAGATGGATTTTGAATTTGGGGATTGAAAAGATTTTGTACATAGCCCAGTCATCAGGAAATAGTTCTGCTGCAAACTTTTGCTGAATATATATATATCAGTGATTGCTTCAAGTATATAGAAGGTGGACATCTTAAGGACAAATGTGGAAATCAGATCTAACCTTGCCACATTAGAAGTTCATGGTGCATCATTAAAGTACCCATTTGATAAAATACCCATCAGCTTTTCTGATGGGTATTTTATCAAATTCAAAATGAATTAAAGGCACGCTTGATCACCTTTGTCAAACCTACATATGAATTTAAGCCAGTTTTCAAGGTGAGCTAGATTGCAGTAGGCAAAATCGTCCTCAAACTGTGGGTTTCTCTTTTTTGTTTTTTAACTTCAACACAGCCCTGTCAGCATTATATCTAGATATGCTATATTGGGTGGAAAGTTCTCTTTGTGCTTTCCTAAATAATTTCTGCATTCTTTTAAATGTCTGAAACAGCTCAGTATCCCACCACAGCTAAGTAGAAATTCTAGAGAATCAGCTGGCTGACATCTTAACAATACAGCCAAGCCATTTTGTGAAAATTTGACCACTTTGATTGGTGCATCTGAGAGTTGAAGTCATGGAAAAGTTGCATTATTTCTAAGGACAGTGGGATGTTGATGAATTTAGGGGAGCAGGTAACTTTTCAGTAAATGTTATTTTGTTACATTTGTTATGGGAATTGTAGTTTGTATTTCCAGAAAGTCAAATGCAGCTTCACATTCAAATTTCACTCAGATAATAAACTCAGTATAGTTTTCCAAATCAGAAGAAGGGATAAAGTAAAATTCACATATATGACATTATACTGTTTTTTGGAAACATTCCACAGCTGAGGCTTCATAAATGTTGGCAGCAGAGATATCATAATTTGCATGTAACCAGCATATTCAGGTAAAATTAGCTCTTTACATCCTTAAGAAGTTTTATTAAAACAGACTCTGTCAAAGGTATGCTGTAAATTTGAGCTCATCTGTTTATTTTTAAAGCTCCAAACATTTTGTGTGAAGAAGTGAAGGTTAATAAAGTTTATACAGGGAATTGTAATTAGGTTGTTTACCTTGGAAGGACCTGAACATATCTGATATGGTAATTGATTTTGAATGTTGGCCAATTTTCTTTTATGTCATTCTGATATTATTACTGGAATCAGAGCAAGAACACTGTGCTATGTTTCATCTTCAGACAAGGTACATTTCCTCACAGAAAGTGACCATTTCAATTTCCTTATATTTCCAATGGAGGTACCATGGTAGTTGTTTTGTGGTTTATGTGGTTTCACAACTGTGGCATTGGTGATAATGGTGATTAGATGTGATGCTTTGTTCTTGTTCTATAGTCATATCAGCATTTCCATATGGTAGCTAACCATGATGTCATAATGGAAATAGCCCCAAATTTACCAGAACTGAAAAGTTCATATTCCAGCACATTAGTGTCATTTCAGGAGGTAACAAAGTTTATAAAAATTAATAAGCAAATAAAAATTCATTCAACAACACACATATACAAGGCTACTGTGTGCTAAGGAATGCAACACTGCTTACGCCATAATTATTCAGGATATATTAGTTTCTATTACTATCATGATATGTTGTTTAATTTAACCAGTACTCGTTGGGTCAGATTCAAAAAGTACTGAAGAATATATTCATTATATGTAAATAACTCAACTGAATTACCAATGATAAAGCATTTAAAGGTAATAATTATACCATACAAAACTAAATCCTTTTTAGTTATGTACAGTGAAGAATGTGTAATTAAACTGTTCAAGAACAATGTAATTTTAATTGCTTATTATAAATACGAATTTGGCAGTCATGTTTCTAAGAATAATTTTTATTTTCCCAGGCGATATGGGCAGCAATTAAATGCTGGAATGGGAGTAGTCATTCAAGAAATGATTCCATCTGAAATTGCTGGAGTTATGTTTACTTGTGATCCTCTGACTGGAAATCCAGGCCATATCAGTATCACTGCAAATTATGGGTTAGGAGAAGTAAGTCTCTGCACTATTTTTCATTTAATAGTAAAGGAGGGAAAAAAACAGAGCAGAAGAAGAAGGCTGTTTTTATATGCCACATAACTATTTAAAGCAATATATTGTAAAAATGTGTAATATGCAAAATACTGGTTATATTTCAAGTTAACTACAATAGCTTTAAGTGAAAATTATAAATGATTTTATACTTGTATTGTAGTTTAAGAAGTAATGCTATAAATGAACATAAAAAAAAATAATGCAGACCCTTCTGGCTGCTTTGGTCATATGTCTCAAGCAAAAAAAAATTAATGCAAACCCTTCTGGCTGCTCTGTCTCTGAAGCCTTTTATTATACAAAAATATGCAGTAGAAAGTATCTTTCAGCTTTATGTTGTAGGAAAATATATAAAAAGTGAATTAATCAGATGATTATTATATATTTAAATACCCATCTGTTTAGTTTAATTGTGTATGATATCCATGTTCTCACTTACAGAAAAATTTTTCATATATGTTCCAAAAAAAAAATTAATAATAACTACTTTTACCTTTATAACACTGATAACATCACAACTTCTCTTTGGCAAAGAATTGACTGAAGTTTTTATGGGAAACCAAAACAAATTTAGAAAGATTTGTGTAGATTTTCCATAAAAACTTAAACCTCTTCTCAAAATCCTTGAATCCAAGGACTTGAACTACTTAGATCGTGATTTTGACAGCTTACGATCAATAGTTGAATAAATTTTTTTTTGTTGGGTTGAGATCCATTGATGGAGCCAACTTCTTCAGATACATAATTTTATGATTTTAAACCAATTAATAACTTTGTGAATTAATATGTTGACTTGTTGAAGCTGTCAATTGCTGGGGGTTTTCTCTTTGACTTATGGCAGTCAAGGATGGCAAAATGTTTTAAACCTATTTTGCAGTGTGTATGTATATATTTTGTTTTATGTGCATAGGCCCTGAGAGTACAATATATATATATATATGTTTTAAAAGTAATTTCAAATAACCCTTCAAAGGACATTACAAATATTCTAGTAACTGCTGCCATTCCTTACCTGCATTTCTAATTGTAAATTACACAGTTTATAATGGATGCTAACACAAAATAGATTTATTTTGTGTTAGCATCTCTTCTTTTTTTTTACCAGGAGATAGTGCCACTGTTGTCTGATTTTGGCTTACAAAAACTGAGATTTTTTGGTATTTGGATTGGAAGTTGAAAATTGAATCAAGTAATGCATAAATAGATGTAGATGATAGTTTTACTTCAGAAAAAGAAATAACAAGTTTTTGAGAATTTTTTCACATCCTTCTGTGATTTTTTAAAAATTATTTTGCAATTTGTTTTTTTATTCTGATTTGATTTTCGAAAAAATTTCACTCTAATATTGGGAAACTAAGCCATAACAAGAAAAATTAATATTTAAAAAGCATTCATGTGTACAAAGTTTTCATTTTTATAAAATTTCAAAAATTTTCTAAAAAAATTTAAAAAAGAAACTCACTCCTCAGAGCTCACATAGTGCTTAAAAAACTAACACATGAAAAGGTTAATAATATCAGTATTGTCATGCGTGTTTAGGCCCTGTGTAATTTCAAAATGAATCAGGGTATTTGTATCTGACCAAAATATAACATATTTGTAAAAGTAAAAGATATTTCAGTATCTGTGAAAATAGTGTGAAATTTCTGTGTTAAATTGTTTACCTATCTATACATACCAATTAGTATTATAAATACTTATATATACTATATTAGTATTATATATACTATATTTCACTCTAATATTGGGAAACTAAACCATAACAAGAAAAATTAATATTTAAAAAGCATTCATGTGTACAAAGTGTACCAATTAGCATTATTTTATATATATATATATATATATATATATATATATATATATACCATATTTTTCAGCATAATAGTATAATAAATATTTGTTATAAGTAAAGGAGATTTAAATGCCATTGAGAATGACTTTAAATGTTTATAACAAAAAGTATTTATTCATTGTTTCATACATTCCTGACTAATACCAATATATCAATCAGTATTATTTTATAGAAATATATCAATACTTTGAACATATCTCTTTGATACATATTTGTATTAAAAAAGGATATTTAAATGCTGTTGAGAGTATCTTAAAATTTCTGTAATAAGTAATTGTTAATTTATCAAATACATATCATGTAATTTTATTTTTAAAGCTGTTATTTTCAGTGAACAGATAAGCATCATAATGACTGTAATATCATGTAATATGATATTGCAATATTGTGATTGCAGTGTTCATAGTAATAGTAATTGTGGCAAGTGATGCAAGAAAACAAGCGTATGAGCTTATGTAGCATCAGCCAAATGATACATTATATAAAAGTTAAGGGAGGATGTTATATAAAGTGATGAACTTTTTATATATGTTAAAGATAGGCTAAAGAGGGTTTGTTATGCTACACATAGCATGATGTACACGACTCCTTAATGTAATGTGGTGTCAGCAGTGCCCCCACCACCACCACATACTCACTACTTGAACTCTTTCCAGTCACAGCTGACAGAGTGATGAAGAGGGCATGAAAGCATAAAAGTATGTAGGTACCTGATTTATTAAGTCAGTGAAAAACAGTTTGATGTGCTGCTAGTAAAATTATAGTTTAGCTGTAGTTATAGAAGATTTTGTGTGTGCATCTGTTACCAAAATAAGGTTTTTTAAGTGTTTCAGAAAATAACCTATTGCAATGTGTGATCATAATTTATTTTAAAACTAATCATAACATTGCAAATCAGGAAAAAAAAAAAAAAAAAAATTCAAACTTATGATACTGTGCAATGTTATAAGTATGTTGTGCAGGGTGGTATGTGAAAATCAGTACTTGGGTTACAAATAAATAAAAAATATTTAAAAAAATAATAAAAACTCTATTTTAAGGTAATTGTAAAACAGAGCCTTACTTTGACCAGGAAAAAAATTTCAGTGAAAAATGATAGACTGCCTGCATTGTGTTTATTTTTGACTTTGCATTCCAAAATTTCACTGAGGGAGATCAGTGTAAACCATCATTTTGCTTTCAATTTATTATTGTGTACATCACTGTGTATTCATTTTATGCTTTATACTGCATTATTATTTTATGCATTAAACATAACAAATGTTAGTCAAAGGCAAAACAGTTTATATAGGCCAGCCGATAGATAGTTTGCAAGAACAAACCTATTGCTAACTCTCTATTTGGTATCAAGATCACCTTTTGTATAATCTTTCTACCTCTATGCTTCCAGATAGTAACTGGAGGGAATCCATATAGTGGGTATGTGGGAAACACTGTCATCAAGGAGCCAAGTATATCTTTGCTGTGTGTACACCAGAAGTTTGTTCCATAATATATCCCCCTACTACTTTTACCTTATCCAGTCAGTGTATTGTGAATAAAAAAATTGATAGAACAAACCTCCACCTACAATTTGCATAACCCCACTTACTGTTTCTGAGAGAATCTCAGTTATTGGTTTTCTTAACCACCATTCATCTCAGTTGCCCTATTATTCACTCTGTGATTTCTTTTGCTTCAGAGGTTGTGCTTGTGAATATGTCCACTTTGATGTTCGTTGTCAGAGACTACCTAATCTGGAATCTCCTCTTTTTTGATCCCATCTGGCTTAAAATCTCTTACTCCATTCTTTCAAATTCATCTGTTGCCATGATCATTCTCTCAACTCTACAAATCACTGAACTTTTTTACTGGGTTTAAAAAAAATTAACTTGGAGAGAGCCACATTCCAAACAAACCCCTTCTGTGTTTCTTTGAAATGTGGCTTTCTCCAATCTGACTTTCCCAACAGTTTGCATTAGAATTAGCATTTGTAGAGGCATACGATGCAAGAAAGAAAACTTATACAGCATCAACCAAAATAAAAATAAAAATCTTCCCATTTCACCCATCCAGTCACTCCAAATGTTTGTTTAGTTCGGCCTTGAATTTATTTAAGCTGTCAACTTCTACAATGAAAGTTGGAAGTTTGTTCCCGCAATCAACCACCTGCTGGCTAAAGACAAATTTCTGCACATCTATTCTACAACTGTCTTTCCTCAATTTAAATTTATGTCACCTCAGGTGATTAATCTGGACAAGAGGGAGAATCCCATCAGCATTGAGCTTGCTCAAACCATTCAAGACCTTATACGCCTCAATCAGATCATCTTGCAGGTGCCTAGTCTCTAGACACTGGAATTTGCAGAACTTAAAGCCTTTCTTTGTAAGAGCAACTCTTTATTCCATTCACCAATCTTGTTACCCTTCTCTGTACTCATTCCAGCAGCTCTACATTCTTCCTGAAATGAGGCCTCCAGACCTATATGCAGTACTCAAGATGTGGCCTGACCATTGCCTTATACAAGAATATAATTACCTCCTTATCCCTGCTAGAAAAATTCCTGTATATCATTGGCAAGGCACCATGAGCTACTCTTGCAGACTGTCTGCACTGCTCAGTAAACTTAATATCTGACCATTTCATTCTCTATCACCCCGAGTATAGTACCACACAGTTTATATGTTACTCTGGGGTAAAAAAAGTGCAGCCATTATCAACCCACTTCAGGATGGAAGCCTCCTCAACTTTTCATGCTGAGGGAAATGGACCATAATCTGCCACGCTGGTCCAGTGCGGGTTGGCAGATCGACCATATTCAGCAGTCAGGGGCTTGAACCACCGTCTACTCAAAGAGCGTGTGTACTGCACTCCCACTCGGCTACGGAGGCCGTCATCTGGGGTTACTGCTACCAATTTACAGTACTTTACATTTGTCAATATTAAACTTAGTTGCCACCTGTCAGCACATCTGCTCAATTTTTCCAGGTCCTATTGGAGTAGTGTACTATCATTACTGTCATTAACAATCCTGCCAACCTTCATATTGTCTGTAAACTTAGACATTAACCCTGATATACCTTCATCAGTATCATTGATAAATACAGAAAACAACAATGGGCCCAACACCATACTCTGGGGAAATCCACTAATAACATTAATCACCATGAAGAGCAGTATCCATTGATTACCACCCTCTGTCTTCTCCCACTCAGATCTTCCCTTTAGCCATAGCAAAAATTTGCCCTTAATTCCAAACTGCTCCAACTTGTACAGTAGTCTTCCATGTGCTACAGTATCAAAAGCTTTCCTAAAATCCAAGTATATGATATTAAAATTATTTTTTGCATCCAGTTCTTTCGTGACCATGACATAGTATCCAATCAGATTGGTCAGGCAAGACTCCCCCTTAACAAACCGTGCTGTGTCTGAACTATAACTGCAGTCTTGTCTAGATGATTCTGCAGTGCTTCTTTAACCAGTGTCCCCATTAATTTCCCCAAAGAGAAGTTATACTAACAGGTCTGTAATTACTTGTGTAACCCATTGGGACCTCCCCTGTCCAAGGAAACTCTCATAATTAAGGCTATGGGTTTGCTTACTTCCTTTGCTGCATCTAATATAACTAGATAGATCCCATCCACCCCAGGTGCCTTTCTTATGTTTAACTTCAACAATTTCTCCTCCACTTTGCTCTCAGTTATTAAATTCCCAGTTCTCAGTTAAGTAAATTACCTTAGTGATTTTAATGTTTACAACTTCAGCTGGCTTCAGTTTTCTATTTACACAGACCCAGCTTGTCAAGATATTGAGGCTTCAGTTAGTAATGACCTTACACAACTTGTTTGTTTACCTAACAGAATATCAAAAAAATCCTAACCCCACACTCAGCACCTATGATCTTTTCATCACAAGTAACCCTTTAACATACTTGATCGATATTAGTGATCCTCTCATAGCATTCTCAGTCTCGTATTATTTTTCATCACAAAAATGTACGAAGGAATTATCTGAATGATTTCTGTTCCTCTTTTGTTGGTCAGATTACTCTAAAATCCCATCCTATATCTAAACCTTGGTTTTCCCATAAATAAGCTAAGGCTCTTCAAAATAAGAACCTAACATATCAAAATTGGCTTGTATCCAAATCTTCAGCTTTATCTTCTGCATATACTTCATCATCATGGATTCTTTCAGTCTCTATGACTGGTTGGTAGCACTGATGACTTTTTTCCACATCTCTCAGTTGAGTGCCAGCTTCTTCAAGTCCTGGTATGATCTTGTTGTTCTATCCCTTTGCAGTTGCTTTATGAAATTGTTTCTGGGTTGCCCTCTGGGTCTAGTTCCATTAATCTTTCCTTCTTTAATCAGGCTTAACATTTCACTGTGTCTTAGGTTATGTCTAAACCACCTTCCTCTTTGCTCCTTGATTACGTTTATCATTTTTCGTTTTTCTCTTAACTCTTCTAAAACTTCTTCGTTGGTATTTTTTTTGATCCAGCTTATTTTCTTGAATTTTCTCCAGCACCACATCTCAAATGCTTCAATTCTCGGTCCGTCTCGTTTGTTTATTGTCCAGGTTTCTGATGCATATAGGGCCATGTTCCAAACATAGGATTTTAGAATTCTTTTCCTTATATGCTCATTCAAATACTTTGTTGTCAGAATTTTTTGTTTTTCCTTGAAAGCTTGTTTTGCTTGCCCAAATCTTGCTTTTATTTCGTTGGTGCATCTGACACCTTGGCTCAGCATTTGTCCTAAATATTTAAATTTTGCTACTTGTTCAATATTATTGTTTCCTATTTTGATGTTCATAGCTTTGGGGTCCTTTGAGAATGTCATGCACTTCGTTTTGTTCATGTTAATTTTCATACCATAAGCCTCTGCTGTATGGTTGATCAGCTTTAACATCTCGATCAGGTCACTCCTTCTGGTTACTACAATTGCTTGATTATCCGCAAATTTTATTGCTTTTATTTGTTTGCCATTTATGGTCACTCCTAAATTGCTGTTTCCAAGGGCTTCTGCCATCATTTCCTCCGCATAGAGGTTAAATAGGCCTGGTGATAGTAGGCAGCCTTGTCGTACTCTTTTTTTCTATTTTTGTTGGGTCTGTTTCCAAGTTATCAATGTATACTATGGCTTTCTGGTCTTTGTACAATTTTTTTATTAAGTTTAGTATGTTTTCATCCAGGATTTTTTCCAGGATTGAGTAGAATTTTGGCCATTGTATTCTATCGAAGGCTTTCTCGTAATCAATGAAGCAGATGTAAAGATTTTTTCCTAGGTCAATAAATCTCTCTCTCCCATGAGCCTTAGGGCTGTGATGGCATCTCTTGTGCCCCTATCTTTCCTGAAACCAAATTGGTTGGGTGCTAAATATCTGTTAATTTTGTCACTGATTCTCTGTTTTATTATTTTTAGTAGTATTTTGGATACATGTGGGATAAGGCTGATAGTCCGGTGTTGGCTGCATTCCTTGCTATTGTGCTTTTTGGGGAATGGGATCATAACTGCTGTTCAATGATCTTCAGGCCATGAACCTTCTTTGTACATCTGGTTTGTTAAGGTGAAAATACATTCATGTAGCTCATCAACACCCTCTTTAATGAGCTCAATGGGCAAGGAGTCAATTCCTGCTGCTTTTCCATTAGGCACTGCTTTTAGTGCCGCTTCAAATTCTTCTTTGGTTATTGGCAGGTCTTCCGTGTTGTCTTCTGAGCCACTCCTTTTGATTTCTATTTCTTGTTGGTGGTCTTTTTAGTGGAGTTCGGTGATATATTCTTTCCATCTTGTTTTTATTTCTTCAGCTTCTGTCAAAAGTTGACCACATTTGTTGTTTATAGTGCTGGATCTTATTCCCTTCTTCCTTGTGAAGTGTCTAATTTCATTGAAAGCTAGATCTGATCTGCCTTTTTTATCTAGATCTTCAATGAATCTGCATCTCTCGCTCCACCATGTTTCCCTTGCTTGCCTACACTCTCTTTGTAGTTCATTCCTTAATTTCTTATATTTTGCTACACCTTCAGTATTGTTGGTTTTCCATTTCATTTTTTCCTCTACTTTTGTCCATATTTCTTGTGAGATCCAGGGTTTCCTCGCTTCTGTTCCTTTGAAGCCTACAATTCCTGTTGTTGCTCTGGTGATGGTTTCTTTAATAAACTTCCATTTTTCTTCTACTGATTCATTAAGGTTTTTTTGTACTGCTTTGCCTATTGTGTCTTTGAATTTTTGCTCTGCTTCTTCTTTTCTTAATAATTCTAAATTCCACTTCTTCCTGTTGCTCCTTTTCTTTAGTGTTTTAAATTTTAGTCTGCTCTTTAACATTACAAGATTGTGATCACTATCTGCATCTGCACCTGGGTAAGCTGTGGACTTTCTGACTTGTTTCGATATCTTTCTTTTACTAGGATATAATCTAGCTGATATCTATTTGAGTCTCCTGGGCTCTTCCATGTATACCTTCTTCTTTTGGGAACTTGGTACCATGTATTTGTGATGATGAGTTTCTCTTGTCTGCAGAAATCTACAAGGTGCTGCCCTCGTTCATTTCGGTTTCCCAGTCCGTAATTTCCAGTGTGATCTTGTCCTCTCTTTCTTCTCCTACACCGCATTCCAATCTCCCATGATTACCACATTGAGGTTTGATGGTGTGTCTTTGAGTACTTCCTCCAGTTGTTCGTAGATGTCTTCTACTTCCTGTTCCTCGTGGTTTGACATTGGCATAGACTTGGACGATCAGCATGTCTGTTGGTACTGCTGTTATTATTCTTGTACCTATGACTCGTATGTCTGTTATTTCTTTTCCGATTTTTCTTTCCATAATTAGTGCTACACCTCCTTGTCCGTTTGTGGCGTTAGAGTGAATTACTCTGAATTCATCACTCCAGAAGTCTCCTTCTTTCCATATGACCTCGCTTAATCCTAAAATCTTGAGTTGGTATCATCTCATTTCTTTTTTAATGCATTCCAACTTTCCTGTCTGGAGCAGAGTTCTGATGTTCCATGTTCCAAGGTTCGTGTAAGGATTTCGTTGGTTGATGGCCTGAGAAGCCTTACATCTTCTCCTGCCGGACACAACACCTGGTTCTTGACTGACCAAGGTCTCGTTGAAATTCACCCACTGAAGAAATGTGTGGAAAATTCATGAGTGCTAAAACATGGGATAAATAATGTGGTAGTTTCCCATTGCTCTCCACATCACAGTAGCAGAACCAAAGTCTTGAGTATGCCAAGGGTGCTTCTGCAAGTTCATTCTGAAACCGAGTCCATTTTCTGCCTTCAGGTGATGATGAGGGGTACCGCTGCCCTCCCTCATGGTTGGTTGTGCTTTGGTTAAGGTGGCGGCATAGGCTCGCCACAGTCCCAGCACCGTCGTAGAGTTTGTGTGGCATTTTGTAGGGACAACTTACCAGGTTTGTCCCACCACGTTCTGATAGTAGCTGGCGCTGCTTGTCCGGGGCCACCAAAGTAGCTAGCCTCCATATCTGAAAGCCATCCCCCTATCCGCAACCTGAGGACCCGTCCGGTGGCATGCAGCTCTGCCCCTGAGAATTAACCCAGAACCAGATATACTACAGTTATTAATCAATCTAAACTGATTTTAAACAGTTTTTTAAAGCATTTGTAACAAGAAGCACAACTTGCTTCTTGTTCAAATGGTCATTGTAAATTCTGGTTTCTTGCCAAACTGTTGTCTCAGCTTTTGTCCCCTCTGTACTCCCACTGCTGTTACAACTTGATTATTATATTGCATTTTCTGCTAAAGATAACGTCTACTTTTGTACTTTTGTTCTAACTCTTGTACATCTGATGCACCTCCTCCCATACCCCCCCGCCGACCGGGCTAGCCGAGTGGGTAAAGTACCTGCCCGGCAACCCAAAGGTTGCGGGTTCGATTCCCGCCTCGGGCTTGGATCAAAGTACTGCAAAAAACCTTGGGAGGTGCAATATGGCCACAGAAGCCGATGCGCCAACAACTACCAAATCAACCTCCCATACCCAGTGCACTTCACTTAATGCCTCCCTTGGTTTTCCAGCAGAAGGATTTTAGAAGAATTCTAACAGTCTTAATACTAAGAAAGCTCCAGATCCTAATGAATTTTTCCACTTATTCTCTAAATCTGTGCAAAAAATGACAGAACAGTAGCTTGTTCCTCTTCTGTCATTTTTTGCCAATTGCCCTACTCCACCCACTTGTAATATTGTTCCCACACCTGGATTGTGCACCCAAAACCTCTCTCAAGCTTCTGGATGCCATTTAAAAGAAGGCAGTCAGATTAATATGACTCATTTCATACAAAGCCTCTACTCTCTGTCTCATGCACATTTGGTTTCTGCTGCATGCCTTTTCTATAGATACTTCCACAGGCACTCTTCTTCTAAATTGGCATCTGTAATGCACTGCTCTTTTCTAAACCAGTCCACACATGTGCCTTAACCAGTTGTGATCCATTCACTGTCCAACTCAAAACTCACAGAACTAACTTTTTATCTTCCTGACTTATATCTTCTATTTTCTGGAGCAACCTTCCTTCACACATATTTCCCAAGAATTACAATCTACAGAAATTCAAATCTGATGTCAGCAAACATCTTCTGACCTCAAACCCTTTAACTTGCACATAGTACTATAGGTTTGAATACCTTTCATATTTGAAGTTTTCGTTTAAAAAAAAAAAAAGGAGAAGTGCAGAATTCTAAATTATTTCTTGTCAATATTCCAACAATATTTACAAGTTGGTGCACCTATGTATAAAGTGCACCAACAAGTACACTTTTATTTCAAAAAATTATTTAAAATATATGGCCTTGCAAGAATCAAATTAAAAGAATCACTGAGAAATTAGTATCAGCATCAATCTCCCATTAATAAAATGACTAACAAGTTTAAAGAAAAAGTTCAAATCCATGTAAAAAATGAGCACTCTTTGTCAGGTTAACTGTTGCATAAACCAGCATCTTATTAAAATCAAAATTAAATAAAAACTAAAATAATTAAGTATGTATATGATTTTAATTTTGTATTTGAAATTTTTTGTTTCCTTGGCACATTTTGTGCATGCTTATTTTCTGATCAATTGCTTCTTATTAGATACTTCTTTTCTAATATATTATTAGCAGTCTTTTTTTATTCTTTCTTTTTTTTTTTCTAGTCTGTAGTGTCAGCAAAAGCAGAACCAGATACTCTGATACTAAAAAGATCACTCACTGACATTTTGACCTTTCAGTGTAGTACTGTTGGTACAAAGGTCATTAAGATTAAAATGGCAGGTGAGATATTACATGATTTATTCATTTAAATATTTGTCTTCATTAAAAATTTTGTGTATATCATCTCTGTCTTACTGCAGTCATAGCTATTGTATTCATTCTTTGCAGAAAGTGGCGGGATTGAAGAAGAACAAATATCAGAACAAAATCAACAGTACTATTGTCTAACAGAGGCTGAATCTGTACAACTAGGTAATATTGGTATTATGGTGAGCATGCTTATTTTATTTATGAGTTCATATTCTAATAAAAATAAAAAAAACTTTAGAAAAGGTATCAAGTTTGTATCTTAGTATTAGACTAGCCATCATACAGCACCCAGCATCATTAAATGCCCATCATCCATTTCCTCTCTGAAGCTTCCCAAACTCTCAAGTTCATTGACCCTGGTAGGTGATTTATTCCAGCAGTTAACCACTTGTAGGCTAGTGTTAACTTCCTGAGATCATTTTTTTCTAATGAGTGTATTCTTCCCTCATTCATTTTGCTCCTCTCCTAAAGAGCTTATATGCTTAAACAGCTTTCCCCCTTTCTCATTCTCTGTTCTCAGGTTTTTTTTGTTTTTTTTTAATGTGCCTTCCAGACCTGAATATAATATTCCACTTGAAGTCTCATAACGATTGTATATATCCTACAGAAATATAACCTACCTATCTTGTTTTCTGCATGCAGAAGTTAGATAAATCATTTTGTACCTTGCTAGTTACCTATTTATACTGCATGGAGAATTTTTCATGTTTGTCTCTCCCCCTTCCCAAATTCATCTCTTTATTGAGCACTTTTAACTTCTCTTCTCCTAATGTAAAATCTGCTCTTGGATTATTATTCCACATTTAGCAGCATTAAATGATAATTGCCATTTGGTCGACTATCTTTGTAGCCATTTTAGATTACTCTGAAAATGTATGACCTGGCTGTGGTCATTCATCAACCTTCTGATCTTCATATCATCTGAAAAAAATTTTTGACAGTGCATCCTCTATTCCCTCAGTCAGTCTTGTATAAGAAAGTTATAAACTGGAGAGGCCCTAGCATTTATCCCTGATGGACCCATCTTGTGGCTCTAGTCCCCTCTGGAGAATGTCCATTTATAACGCTCCTGTCCCCTGCCTTAATCCACCATCCACTTACCTTAACCGGACCATCCCTTAATCCACCTGGAGATCATAATAGTAGTTGTAACTAGCTCCAGTTTAAACAGTATCCATTAATGAGGGACCATGTTAAATGCTTTACTAACATCTTGGTATATAATGTTCAAGTTGTCTCTTACATCCAACTACTTTTTAATGATATCATAGTAATTTTTATCATGATAAATAAGCATAATTTCTCCTTTACAAATCCATATTGCAATCACTTTAAGACAGTGGTACCCAAACCTTTTTGGCCACTTTATTCTATAAACTCATACCCAGTGTCCCATACCCTATCCTATATATATATATTTTTTTTTTTTTTTATCTTTGGCAATGATCAAAAAATTTCATCAGTTGATATGGTTAATAGAAGTTACTAAAATGAAATTTTTTATCCAATTATTAATTTCTCTTATTGAGGACATTTAGAATAGACCGACTGAAGTATCTGCTCTTGCACAAAGGAAGATAATAACACAATAAGATTCAAAACAGTAACAATTAATTGCACATTTATTCACAATCCAATTAAAACTTTATAGTTTAATTAATTAAACAAAATTGATGAACATGATCCAGCAATACCAGCTTTTCAAAGTCTGATAGTCATTTAGCAAGAGTCTTATGCCAACCGGACTAGCCAGGTGGGTAAAGTGCCTGGCAAACCAAAGGTCACAGGTTCGAATCCCGCCTCAGGCTTGGATCAGAGTAAAATGCAAAAACTTTGGGAGGTGCATTATGGCCACAGAAGCCGATGTGCCAAAAAACTAACAAAAAAAAAAGAAAAAAAGTCTTATATACCACATTTAGTAACTACTTCACTGTTCAACAAATTCTTAATACGGTGGATGGACTTGATGAAGTCATACCAATTTCTCAATGTCTGATTTAAAGTTACTTAGCAGGAGTTTTAAATCACAAATCACCATCTTTAATCTGGAGTTGATTTCTTTGCTTGGAGAGAAGTTGGATTACTACACTAAAACCACGTTCCACCAAATATTATGTTGGAAATGCAACAAGGAGCTTCTTAACCACTGTCCATAGTGCGAGATAGCAATCAGAAATTTCCTTCAGTAACCAAAACTCTTGGTATGATTTCTTAACCTTTGGTGTCATTTTGTACTCAATTAATTCTTCTTCCGCTACCCCAACTTTCTCAATATCTGAAAATGGATTTATCATCCAATCTGGAATTTCCATCAAAAGAAGATCCTCTGGTCGCCAAGACATATATTTATGTAGCATATCCAGGTCACAAAAAACTTGCAGATCATCATCTTGTATACCATCTTTCTCTTCTAACTCAGCCAGGCTCAGAAATTGGTATAGCTCATTATGGGTTATATTGCTCTTGAATAGAGTTAACTTTGAAATGAACATAGAGATGGTAGATTTGGCTTTAATAAGATTGACCTCATTTCCTTGTAGTTGTAAATTCATTGCATTTAACTTTGCAAATAGTTCTGATAATTAAGCAATGTCATGCCTGTTCTCTTTCATTTCTTCACTGAGCAAAGCATTTGCATTTTCAAAACACTCCGCAACAGTGTCAAAAAGTGTCAACAGTGTCAAAAAAGTTGTAAAAGTGTCTCGCACAGTTGCCTTTTGTTAGCCAATGAAAATATTGAAAAAAATTTGAATATTTACTAATTATCATTATTAAATATTCAAAATCTTCATCCTCTGATCTGTTTTGGGAGCTCAGTGCTGAGGAGCACTGAGCTCCCAAAACAGTTGGTCATTGAGAGAATGGGCTTTAATTTTATTCACTGCAATAATGACAGAGTGTAATGACTTGTGTAGGCAATCACTGAGGTTTTTTTGTAACCAGACATTGATGAATGACACAATGAATTGTAAAGACATTTGGCAATGTTTTTTTGCCAAAAAAAAGAACTGCTTGAAGAACTGCGCAACAATGCAAAATATTGACTTCCCTTTAGTATCTGTTTTTAGCTGCCTTTCAAATAACATCTCTTGAGCCAAACTTTCATCTTTTATAAAGCACACATAAGCGACAATCAAAGATGCATTGCCTGCCACTCATCCAGCTATCATGCAAATTCTGTTGTCCTTAGTATGCTGTACAGTGTATCCACATTCTCAGCCATTTCATTATGCATCTTCACACTGAATTGTTGCTGAGAGGAATCACTTTAATTATATCATATAATTATGATAACTTATGCAAAACAGTACTCAGAACCTCACTAACGGCTGGTTGGCTGGTATTGGTAAGTTCTTCACCAATTGTATGTGGCTTTCCCTACTTAGCAGTCACATGCTGCACACAAACCATCTGTATTTTGTTGTGAAGCATTGCAAAACATGCTTGACCACATTGACCACTTTTGAAATTTGTCACACAGTGATTGAAAAGAAATTAAGTTCTTGTCTGCCATGTCAGGATATGCCTTCTTCAAATGTTTCAGTTAGCCTGGAAGGCTTCATAGCCTCATTAGAAAATGACCTTTTCACATATTAGGCACATTGGCAGCTGCTGGTTTATTGGTGCTGGTGTAAATTCATACTTCAAAAATTCAAACTATATTGTCTACATTTCTTCTTTGATTTTTTTCTGCATCTGCCTATTTCTGTTCCGAAACAAAGAATTTAATGATTAAATTTTAATGAAATTATGTAGAATATGTGCATATGCATCATTAGCAGCACCAAAACTTAAAAGTAAATAAATGCTTATGATAATCAGTATATGAAATGTGTATAAAATACAAACAAATGAAAAGGCATTGGTATAGGATGGTAATAGAATCATACTGGCCTCAGGGAGCAATATTGCCCACTTTGAGGACTAGTGCTTTAGGATTTTATTCCTTTCAAAGTGAACCTGTAATGCATCCTTTATCATAGATTCCATAATTTTCATCACCATAGAAATCAAAGTTCGAGGCCTGTAGCTGCCCATTTCCTCTAAAATTTCACCCTTGTGGATTGGAAAGATTGACACTTCTCCAGTTTAGGCAGACTACCACTAATCTAAATGAAGAGCTCACAATTAATCCTAACATTTCAATATACTCATTTGCTGCCTCCTTTGTATAACTGGGTGTATACCATCTACACAACTAGCCCTACCTTCCAACAGATTCTTTTCATTCAACCTGGAGCCTAAGGGCTGTGCTGATCCTTTGGTAGCTCATAGCACATTTGGATATTGTATTAGAGCTTTGTTCTTTGTATGGAATCCTGTTCCAAGGTTATTGAAAAGGAGATCCACTACTACATGGTGTCTTGGTAAGAGAACGGCTAATATCCATTTTTTTTTTTTTTTTATAATAATTTTTTCCCATTTTGTTTTGGTAAGAGATTGCTATTTTTCATTGCCTTCAAGCTTTGCAAGATATACAAATAAAATTATTCCTGACAGTTTACTCTTATTATGGCCATTGTGATCATTTTCATTTGAATATTGTAATGAAACCATTTTGACTTCTTGTCATATTAAAGTCATGAAAAACTTCTAGAAGAAATTCAGTAGTTGAATGATTAAAATCAGTAATTACAAATGAATAATTATAATTACATTACAGGTGAGTTGTTATGGATTATCATGTGCCTTCAAACTGATTAGAAGAAGGAATGTGAAGAATAGTAGTGGCTGAATATACATCTTTACAGTACATTTTTCTTTTATATTTTGAGTATCCCAGTGTTTTTTAAATCATCTCAGAAAGTTTTATGTATATAAAATTCTGCAATTAGAATTTGCCCATATGTGAAATTATGAATTAGGCATCTTCCAACAATTTTTCCAATTTTCTTTTTCTTACATATCATGAACCATCTAAGAACACAGATTTTTTGGTATTCTATACTTTTTTCACTTTTAGTTAAAATGGTTGAGGTAAAGTAATTTTTTGGAAGTTTGGAAGTAACAGACACACAAACACACACGTATACAGTAATTCACAACAGCAGATTAAATAACTATTGCTTATATTTTTTATTTAATTTTGATTTTCTAAATAACAGATAGAAAAAGCTTTTGGCTCTGCACGTGACATTGAATGGGCAAAGGTTGGAAATGATTTTTATATCTTGCAGGTAGGTGTAAAAATTTTACTCAACTTTATTTCTGTATGCATTTTCTCAATTTATAATTATGAAATTGTGGTATTAATAATTATGGATAAGACTACACCTATGAAAATATCCAGAGTAGTATTAGTATTAGACATATGGTGCAAGGATGTCCCAGCCTTTTTCTGTACCTGCCAAAAAAAAAAATAATAAATAAATAAATAAAAACTACCCATGTGTTTCAGTGTTTCACATACAGAAATGTGTCAGTTCAGCTGAGCTCTGAATTTTCCCCAAGCTGCCAGCCTCAACTGCTTAAAACCTATTCCAGTAATTAACAACCAACTGGTAAAAAAAAAAAAAAAACCTAGCAAATCCCTCAAGTCTAGAGTTATTCCCAAGACATTCAGCATGTGTTCTCTTTTATTGTGTACATCCAGGATTGCAGACAAATACATTAGATCCTAACCCATGGCATTTTTTTAGCATAGTCTTATAATTATCCAATCATTAGTTCTTGTGAAATTATTATTGCTTGTTCCCATATGAATAATAACACTGATTTTAGACTTTAGACTTAAAACCTAACAACCTATTTGTTATATCATCAGTTTTTTCTCCTAGCAGACATATTCTAGCTCTAGTCCCATGGTCTGTATTGCAGAAATTGTAACCCATCTAAATATAATTCTTGACTAAATGTAAAAGAGCATGAAAAGGCTGTTTAAGCATGGGTAATGCATCTCCATCATTTCTACTACCCAGGTAGTATGCATGCATTGTTTTATTACATCTCATATTGTGAATACCTTCACAATGAGTTGCCTAGATATTGCAGTACTTCGAATAAGTAATGCTTCTCTGGTAGAGAAGACTATTGTTACTTATTCTCAGATGGGCACCACCACCCAGATGGCACCATTTTGAAGCTGGTTGGGTTCATTATCAGTGGGTGGGCAGGTACCCTGTTGCAATAGTGACAACCCAGTTATGAAATATAACTCCACAATATGAGAGATGCTTGATGGTGTGCATGGTTTAATCTAAATATAATTCTTAACTAAATGTCAAAGAGTATGAAAAGGCTGTTTAAGCATGGGTTATGCATCTACATCATTTCTACTTCCGCATAATAAACTTATATTCAAGATTTTGGAGGGAGGAGAGATCATTGATACAGGTTTCATTTTTGGGAAAAGAGATATTGACTGACTTGCATACATTAACTAACTTGTAATATAGAATGATGGGAAATTCTGTTGCATCCAACATATACACAGCCACATGGGATGGTGTATATCAGTGTTTTTTAAACTTTTTCAGGTATAGCCCACTTTTATACTCTATATTTGACAATATTTTTTTTTACTCTATATTTGAGTAGAAGGCATGGACTGCAAAAAATATGAAACTAACATGCCCATATATCAATAATTACTTTTTTTAAGTACAATGATATGTAGACATGTTTAACATGTGCAGTATATATTAGTTTTTTTATAGGTAAAAAAAAAGGTAAAGTGCAGCCATTATCAACCCACTGCAGGATGAAAGCCTCCTCAACAATTCATGCTAAGGGAAAAGGACCATAATCTGCCACACTGGTCCAGTGCGGGTGTATTTTCCATCAGTTTTAATAGGAATTATTGCCTTCTGCAGAAAATCTCTGTTTTATTGTAAAGTCTAGTGGACCACTTTCATAAATTACACAGACCATAGATTGAGAAATGCTGGTGTATACAATACTTCACATTCTTCGTATTCTATCTTCAGCTTGTGTCTTACAATATCTCCTTTCTGAACAGTGCAGCATGGGCACCAGCACATTCCCCATAGAGATCTGAACATAAGTTCATTATAGAGGACATCAACGAAGAGGATAGATAGTCGTGAACCTGGATTTCTAAGTGAAAAACTCAGAAATACTTTAATCTTTTTTCAGTTCCTTTTTTATTTACTAATATTATTTTCTTTATATACTATTAGATACTTTATATAATAGAGAATGCCTGTTCCCCTCTAGGAGCTTAGAAGGGAACAGGCATTCTGCATGTTATCAGACAGTCTAAAACACTGATGGATCCAATATCTTTCTATATTAGAAGATTTAGAAGTCCAGTTGGCCTGTCTCCTTAAAATCCACTCATGCACACCTCCTTGTTGGTAAGAGCTGTTGCATCACTTTGGTGGCAACAAATGTGTAGAGAGGTTCTCTTCAAGATGCCTGGTCAGCGTGAAGAGGAAAAGACCAAACTCTCCAGCACTTTATTGAATATGGCAACGCAATGAAAAAATGGCTCTCAACAGCTTTCACTTTCCCTCTTATGGCAGTGAGAGGATCAGAGTGGAAGCAGAGGGTACAAAGAATCTTTGGGTACGACCAGGCTGCCATGCACAGAAACTGAACTTGGCCTGCTACAATGTAAGAATGCTCATCAGTGAAGACAGAATATTAGAGCTCGAAAAGGAATTATAAAACATGAATTGGAATATCATCGGCTTGGCTGAAACAAGAAATGAATCACTTACAAGTGAAAATCTGATGTATACCAACGGAAACAGTGAAAAGAGTGAAGGTGGAGTCGGTTTTCTGGTCCATAAAGATATTAAAAACAACATTTTGGAATTCAAAAGTACATCACCTAGGGTGTCAAGACTACTGCTACTCGGGATTTCTAAGAGGTACAAACTAAAGGTTATAATGATACATGCACTGACATCAAGCCATGATGATAAAGAAGTTGAAGAAACGTACACAGAAATTAAGAGACTTCTAGATGCAACAGAAAACTCACTACACCATCATTATGGAGCCTTCAATGTTAAGGTTTGTTTAATGCGTTTAAGCACTTCCAGTTTCATTTCAAGCAAAATCTTTTTTTTTTTTTTTTTTTTTTTTTATTTCTTACCATTACTTTCACTAGAACTACAAAGATGCGTACTAGCCATAAGGGTAATAATAAAAACAAAATAAGTAAAAATAAACACAAAATAAAAAAATTATGCACTTCCAATAGATGACCAATCTACAATCTTCAGCAAAACAAAATGAGCAAAAAGGCGAGCTATCATGCTGGCCTCTGGTGGCATTTTCCCTAAATATGGTTGCTGCACGTTATTTTAAATTTGCATAATTTAAACATGCATAAATTAAGAAGTCACTATATAAAGATTTTTACATATTCAAAAAAAGTTACATTTTGTCCATTGTGAAGAAGTTGCTATAATTATCATTTTTAGAGGAGACACTTTTTTCAAATTTTGGGAAATTATAGGCAGATTTAAAGAAATCAAAACATATGTGCACCAATGGAAGGTGGACTGGTACATGAAAAAATATCCTATGTTATGTGATGAATTATCACGTCTATCACATATGAGGGTTGTACCAGGAGTAATGTTAATTTAAGGGCAGACACTAAATACAGGGTATGATTGAAAAGTTTTGTGGACTAATGCCATCACCAGATTATTATTATTAGCTATATGGCACAAAGAAGCTTGAGGCGTATGCTGCACCAGCCAAAAAAAAAAATTTCTGAATTACCCTGAGAGAGAGAGAGAGAGAGAGAGAGAGAGAGAGAGAGTCAGAAGTAGAAGGGAATCATCAAGAAAGAGAAGAATGATGATATCCAGCTCAGGACCCTGGGTGTGCCAAGCTCGTACTCACCAGATGTGAGCCCCTGGGGTTATTAGAGATAGACGCATTATGTCTAGACAGCATGAAAGTCTGTTTAATCCCATATGTTAAACCTTTTACCAAAAAATTGATGAAAAAATTGAGCAAAGGATTTACATCAGAATATCACAAAGATTAATGCAGGCTGAACAGTTTTATAAACTAGCCTGTTAAGCCTACGATATATATTAATATTTATTAGTGATCTTGATGTTGGTATTTCAATTTTGATGTTTAAGTTTGCTGATAATTCAAAGGGAAACAGTGCTTAATGATGTTAATCGGGCTATGCTACTTTGAGATCTAGATTCACTAAACCTGTGAACTGGAAAATAGTAGTTGAGGTTTAACACTGATAAATGCAAAGTACAGCATTTGGGTAGCAGTAGTTCCAGAATAATATACCATTTGGGTGGTACCAAACTCAAAGTAGTGGAGTATGAAAACAATCTATGGTTAATTGTCCAGTCCAAGATAACTTTTTGAGCGGTGCAAACAAGCTGCTTTCGGAATTCTGTCAATAAAAAAACAGGAACTTTGCCAGCAGAAACAAAAGGTGATTATTCCATTATATAAAGCAATGGTTAGGCTACATCTGGAATGCTGCATACAGGTTTTGAAACCTCATTTTAGAAATGATATAGAACTGTTGTTTATGGTGCAGAGAGGAGTAGCACAAGATTAGTGGGAGGCACAAAAGGTAAAGAAAGCCTTCACGAGAAGCACACAAATGTTCAATGAAATTTACCTGTAAAAGTACTTTGCCATAACGGCATTTGTATTGTTGCTCACTCAGTAAACATCCAGTGGCACCTCCATAGCCAGGTGGGCAGGAGCAGCAGTGCGTAGCACACGCTTCTTGATTAGACCGGGGTTCAAGCCCGTGACCACCAAATACGGAGGATGCGGAAAGGTCAGGGAATGACCACCGCATATCCCCGGAACAATATGGCCTTAGTTGCTAATGCTCCTAAAAACCAAATAACAACAACAAACATGCAGTGGGTGTTATCTGTCAGGAGTAGAAATTGAATCCCATGGGAACTTGAAACCCTCCCGAAGTGGAGGGGGTAACCTGACCTGTTTATTTAGAATCACTGGTGGACTAGTGGATAAACTGTTTATTAAGAAAAAAAAGGCAAAGGCAAAGGAAGCCCACATGAGAAGCATGGCTAACTTTGAAAAAGTTTACCGGCGAAACTACGTTACGAACATTTTTTAAGATGCCAGAACTTCCAATATGACTTTGTTCGTGATTCAATTTAGTTAATTCAATTAGTGATTCTTAAAAAAAAAAATCAGGTTACCCACACTTCGGGAGGGTTTCAAGCTCCCGTGGGATTCAACTTCTACTCTAGACCGATAACACCCACCGTCTGTTTACCGAGCGAGCAACAATACAAATGCTGTTACGGCAAAGTACTTTTACCGGTAAATTCCATCGAACTTTTGCATGCTTCTCGTGCAGGCTTTCTTTACTTTAGCCGGATATTCTTGCCAAGAAAGACTGGAGCTCCATAAATCACAATCTCTAGAAACTAGACATTTGTATGTTACCTAATTGAAGTGTAAAAGTCATTAAAATAATTAAGTAAAGTAAATGTTGATGGCATCTTTACCTTATCTCAGATGAAAATATAAGGGGACATAAATTTAAATTGGAAAAGGATGGAGACAGAATAGGTGTGCAGAATTTGGCATTCAGTCAAGGAGTAATAACAGTTATCAGAATAAACTTCCATTAATGTTGTGAAGTGAGTAGCATGAATAAATTTAAGGAAGGTTTGTACAAATTGAGATTTGCTTCCTTGCATCATTTTGCCATTAATACTCACAGTAGCCTTTAAGCACCCTTATTTGTTGTTTACAGCCTTATTCCACAAAATTTTCAATCACCTCATAAGTTTGGTTTCCCTGCATTATTTTGCCTTTATTTAATATTAATACTATTGCCCATTGGCCTCTCATAAGCATATTAGTGATTTTCTTTCTATGAAACTTTGCATAGTTAAAAAAAAGTGAATTGTCTCTTATGTTTATTTTTCTTTCTGTATTTGTGGACATTAGCCATGAATATTGAGTTAAAACAAACTCCCTTTATTGAATTCCTGTACAGCGAGAGCCACATGGCTACTGACATCCATATGAGGTTGAATAATGTTTATGATAAAGACAGTTGATGTTAGCAGTATCCAAAAATGGATAAAAAAAATTTAAGCAGGAAGAAAGAAAAACACATTTAAAATAAACATTGACCTGGGAGACCTGCTGTATTGACAAATAAGAACTGAAAATGGATTTAATGCATAAGTCATTTGGATATTGTTCAATAAATGCAAATGTGAATAATTTGGAGATTGTTCAGTAGATGCAAATGTGGAACCTTTCAAAAGAAAAGTGGTATAAATCGGAGTTCCTTGTTTTGAGAAATAAGAGCTTCTGAGTTTAGGTCTACAAAAAATCACACATTAATATAAATTAAGACAATTAAACATAAATCAACATTAGTGCTGCCTAAAACTGGAATATAATGTTCATTATATTCTAGTTTTATTTATTTTTATCCTGTTCCTTTTTCACACCTTTTTGACTTTTATCACTTTCCCTCTAAACAATAACTACTGAACTAATAATGACTAATTTTACAGCTGAAAACTTGAAGTACTGTTGATTATCTATTAAAATTCTTAGCAAAGCTTATTATCTTAGTACTCACCTCTAGATCTGTATTGGTTAGGGTTAAATTTACATAAAGGAAAGTAATTTTTAATAGATTAATTAATTTAAAAACATGTCTCTAGGAAGAGGAAGTGCACCACTTTTTCCTGGTTATCATTTATAAAATTATATGAAGAAGGTTCACTTGTTGAAAAACCAAGAGCTGGACGAGAAGCTTTCAATGTTGTCGTCATAAGTTGGTCATCAAAATTACTTTCCTTTATGTAAATTTAACCCTAACCAATACAGATCTAGAGCTGAGTACTAATATAATAAGCTTTGCTACTGAACTAATTGAAATTGAATTTTTATTGAAAGAAAACATTTTGCAAAAGAATTGTAACTTACAAAAAAAAATCTTAAATTATGGCATCCATTCATCCATTCACTTATGCATCCATAAGTGGTCCAGTATCAGATTCTTTCTCTCTCTCTCATATTAATTTTACATTTTTGACAAATGAGTGATAGATAGGTAGAAAAAAAAGGTAAAATGTCCAGCATGTTTTTCTTTTTAAGTTCTAAAATAGGACAATACACTGAATACAGAGGAGATTGTGGAATAGCATACAAACAGCTTGGCTGATAATGCCTGCTATTGTGATGCTGAAGTTGATGAATTCACCTTGTAAAAAAAGTTTAAAGAATGTCTTTATACACCTTCAGCCTTTTTAGACCCAAATCCACTAATTTTATAACTGGTTTAATTTATGGTTTATTTTATAACTGGTTTAACTGATGGAGGAGAAATTGTTGAAGTTTAACCTAAGGAAGGCACCTGGGGTGGATGGGATCTACCCAGTTATATTAAAGGAGGCAACAAACGAAGTAAGCCTTAGCCATAATTATGAGAGCTTCCTTGGACCCAGGGGAGGTTCCCATGGACTGGAGGTGTGCAAATGTATCACCAATTCACAAAGGGGGTTCAAAAGGTGACACAAGTTTAACTTGTGTTCCGGAGAAAATAATGGAGTCACTGGTTAAAGAAGCATTGCAGGATCATCTAAACAAAAGGGAGTGGAACAATGGGTTGCTGTTACGAAGCTAGGCTTAACTTCTGCAAATTGCAGTGTCTATTTGGAGACTAGGCCCCTGCGAAGTGATCTGATTGAGGTGTATAAGGCCTTGAATGGTTTGAGTAAGCTCAGTACTGATGGGATTCTTCCTCTTGCTCAGATTCCCCTCCTGAGGTGTGGAATCTGAGCATAAATTCAAATTGGGGAAGGATGGTTGTAGAATATGCAGATGTGCAGAAATTTGTCTTTAGCCAGTTGGTGGAACAAACTTCCATCTGTCGTTGTGGATGTTGACAACTTAAATAAATTCAAGGCTGAACTAGACAAACTTTTGGAGTGAATGGATGGGTGAAACGGAAAGTTTTTTTTTTTTTTTTTGCTGATGCTAAATAAGCTTGCTTTCTTGTGTCATGTGCCTCTACTAATGCTAATGCTGATTTCCGTTAGCTCATCATTTTTAGGTTCAACTGAATGAGGCTTAATTAACTCTTCTATATTTGAAGTGTTCATTTCCAAATCTAACTTCAATCCCATTTCTACAACTTTCTGGGTGATTTGCTCTTCAATTTCTTAAGAACCTTGTGAACTTTGTGAACCAGAAACAAACTGTGGGCGCAGTTTTCTCTAACAGTGGTTCTTTGCTGTTGGCTTTATTTCTTTCCCAGAATGGGCAATATTTTTGACTGCTTCTGAGATATTGTATCCTTTCCAAAAGTCTTTCAGAGTTATGGTGTCATCTGCACTTTGTACAATTAGCCAAGCTTGGCTAATTGTACATTGTAAATAGAAGCATTTTAATGTTGCATTTACTGTTTGGTCCATAGGTTGCAGTAAGCTGGTGGTATTAGGAGGCAAGAATATTATTTTTACATTTGGATTTAAGTTAGTTAATGTTATAGAATAACTTGGTGCATTATCATGGAGCAGTAAAACGTTCAACACCAGATTATTCTCCCTGCAATATTTTTTGGTGGAACAAAGGGATTTACAAACCACTCATGGAAGGTTGCAGATGTTACACACGCTTTTTTATTAGAACTCCATATAACAAGTTCTTTAGAAGAGCTGTCAGTTCCCCAGATGACATAGAAACAAGATCAATGATTCATTTAGCAAGTACTTTTGCTGGTGTTTATGTTTTGGAAATACTGGAGTACATCTTTGGTAAAAAATAAAATTTTTAAAGTATTTCTTTATTATTTATTTAAACAAAACATATCATTTTTAACTTTAATCTTTAATGCTAACCTGGTTATTCTAATGTTTAAATGAATGCTTCTTGTTATAATGTAGGAGGTGTCATATTTACCTTCAGAATTTTTGCTAATTTTCTGTTTTGAAACAAAATTAGTTTTTTTTTTTTTTAAGCAGCAAGTTGAGTCTAATCTGTCTATTAAAAAGTGAATGTACAGTGGGACACCAAAGAAATTTGTATTATCATCACTGCTGTGCATAAAGTTAATATGGCACTTTGATATTTTTAGATGTCTCCAAGTGTCAAACTACATTGCACACATTTATATCAATCATCAATTGTATGTAAATGGACATGCACAGGCATGTCCATTTGCGTATGCGCATGCCCATTTACATGTGCGCGTATGCATATCAATTTAGGTATGCACATGTGCACGGCGATTTAGGTATGCACATGCACAAGTCGGTTTAGGTATGCACGTGCGCATGTCTGAATTTTGTATGCCTAAATGGACGATGTAGGCATTAGGAAAAAAGCGCAACAAAGTACAAAAAATGTGTGTGCGCATGTCCATTTATGAGTGCGCGTGCACATGCCCATTTACGTATGCGCGTGCACATGCCCATTTACGTATGCGCATGCGCATGTCGATTTAGGTATGCGCGTATGCATGTCGATTTAGGTATGTGTGTGCGCACGGCGATTTATGTATGCGCGTGTGTTCATGCCCATTTACGTATGCGCATGTCCATTTGCGAGTGCGCGTATGCATGTCGATTTAGGTATGCGCGTGCGGAGGGCGTATTTATGTGTGCACGCATGCCGATTTACGTATGCATGTGCGCATGTCCATTTACATGTGCGCGTGTCAATTTACGTCTGCACTGCGCATGTCGATTTTTGTATACGTGTGCGCATGTCTGATTTTTGTATGCCTTCGGCATATGTAGTAGTTTCGGCGATAGGAGTCCCTGGAAGTCGCAACAAAGTACAAAAAAAAATTTTTATTTAAAATTTTTGTTTTGCAATAAAAAAAAAATTAAATTTTTTTTTATTGCAAAACAAACAATTGCAAAGCAAAGCAATAAAAAAAAATTAAATTTTTTTTTATTGCAAAAATGAATAGGTCCCTTAATAATTTTGTGTACCTTGTTCACTCTTAATATGGGTGCGGTACTGGCCATGTCGCCATGATGAGTATTATTGTTCCTAGTACTTGTACAGTACTTAGCAACAATAAAGAAATCAATAAGCTTGACTTAGACAGCAATACCTCAAAAGATAGTAATTAAAAAGAACAGTACTTAGCAGCAATAAAGAAATTCAGTAAGCTTGACTTAGACAGCAATACAACTATCTTAAAAAGACGTCTCTATTTTCATGAATTTACCTTCTTCAGAATTTGTCCCTAAACATAAAACTCACAATAAAAACAGTTTTCATTGGCGGATCTAAGAAATGCGGCCCTGTTGGGAAAACCAAAATATGGACACATGTTCCTTACACAATACCAAACCCGTAGTTTATGTTAAGGTAGATTCTAATGATGGGTGAAATTGTCAAAAAAATCAAAGACTAGTAGTTTATATCTGGAAGAAGCAGTTTTACATTTATCAAAATAACAACAAAAATTAATTTTGATCATTATTTTGATTTATTACACGTTAGCAGTCCTTAACTTTATCTTACTGCAAACTGCCGTTGCACCCAGAGACGGATTTCAATAGCCTGGAACCCTATTTTAGATACACTAAAATTTTAGTATATCTAAATAAGGGTATCCCTAAATAGGGTACCTCTATTTTAGATACCCTAAATAATTTCATTATTTTGGACCTACTGCTAACCAGGGGCGGCTCGTTTGTAGGCACTGCGGTACCCCCCCAGCTTTATCTAAATATACAGTCAATGGAATTATATGAAATTTCGTGAAGAACAATGCAACTCAATGAATATTTTTATTGATAGGGCCCGCATATACTCATCCTCTATTTCCAATAATCATTTCAATAATAAATGAATAAAAACACTAAATCGTTTTCAACTTTGAAGTTTAACCGTAGGTGGAACTGTGCACTACACAGTTTCACATTTTGGCCCCAGTGGTTGAGTCAATGCCTAGTTGGCAGGTTGCCAGTATGCATTTTTTAGAGGTGATAAAACGATCAAAGAAACTGCGGAGCGAGCAGTGTCGATTTGAACAGTGCACCAAACTTGAATGAAAACGTTATTACTTTTATTTTCAACAAATAAAAACCGAAACATGAAACGTGGAATGAGTCAAAAACTGCTCACTGACTTATACTGCTTTTCTTCTGACGGGCTCATATAATGCTGTGGAAACAGTCATTAATGATTTAGGAATTGTGGAAAAGTGTCAGCCAAGAGAATTTGCTATCACTTAACAGGATGTGAAATTGAAAAGGATTAAAGTATGCACTAGTATATGATGACACTTGAAGACCAATGAGAAAAGAAGTGCTTTTCTTAAACATGATGGCAGGAGATGAAACTTGGGCACACTCATATGATTCAGAGGTTAAGATACAGTTAGAGTAGCATCACGCTGCTCATCTAGGCCCACAGAGTTTAGACTGCACAGTCTTTGCACATGTTTATGGCACCGGTGTTTTAGGATAAACAGTTTATTTTTATGCTTTTCTGAATACAGTCAGATAAGTAACAATCAATTCTAGATTTCAATACCCAAGGAGTTAAAGTGTCCATCCAAGAAGCGGCCACAAAAAAAGATATTGATTCCATTGTGCTATTCATGATAATGCTCTTCCTCCTGCACTGTTCATCGCAACTGCTATCATTGCCAAAATTAATGGGGCAGTTATGTCACATTACTGTACTGTCTAGATTTGGTATCCCCTAATTTCCATTTATTCAGTTCAGTGATAAACAGTATTTGTGGACAATGGGTTAACGCCACTAATGAAACCAAAGTGGCTATAAAAGCTTTGACAAGACAACAGCTTATTATATTTTACCAATATGGATTTTTCCATTGATTTGAATAATGGTGCAAATGTGTTCAGCATCACAAGAACTATTTTGAAGATTAATTTGCTAAACAAATGACAGTTATAATAAATTCCTGAAAAAAACCAGAGCTGCATATCTATCACGCTCTTCATAATATTGTCATTACTTTGATTCTTGTCAGCAGCACAGATCTGATATTCAAGGTTTTAATTTTATTATGGATAATAAGGTACCAAATTACATGATTTCTAATAGGTAATGTTGTGGCAGTCAATCCCAAAACACTTCTCAGTACACAGTCTGTGGTGAATTGTTTTGTAAGTGCAGTAACAGTAAGATGCCAACTCTGCATGCACGTGAAGTTTCTCTATGTGTTTTTTAATAAAAAAAACTTACAAAAAAATTTAGAAACTAGGCAGAATTCAGATAATACTCTGCTATAGTTGTTGTCCAGTGTCTTTTTTGTACTTTAGCATTTAAATCTAATTGACTGACAGTTTTAAGGTTATTGAATATTGTACTCATCTGATCTGATATGCAAAAATACTGAAGTAAAAGCTGATAAATGGTAAATGCATGTATTATGTAGTGATCATATAGGTAATTCTTTGATTTTTATTTAAATACAAGAGGTATTTGAAAAGTTATGTGCCCACAATGTATTTCATTATCTGAAAATAAGGCAAACATGGTAATATTAAATTGCAAACATTTTATATTTATGTAACCCTATTTTTTAGAGTGATGTCTGTCTGAAATATTACTTTATTTATTTTATTTGTTTTTTTGTTGTTATAAGAAATTCACTGAGACAAACAATTTCACAAGGAAGAAAGCTGTGTAGTAATAAAATACATTTATTATTTTATTACTATTGACATTGACCCGCACCGCAATGTCATGATTGTAGATAGGTCCTGCCACTACCGGCGATGTGTGTGGTTGGAGTCATTGAACATCACATGCTCTAATACCTCAGTCAAAAGAAGCAGTGGATGTCTTGTCTACCCTGTTATTGAAGCAACCATTTTGATGAATGACAAACGTTGGCACCGTTCACATACGTCACAGCCACAGGCTTCAACATTAAACAATTAGCTATTGCATCACACAGTTTCATATACATGCCTGGCAGTACACGCCCTAATGTTCCACACTCTTAACTGTCAGTTTGACTGATGAAGGTTACCATAATAACCGAAAGCTTTTGTATGTATTTAATATTTAATATATGTGTGTTTTACAATTAGTATTAAACTTGTCATTATTTATTCTGTCTTCTGTTTCGCTCTGTGTCACACAATAATCCCCAATAACATTTATTATTATTTAAAAAAAAATTTTTTTTGGAAAGTGTTTTAGTAAATCTATGATGAGAACATTATACAATGATTGTCCATCATACAGTGCTCTTAAGAACTGGGTTGCTGAATTCAGAAGGGGTCACAAGAGCAGCAGCATCAACAAAGATGAACTCAAGTCTGGGTGGATATTAAATAAGTAGGCTAGAAAATATGACAGAAAGTTGCTTCACATGTGTAGCTTAGAGGTGACTATGTAGAGCAAAACTTGTTTGTTTTCCAATTACTTTATTCTTTATGTGGTATACCAGAAACTTTTAGAGCATTTTATAAGCTTTTGGTAAATTATATTTACCCCAGGGGCTCAACATCTGGTGAGTATGGCTTGGCACACCCATGGTCTTGAGCTGGATATCATGTTTTTGTTGGAGCTCTCTCTCTCTCTCTCTCTCTCTCTCTCTCTCTCTCTCTCTCTCTCTCTCTCTCTCTCTCTCAGGGTAACTCAGAATTTTTTGGCTGGTGCAGCATAAGCTTCAGGCTTCCTTGCACCATATGGCTAATAATAATAATAATAATTGTTTTCTCTCTACCTAGGCAAGACCTATAACAACTCAGGATATTGAAACAGACTTTGAACTTATCCATGAGATGGATACAGGACACCTTACAGAATATGAATATTTTACCAAGGCAAATACTGGGTAAGTTTAAGAAATTACTAAAATTTTAGTTTACTTTATTACATCACTCTTTTTTGTTATTTAAAGATTATAAAGAAATAGTTAACATTTTATCTGAAATTATGCATTAGTATTAATGTGGTAGTGGTTGCCATGAACCTAAAAGTTGGCACACAAATGGAATCTTTGCACAAAAGTTATTGATTTATAATTAATGATTGACATTTGCTCTACTTTCTAACTGTAGAGAGTTTTACTGGAGTAGTTTTTTCAGTGAAATTTTGATGTTTTGATTTACCTGTTTTTGCAGTAACAGTGTTTCCTCTATTTTTTTTTTCTTCCCAATATTATAGTAAAACTACTTTAAAATCAGAATTTTTAAATATTCTCTGAATTTCATATTATAATGAATATAGCCATAATAGACACCTGAGAATAGTTTGCTGTAATTGTTCAGTTAGCCATAAAACAAAATAAACTTTATTTTGCAAGTTTTTCATTTCCAGTGCAATGTTTACAATACATCAGAGGGATGATACCTTCTCTCAATTTAGAAAGGAATACGTATTAATAAAACAGCATTTAAAGTTTGTTAAAAACTAATATCATTAATGATTTATTTTCAAAGAAACTAAATTAATGTATGAGATGGCAGCTTTTCCAACTCACATTCCAATAGCGCAGGGGTCGGCAACCTGCAGCTCTTTGAACATGTAACTGCTGCTCTTTAACTTTTAGCCACATGTACAATAAGCAACATATTTCTGCAAGCAAATATTTTCAAGCATGAACTATATTAAAAATAAATCAAGAAACTGTCTGAATAATGCAGGTCTCTCAGCATGTTTAAAGATGAAAATTACAGCATACTCACCTGATGTTGGAGACTCACTCAAGAAGTTCAGCAGCAAAAGTCACATTAATTTGTACCTAACTGGATATTTGTTATGTGTTTTCAGTATTAATAAATAATATTTCAAAAAATATAATATTTAATAGAACACCTTCCCACTCTATTCCATTTCTTAAAAAATCCCCCCCATCACAGCTTGAGCTGAGGTGCGGCTCTTCAGATTCTTTTTTTTTTTTTTTTTTTTTAATTAGATGAAAAATGGCTCTTCATTCAAAAAAGATATTGATTTACCAACTCCTGCAATAGAGCCTAAAATATTAACCAAAACACCACCCTTCCCTGTTGATCAGTTAGCAAAGGCCACTTTCCTTGTCAGTCACAATTATAAAAGACCAGTGAGAAATAAGTACAAAGACAATATGCCATGAAAATGACAACAGATTAATGGATGATAAACTGATCAGTAGTGCACCACAACAGAGTTTACTATAAGTGTTATATATATGTGGTACAAAACCACTAGTGCAGGTGAGGTGATTTGAAGTTGTAACAGTTCATTTGCTGATATGTGCAAATAAATTGTTACAATTTTAAATATTTAATATCCTAATAGCAGAAAGCTGTATGACTTAATTAATAAATTTGGTAAATTGTGGACTTAGTTTGGAGGCCAGCTGAATTAGTCAGCTGGCCTCCAAGCTAAATAAAGAAATGCAGACAAGATGTAATTCCATATTCGGCTATGAAATTGCAGCATTTGCATAGTTTGATGATGGAGAAAATGGAGGCATTGTTAATAATTTGGATTGAAGACCAAACACAACAATGAGCTCATTAAACACAATGATAATTCAAGAGAAAGCTTTGTGCCAAGCTCCAGATGATTTGAATGTTTTAAAAAGAAGCTAATCTACACAACTTGAAATTAACTGGTGAGAGAGCTAGTACTAATGATGAAATAGCTCATGAAACTTTGGAAACTATTATAGAGGAAGGAGACTGTTTACCACATCAAGCCTTCAGTGTAGATGAGACTTCTCTTTGTGGAAAAGAACCCAGAAGGACTTTTATTTTTTTTTGAGGAAAATCTGTATCTGGATTTAAGGCACCAAAAGGTAGGTTAGTCGTTCTTTTAGAAACAAATGCTGAAGAGGATTTAAAATTGAAATCCATGCTAGTTTATCACTGAGAGAATCCAAGGCCTCTTCAAGAATATAAAAAAGGCATTTCTTCCTGTTGCTTGGTGATCAAATTTTTGAATAATAAATTCAAGTTACGGGGGGGGGGGAATGTTTAGATTGGACTGCAGGAAGTTTTATTTTAGCCAGTGAGTTATAAATTACTGGAATAAGTTGCCTTCATGGGTGGTAGAGGCCGACAGTTTGGGGAAATTCAAAGGTCATCTGGATAGTACTTTCGGGTAAGGGAAGCGCATAGGATGATAGGTTTAATTTCCTTTTTATTTATTTTTTTTATTTATTAATTATTATTATTTAGTTATTTATTTTATTTATTTATTAATTATTATTATTTAGTTATTTATTTTATTTATTTATTTATTTTTTGTTTTTATCATTGTTTTGTTCGGATTTTTTTTTTTTTTTTTTTGCCTGGTGCAGCATAAGCCATAGGCTTTCTTGCACCATGCGGCCGTTACTAATACTAATACTAATATTTTCCCTACTCCCCCCTGCTGTAGGGAAATATTGCAATAATAATAATATCATGCACAAAGTGTCTTCCTAACAATATCCCTAGACAACAAATCAACATAAACAAGATGTCAATAACATTAGAGTCAAATTTCTCCCCAAATATATAACAGCCTTCGATCAAGGTGCACTCTACACATTTAAGGTCAACTGTTTAAAGAAAACATTAGTCCAGCCAGATGATTTGCAGAAGAGATGGTGTTGGCAAGTTAATGATTAAAGAATTCTGGAAAAACTACATCTTGCATGCCATTAACAGTATTGGAGAATTTTGGGATGAAATCAAATGTACAACATTGAATTCAATTGCTTGAATTGAATTTAGTGTGATGGAAAATATGGCCAAAAAGTGTGAATGATTTCCAAGGCTTTGATGAACAAATAGCTGTAATAATGGATAATATTAAACTTTCACAAGATGTGGGCTTCACTGTTGAGGAGGGTTGTGATAGAGTTTTTAAATTCACATAGTGAATCTCTGTCAAATGAAGACTTACTTGAATTAGAAAGAATGAAAGAAACCCGGGACAGATCACTCATCAAATTACAACAAAAAAGAATAAGTTTTCACTTTAAATGATGAGGTGTAGTCAGATATTAAAGAGATGTATCCCATAGTAAACAAGAGTGTGTGTGCATGGCAGCAACTTGAATCAGGCAATTGATTGTTGCCAGGAAATTTATAAGGAGACACAGAAGTCTAGTACTGTGCAGACACATCAGATGTATTTTTTAGAAAAAGTTCATTATCAGCACCAAGCAAAAGTATGCTTCCAGTAGAACACATTGATGTATGCTTCCAGTAGTTCATGCATGCATCCTGCAAAAGTGATGAGGCTATCTCCAACACAGATAATAAATCTGTGAAATAATTTCCCTTTTTGGTGAGTTTTTAATGATCTTTTTTTTTTTTACAGTTTTATTTTATTTTTAATAACTGAACTACAAATGTTTATAATTTGTAGTTCAGTTATTAAAAATAATAACTGAAAAATCTTTAGAGTGATAACTTTTTTATGACATTATACATGACAATTTTGGCATGTATAATGTCATAAGTATGGCAATTTTTTGGGACATATCTATTGCTCTAAACAAAGGATACCGGCATCTGCAATTTTTAGGCACATTAGCATATATGCATAATGTGCCTATTGTCTTCATCTTGTCCTTCCATCTATCCATCTGCATGTAATGTAATTCTTTTGGCTCCTGGTGGTTGGATTTTCATGAAATTTTATGTTTAGTCTTTTAGAAAGATTTGTCAAGCCATCCCAAATTTTATTAAAATCACACCATTAGAAATCTGACAATTATTTTTTCCCTTACATATCACATAGGCTATCCATATACCATATGTTGTTGCTAAAGCATTGCATGTCATGTTTATTGCCATACACTGGTTAGAAGAATGAATGGGTAATGTAACAGATGTGCGGAAACAAAATGTTCTTAGTGTATGCATAAAAGTTGTTGCTTTTTTTTCCCTTTTTTTTTTGTTATAAACTATGAATTAGTAATATTTGCTAATACTATAAACTGTAACACACTGCGCAATTAACTAACTTGTTTCTTTTAAATTAGTTTGATTAATCGTTATAAGGTCATCCACATTATGCATAATAATGTTACGGTGTAGATTCATTTCATAATGATGTCAGTAAAGGTTATCTACCACATATGAATTACCCATCTCATTTCTATTTCTCATTTCTCCCATTTTGAATAAATAATGATGAACCATTGTAGACATGGCGCCTCCGTAGCCAGGTGGGAAGGAGCAGCAGTGCATAGCGCACGCTTCTTGATTAGACCGGGGTTCGAGCCCGTCACCACCAAATACGGAGGATGCGGAAAGGTCAAGGAATGACCACCGCATATCCCGGAGCAATATGGCCTTAGTTGCTAATGCTCCTAAAAACCAAATAACAAACAAACAACATTGTAGACATAGTTATTGAAAAGACAATTTCAACATACCCCAAACGATATGTTTTATTGCATTTTAAAAACTTATGAAAATCATTGTAGTGCTAAATTAAATACTAATTTGATAACTACTAGAGATAGGTAAACATGTAAACGAAGTGGTAAACAAAATTATTGAATCCATGTATTCCCATATGGCAGACATCATTACCAAGAGATTAGACTGCCTCCAGTACTGGAGAATTATTATTTATAAATCTAGTGTTGTCTAAATTATTAATGGTTATCTTTAATAATTTATGTGTATTTTTTACATAACTGTTCTTACATAAGTGATAAACTTAAACCCCCACTGAAGTTTTATTATTAAATTATAAATATACAATTAGGAATTTTGCATTGTTATTTTTGATATCATCCATTCAAAATGTTAAAACTCTTAGAAGTACAGATTTTGACACCAACCATGAACTGATAGCAGCAACAATTAAATGGAAATTTAAAAATATGAAGCCAAAGAACAATAGAGCAACATTAAATATATCACAATTTGAAGAAGACAAAATAAAGGAAATTTATGGGATAACACTACAAGAAAAGTTAGGTGCCTCCGTAGCCAGGTGGGAAGGAGCAGCAGTGCGTAGCACACGCTTCTTGATTAGACCGGGGTTCGAGCCCGTCACCACCAAATACGGAGGATGCGGAAAGGTCAGGGAATGACCACCGCATATCCCCGGAGCAATATAGCCTTAGTTGCTAATGCTCCTAAAAACCAAAACAACAACAACAACAACAAGAAAAGTTAAAAGATATAAACTATTCATTATCTGTGGAAAATATATGGGAGAAAACTAAAGATGCAGCCTTAGAAACCTTGAGAACAAAACTAAAACCAAATAATACTTGGATTACAGCAGAAATTTTAGATGTATGGATGGAAAAAAGGACAAATGAAAAACATCCTAAACAAAGAAAATAGTCAAGACAAAAAAGGAAACATATAAAGCCCTAAAAAACAAAATAGACAACCTATGTAAAGCTGCTAAAAGGAAATGTTTGGAAGACAAAGCAAAGCAGTGCAAAGAGGGAAATAAACATCATGACTCTAAAACAACTTACTGGGTTATAAAGGAACTCTCTAAAACATACATCCCGTAAACACTGACAAAAATAAAAACAGGAAACACACAAGAAATTTAAAAAATATGGAAAGAATATTACCAAACCCTGTTCAAAGGGGAAGGAAAAAATGGTCTTGCCTTAGATAATGGAAGAGATAAAGCACCCTCGATAACAAAAGAAGTTCAGAAAGCAATTAGCCAAATGAAGAATGACAAGGCACCCAGAAATGATGGTATCCAAGTTGAACTATGGAAATTCAGAGGCGATGCAATGTTAAAACACCTCACACAATTGTTTAATCTAATTTATTTACAGGTGAAAGACCAGAAGATTGGAAAAGTGGAATAATAGTACCTATACACAAAAAAGGAGATAAAGAAAATTGTCAGAATTATAGACCCATTACCCTATTAAACCATATATATAAAATATAAGGATCTTATAAAATAGGATACCTAAGAAACAATAGGGGAAGAACAAGCAGGATTTAGAAAAGACAGATCAACAATAGACCAAATATTCACACTAAACATCATTGCAAAAAAATATTGGAATAAGAAGAAACCTCTTTGTCTGTGCTTCATCAATTTCAATCAGGTATTTGACTCTGTAAACAGAGAAAATTTAATGAAGCAACTACAAAAAATCCCACTTGATCATGAAATAATCATGTTTGTAAACAATTTATACAAAAATACAAGAGCAGTAGTAAAATTCAACAACCTTAAAACAGAGAAATTTGAAATAGAGAAAGGAATAATGCAGGGATGCCCTTTATCTCCATATCTATTTAATATCTACCTAGAAGAACTAATGAAATCAATTGAAGAAAAAAGAGGCACAATAATAAATGGAAAAAATGTAACCATTATGGAAGCATTATGGAATTAATATTAATATAAATAAAACGAAAGTAATGCAAATCGGGAAAAAAAATAGAATACATAAACATCCAAAATCAACAAATAGAACAAGTACAAAAATTTGTATACCTGGGCTCTCTAATAACCAGAAACCTAAGTAATATTGACCAAATTAATCACAGACTGAACATCGGATGGACAAACATGAACAAACTCAAAAACATATGGAAGAGCAATAAAATCTCAAATAGTCTAAAAATTAAAATATATGAAACTGTCATCATACCCACAGAAATTTATGGATCAGAGAATTGGAGAATAAATAAGAAAGAAAGGCAAAAAATAATGTCATTTGAAATGAGATGTCTAAGGAAAATCAATAAAACAAATTGGAGAGAACATAAAACTAATGAACAAGTAAGGAGGGATCTAAATTTTGAATGCAGAATAATAGAGCAGATTTACAAAAAACAACTTGTGGTTTGGACATGTGAACCAGAAGAAACAATACAGACTGCCTAATGTAGTACTGACAAGAAGAATTGTAGATAAGAGACCACCATGAAGACCCAAAAGAGAATGGCTTCAATGCCTAAAGGAAAACACAGGCTTTCAGAGTTATCAACAAATGATGTAAGATTCAAGAGATCGACAACAATGGAGGATGATATCTAAATAGGGACTCAACAAGTGCCAAATGGAAGAGTAGAATGATAATGATTTTTGATATTTAATTTCTTCTGTAAGTCTACTTGACTTACAGAAGATGTTTTAATGATGTTTTAATTGGTTCTGATGACCTGATAGGTAGTAGTAGTATTTTATAATTCATTATTAAGTTTTTTCTTGATAATTTTTTTACAAACAGTATTTATGAAAAAGTCTTTATCTGTTTATTTCCCTTAGCTATTTTTTAAGCTTTTTTTTTTTTCATTTTAAAAAGCCTAGATTGAACATTATTATTATTCAGCTGCTCAATTGCTTGAATAATAACATGAATAGTAGAGTGTCTATCGATGTATGAAGACAGATTAGCATTAGTTTTATAATACTTACAAAACTTTGTCTTATTTTTAGCTTATTTAATACACAGAGATTCCTGTGTTATGTATAGTTGTCCTGCAGTCAGATGGATATTACTATTCAATGTCAACTAACATTTCACTATAATACTAGTTGAGAGCTGTTTTGATGTATAGTTATTAAATACAGAATTATAGTGTATTTTGCACATTTGCATTAAAAAAAAAAAAAAAAAAATATATATATATATATATATATATATATATATATATGTATGTATATATATGCTAAAAAAATTGATATTCAGTATTCTGTGATGTGTGGGTTTGTTCCCCTCTTTCTACAATCTAGATTTGCTCTTGGCCATATTGTGTTCAAGAACCAATACATACATATTCAAGTGACTGTGTTGATTCAAGTGACAGCACTTACACTAAATATTACCTGATACTCTATATAATAAGGACCTATTTTATTCTGCCAAATACTGTATTATTTCCTGGTGTTCTTATGATCCTTATTAATTAGATTTGTTTTCTTTTAGAGAAGTACTACCAGGAGCTATATCACCTTTATCAATTTCTACAATAGTTACAGCTATGAATGTCTTTTTTCAAGTAAGTTTTAGGAAAAAATGAAGTTATATTAACTATCAATTCAGCATAAATTTGCATAAGTGGATACTAACTTATATGAGAAGGTATCTTGAGTAAGAAGGTAAATCTTTCCATTTATCAGCTTATTTTTATCATATATATATATTACTGAGAGTAAATGAGCCTGTTGTACTGGAATCCATAGTGTATAGGAAATAATGATAACGTATATATCCAGTAAAATATATTACTCATCTGCAAAAAGAGTGACAACTCAAAAACGGATTTTTTTTAACAAATGAGTTGTTCACTGCAAGTGTATCCTGTAGTGACTGAAGTGAGTAGTGATTTCTATTGTCCATTATTAGAGGTTTACTTGTGACACTCTTTTGATAAAAAAATTGCCATTTTTGCAGTTTATTTTTCTATAAAACTTAAAAATGAAAATATTTGAGTTGTGCCATTCTTCTTGTGGATAAGCTATTAATCCCTACAGATTAATACTGGATAGGTTTTTTTCCCCCCCAACAATCCAACTAACCTGGCAGTGATCATGCCAGAAAACTAGTTGCAACTAGTCATCATGCTACTCCTGAAAGATGATACTCAGAAAAAATAAAATATGTAAATATCTGTAATATATGCACAATTTGTGTGCATGTGTAGTGCCTCTTGTAAATATACAGAACTTTTGGTATTGGTCCAACAGAAATCCACAGCAGATTGACAAAAGACCATTGTGCACTCCTGAGATTGTGGCATGGAATTGCATCATTTAGTTTTTATGGTCATTATTTATTTAATGATGATGTTGGTAATTCTGTTACAGTAAATACTGAGCATTATGGATCCATATTGGAAAATTTTTTGGCTCCACAGCTTCAGGATCAAGAGTTAGTGTGGTTCCAGTAGGATTTGGCAAATGCCTACTTAGTATGTGTAAACACAAATTTGTTCTGCCAGTTGCTTGCAAGCACATCAATTTTAATTATTCTCTGCTGGAGTGGCCATCCAGGTCACCCAGTCTTCCTGCAACCAACTTTTTGTAGGGCCATTTTAAGAGTAAAGTTTACACCAAGAAACCTAAAATAATTGCTGAATTCATGGAGGAGATTTAAGCAAGTGATGTTGCCGTGAGAGTTCATGTAATACAGAATATTATAAAAATAATCCAAGAGTGTACTGACAAGCAATGGGAAAACTTAAGCAAAGTTATTTTTAAAACCAAGTAGCTGGTAAAAATGCCTTTGGAATCAACTTAATAATCTGTATTAAAAATTGCTCATTTCCTTGTAGGAATTATAATAAGCTTTAGCAATTTAAAATGTGTTGGTCTGCCATGCTCCATCCTGTAGTTCTGGGTGTATACTCGCCCACCAACGAGAAACCAAATAACTTCAGGACAGTTCTGAGTATTGATACCCAACTGAGAATAAGTAATGTTAGATTTCTCTAATGGAGAAGTGTTACTTATTTAAAGTATAAGAGGAAGAGAACTAGTGAAGGATTTCACAATATGAGATATTGTAATAATGATTGATGCCCACATACAAACTTTGGTTTGTCTTAAAATTCAACTATGTAGTAATGATGCAGTTGCACTACACAGTTTCACTTATTATTATTAATTTGAAAGAAATGTTCTTGAATACTGTTCTGACATGTTTTCCGGAAAGGCAGATATATATATATTAATGGTTTTGGATCCTAATTTATAAAATTTGATTGTATCATAGCGGCATTTTTGGCTGTCTTCATCTTTCAAAGAAGCATAATTTTGCTCTGTGGATAGTGCATCTTGTAGGAAATCTTTTTCTGAAACTGAGATACTCGAAAATTCTATGGTAGTTATTAGTATTGGCAAAACATTGCAGGTTGTGTTTTTTTTTTTTTTAATGTAGCCCATTCATTAGTTTCTTTCATCTGTTTAATCTACTTATCTGTTCAATCCCTCTATGAATTCATATAAGCTTTCCAGATCAACAATATTGTATTATGTGGGAATTTATTTAGCAGGCATTTATTCTTTTGGTTAAAGGAAAATATTGGCTAAATGTTGCAGGAAAGCAAAGCTTATATATATTATTAGCCTTATTTTTTTTAAAAAAATGTTGCCCATTCATTAGTTTCTTTCATCTGTTTAATCTACTTATCTGTTCAGTCCCTCTATAAATTCATATAAGCTTTCTCTATAAGTGTTAACCCTAGCTTATTGGCTGTGAAGGGACATTGCAACACAATATTGCAACGATCATTGCAACGATCATGTAATTGTCACAGTTGAAGAGGGTGCAATAAAAGATTCTCTCTTTCTCTCTCTCTTTCCTGATCAACAATATTGTATTAGGTGGAAATTTATTTAGCAGGCATTTATTCTTATGGTTAAAGGAAATTTTTTTTTTCCTTTAGTCTGTAATCAGCCTTTCTTAATGCAGTTCTATTTACTTGCTGGTAATCATGTTAGTTTTCCAAAACACAACTTTAAAAAATATATAGTGCAGAAATATTTTAATATTATTAGATATTTGAAAACGAAATGCACAAGGCATAATCCTTATGGGTTTTGGTAATTAACTATATAATATCGGTGTAGATACACCATAGTTAACCCATAAATTTGAACTATGTACGTAGTGTAAAAGGCATCGTTTTAATAGTATCTCATATTGTGGGTGCCTTCACAATGAGATAGCTGGTATTGCACTACTTCATCTGATGATGAAGCACGCTAGCTTCGAAACGATCGTCTGGGTGGCGGTATCCTCTGAAAATAAATAACAGTAGTCTTCTCTACTAGAGAAGCATTATTTATTCGAAGTAATGCAATACCAGCTATCTCATTCTGAAGACACCTACAATATGAGATACTATTAAAACGATGCCTTTTACACTACATACGTAGTTCAAATTTATGGGTTAACTATGGTGTATCTACACCGATATTATATTGTATATTTAATATTATTAATATCATTTATTTAATATTATTATTATTATTATTGTAGCTCTTATATTATTTCTCCCTGATTAGGGGTTCCACCTTGTGACAGGTATTGCTTCCAAGTATACAGGGTGCTTGTTATGTCTGTCTGGTGTTACTTTTGGTTGAGAAACTCTCTGACTATCCTGCAGGTGTTCGGGATTGTGACTCTCTGGAGTTCTTTGTAGGTGTTCACTGGGAGACCTATTGCTGCTAGGTTGTTATGTAGGGTCTTTGGCACTATACCAGTGGTTGACATGATGATCGAGATGTCATTACTTGTTGCATATGCCACATCTCTTTGATTTCCTGTCTTAGGTTTGTATACTTCCTGATTTTTTACTCATTAATTTTCTGGAGGTTGCCAATGATGGGCACTATGTCAATCAGATAGGTAGCCTTTTTCTTCTTGTCCACAAGGGTTATGTCCAGTCTGTTGTGCGGGATTGTCTTATTTGCTATTATGGTGTGGTTGCAGTAGAGCTTGTGGGAAGGATCTCTAGTGCTGCCTGGGGTTTGTACTTGTAGTACGGTACACTTTCTTTGATCAGCTGATATTTCCTTGCTAACTTCTGATGTATTATCCTGGCTACCTGGTCATGTGTACGAGTGTACTCAGTCTGGGTGATCACCTTGCATCCCATGATGATGTGTTGGATCATTTCTGAGGCCAGGTGGCATCATCGACATGTGTCATCTGACATTCCAGGCTTCTTGGCGATATATTTTCTATAGTTTCTTATGTTGATTACCTGGTCTCGGATGGTGGCATGAATCCTTCGGTCTCGGGGAAGAGTATCCCACTTGTGAGCCATGCATTGGAAGCAGTTTTATCTATGTGATCTTGATGGAGGTCATTGTAGTGTCTGCCATGGAGTGCCTTCTTTGCCCATCATTCTAGCTTGGTTTGTGCCGTCTGGGTAGGAGGGGGCTGCTTGCTTAGGTTGAGTGGGGGTATACCACTTGTCTGTCTTCCTTATGGCCTGGTAGAATGCTGCAGCATGTTTCTGGAAGTTTGTTTGTTTGTTATTTGGTTTTTAGGAGCATTAGCAACTAAGGCCATATTGCTCCGGGAATATGCGGTGGTCATTCCCTGACCTTTCCGCATCCTCCGTATTTGGTGGTGACGGGCTCGAACCCCGGTCTAATCAAGAAGCGTGTGCTATGCACTGCTGCTCCTTCCCACCTGGCTATAGTTTCTGGAAGTAATCCTTCAGGTTCGCTATCGCTGTTTTCTATTGCTCGATGAGGTCTATCAGGCCCCTTCCTCCCTCCTTCCGATCTATTGTCAGTCTCTCCATGGCTGACTTTGGGTGGTGTTGGCTCTTGGTCATCATTCTCCTTGTCTTTCTCATGATATCCTCCAGCTCAGTGTTAGTCCAATCTGTGACCCCAAAGGAGTTTGTTAGCACTGAGGCTCATAGGTGTTTATGGCTTTAATTGTATTCTTTCCATTCAGCACGCTTCTGAGTCTCTGATGATATTTTTCCGTCAAGCAGGCCTTGATTTCCTTTTGCTCTAACTGCTGAGCCTGCATCATCCCCAGGTTTTTGTAAGTCTCTCCCTCTGTCATGAGAAACTACTAGTCTTTAGCTTGTAGTTTCAGCTGACTAATTTTCCCTGGTATAATCCATGGGTCTTACATTTGTCTAGACCAGATTTCATACTGATATCTTTGCTGAATTCTTTGGCATATCTGGAGTTGCTTCTTGGTTGCGTGTAGAGCTTGATGTCATCCATGTACATCATGTGGGTGAGGGTGTAAAGGTTTTCCTTCCTTCTTTGATGTTATATCCATACTTGCTGGCGCTGAGCATGGTGGATAGCATGTTGAGTGCTAGACAAAACCACAGTGGACTCAGCACATCTCCCTGAAAGATTCCTCTTCTGATGGGGTCTGGTTGTTGTGTTCTCGGCCTTAATGGTGATACTTCTTTTCACCATCATTGCTCCTTGGAAATTTTTCACTATCGGATTGACTTTGTAGATCTTGCGTCTCTATTAGCCAGCTATGAGATACGGTGTTGAAGGTCTTGCAGTAATCAATGTAGGCCATGTAGAGGTTGCGGCACTTCTTGTAGGCTTGCTCTATAACAGCAGCATCTATGGTTAATTACTCCTTGCATCCTTTGCTTGTCCACTTGCTTCCTTTTTGCTATTTGGTCATTATGTTCTGGTTCTCAAAGTGGTCTGATATCTTCTTGGTTATGCAGCTGGTCAGGATCTTGTACACACCATTAGGAGGCAGATGATTGGCCTGTATTTCACCAGGTTTCTTGTATCTTCATCTTTAGGCTTCAGATATGTGATTCCTTGACTGAGAAACTTCAGAATTGTTTCTGGGTGCCTTATCATTCTGGTGAACTGCTCTGCTATGTGCTTGTATGTGCAAGTGAGCTTCTTGTACCAGTAGTTGTGGATGTTATCTATTCCTGGGGTTCGCCAGTTGTGGGAGTTATTATTATTATTATTTCTTGGCCTTGTTTTGTATTAATAAAAAATAGATATGTTGGAAACTGTTTCTGAACTTTTTTTATATTTATACAATCTATGTTTCTTCTATGTTCCCTGGGAGGAAATGGATATTGGTTTTCTTAAAAGAAAGGAATAAGAAAAATGAAAGTTCATGAAGACAAACATCTTCATTGTCTTCAAAAAGACCTATGGGGCTGGGTAATTCCATATTGAAATAATTACACTCAAACACAAGCCAAGCAGTTAAAATTTTACTATAAAATATAATATAAAATAAAATAAAATAAGATATAAAATAAATATGATACAAATATCGGTTAAACTAGACTATTACAATAATATAGGTTAAAACAATGCTAAAATCGTTAAAATATACAAAAAATACCGAAGCTTTCAGAGACCACTGTCTCCTTCCTCAACAGTGTACTGTTACTGGCACGACACATCCTTAAGTAACAGGCCCATGGCACTCAAACACGTGATTCACCAGGCACATAGTCGGCATTTCCCACTTGCGCACCGGAAACGGACGCGGTCATAACTGACCGCGCCCATGGGTTCTGGGAACGCAAGTGGCTCGAGAGCTTACGAATCGGTGCATCTAGTCATAATACTATTAACAGGAGCAGGAGTATGCATTTACACCCCCTGTTTGAGGCGGTTGTCCTCAGACATGATGATCGATTTTGTATGGCACGCTCCCGAACCACTTCCGTTTCCGGTGCGCAAGTGGGAAATGCCGACTATGTACCTGGTGAATCACGTGTTTGAGTGCCATGGGCCTGCTACTTAAGGATGTGTCGTGCCAGTAACAGTACACTGTTGAGGAAGGAGACAGTAGTCTCCGAAAGCTTCGGTATTTTTAGTATATTTTAACGATTTTAGCATTGTTTTTAATTGTTTTAACCTATTTTATTGTATTTATTGTAATAGTCTAGTTTAACCGATATTTGTATCATATTTATTTTATATCTTATTTTATTTTATTTTATATTAAATTTTAACTGCTTGGCTGGTGTTTGAGTGTAATTATTTCAATATAAACATCTTCATTATATGAAGGCATACCGTTTTTTTTGCAGTCATATTTTATGACTGCAAAAAAATTTTTAGATCATTTTAATGTGAAGAATGTTCTGTTGAAAAATCTTAAGTGGTTCCATCCTTGTTTTATACCAAAAGTATTAAAAGCCTTGCCTGTATTTAAAAAGTTGTGCTGATACTGATGCTCTTAAAATGAATGGAAGTGTCATGAATTTGTAGAGTTGAACAAGAAATTGTTCATAGAGAAAAGCTGAGATGCAGTTGGAGACAAAAATTTTTAATTGGATTAAAAAAGATGATTACCTGTTATCTGTTTTAGAGAAGTAGATTCAGTTGGGCTCTTCTAAATATCTTTTGATAAGAAAACCTGCGAAAGCAGCATCAGCACTATCACATGGTCATGCAGATGGGGGGGAGGGAGAGACTTTTCAAAAGCAAAGTATCAATATATCAAAGGAAGTGTTCCTTAAACGTAGGCAATTTACAATTGGAACTGGTTCACTGTGGTCCCAATGCACCAAAAATCCTTAAGAACAATAAGCAAGCCAGCTGATTCAAAAATTTGTCTAGAATATCAACATGGTTTCGTAATTCTATTTAGTTGTATTATTGTAAACAGTTGTTGTCTTTTCTTAGTGAATCAGTATTTTTTGAAAACATAACCTAAAAATATGAAAAATTCATTTAAGGTTGAAGAATAATTTAGTAACTCAAGTATATCTCAGGAGAAGAGAAAAAAGGTGTTGATAAACTGTTTTTTTAATTTACATTGTTAGCATTGGTAGTAAGCAATGCCTTCATTCTCTCCCTAAAAGCCCATGTAGCAGAAACCTGCTATAGGCATAAATGTTTGAGAGGTCCTTTCTAGAAAGGTACAGTGCAACCTCAACATATTGCACCTTTTTATATTGCAGTTTCAGATATAGCATGGCTATGATTATGACTCAGAAAACTATCAAGCAGCTGTAAGCAGCTGCTGTATGTTTTGAGAGATATTCTCTTCTGTGGTATATTCAGTTGTAATTTTTTATAAATAGCATGACTTATTTGAGAATAATTCCTGTAGATTTGCAGTTCCCTGCCACCTCACCTGATCTAGTGATTGAATAAAAAAAAATACACCAAAGAAATTGAAAACTGGAACACAATGAAAATGTGATACAAATTTGACCAAAATTGGTAAAAAAAGGTTAAGAGGAAATATAGGAATAAATGCTTAAATTTTCAGGGAATTTAATTAAAAGAGATATAACATGTTTGTGAACAGATTCTAGAATTGAAATTACTTTTTTTTTTTACATAAAATTTTTTTAATTTCTCAAAAGTTTTTGATTAAATTTATTGTATTCCTAGAATGATGCCAAGAGAAAGACAAATTACTCTACATGTCCAACTGATAGTCTTCAAGAGAGGACAAATAATCTACTTATATAAAGGCAGAATGTTGTCCTGTGATATTGCTGAATGAGTGTTTCGGTTCATTGATGTTGGCACAACAGGAAGAGGAAGGCACACACATTCGAAGTCAAAGGCACAGAACTTGCAGACACATTGACCAAAGGCAAGCCCAGCATATCTAGCAGATGTCTTGGGTGAACACATGAGCAACTTCTGCCCAGATTAGGAGTTTGTTGTTACCCCTTGCAGAGTTCACAGTCATTTACTGGAAGACAGTCTGTGATCTCAAGTCCCATTGAATTGTTTGCTGCTCACTTCTACTCATTGTCATGAATGTCTTTGATATATCATGCATAGGTTGATTGGAGGCTGGAATGATGTTCATTTCAGTAGTATTTAGTGGTGAGAGCCTTGGTTTGAATGATGAATGAATGGTCAGAAAGTGCCTGGGGGGGGGGGGAGAGAGAGAGAGAGAGAGAGAGAGAGAGAGCCATTGGATATCACATAAAATCAAGTCTCGTGTTAGGGGAGATATATTCTACTATGATAGCCCATTATTATATTGAAAATATCATAAACCCAGTGGCCATCCCATATATTTTTCAAATATGGATAATGCAATGTTCCAACAGGATAATGCCTGTCCACATATTGCCAGCATTACCTGACTGGCCATTCAAGACATGTATGTCTTCCCATGGCCATTGAGCTCCTTAATCATGCATATCTGACATGATCAGAGAGTGCTTAACTTCAAATTCAGTACCTGCACTTTTGTTCCACTTAAGATCTCAAGTGGAACAAGCCTAGAAGAACATGCTCAGTTGACATCCAGCAGTACCCCTTTAAGTGAATACATTTCAGAGTCAGCATTTGTATTCAAACACATGGGGGGGGGACTCACCCAATATTAATCTTCAACAATGTAAATATATTTTGTGGATAACTCAAATAAAACATATTGTTATTATATGAAAATTTAATCATTTATTCCTTTTTTATTCATTTTTTTTTATAATCCCTCGTAACATAATTAACAACTTTGGCCAAAATCAGATCACCCTTTTTTTGTGATCTTTTGTTTTTCATTTCCTTTATTGTAGATCCTTACCCTTAATGCCATACCTCTCCAATTTGTACAGCAGTTTTCTATGTGCAAAATAGTTTTCTATGTGAAATCCAAGTATATGACATCAAAATTATTTTTGATATTCAGTTCCTTTGTGACCACATCATAGTATCCAATCAAATTGGTCAGGCAAGGCCTCCCTTTAACAACCCCATGCTGTGTCTTAACTATTACTGCAGTCTTGTCTAGATGACCCTGCAATGCTACTTTAACCAGTGCCTCCGTTAATTTCCCTGGAACAGAAGTTCAACTAACAGATCTATAATTACCTGTGTCTCCCATTGTGGATTGGGGTCACATTTGCACATCTCCAGTCCATGGGTACTTCCCCCTGGGTCCAAGGAAGCTCTCTTAATTATGGCTAAGGGTTTGCTTACTTCCTTTGCTGCCTCCTTTAATATAACTGGATAGATTCCATCCACCCCAGGTGCCTTTCTTATGTTTATCTTCAAAAATTTCTCCTCCACTTTACTCTCATTTATTACAAGATTATCTAGCTTAGTGCCAGAGTTTAATACACCTCTGGCATTCCCCTCCCTGAATAACTCCTCATGTGTGAATGTAGATGCATAATATTAATTTAGTTTGTTAGCTGCCTGAGCAGGATCATCAACAGTTGAACCATCGATATCAAGTGGACCAATCTGATTCACCCCCTTCCTTCTAGAGTTTACATAAGTAAAGAACTCTTTGCTGTTTTTCTTTGCATCCTTTGCCAAATATTTCTCGTAATCTGCCTTTGCCTGCCTAACCTCCTTTGTGACTTGGTACAGACCAGCTTATATATCTATCATATGCTTCTGTGTTTCTGTTAATTTATATGTATCCCATGCATTTTCCTTCTCTGCCACATGTCTAATTAGTTCATCTGACATCCATTTAGGCTTAAATCTTGAACAATATTTCTTAGTTGGTATGAAAAGCCTAGTAGGTTCCAAGATTAATTCTTTGAATGCTTCCCATTTTGAATTTGCTGTTGGTAACATCATCAGTTGATCCCAAAGTATAGAATTTAAATGCTGTGTCAAACCACCGTAGTCACATTTACGAAAGTAAAAACCCTTCCCTTTACCCCTGATGGTAGTTACCTCTTTGAGTAAATCCCACTTCAGCACACTGTGATCACTGCCACCTAGTGGTTCCTTTATCTGCAGATTCTTAATGCATGAAGAATCACTACTGATAATCAGATCAAGAGTATTACTCCCTCTAGTTGCCTCTCGAACATGCTGCTGTAGAAAACAATAACTTCACAAAAGCCATGCTAGTGTGTGAGTGACCACCCCACAAATTCCAGTCAATCTCTGGGAAATTAAAATCCCCCATTATAAGACACTCTGATTTACTGGCCCACCCCTTTGTTTTTTATTTCCTTTATTGTAGATCAATGAAACTAATTTCTCATGGAACTCTTGCAAAAGGAAACATCTGCCGTTGTCGGGGAAACTGGCTTCTGTATTCATCAATTAGGGTACGTACAATTACAGTAAATTTTTCTAAAATTGCAAAATGCATCCATTCCTAAACTATGAAATCACATTTAGCATAGCAAAAATTGCCAAACGGATTAATTCAGCAAGTGTACATGAAGTAACATTTTGTAAGTTGGTTACTGTATTCAGTTAAGTATTCTCTGTAATTAGTGTTAAATATAAGAGAAATTCTCATACTTTACTGTAGGAATGCTCCTCAACCAACACTCTCTGGAATTAGTATACTATGAAATTGTATTTGCTTGTACTGTTCATAAGCCAAACAGTGTGTTTACCAGTCTTATGAGAAAAAAAGTATGACAAACCTGTGTAGAAAAATAGACTGCAGTATCTAAAGATATAGGGAAATACAGGACATTGTGCAAGGTCGTTACTTGGATACACAGTAGTAACATTCTTAAAGAATTTCCCTTTTTTTTTTTTCTTTTTTTTTTTTTTTTGGAATAGTCATTCTGTTCACCAACAGACAGATATCAAAAGAAGCTTGGAATTTTCCTGTTTTTGAAATCATTTACCTGATTGTGTAATCAAAATAAAAACATTATTGCACTGGTTGGATTTTTGTTGATTCAAGTGATTGTGATAATTTTGGCTAATAAGTAATTATTATTATTGTTTCTGTCATCTTAGCCTTTGTATTTACTTGGTTTTTGATTACACCATTCTCCATTTACCAGAATAAAACTTTCTTAAAACAGTAGGACCTTAGCACAGTTACCTATAAAAACTCATTCAACAAGTAAAATTTACTTTTCTTTCCAAAGAACTATGGGCTGCTCATCTTGTAATTACAAAAGTGTTCTGTTTAAAAATTGAATTTTAAAGGTGCTTACAAAATTTATATTCTCTTGAGCTGTAAGTTTTACAAACATACTGGAAGCAGGTTTCCCTTAGTATAATACAATGTTTTATGCAGAGTTACTTCTCTGGATTAAAAAGGAAAAATTTACCTTTTCTTTTTCACAGCATTTGTAGTGTCTTGACATCTCATCTCACTGACATCTTGCAATTATGAAGGAATTATTTTTAAGGTTCATTTTGAGATGTGGCATGTCAGTTGTAGGTGGCACCTATATCTTCTGCAGCTTCATTTATACTTCTATGCTGCTACCCTGCCTTTACAATATTTGCATAAAATTAACTTATTTGTCAGTATCTGATACTTTTGGTTTCATAGTGTAGCTTTAAAATGAAGTAGCTTCTAAATTGTAAAGTATATAAATACTTTTATTTGAAATTATGCTGAGTCTTATGTAATAAAAAAATAAATTACAAATATAGAAGTTGAAAAAGCAAAAAAAAAAAAAAAAAAGCACATTATCCCAATATTTTGTAACTAACATAACAAATGTAATAGCTGGCTAACATAACTTCCACAACTTGTTTTTTAGGTTCTCTTCAAATATAGGTTTTTATTATTTATATATTAATCACATATGATGATGGTAATGATATGGTATTAAACTGTACAAGTAGACCTTCAAAGTGGGCAGTGAAGAAACATAAAAATTAAATTTGATAATGAATGTTTTAAATATACAGCAATTAGCACTTTTTACAAGATGTGGGTGATGACAAACAAAAGTTTTCAATAGAAAAGACAGGTCTTTTCATATAGAATTAATCTGTCATATTGTGATACCATTTTACAAATCTCCCCCCCCATGTGTTGCATTACAAACAAATAATACTCTCCAAAAGAGTAATACAGTGTCATACATTGTACTGTCTTGTATTGGTTAACTGCACTGTATTTGTCATACAGTGCAGTTGACCATAGAGCAATAACCAATAAGGTTATTGACCTTTTAGTTGGTTGGCAGCCAGGTACCACTTTAATGCTGAATGTGACAAACTAATGTTAATAAAAACTTTCAGTTTGAGAGATACTGTTTAGTGTACTAGTTCTAACTTAAATAAATTAGAGCACACTAGTTAGTTTCAGATCTACTTAAATTTTAAAATAATATAATTAGCAGCACTTTCTTACTTTTTACTAAGATATGTGTTGACAAACAAAAGTTTTCACTAGAAAAGACAAAAGTTTTCATTGGCATCTATCTTCCACATAATGAAGCTATTTCAGTACTGTGAATTTGTTTGCCATCACTACCTTCAGTAGAGAGTATAAAGTGCTGCAAATGGATGTTATTTAAAACTTAAGGAGGCCTGAAGTTAAAAATGTGTTCTTATTTATTTAAGTTTGGATTTATGTAATTATTTTATATTTTCAGGCCTCAGCTTTTAAAGAAGGGACTTACCGTGTTTTTAATCCCACAATAAATACAATACTTTCCATCACCCATTATCATGTACTCTTAAATATCCTTGATGTAAGTATGCATTTATTTTCTCTTCTAGTACACAGTTATTATACATCTTATAAGTAAATCTTAAAATTAAACATCTTATTGTAATTATGCTTGTTAGATGTTTTCTTAATATTCATAATTATATAAGATTTGATAGTGGTCTAAGTCCCAAAACCTTACAACTGCTGTTGTTAGTAAGCACACCAAGTACATTTTTGCTGCCAGAATCTGATTGGTTATCCTGGCCTGATATTTCTGTTGAATAATGTTCTATATATTATATATATAGAAAATTATTCAACAATATTTAATATATAGAACATTGTTCTATATATTATATAATGTTTTGGTTAATTATCTTGACAAGTGAATGATTATAATCATTAACTGTATTTAACAGTTACGCAAGCAGACCACCATCCTCTCAAGACGTGCTCATGCACTCTCTCACACTTAACCACTTGGCTATGTCAGGCCACAGCATGAATACTGTTGTATATAACAAACCAATTAAGTACAAAATGTTGATTCTTATTTCAAATAGTAACATTTTGGAATATAAAATAATAACTTGCATTAGCATTAGATACTAATAAAGCAAATTCCATATGTTCATTTGGTTAAAATGCAGAACTATTTCTGTTTGAGCTGGAAAGCTGAAATTGTTCATGTATTGTATATATTTTGTAGGAATAAAGATTACTCTAAAATCCTCCCATGAGATCTCTTTATTTTGCAAGCTTGCTACTGACATACCAGGAGATTACGTGAACTTTGCTAATTTTTCAATTTATTTGATTTATTATTATTATTTTTTTTTCTGTACATGAGTTTTGTTTATTTTGCCTTGTGACAGTCACATGTTGGGTGACTTCATCATGAACGAACTTTGCAGACATTTTTCGTAAATACACTTTGACATCATGAAAAGTTCCACATCAAGCTCTAGTCAGCAGGGCAATTAAAAAAAAGGTTAGAAAGAAAACGTTACACAGACTGTAAAATTTCATGAAGAGGTTACTGGCTGTCTACAGTATTCTTCCTTCATTCCCAGTCTCTGGCTGATACTAATATAAATTTGTTTTTTTCTACTTTTTCTTCTTTTTTTGCAGAGAGAATGCTTTCAAACATATCTAGTTAATATAGATTTTTTTCAGCAAAGTTGACCTAAAGGTGCATTTCCCTCATCACAGAACATTTTCATGTAGTTTTCCTATGGTTGGTTCATACTGCCAACAATCTAGATTCATGATAGAGAATCTGTCTTTTTGACATGCATTGTTACATGTAATGAGGGAATACGGCCTGCCATTAGTTATAAGTAAGCTTGCAAGAACACTTGTCTGTGCATGGAATGTGCACTGTACTACCAAGATGTTGCTATTTTCTCTTGCACTTTGTGGTTTATTATACTTTGAGTTCTTCTTTGCACTAATGAGCTACTTTTTTGCTCCAAATTGAGTGGTAGGTGTCTTCAAATATATATATATATATATATATATATACTGGCATATGTATTATTATTATTTTTTTTATATATTAATTATCGATTATGTACTGGGCATCATGTGGAGGATGTGCATTTTGCTGCCTCTAATGATAGCTTTATATTTACTTATTTTCTTATTTCATTTCATTCTAATTTTTAAAGCCATTATTCAAATATAAATCAGGTGATAGTAGTGGGTTTGACGTACTAAAGCTACACCTAATACTGCCGTCTATATTTTATTTTATCTTTATCTCTTTTCTAAGTCTAATAGGGATAGTATGAAGATAACCGAGAACTTTATCCAATACCATATTTCAAAACAGTGCCGTCTGGGTGGTGGTACTCACTGAGAATAAGTTATTGTTATTTGTTATTTGGGTTTTTTTAGGAGCATTAGCAACCAAGGCCATATTGCTCCAGGGATATGCGGTGGTCATTGCCTGACCTTTCTGCATCCTCCGAAGTTTGTGGTCACGGGCTCCAACCCCAGTCTAATCAAGAAGCATGTGCTACACACTGCTGCTCCTGCCCATCTGGCTATGGAGGTGCCTAAGAATAAATAACAATAGTCTTCTCTATTAGTGAAGCATTACTTATTTGAGGTAGTGCAATACCATGGCAACTTGTTGTGAAGGAAGAGCACAATATGAGATACAAAGCAAATGATGCCTCCCACACTACCATCGTAGTTTCTTAAGAGTTATCTATGGTGTATCTACACCATTATTATATAGATATTAAACTCTTACTCTTAACATATTATGCCTTGTTGCATTTAATAATTTTAAATATTATCATATAAACCTTTTGGCATCTCTCATTGTGTGATTATCTTCACAACTGGGTTGTAATATCGGCAGTACCAGGGTACCTTAGCCACCCACCCACCGATGATAGGCCAATAGATTTTGAAATGGTGTCAGTCTTCTCTACTGGGGAAGCATTGCCTATTCAAGGAATATATGAGCTTTGAGTGTGAGTTGAAGGAGCAGCTGTCCCTTTCTTCCTTCTACGGCATTTCCTTCCTCTACCTCTCCTACTATGCCCTTCCTAAATCTTTATCTCTTTTCTAAGTCTAATAGGGATAGTATGAGGATAACCGAGAACTTTATCCCATACCATATTTCAAAACGGTGTCAGTGATGAGTGAGCAGCCTAATTGGGTTGAGTCATATAGAGATGAGTGAATTAGGGTGCTGTCCCTTTTTGGGTTTTTTTTTTTAAAGCCTTACAGGCCACTAGATAGTCCCAAAGCAGGACCAATAAAGGGTCCCTGAAGGGTTAATTCCATAGAAATATCCGGAAACTGGAAAGCACATCTGGTCTAACCAGTACGCCTATCTACCCACTGATGAAGGCTAAAGAGCCAGAAACGGCACCAGAGGAAGATCTTAATCATCTTTGCAGGACTCTGACTGGGTAACAACAGTCCCCGTCAGGGGGGACGCATTGCCCAGCCAGGGCATGGAGCTCTGAGTTCATACGAATTATAACTAATTATCCCTTTCATTCTTCTACAGCATCTTTTCCTCTCCCTCTCCCACTATCACTTTCCTACCTCTTTTTTTCTTTGCTCAGTCTTATAGGGATATTGAGGATAGCTGATATCTTTATCCCATACCATATTTCAAAACAGTGCCATCTGGGTAGTGTTTCTCACTGAGAATAAGTAACAAGTCTTTTCTATTAGTGAAGCATTACTTATTTGAGGTAGTGCAATACCATGGCAACTCATTGTGTGTGGCGTCTCTGTAGCCAGGTGGGCAGGAGCAGCAGTGCGTAGCACACACTTGTTGATTAGACCACCAAATACAGAGGATGCAGAAAGGTCACGGAATGACCACCGCATATCCCTGGAGCAATATGGCCTTAGTTGCTAATGCTCCCCATGTGGGAAGGAGCAGCAGTGCGTAGCACACGCTTCTTGATTAGACCGGGGTTCGAGCCCGTCACCACCAAATACGGAGGATGCGGAAAGGTCAGGGAATGACCACCGCATATCCCGGAGCAATATGGCCTTAGTTGCTAATGCTCCTAAAAACCAAACAACAACAACAGCTAATGCTCCTAAAAACCAAATAACAACAACAACAGCAACTCGTGAAGGAAGAGCACAATATGAGATGCAGAGCAAATGATGCCTCCCACACTTTCATCGTAGTTTCTTAAGAGTTATCTGTGGTGTATCTACACTGATATTATATAGATATTGAATATACAAAGGGTACTAGGAAAGTTTTGCAATACAGCTTTGTTTATTTAATTTTTTCAAAGTAATTTCCTCTACATTCAATACACCTCTCCATCCTCCGAAACCAATCTTTAAACCAGTTCTGCCAAGTTTCACTAGGGAGTAAAGCACACTCGTTGTCCCAAGCCCGTAGAAGGTCCTCATCACTGGAAAACCGCCTCCCTTTTAGTTTCATTTTCACATGCGGGAACAGTGCAAAGTCGCAGGGAGAAAGGTCTGGACTGTAGGGAGGGTGCTCGAGAAGTTTCAGTCCTATCGTGGTCAAATATTCGGTGCAGGCTTTGGCGCGGTGAGCTGCAGCATTATTGTGATGGAGGTACCAGGTGTCCATTCTTGACTTTGGCCGCAGGTTCTTCATAGATCCAATGACTTTAGGCAGGCATTGTTCAGTATACTACTTAGCTGTGACTGTCTTCTGCATGTCCAAAACGACACGTTCCACAATTCCACTCGATTTGAAAAATACAGCTATCATTTTCTTCTTTACAGATCGGGATTTTCTGACAATTACGGGTGTGTCGTCATCATCAAAGACCCAAACTTTGTTTTGAGCCTTTGTCGGCAGATCGTAATAGTACAGCCAAGTCTCGTCACCTGTCACGATGTTATTCACATACCGAGATTGTCCCTTATCAAACTTTTTTAACATCTCCCGGCACCAAGTCACACGTCGTGTCATCTGCTCGTCAGTCAGTTGAAGCGGCACCCAGAGAGAACAAAGTTTCTTCACGTGCAAATGATCTTGCAGAATCGAACGAATTGCTGGTGCATTTAGGCCCAAAGTATCCTCTATCTGTTGGTAGGTCACTCGCCTGTTTTCGTCAAGCATTTTCCTCACAGCAGTAACGTTTCCCTCCGTAACTGACGTTCGTGGCCTTCCTGGCCTCTCAGAATCCTCCAGAGTGAAATTTCCCCTTTGGAATTCTCTATACCACCTGAATATCGTTGTACGATGTGGACAATCATCATCTAGTGCAAGAGTCATTTCTTCTAAGCACTGGTCTATGGTTAAACCACGCACGAAATTATACCGCAAAACTGTCCTTATCTCATTTCGTGACCACGATGCCATCGCAAGCACTTTACACTCTCACTACTAATGAATAACTGAGCCCATTGACTTGGTGTGGCGGCTACTATGCACGTATGAACATGTCTCAACATGCAGCAACAAGCAGCTTCCTGTGATTCATTGTTGCGTCATATTGCAAAACTTTCCTAGTACCCTTTGTATATATATACACACACACACACACATATATATATATATATATAGGGATAATAGTGAATAATGCATTGCAATGACTATTTGCTGTACTAATTTTCTTTCTATTCCATTTTTTCTGTTTTATTTATTGCAATTAATGTTCATATTTTCAATTTTGTTGATACTTGAAAAAAATAACTCGTAAAGCAGGAACTGCTTGTATATATAGCAATTTCGTCTTTATTTTACCTGAATATTAACTTTAAAATCAACGATATATAAGTAAAATGACAATATACGTACTACAAAAGGAAAAATATTTGTTCAGAAAGTGTCATTTTATAAAATTGTTAAATGAAATATAATCATATTTTACATATTATAAAATACAGTACAATAAATATAACTTTTATTACTTTCCCATATTAAAACATCAATTTTTGATTTTAATGTGTAACTCTTTTTCACATATTAATAAAAAAAATTCAACTTTAGTTATCAAAAATATGTGGGTTCAGGTTGCACCAAGGTTAATTAGATTACTGATTCTGACACTTTTTTTTCTGAACAAGCAAAATCATTTTTGAGATTGTATTCAAATTAAAGGTTTGAAATCATGATAGCACAAGGCCTCTTGTGCTATCATGATTTCATAAAATAATTATGTTTTATGCAAGTTGAGCATTTTTTTTTTAATTTTTCCAAAAACAAATGGAAAAATTAAAAAGTTATTACTGATGTGCAAATTTATCATTATACATAATCCAGCTATCTTCTTTATCCCTTGCTTTTTTTCTTTTTCCTCTACTTCTTTTTTTATGAAATAGTGATGATATACCATACATTACATGCTGCAAAAAAAAAAAGGAAAAGGATTTGGGCATATCCATTTCAAAAATGTAGAAATCATAGTAGAGTGTGTGAAACAAGTTAAAACAAAGTACTTAACATAAAAACTTGATTTTTCCTGACCTTTGGTCCACTCTCTATACTAACAGCCTTTAAAAAATATTAAATATTAAAAATTTTTAAATATAATATTAATTTTTTAGGGATTATTCATGAAGAGCTCTAAGGACAACAGTAAAAACGTTACTTCATGGGAAGTATCCTTATTTGGGAGAATGATAGAAGATGGGAACAAAATTCGCTCAATTGCTTATGAAAGGCATCAGAATCCAATTCAACCATTAAAGGATGTATCAAAACTTGTGTTTGTAAGTATTGCTCTTTATTTCTTAAATTATTTTATACTTTTTTCTATGCATATTTTTTATTTCTCTTGTTTTCATATATAGAAACATAAGATCTTTCATTTGATTAATTAAAGTGCTAAACTTTATGATATTAATTTGCTGTCATATCCTTTCAATAAAAATATGGTAGTGATTATTATATGCTCTTCTAATCTATCAGTTATAATCATAACTGCTTATTATAAATCAGAACAGAATTTGGTTTTATGTAGTTTGATCAGTTCGTTCATTAAGCACTCAGTTTACAACTGTTTTTAAGAAACTGATTTTTGTAAAAACCAGTTTCCTAAAAAGTTGTAAAATGAATGTTTTTAACAACTGTTGCAAAAAAAAAGTTGTAAAATGAGTGATGCCAAAAAAATGGATTACCAGATCTCAGAAGTTCAAATGTATAAAGTTCATTCGGAATAAACATAGACTTTTGGAAATTCATATCACCCAGTTTAGTGACACACCCGGTTGAAAACAAACTCACGGTGTTGTGATTTCTGAATCATTATATCTCCGTGCAAAATACACCCTTGATGTAGAACACTGCAGGCCACTTGTGAAACCAATACATATCACTCCTTTCACTCATCATCCAAGTGCCTTTGACAGCATCTCAAAGCCTTCATCAGTGTACTGAAAATATGATAGCTGCAGGGCTGCATATTAGGATTGTATACTGGATTGTTTAAAGGGTCTCCATAGCTGAGTGGTCAAAAGCGAGAGTGCAGCAGCACACACTCTTTGAGTAGACTGGGGTTCAAGCCCCTGACTGCTAAATATGGCTGATCTGCTAACCCTCAATGGACCAGCCTGACAGATTACGGTCCATTTCCCTCAACATGAACTATTGAGGAGGCTTCCATCCTGCAGTGGATTGATAATGGCTGTAGTTTACCTTTTTTTTTTTACTGGGTGTTTTAACTGCTTTTTTGTGGAGGTTGAGGTTGAGTTGGGATGCTTTCTTTGCAGAATCATGTAGTAGCCTGTAGGTCACAATGATTCACTGCCTGCAATAATTCAGTCCAGGAAATATTCACCTTCCTCCTGATAGCACACCAGATATTCCATATATACAATCATGATTAGTATGCACTGTTTCAAACATTTTTCTACTCATGCAGCATGCATTTTCAGTAACAAAGTTGGTTCCACAGTAGGGTTACATAACCTTTTCCTACTTGCGACCCCAAAATTTAGATGACAATGACATGCGATCCCCCTGCATATATTTGCCTAGGGCAGAATATGAAAAATATGTCATTTATAGGTTTTGAATAGCATTTATTATATTTATGAAGATGGTACAGTATAAAGAATAGAAAAACAGAAGAATATAAAAACAGAAAATCTATCTCTCACATTTCACTATCCATTCATTTAACCAAGAATTTCATAACAGCCATCGTAGGCAGAGGATAAGATCAGAAGGCTTATCCTGATTGTTCCACTACATTTTATTTATTGTATCCTATGACATGGTGTTGTAGGAACTAGAATGGGGTGCAAGGGAGTGTTGCCATTTAAGAAATTTTGAATAAAATTTAACCCAAACATAATACTTTTATCATTTAGCATGACATTGTAATTTCTAAAATACATATTACATTTATCGTATTGCACAACATTGTAGGAACTACGATTTCTTACAATATGATAAAAGTATTGCATTTTTAGGTATGATTTCTTTTTCAATGTTCCTTAATTAGCAACCCTCCCTGGCTACCTCTTGAACTTCTGCGACCCCCAAATTGCGAACCCCTGGTCCACAGTATGTTATGAATGACACTAGGCTTGCTGGTGGTGTGATCAGCCTGGACCAGTGTACTGTCCTGGCCATCATTTGTTTCATTAATGATCTTATGTGCTTGACCTAGATATGACAAACCCTGGTTAGACTACTGTTGTTACTGTGTGAATTTTTTACACCACTGGAAGACCACAGCATATCTCAAATAGTCCACCCTTTACACAGCTATCATACTGCATTAAATGTGTACTAGTTCACTCTCTGCACTCAAAAATTGCATCACCACATTATATGTTTAGATATATCCATATTGTTCACAGTACTCAAGCTACAACCATAATTCTCACTTCACTTGAATATCTAGCATCTGTATCTGCACATTATTTCTACATACAGTATTAGTGCTAGAGGATACCATTATTTCTGTAGTTGTGGATATTCATTCCATGCATATGCACATCTCAACTGTCTATTCTGAAATTTTGTAAGTTTCATTTGAATGACTTACATATTTAAATAGTGAAAATAAAGAAAATAAATTTGTAATATATTCTTTAAATTAGAATTGAGTTAAAATTAATCTGTATCTATAGACTTATCTGAATCCAAAATCTTTTGCCATAATTTAATTGTAACTCAGCTTCATACCATTCATTTATGAAACATATCATATTACTATGTGCTAGTAAGGCAATCGCTACAACAATGCATTGTATGTGCATTGTTGAAGTGACTGCAACCGGACACATGTTGCAAATATGCATTGTTGTAGAGCAGAAAAGAACAGTATGAAAAGAAAAGAGAAACATGGATTAAATAGAGAAATATGGAGCAAATATAGAAATGTGATAATAGAGCACCAATTACAATATTTTTTAAAATCATCAGTAATATCGGCAAGTCAAGCCATATAGTTCTAATAAAGTAAATAGGAATATTACTGGGTAAAGCAAGTATAACAGACTTCTTAAGCTGTTTTTGTTTTTCCCATATGATCTGGGTGTGGACCAAAAGTTTAATTTGATTATGTGTTATATAGACTACATTTCATATTTAATGTTACTGCCTCTGCTTACTTTACTGTTTACTTGCTATTCGGTTTGACCTTTGTTTTAACAAATAGCCTATAAGTAAAAAAGTGACCATGGCCATTTTTAGCTCCTAAACATTTTAATTATCATTACTGTTTCAGTGTTTTTAAGAAAAGGAAATATGAGATACTGTCTAAATTTTAGCTCAAATCCAGTGGCACTAGGAAGCCCTTAAATAAAGTTTCTTTCAAAATAATTTTCTTCAGCAGCTACATATTTCTCGCAGTGTCCAAACAGTTGTTTAAAACATTCTGGTCTGGAAATGTACGTTGGTTTCCAGGCTCCAACGGCTGTGTACAAGAGCTTTTAAATGCTTTCTGATGCATTTTTTCACAGTGAGCATTAATATGAGTTAGGTGTTTATTATGTAGTTTTTTGTTTGATATATTTCCTTTTATGGTCAAGTTTTAAAATGTGCATCCCTTAAAAGAATGTAGTCTCCTTTGTTTTGTGCTATAATAGAAGAACCACCACTGGAACTCTTATTTTGTGATCACATTCACTACCACCTTAAATTCTGTCTGGAACTCAAACATTATCAAATCTCCATACTTTGAACTGAAGTTTCATCTTGGAGAACAAAAAGAAGTTGCAGGGCTGCAGGAATCAAGGGGAATAAAGAGAGTGGGGAACCACAGCTGAGTTATTCTTTAGACAAAGCTGTGTGTGCTAGTGCATTGTAGTGGTGCAGAAACCAGTTCTGATGCCACTTTTCTGAACTTTTCTTCCTAATACTTACTGCTTCTTACTACCTTGAGGACCCCCTAGGACTTCCAAGTAGTAGTGTAATCAACAATTTGTCCAGCCAGAATTAATTCTTGAAGAATAGTTTCATCACTCTTAAAGGACACAGCCTACATGCTCTTCATATGGAAGCTGACCTGCCTTCCTTTTTCCAGATGTGGAGAAGGTGGACTGTTCCACTGGAACAACCGTTGGTTTGGTTCTCTGTAATAATCATAAACCCAGCTTTAATCTCTCTCTCTCATTATGGCCATGAAAAGGAAACTTTTTCCCTTTTTTGATGTGATTCAACAGGTCCTGGCAGAGATGAATGAGTTTCTTTCTTTCTGCTAATGGCTGAGAAGACAAGGCACAAACTTCATGATGATCCACCACTTGTTCCAGTCTTTATGAAGTCTGTTAAAATGCACCCGCACCTTTAATATGATAGGTCTAACATCCCAGCTGCAATATAGTATGTCACCAGCCTTCATGCAGCACTCTTTTTACATTTTCATCAGTTTGATTTGGTAATGGATGACTGAAACACTCAGAATCTGTTTGGCCACTTGAAAAACCACTCAGATGTCTTATACACTTTCCATGGTGCCATCACCGATCAGAAGCTATTTTCTCCATTTCATGAGTCTCTGAAGTTGTTTTGCCGAGTTTGAAGCAAAACTTGAGTGTGTAAATGTTTTGATTAATGAATTAATGACATGAGTCACTATTTCACTAATCATAGAATACACACATACTTAAATGGTGGTACAAATACAAACTGTACCTCACACTTCACTTCATGAATATTTAAGAAATACATAAGAAAGCAATTACTGCATGTCTTTTGTTACAACTTAAAAGTGTTCCTTTTCTATATTGTTTGCACCATAAATATTAAATCTGAGTTTCATATATATGCTCTAAATTGTCTTATTGCTGATCTTCTTTTCATTCAAAAATCCTGTGATGTTAATTATGACACTTTTGTTTCTTTTATAGAGAATTATGAAAGACACAAGAATAATCAAGCAGTTATCATCCAAATATCAAACATATTCATTGCAAATAGATTCATTCCAGACAGCTAGCAGTCTTTATAAAAAAATATCATGCAATTTGGTGGATTTTGCTGAGGTTTGTTTTAATAATTTTAACACCTCTTAATAGCACATTTTTATTTTAATATATATCTTTTAATTGTACAGTTTAATATCTTCTCAACTCTGTAGTACTACACTCGGGGTAGTAGAAAATTAAAAATTCTGGGGTAAGTGTGCAGTTAGATATGAAGTTCTCTGGGCAATGCAGATAGGCTGCCAGGACAGCTCATGGGCTTTTGTCAATTATATACAGAAACTTTGCTAGCAGGGATAAGGAGGTTATGTATAAGGCCACATCTTGAGTACTGCATTCAGGTCTGGAGGCCTCATTTTAGGAAGGATCTGGTGCTGCTACAACGAGTACAGAGAAGGGCAGCAAGATTGGGGAGGGGAACAGAGGGGTGATTTTTACCAAGAAAGGCTTCAATTCTGCAAATTGCAGCATCTGGGGACTAGGAACCTGTGAGGTGATCTGATTGAGGTGTTTAAAGCTTTGAATGGATTGAGCAAGCTCAATGCTGATGGGATTCTTCCTGCTCTTGTGCAGACCACACACATGCAGGTGGCACAAATTCAAATTGAGGTAGGACGGTTGCAGAATAAATGTGTGAAGGTTTGTCTCTAACCAGCTGGTGGTTGATTGATAGAACAACTTCCATCTGTTGTTGTGGAAGTTGATAGCTTAAATAAATTCAAGGAAGAACTAGAAAAACTATTGGAGGGAATTAAATGGTGAAATGAGGCGTGTTGGGTTTTTTTTTTTTTTTTTTTTTGGTTGATGCTGTATAAGCTTGCTTTCTGGCATCATTTTCCACTTGCCACTGCTAACTCTAATGTTTGATTGACACTCTGGTTTATTGAGATGTATTCGGCCATAATAATTCCTTTAATATCAAAGAAAACAAGAAGCATGGCTTTCATTTTTTATTTTAACATTCTTGCTTTTTTTGTTGGTCTGGAGGATTGTTGTCTTCCATTGTATTGACTGTCTTTTAGAGTCTGGGTCACATTAGAACAACCAACTTTCATCGTAGGTAATTACCATACTTAGAAAGTCTGGATCGTCTTCAGTCTTTTTCAGAACATCTTAAGAAACTTGGAGTCTTCTCATTCTTTGTCTTCATTTAAAATTTTTGGCACCATCTTAGCACACACACACACACACACACTTTTCCCATGCCTAAATTTTCAGTTAAAATTTGTCTAACTGTTTCTTTTTTCATATTGAGTTCTGATGCAGTCATTGTAATGCTTAAACAATGATTACTTTTAATCAATGTCCTTACCCAGTTCATATTTTCATCAGTTTGGTCATTCATCATCTTCCACTTTCTCTCTTCCTTCTAAAAATCTTTTATGTCATTCAAACACTCAAGCTTTTGACTTGCTATATTCCCCATAAACTTGATGCAACAACTGTCCCCCCAGAAAATGCAGTTAGTGCTTCAGTACATATATAAGATAAGGTTTTACCAGAGTATGATACATGGACATCTCTGTATTCTCCAAGTTGGAAAAACATATGTGAGAATTACAAACATGTCAACCAACCTCTAGGTATCTGACCCCATGAACTACTGTTAACACACAAAGTATTAACAGTATGCCTAGAAACTGTCATGCCAACTACCAAAAGGAATGCAGTTTTTACACTGTCAATTTAACAGCAATTCACACACACACACGCCCAACTTAATGTTCCAAATCTTAAAGCTACCACTGTGCCTGTGTTCTCTCATTACAAAATCTGGAATAAAAAACATGCTACTAAGAAACAGCTTTCAGCAGCTCTCTGAAGAACATTAAGCACAATATTGCAGTCATATGCTGACATGTACAGATGGATACAAATTGAAGGATTATATGAAGCATTAACAGTATGCCTAGATGATGTCATGCCAACTACCAAAAGGGATGCAGTTTTTACACTGTCAATTTAACAGCAATTCATATAGCTCTAGAACACTTACAAACCATGTTCACTCTAGTTCACTTTTAAAAAGGAAGGTATGGACTGTAAATTTGATATAAGAACTGAAAAACCCAAACAATGATTCATCTAGTTCTTAAAGTAGTATGTTTTCCTGAAGACCAACCTCTCCAAAACAACATTATTATTTTAATAATAAAATAATAACGTTGAAAGTATAAAAAATGTTGAAGGTATAATATAAATAATCTTATGTTCTATGATCAAAAAAGGAAATATTCAGCTGACATTCTGATTTACTTCCTGTACAGAGAATGTAAGATAATACATATTCAAGTACACTATTATCTGTGTTGCCAAAAATACCTCCATTCAATTCATTTCCCACTAACTCTGGAGTGCATGGAGGGAGCTGTTTCAAATTTCACCTTTGACAAAGCTTGCACATTTCAGAACAGAATTGATTTGCATAATCCAGCCCCGAGCATGGCAACTCCTATGTCATCTGGCTTAGCTTTAGTCTTCATGAATCAGTTGGATGTATTGCCATCCTCAGTTACTTGAAAATATATAATTTTCAACTGGATATGATAGTGATAAATTAGTAATTCAGGAACATAGACAAAATCAGTTAAAGCCCTTTCTTTTTCAAACAGGAACCAGAGAATAATATTACTTTAAAACTGGAACCAGCAAATAATGTCACTTTCAAACTGAAACCAGAGAAAATATCTTTTATGATCCTTGTTAATTAATAGAAACCACTCTACCACTGGCCTTTTTCAATTACAGAAAGCCATCAGACACTGGAAAAGTTTTTCATTTTGCCTAAGCCAGTGGTTCCCAAACTACTGAGATCTACAGACTCCTTCAAAAAAAAAAAAAAAAAAAGTTCATGGACCCCCCTATATATATATATATATATATATACACTGAGTGATCACCAGGTGCCTCTGTAGCCAGGTGGGCAGGAGCAGCAGTGCGTAGCACACGCTTCTTGATTAGACCCGGGTTCCAGCCCGTGAGCCACCAAATATGGAGGATGCGGAAAGGTTAGGGAATGACCACAGCATATCCCCGGAGCAATATGGCCTTAGTTGCTAATGCTCCTAAAAATCAAATAACAACAACAACAGTGATCACTGAATTATGACCACCTACCTAATACTTTGTAGGTCTTCCTTTTGCCCTCAGTACAGCAGCTATCCAATGTGGCATTGCTTCAACAAGATATCGGCAAGCATTTGGGAGGTATGGCCAACCAAGCTGTGTGTAATGCGGTCAGCAATGCAGGTATGGAGGTGATTGGTGTATCCAGATGCCTGATATGCCTTTCCATAGTGTCCCACAAGTGCTCTATGCGATTGATATCGGGGGAATTTGGAGGCCAATCGATATGCTGGAAGTCAGAACTGTGTTCCTCAAAGCATTCCTGCACAGCAAGTGCCCGATGGCTCGGCACATTGACATCTTGGAAGACACCATCGCCATTCAAGAAAAAGTGTAACATAGCGGGGTGTACACAGTCAGCAAGCAGTTGACAGTAGCGGAGACCACTGATATGTTGTTCCACATGCACCAGGGTTCCAAGTTCCTGCCAGTGAAACATGCTCCACACCATACAACCATCTCCACCTTCCTGCACTTTTGATACCATGCATGATGGAAGAGCCTCGTGTTGTTGATGCCAAATCTGTACACGACCATCCGTGGTGTGGAGTAAATAATGTGACGCATCCGACCAGCACACCTTCTTCCAATCTTCTAACATCCAACTTGCATGCTCTTTGCACCAGGCGAGTCTTTTACACCGATGAACCTTGGTTAGGAGAGGATGCTGTAGGGGTTGTCTGCTGGTATAGCCCATACGTGTGAGCATGCGATGCATGGTCATGCCAGATATTGTTCCAGGTTGGCCCATGTTGTATTGGGCAGTCAGCTCTTCAAAAGTGCTGCGCCTGTACGAGTTGTCAGACCCGGTGCTCACATCTAACATCAACCTTTTGTTGACCTTTGCAGTTTTGCCATCAGGTCATTGTTTGACCATCTTGACACCAGTCCTGGTACACTTTAACTATGGCAGCTCTCAAACACCCCACCAGTTCAGTCGTTTGGGAAATCGCAGCACCAGCTCGTCGAGCACCCACAATCTGTCCTTTATAAAAATCCAATAAATCCTTCCTCCACCCATCATGCTCAGAATTTTACTACCTACTGAACCACTGACACCTTATCTATGCTACATAGATTGACTAACTCTGCGCTGTCGTACCTCATGTGGTCAACGGGTCGCATTTAGTTTTCATAGGGGGGGGGGGTCATAATTCAGTGATCACTCAGTGTATATATATATATATATATACAGTAAACCCCTGCGAATAGCGGGGGTTACGTTCCTGAGAAATTCCACGAATACCGAAAACGCGAATACTGAGTTATGGCTCCCATAGTAATAAAGGGGTTCCATTCCAGAGTATGAAATATATAAGAAAAACTAGTCTAAAATTTTGTCTATGTATGTATTATATGTACCTTCATAATATGACTATGTACATAGACGGTACATAGTGAAATGCAAGCATAAGGCATCGAAATGAAAATAAGAAACAATTTAATATTGAATGTAATATTTCTTAGAAATTTCAAACAAATCTTTCAATCCAGTGCCTTTGCTGTAGATAAAAAAACTTATCCCACCAGTGCTATCACCAATTTCGCTAAAGTGTTGATAAAGGTGTTTTGCCTTTTCACGAATGATGAGTGAACTTAACGAATTTTATTTTGAGTTCGGTCTTCTATCCACAGATTTAAAGCTTTTTTCATTTTTTCTAATTTAACATCACGAGTTACAGAGAAAATTTTTGAAGCAATTAGCGCATTTTCACGGACACTACGGCGGATTATTTCTTCCGATTTCTTGATTGTTCCTACCGTTGACTTATTGATTTTGTTTTGCCACTGATGAGACACTTTCACCATTAGAAATTTTGTCTAATAACTGAATTTTATTCGCTAATGTCATTACCTTCTTTGATCTTTTCCAATTCCCTTCTTATTCGTAGCCATATTTTTGTAGGGGTTAGAAAAGAACTTCTCCACAATAAAGGCCTTGTCGATCAATTCGGCCCTGGAAAGATTGTGCAAGGCTCAAGGGGTAGAATTTTTTTCAGCCTGTACTGTACTTGTTAACAGGAGAGATTGCTTCTACAGGGATGGGATACACTTAAATAGAAAGGGTGCAAGAATATTTGCTGATGCTATCGAGGCAGTGTTAGGTGGGTCGGAAAACTGCTAGCTTGGGGGGAGACAAAGACCAATAGATTGACAGTAGCCACTGGCAGAGGTGAAAGAGATTCTTGCATTGCTTCTATTAGAATGAGCAAAAGCCTGAAAAACAAGATGCATGATATTTCAGAGACTGCTGGGAGCCATTGCGGTACAAGTAAACACATGGGTTGTGTTAGGGTAGCTAAGAATAGAAACAGGTGCAGGTATACTTGCGTGTACACCAATGCTAGGAGTTTAGTAAATAAATTTGATGAATTTGAGGTATTGCTCAAAACATCAAAGGCAGATATTGTTGGGATATCAGAGATGTGGTGTCACACAGATATAAGGAATGCAGAACTGGAATTTGGAGGGTACAACGTCTACAGAAAGGATAGACAGGATAGGAAGGGGGGAGGGGTTATGCTATTAGTTAAGGAAACACATAAAAACCAAGGAAGTGAAGCCAGTCGACATCGCTGGACAGTGCAGTGTTGAGTCAGTTTGGTGTGACATAAGCATTGGGAGATCAAAATTGAGAGTAGGCGTGTGCTATAGGTCTGATGAGTATAATAAGAAACTGTACAGGGAAATAGAGTGGGCCAGTAAATCAGAGAGTCTTATAATGGGAGATTTTAATTTCCCAGATATTGACTGGAATTTGGGGGCTGGTCACTCACACACTAACAGGGCTTTTGTGGATTTATTGGATGATTGTTTTCTACATCAGCATGTTCTGGAGGCAACTAGAGGGAGTAATACTATTGATTTGATTATCAGCAGTGATTCTTCATGCATTAAGAATCTGCAGATAAATGAACCACTAGGTGGCAGTGATCACAGTGTGCTGAAGTGGGATTTACTCAAAGAGGTAACTACCATTAGGGGTAAAGGGAAGGGTTATTGCTTCCGTAAAGGCGACTAGGATGGATTGACACAGTATTTAAATTCTATACAGTGGGACCAACTGATGATGTTACCAACAGCAAATTCAAAATGGGAAGCATTCAAAGAACTTATCTTGGAAGCTACTAGGCTTTACATACCAACTAAGAAATATTGTTCAAGGTTTAGGCCAAAATGGATGTCAGATGAACTAATGAGGCATATGGCAGAGAAGAAAAATGCATGGGATACTTACAAATTAACACATGACACAGAAGCCTATGATAGATACAAGTTGATATGCAACCAAGTTACAAAGGAGGTTAGGCAGGCAAAGGCAGATTACAAGAAATCCTTGGCAAGGGATGCAAAGAAAAACAGCAAAGAGTTCTTTACTTATGTAAACTCTAGAAGGAAGGGGATGAATCAGATTAGTCCACTTGATATCGATGGGTCAACTGTTGATGATCCTGCTCAGGTAGCTAACAAACTAAATGAATATTTTGCATCGACATTCACACATGAGGAGTTATTCAGCGAGGGGAATGCCAGAGGTGTATTCAACTCTAGCAGTAAGCTACAGAATCTTGAAATAACTCGGAGTAAAGTGGAGGAGAAACTGTTGAAGATAAACACAAGAAAGGCACCCGGGGTGGATGGGATCTATCCAGTTATATTAAAGGAGGCAGCAAAGGAAGTAAGCAAACCCTTAGCCATAATTATGAGAGCTTCCTTGGACTCAGGGGAGGTACCCATAGACTGGAAATGTGCAAATGTGACCCCAATTCACAAAGGAGGATCAAAGGCTGACACAAGTAATTATAGACCTGTGAGTTTAACTTCTGTTCCAGGAAAATTAATGGAGGCACTGGTTAAAGAAGCACTGCAGGATCATTTAGACAAGACTTCAGTTATAGCTCGGACCCAGCATGGTTTTGTTAAGGGGAAGTCTTGCCTGACCAATTTGATTGGATACTATGATGCAGTCACAAAAAGAACTGGATGCAGGGAATAGCTTTGATATTATATACTTGGATCTTAGAAAGGCTTTTGATACTGTTGCACATGGAAGACTGCTACACAAATTGGAGCAGTGTGACATTGGAGGCAAATTGCTGCTATGGATAAAGGGGTGGTTGAGGGGGAGAAGACAGAGAGTGGTAATCAATGGACACTGCTCATCGTGGACTAATGTTATTAGTGAAGTCCCTCAGGGCTCAGTGTTGGGTCCATTATTGTTTTCTGTATTTATAAATGATATTGATGATGGTATATCAAGCTTAATGTCCAAGTTTGCAGACGATACAAAGGTTGGCAGGGTTGTCAAGGACACTACTGACACTATGCTGCTGCAACAGGATCTGGAAAGGTTGAGCAGATGGGCTGAGAGGTGGCAAATGAAGTTTAACATTGACAAATGAAAATACTACACATGGGAAACAGCAACCCCAGAGCAATGTATCAACTCTGTGGTACTACACTGACAGTGGTAGAGAATGAAAGGGACTTGGGGGTGGTTGTGCAGGCAGATATGAAGTTCTCTGAGCAGTGCAGACGGGCTGCAAGAGTAGCTCATGGAGTATTGTCAATGATATATAGGAATTTTTCTAGCAGGGATAAGGAGGTGATTATTCCCTTGTATAAGGCAATGGTCAGGCCACACCTAGAGTACTGTATACAGGCCTGGAGGCCTCATTTCAAGAAGGATGTAGAGCTGCTGGAACGAGTACAGAGAAGGGCAACAAGATTAGTGAATGGAACAAAGGGGTGCTCTTACGAAGAAAGGCTTAAGTTTTGCAAATTACAGTGTCTGGAGACTAGGCACCAGCGAGGTGATCTGATAGAGGTGTATAAAGCCTTGAATGGTTTGAGCATGCTCAATGCTGATGGGATTCTTCCTCTAGCTCAGAATAATCACCTGAAAGGGCATAAATTCAAATTGAGGAAAGACAGATGTAGGATAGACGTGCGGAAATTTGCCTTTAGCCAGCGGGTGGTTGGTTGGTGGAACAGACTTCCATCCCTTGTAGTGGAGGTTGATAGCCTAAATAAGTTTAAGGCTCAGCTGGACAGGTATTTTGAACGAATAGAGGGGTGAAGTGGAAGTGGGTTTTTTTTTTTTTTGGCTGATGCTGCATAAGCTTGCTTTCTTGCATCAAATGCCTCTACTAATGCTAATGCTAAGTCACTTTCTTCCATTAACACACTCGAAAAAGTCTTGTTTTCACTAACACACTGTAAAACGGTAGATTTTTCACTTTTGTAAGCATATCAATTTATAAATTGATAAATTTATAAGCATATAAATTAAAAGAAAATGGCGAAACCTTCCATGACAAGCGCATAGCACATACTGAACAAGGATTAGCGAGAAACATCCACGTGTGCGATTTTGTCACCCTCCCCCCCACCCACTGAGCATTGTTTTGACCAGGAAAGATGATTTTAGCGACTCCATGTTTTTTTATGGCGGAAAATGTTCACAGCGATTTAAAATTCACATTTTTTTAGGTTTCATTTTATATTAAATCAGCGACTGCGAATAGTGGGGGTTTACTCTCTCTCTCTCTCTCTCTCTCTCTCTCTCTCTCTCTCTCTCTCTCTGTGTATGTGCGTGCGTGTGTAAACACTGGAATTTCTGAAAAGAAAATTCAAAGTTTTATTTAAAAAACTCAACTTTACTCTTATTTTTACATAAATATATAATAATAACTTTTATTTATCATCAATTTGTCATACATAGAATGAATAATTTGACCAGTTCCAGAAGGTCCTTTCACGGACCCCAGTTTGGGAACTGCTGGCCTAAGCTATTCCATATCTACAAAGAGATACATAGTTTAAGTCGTTCAGTACCAATTTGTGAGTTGTTCATGCTTATAGCTCTCTGGGTCTAAAATTGTTTTATCCATTCTCGTTATTCCAGATAATAATGAGCATGTGTTCAGTTTTTCAGAAAGAACAGAATAGTACAGGCATACCTCGGTTAACGTTACCTCTGATAACGAAGCTTCGATATAACGAAGTCGGAAATTTCAAGCCCCATTTAACATAAAAAATATATATTCCAGTTCAATCACCTGAAATCTAAACAAACTGAAGAAATTACGGAAACTTTTGGGGCTTCTCGTGGTTGGTTCGAGAAATTTAAAAAACGGGCCAGGATTCATAGTGTAAAATTAACAGGAGAAGCTGCAAATAAGTTTCCAGAAAAACTAAAGGAAATCATTGAACGTCAAAATTTTCCAAATTTGGTGTTCAATGTTGACGAAAGCGGTTTGTTCTGGAAACGGCTACCAACAAAAAGCTTCATTTCTATTGAAGAAAAATCAGCTGCTAGGTTCAAAGCAGCTAAGACCGTTTAACGTTACTCTTTGCATCAAATGCCTCTGGCGATTATAAATTAAAATTGTTATTAGTTTACCATTCAGAAAATCCGAGGGCGTTAAAAGGTAACATAAAAATGAATTTACCTGTAATATGGAAAGCAAATAGAAAAGCGTGAGTTACCAAGGAGTTATTTACTGATTGGTTTGTTAACCACTTTTGTCCTGAAGTAAAACGGTATTGTCAAAAAAAAACAACTTTGAAGAAAAAGCTCTTTTGTTGTTAGACAATGCTCCGGGACAGCCTACTGATCTTAATACGTTGGACACATGCATTCCTGTCAAAGTTGTGTTTCTTCCAGCAAACACAACTTCCCTGATTCAACCATTGGATCAGGGAGTAATAGCATCATTTAAAGCTTATTATCTGCGTCGAACATTAAGCAGTTTAACTGAACTAGAGGATAAAGAGGAAATGACAGTTAAAACTTTTTGGAAAAACTACACCATTAAAAACGCAATTGAAAACATTGATAGTTCTTGGAAAGAAATCACTAAGAAATGCTTAAATGGAGTTTGGCGCAAAATATGGCCAGAAGTTGTACTAGAAGAAGAAAATAACATCCAAGAAATTAGAAATGAAGTTATCCAGATGGCTCAATCAATAGGTTTCGAAAATGTCGATGAAGAGGATGTTAGAAATTTATTGAATGCAGAAGATGATGGTTTTTCAGTGGAAGATTTAGAAAACCTTGTTAGCAACGAAGACAAAGATAATGAAGACGAGGTTAAAGAAGTTCCTGCTGAAAAAGTGTTAACAACCAAAGATTTAAAAAGGTGCTTAAATGACATTGAAAACGTTTTAAATTTTTTTAGTGAAAATGATCCTGATTTAGGAAGAAGTGTTATTGTTAAGCGATCAGTGTTAAATGCAATAACTCCGTATAGGCAATTGTTAAATGAAAGAGAAAAAGAGCATAAACAACAACTTTAGACTCGTATTTTAAAATGTGATTTCACTTTGTATGTAAGTTGACTGTTTATTTAATAAAACTTTTCTTTGTTCGAAAAAAAAGCTTTTCATTTTCTTTACGTAGGAACGTATCCCTATTCTGGCCATAGTATTTTTACCTCTGAAAACGAAGTTTCGCTTAACGAAGTAATTTCGTGGAACGCATCCTATTCGTTATTCGAGGTATGCCTGTATTTGAAATAAAACAGTCTGTGTGAATCATGGAAATACAGAAAATAGATCTTTATCATGAACAGATATTTAGCTGATATATTCTGAAGAAGGCAAAAAATGGTACTGCTATTTATTTAAAGTAATCCACATCACTTAATAAAGATTTATCTTGTAATTTCAGTGCCTTGTTTTGAAGTAGGATTTTATGTTATTATTTAAATGTGAACGTATTTAGTATTAATATTAATAGTGGGAAATGATGCAAGAAAGCAAGCTTATACGGTATCAGCCAAAAAAAAAAAATTCCATTTTACCTATCCATCCCCTCTAATAGTTTATCTAGTTCTTCCTTGAATTTATTCAACCTATCCACTTCCACAACAATGGATGGAAGCTTGTTCCAGCAATGAACCATCCATTGGCTGAAGGCAAACTTCCACACATCTATTCAGTAACCACCCTTCCTCAATTTGAATTTATGCCCCCTCATGTGCATAGTCTTAGAAAGAAAGAATCCCATCAGCATTGAGTTTTCTCAAGCCATCCAAAGCCTTGAACACCTCAATCAGATCACTCTGCAGGTGCCTAGTCTTCGGACACTGCAATTTGCAGAAAGGGGTGTTTGTACCTTTCTTGGTAATAGCACTCTTTTGTTCCCCTCACCAATCTCATTGTCCTCTACACCCATTCCAGCAGATCTACATCCTTCCTAAAATGAGGCCTCCAGACCTGTGTTCAGTGCTCAAGTATGGCCTGACAATTGCTTTATACAATGGGATAATCACCTCCTTTATCCCTGCTAGCAAAATTCTGTATATCATTGACAAAACCCCGTGAGCTGGCCTGGCTGCCCTTCTGCACTGCTCAGAGAACTTCATATCAGACTGCACAATTAACCCCTGGTCATCCTTTTCATTTTCCACTATCCTGACACACAGTTGATACATTACTCTGGAATCACTGCCTCCCATTTGTTCCAATTTGCTGCTTAGCATTACATCATCAGCTTCAAATACTCTGACTTTACCAGTACATTCAAGAACTGGGAATATATAACATGCATTCAAAAAGCTGTTCTGGTTTTTATTTTGTGCTGCATTTCATTTTTTTTTTTTCAATTCCATCTAGTTAATCTGTGGCATACTTTCATTTTTTTTTTAAAACTCCATCCAGTTATTGCATTTAGCATTCATATTTGAGAGATTTTCAGAAAAAAAAAATTGAGAAAAGCACTGATCTCACTCAATTTGATTTTTGTACTAGTAGTGGCAAATGAATGAAAGAAGCAAGCTTATACAGCATCAGCCAAAAAAGAAATAAAAAAGCACTTCCCACATTACCTGTTCACCCCCTCTAATAATTTGCTTAGCTCTTTCTTAAATGTTTTCAAACTACCCACTTGTACAACACTAGATGAAGTTTTTTACAACAATCACCTACCCAATGATGGAAAACAAATTTCCAAATCTCTCCTTCAGCTTTGCTTCCTTATTTTAAATTTGTGCATCCTTATGTTCATTGTTTGAGCAAGAGTAAGGTTGCCAGTAACATTTAGCTTACTTCCCCTCAAAGAGTTAAACACTTCAGTCAGATCTCCTTGCAGGTGCCTAGTCTCCAGACAGTTTGCTGAACTGAAAGCCTTTGAAATCTGTGTGCAGTACTCAAGATGTAGCCTAACTATTTCTTTGTATAAAATCTTTTACTTTACAATTTTTACTGCCAACAGGATAATCACCTTCTTTTCCTGCTAGCAGTAAAATTCCTGTATATCATTGATAAAACCCCATGAGCTGTGCTGGAAATCTGTCTGTCTTGCCCAAACTTCATGTCTGACTGCAAAATTACTCCCAATTTTTTTTTTTTTTTTTTTTTTGTTTTCTCATTTTCCACTTCCTTTAGTGTAGTATCGTACAGTTAAGATGTTATGCTGGGATTACTGATACTCTCGTGCAATACCTTGCATTTGTCAGTTAAACTTCAGTCCACTTCTCAGCCAATCTGCCTAATTTGTCTAGATCTTGTTGCAGTAGTATACCCTGATTACTGTCATTAACCACCCTGCAAACCTTTTTTTTGTATCATCTGCAAACTTAGACATTAAGCCTTATACGCATTCATCTGTATTATTAATAAATATTGAAAACAACAGTGGGCCCCAACACTTAACCTTGTGAGGCTTCACTAATAACATTAGTCCAAGAAGAGCAGTGCTCATTGATAACCATTCTTTGTCTTCTCCTGCTCAACCATCCTTATCCATAGCAGTAACTTGGCTCTGACATTTGTACATAGCTGTCCATGTGAAACAGTATCAAAAGCTTTTTTGAAATTTAAGTATATTAAAATGATGTCAGAATTGATTCTTGCTTCCAGTACCTTTGTTGCTGTAACTTAGTATCCAGTCAGATTGATAAGGTCTTCCCGTACAAGAAATCCATTCTGTGACTGCCATATAACTACATTGTTCTTGTTCGGATTAGAGGAACTTTAATGAATAAGTTTTAGAAGCTTTTCATATGGCATACCAATTTGAAGTAGAATGTGATTTTATTTTATTATTATTATTTTTTTTTTTGCCTTCTGTTGAGAAGCCTGCTTCTATTTGTGTTTTCTTTAAATAAAATTTTGTATAGTTCATTCTTTAAAAATATGAGAAGTAAAACTAAGCATTTCTCCTCTTACATTGTGTACAACTCACTGCATAGTAAAATCACTCGGAAAACTTTAGTAAATATAATTATAAAATATTGTGAAATATATTTTCAAAAAGGGAAAACCCTATTACCATGTGAAGTTATGTATAAATTTTAGTCTACTGAGACACTTAAGAAATAAAAACACCCTTCAAGCATTTTAAATAAAATTGATAATAAAATATCTAATATGATTACATGCCCTAAATTTAATATACCAATTTCAAAATGTACACCCATTTTTTGTAATACATAAATATTTTACAGAAATTAGGAAAAATGAGACATTTTTCTTTATTTATTAAAATTTTATTTAATTTATCCAAATAACAATTTTTGTTGAAATGTTAACTATGCAGACCTGAAAATTGAAACATGTAGAATGGGGGTATCAGTTGTAATGTATTACCTTTCCTAAGTTTGCTCTTCTAATTCCAAAATTGACATCAAAGCATCAGAGTTATATAATAACTCGACTCCCAATGAATGGATTTTCATGAAATTTTATAGTTGGCTGTTTAGTGATATTTGTTGAATCATCCCAAATTTCATTAAAATCTGGCCAATACAAATCTAGCAAATATCATTTCTTTTTTCATACATACCACATAGTCTATCCATATACTATGTATTATAGCTGAAGCACTGGGCAGTATAGCAGATGTGCAAATAAGAAATGTTTTCAGTTTGTGCATGTGAATTGGTTGCTTTTTGGTGTTTTTTTTTTTTTTTTTTGTGAACAGTTTACCAAATATATAAATCACGAATTATTACAATTAATTTATTATTTATTTTGGAAGCCTCATTTTAGAAAGAATGTAGAGCTGCTGGAACGAGTACTGAGAAGGGGAACAAGATTGGTGAGGGAACAAAGAGGTGCTCTTACCAAGAAAAGCTTAAGTTCTGCAAATTGCAATGGCTGGAAACTTTTTTATTATTATTATTATTATTATTAGCCATATGGCACAAGGAAGCCTGAGGCTTATACTGCACCAGCCAAAAAAAAAAAAAAAAATTCCCACATTACCCTGAGAGAGAGAGAGAGAGGGGGAGAGAGAGAGAGAGAGAGAGAGAAGGGAATCATCAAGAAAGAGAAGAATGATGATGTCCAGCTCAGGACCCTGAGTTTGCCAAGCCCATACTCACCAAATGTGAGGCACCTGCAAGGTGATCTGATTGAGGTGTATAAGGCTTTGAATAGTTTGAGCAAGCTCAATGCTGATAGGATTCTTCGTCTTGCTCAGATTACATGCTTGAGGGGCATAAATTCAAATTGAGGAAAGACAGTTATAGAATAGGTGTGCAGAAGTCAGAAGTTTGCCATTGCCTTTGGCCAGTGAGTGGTTGATTACTGGAACAAACTTCCATCTGTTAGCATTAGCAGAGGCATATGATGCAAGCTTATATAGCATTAGCAAAAAAAAAAAAAAAAAAACCTTCCCATTTCACCCATCCATTCGCTCCAAATGTTTGTCTAATTCTGCCTTGAATTTATTTAAGCTGTCAACTTCTACGATAGATGGAAGTTTGTTCCAGCACCCCACTGGCTAAAGGCAAACTTCTGCACATCTATTCTACAACTGTCTTTCCTCAATTTGAATTTATGTCCCCTCAGCAATTAATCTGGGCAAGAAGAAGATTCCCATCAGCATTGAGCATGCTCAACCCATTCAAGGAATTATACACTACAATCAGATCACCTTGTGGGTGCCTAGTCTCCAGACACTGTAATTTGCAAAACTTAAGTCTTTCTTCATAAGAACAACCCTTTGTTCCATTCACTAATCTTGTTGCCCTTCTCTGTACTCGTTCCAGCAGCTCTACATCCTTCCTAAAAGAGGCCTCCAGACCTGTATACAGTACTCAAGGTGTGGCCTGACCATTGCCTTATATAGGGTGTTTCATAAAGGATGCAACCCTAAAATGAAGAAGGTAGAATTACAGGCAGGCAAATGTTATGTCAAGTTTGAAGTGTTGGTGGCAGCACTGCACCCAAGGTTACCTGAGATAAGCAGTTGAATGACCGTGACATGCATTAGTCTCGGTCAGGCATCCATTTCGTTGTGTTGTGCCAGCCATGTCGTTTTCAAAGAATGAGTGTGTGTGTTTATTGTGGAGTCTTACTTCGCGTATAAAGCTTATAAATGTGTGCAAGACGTGTTTCAGATGAAATTTCCTCAGTCATTTGTCCCCAACAAGTCAACAATATTGCGTATAATTGTGAATTTTCGTGAGACTGGGAGTGTGGAGGACAAAAAGAGCCCAGGCCGGCCATCACTGTTAACTGCGAACGTTCTGGATGATATGAATGAATGTTTTAATCCGCTCACCAAGAAAATCAATTAGGATCGTTATCTTCTCAAACCAGACTGTCACCAACTACTGTGTTCAGGGATACAAAGAAGTTAAAATTGCATGCTTACCGTATTGGTGTTGTTCAGGAACTGAAAGAACCTGACCATGAAAAACATGTATGGTATTGTTGTTGGTTTCGTTCTCTTGCTCATGAAAATGGAATTGAGCTGTTGGATTGTGTTTATTTTAGTGATGAGGCTTGGTTCCACTTCGATGGTTATGTGAATAGTCAGCTACAGCTGAATGTAGAGTAGTGAAAACCCACATGCATATCACAAACGATCATTACATACCCTGAAAATTGGGGGTTCAGTGTACCATCATGTTATAGGGCCTATATTTTTTCACAAAACTGTGGATGGAGAAGTTTATTGTGGCATAATCCAACAGTTTATTGCATTGTTGCAGGTGAATGAATGAGAACGTTGATTTCAATAAGATGGCGCAACCTGCCATACAGCAAATGAAACGATGGCCATGTTACAGAAATTTTTCGATCATTTGATCTCAAAAAACTTGTGGCCCCCGGATCTCCAGATCTTACTCCTGCAGATTTTTTTCTTTTGGGACAATTAAAACATGAAGTGTTTCACAACAATCCTCATACTCTTATTGAATTGAAGGCTAACATTGAAAAAGAGATTGCAAACATAACTGTGCAATCATTACGTAAGATGGCTGCAAATGTCATGAAAAGGGTATGAACTTGAATCCAGATGAGTGGAAACCATTTCCAACACTTGTTGTAAAGGTTGTGTAATTTCTTTCCATTGTAAAAGTAAGAGTATGTGTAATTTATTTCCCTTTTGTTTGATTTTTTAAAATTCCTATGATACGGTTGCATCCTTTGTGAACACCCTGCACAAGTGGATAATCACCTCCTTTTCCCTGATAGAAAAATTCCTGTATATCAGTGACAAGACACCATGAGCTACTCTTGCGGACTGTCTGCACTGCTCAGAAAACATCATATCTAACTGCACAATTACCCCCAGGTCCTTTTCATTCCCTACAACCTTCGGTGTAATACTGCACAGTTGATACGTTACTCTGGGGTTACTGTTTATATGCAGTACTTTACATTTGTCAATGTTAAACTTTAGTTGCCACCTCTCAGCCCATCTGCTCAACGTATTTAGATCCTCTTGCAGTAACGTTCTGTCATTAGTGTCATTAACAACCTGCCAACCTTCATATCGTCTGCAAACTTGGACATTAAGCCTGATATGCCATCATCAATATCATTAATAAATACAGAAAACAAAAATGGACCCAACACTGAACCCTGGTGGATTCCACTAATAACATTGCTCCATGAACAGCAGGGTCCACTGATTACCAGTCTCTGTCTTCTCTCACTCAACCATCCCTTTATCCATAACAGCAGTTTGCCTCCAATGCCACACTACTCCATTTGTGTAGCAGTCCACCATGTGCAATAGTCAGACAAGTCAGTCAACAGTCAGAAGTCGGACAAGACTTCTCCTTAACACACCTATGCTGTGTCTAAACAATAACTGAAGTCTTGTCTAGATGATCCTGCAGTGCTTCTTTAACCAGTGCCTCCATTACTTTCCGTGGAACAGGAACTAAACTAACAGATCTGTAATTACTTGTGTCACCCTTTGATCCTGCTTTATGAATCAGGGGTCACATTTACACATCTCCAGTCCATGGGGTACCTCTCCTAGGTCCAAGAAATCACTCGTCATTATGGCTAAGAGTTTGCTTACTTCCTTTGCTGCCTCCTTTAATATATAACTGGATAGATCCCATCCACCCCAGGTGTCTTCCTTATGTTTATCTTCAACAATTTCTCCTCCACTTTGCTTTGAGTTATTACAAAATCATTTAGCTCACTGCCAGAGTTTAATACACCTCTGGCATTACCCTCCGTGATTAATTCCTCACGTGTAAATATAGATGCAAAATACTCATTCAATTTGTTTTCGACCTGAGCAGGATCATCAACAGTTGAACCATCAATATCAAGTGGACCAATCTGATTCATCCCCTTCCTTCTAGAGTTTACTTAAGTACAAGTCTTTGTTGTTTTTCTTAGCATCCTTTGCCACAGATTTCTCGTAATCTGCCTTCAGTTGCCTAATCTCCTTTGTGACTTGATTACAGGCTAGCTTATATCTTCAGTAGGCTTCTGTGTCACCTGATAATTTATATGCATCCCATACATTTTTCTTCTCTGCCACGAGCCTCATTAGTTCAACTGACATCCATTTATGCCTAAACTTTGAAAAATGTTTTTTAATCATTATGAAAAGCCTAGTAGCTTCCACTATTGGTTCCTTGAATGCATCCCACTTAGAATTTGCTGTTGGTAACATCATCAGGTGGTCCCACTGTACAGAATTTAAAAACTGTCTGAGACCACTGTAGTTACCTTTACGGAAGCAAAAACCCTTCCCTTTACCCCTGATGGTAATTATATCTTTAAGTAAATCCCGCATCACTACAATGTGATCACTGCCACCTTGTGATTCCTTTATCTGCAAATTCTTTATACACGAATAATCACTACTGATAACCAGATCAAGAGTATTACCCTGTCTGGTTGCCTCTCGAACATGCTGCTGCAGAAAGCAGTCATCCAATAAATCCACAAAAGTCTTGCTAGTATGCGAGTAACCAACCCACAAGTTCCAGTCAATATCTGGAAAGTTAAATTCCCCCATTATAACTCAATCTGATTTAGTGGCCCATTCTATTTCTCTGTACAGTTGTTCATTGTACTCATTAGAGTCATTAGGCCTATAACACACTCCTACTCTCATTTTTATTTTCCCAGTGCTTGTCTCACCAACCTGACTCAACATTGCCCTGTCCATCTATGTCAACTGGATGCACTTCCTTAGATTTTATGTTTTTCTTAATTAACAGCATAACCTTCCTCCCTTCCTATCCTGTCTACCCTTTCAATACATATTATACTCCCCAAAATTCGAATTCTGCACTGCTTATATCTGTGCAAAACCATGTCTCTATCACAACAATATCTGCCTTTGATGTCTTGGCCAGCACTTCAAATTCATCAAATTTATTTACTATACTTCTAGAATTGGTGTACAAGAAAGTATACATGCACCTATTCTTATTCTTCATTATCTACAAAATAATGCTGGTGATGCATATTTGTGATGCACCAAAATTCATTCATTAAAAACGATTCAGTGGAATTAACATATTTGCATAGATTTAGTTATTTCAAGTATTATTTAAATAAGAAATATCAGTTTATTATTCGTAAATTGGATACAATATTACCAACTAACACAGACCACAGGGGTGTACACTGATGACTAAATTTTACATAAATAAGGAATAATGGTAAATTCAATACAGAAGATAAAGAATGAGATATAACTTAAACGATGCTGCCTTTGCAAAAATTTGCTAATTCAGAGTTTGGTTGTTTACTAATATGATGCATTTGCACTAACTTGATTCTTAGTCTAATTCTCTTGCAGCCTGAGGCATAAGACCTTAATGCTTCTTAAGCTTTTATTGCTCTTCTTAATCTTTTATAATCTTGTTGATTGCTGTCTTTTACTTTATGGGACTTAGAAGTGCATGTTAGAATTATTATCTATATTGTATTATTATTATTTATTTTTTTATGATGCTTGTTATAGTTTGTACATTAATTTTGAAAGTTGTGTGATGTGTAAGACTAAGATGCATTAAGGGCTTATGCCTCCGGCTGCAAGAGAATTATTAGTCTTAATTCATCTTATACACCCTCAGGCATCTCTCATATTGTGGAGTTATAATTCATAACCATTTTGCCATCATTACATCACTAGGGTACCTACCCACCCACCGAAGAAGGGCCAAATAGCCCTGAAACGGCACCAGGGGGAGCCTGATGATGTCCAGAGTTTCCAAAAATAGGTAACAACGGTCTTCCCCACTGGGGAAGTGTTGCCTATTCGAGGAGTTTATGAGTTTTTGTGTGGTGTGAGTTGAAGGAGTTACTGTCCCTTTTTCATTCTTCTACACCGTTTCTTTTTCTCTTCCACTCCTACTATTACTTTTCCCTCTACCTTTTTGCTTTTCTAAGTCTAATAGGGACAAGTGGATAGTCGAGTTATTATCCTACACATATACAAAATAGCCCTGAAATGGTGCCATCTGGGTGGTGGTATCTGCTGAGAATAAGTAACAACAGTCTTCTCCTTTGGTGAAGCATTACTTCGAAGAAGTGCAGTATCATGGCAACTCGTTGTGAAGGTATTCACAATATGAGATATAACTTAAACTTTGCCGCTTTGCAAAAATTTGCTAATTCAGAGTTTGGCTGTGAACTAATATGATGCATTTGCACTAACTTGTACGAAGATTAAGAAGAGCAGTAAAGTACTAATATTAGGTATTCAAGATAAGGTTAATGATATTATACCTATAATTCTTGTCAGTTACATACAAAGCTAAGTCGATTTCATGTTTATTTATTAATTTAGTGGAAAGATAAGGAAAGAACGTATCCAGAGAATAAATTCTAGTACATAATAGAATTAACTTAGGTTTTGCTCTTGCATTTCTTGGGGAGAGGGATGTGGCATGCTATCTTGTTCCACAAAGAAGCGGTACTATTTTAAGCTGTATAATTTAAAAAACAAATTCAATACTCTGACTTCAATTATCTTAACATGAAAATAATTTTTGCTTGCCAATCCAGTAGTTAGTAGCTTGATAACTGAATGCTCTCTGGATGGATAATTATGGTTAACATATGGCACTCTATCAAAAGTTTGTCTTGCCATCATTACATTACTAGGGTACCTACTCACCCACCGAAAAAAGTTATAATATTTTTGAGGAGACAATTACAAGTTTACAGTAATCTAGTACCTGTCCGTAGCCAAGTGGTCAGGAGCGGGAGTGCAGTAGCACACGCTCTTTGAGTAGACCGAGGTTCAAGCCCCTGACTGCTGAATACGGTCGATCTGCCAACCCGCACTGGACCAGCGTGGCAGATTATGGTCCATTTCCCTCAGCATGAATTGTTGAGGAGGCTTCCATCCTGCAGTGGGTTGATAATGGCTGCACTTTACTTTTAGTACCTGTTGTAGAAAATTAGTATCAATATAAAATGGCTAATCATTGCAAATAGCACAGCTGTTGTTGTTTTTGTTATTTAGTTTTTAGGAGCATTAGCAACTAAGGCCATATTGCTCCCGGGCTATGCGGTGGTCATTTCCTGACCTTTCTGCATCCTCCATATTTGGTGGTCACGGGTTCGAAACCCCCCCGGTCTAATCAAGAAGCGTGTGCTACGCACTGCTGCTCCTGCCCACCTGGCTACGGAGGCGCCTATAACATAGCATTTTTATTAATTTGTCTGATGCATATCAAATGCACGATACTCATTCTTAAGAGGCTAAGGTTGTAGTTCCCCCCTCCCTAACAAAAAAAAAGCCACTAGAAGCCAGTACTACATAATGAAACAAGTTGGGTGGATGTGGGAAGGTTAGTTAAAGTAAAACATTTTGTTGTGTTTGGTGTGGCCACCACAGCTAATGGAGCTTACAGTCTTATTGTAATAATTTTATTACAGCTGCTTTTGTATTTTTTATTTATATTGTTCTTGTCAACACTGACTAGATCTGGTCAGTGTCAACAAGAGTAGTGTTTGTATTTTGCTTAACAACCTCCAAAAAAATGACCATTATAGTTCATGCATTTTTTGTTGAAGTGTACATGGTGATTATTGCAATGTGCATACTCATGTCCATATGTGTTACCCCAACACCAGAACTAACCCTTTAAAAGGTATGTAAATATGTTTTTATTAGAGAAATTTTGATTAATTAAGATTTATCATTTATCTTATAATTTCCATGTGTGGTTTTTAAATAGAATTATAATAGAGTCTAAGGTATTGATTCTAATAACAACCCTTAATTACTGTCTTTGCAGCCACTGAAGAAGTGGTAAGAAAATACTCCAAAATTCTTGATGTCATTATGTACAAATTTCCAATTCATAAATAAACATAATGATACCATCATAGGTTTTGGGTGCTTTATTATCTTCAAGCAATGTAGTAGAGTCTCAATTATCTGGTTAGCAGATTAGTAGAGGTCTCTACAGCCCACAAATCTAAATTAGTATAAATTGGATAACAAGAAGAAATTATGGATTTCCTTACAGGTGTTGTTTGTTTACATTCTATAATGTTCCTGAAGACAAGACACTTGAATTTTTCAATAATCTCATCACCCACCTAAATTCACCAATCCTTTGGTTTTACTACAGTACAGTTAACTTTAGCATTCTTCTCCAAGTTTTTATTATTATTTTCTTATTTGAATCTGTATATGTCCAAAAGAATGTTCTTTGCATTGAACAAATACTTCAGCTCATCGATAAACATTAAAAAAAAATGCTGAAGTGTCAGCATTTTTTTCAATTTTTTTACCTGACTATGGAACAACAAGGAAATACTTTTCTCATTGTCAAGATGATGCTTTGAAATTTATATAGTACCATTTGCAGACCAAGGGAGAAAGTAAAACTTCATTGTTGCTTAAAAAATATGTTAAATTTTATGTCAAATCTTCTGATACTATAGCTTTTATATATATGAATACAGTATGTTTTTGACACATTTATGAGTTTTTCTTTCATTTATTTTCCAACCACCTCAGTTAATCAGGATGCCATCTTCTGATACAAATGAACCAAATAATTTGAAAATAAGGTTTTTTGCATTTTATAATGATATTGTAATTTTTCCTTTGCATTGTATGACAATGTATTAATTTATTTTTATTTTTTATTAATTTGGAAGAACTGTTCTGAATGTCATTCTGGCAGAAAAGTTAGCTATATTAAAGATTTTTGAATTCTGATTCTTAAAAAGTGGTAGGTATATAACAATAGCTATAGTTACGCTGGTTATTTTTATTTTTAATTTAGATAAAGAATTTTTGTAGATTACTACTTAATATACGTAAAACCATTATTTCATTCGAATCTTGCAGCCATTGTTTTTGTATAGAGTGGTAGGGAATTCAAATTTTCAATTGTGTTAACTAGGTAGCTCTAACGTATAATTATATAGCATAATATACATCACTGTTTCTATTAGATAGCTTAGTATTGACATTTAATTAATTAAATTTATTGATCTTATTAATTTAAAATATCATGCTCCAGACTAGAGCAGCAAAGCAACGGGCACAAAGTGGTAGGAGTGCTGTGACTCGGAGGAGAACTGAGGGGGGGGGGGGGTGATTCTCCAACGCATCACAGCCTAAAAAAATGTGCAACTTGTGAAATGTTTGCCGAACTCTCTGGAACAGAACATGATATTGCCATGAGGGATGTCTCTGTGTGTGTGCGATGTCAGGCGACAACTCAGCATTGTTATGGGCCTATATGGGAGCTTGAAGGACAGGGTGAATGCCCTCGAAGGATTTAAATTGAGGGGCCCATCAAGCTCTCGGCTGCCCACATCAACACCAGAGCTTGCACTTGGTCATCGTGCGACATAGCAGCAACCCCCAAGGCAGAATGCGCTGGTCCCACAGGAACTAGTAGTTGTATAAAATAATTTTGTTTTCATATATTTTGGATTTCAGGAAAGCTTTTGACACTGTTGCGCATGGAAGACTATTGTACAAATTGGAGCAGAATGGTGTTAAGGGTAAGTTGCTACAATGGATAAAAGGATGGTTAAGTGGGAGAAGACAGAGGGTGGTAATCAATGGGTGCTGCTCTTCGTGGACTAATGTTATTAGTGGAGTCCCACAGGGTTCGGTGTTGGGTCCACTGTTGTTTTGTATATTTATCAATGATATTGATGGAGGTATATCAGGCTTAGTGTCGAAGTTTACAGATGATACAAAGGTTGGCAGGGTTGTTAATGACAGTAATGGCAATGTGCTACTGCAACAGGATCTAGATAATTTGGGCAGATGGGCTGAGAAGTGGCAACTGAAGTAGCCTTGACAAATTCAAAGTACTGCATATGGGTAAAGTAACCCGAGAGAAAAGTACCAGCTGTGTGGTACTGCACTTAAGGTGGTAGAAAATGAAAAAGACCTGGGGGTAATTGTGCAGTCAGGTATGAAGTTTTCTGAGCAATGCAGAAAGGCTGCCAGGGCAGGTCATGGAGTTTTGTCAGTGATATATAGGAATTTTGCTAGCAGGGAAAAGGAGGTGATTGTCCCTCTGTATAAGGCAATGGTCAGGCCACGCCTTGAGCACTATGTACAGGTCTGGAGGCCTCATTTTAGGAAGGATGTCGATTTGCTTGAACGTGTACAGAGAAGGGCAACAAGATTGGTGAGGGGAGTGAAGGGATCCTCTTACCAAGAGAGGCTTAAGTTCTGCAAATTGCAGTGGCTGGAGACTAGGCACCTGCACAGTGATCTCATTGAGGTGTATAAGGCCTTGAATGGGTTGAGCACGCTGAATTCTGATGGGATCCTTCCGCTTGTTCAGATTACGAAAATAAGGGGGCATAAATTCAAATTAAGAAAAGACAGATGTAGAATAGATGTGCAGAAATTTGCCTTTAGCCAGCGGGTGGTTAATTGCTGGAACAAACTTCCATCTGTTGTGGAAGTTGATAGGTTGAATAATAAATTTAAGGAGGAACTGGACAGGCATTTGGAGGGAATGGTGTGATTTTTTTTTTTTTTTTTTTTTGGCTGATGCTGCATAAGCTCATACACTTGCTTTCTTGCATCACATGCCACTACTACTACTACTACTACTAATGTATAACCAAGCACAATCATCTAAACCTATATACTTGGTATATGCCATACCATGTGTTAAAAATGAGCAGAGCTGCATAAACGATAGCTTTAAAACTGATATTGATAAATTTGGTAGGTCCCTATATGAAAAACATAGCACAAACTTAAACTGAAATCTGGAAAAAATGGAAACCTGAAATCTGGAAAAAATGAAAAAAAAATGTCATAACACTGTAAAAGACACAATTTATAGAAATCTTCATGAAAACCTGAAGAGTTAATAAGTTGTTATTTGGGTGTTTAACAACATAAAAGCTGCTTAGGCTATCATATATAATCAATTTATATGCAAAGATAATTACAAATTATATTAGATGATAAAAAATATATATATTTATCAATTTCTATAATATAGGTTTATTATCAAGTTATTATTAACCATTGTATTTTACTTTTAAGCCTTTGCATTATCATGGACGCAGTGGAGCATTTTCGTCATTTTACAATACACTGATTCTAGAGACTCTGCTTAAAAGTCAGAAAAACGGTAATTATTAATCGTATATCTATTTATCTTCTTTTTTTTTTTCTATAAAAAAAACTCCAATGCCATCTTATGGACTCTAGAGGTGAGGCAGAAGTTCTTTATTTATTTATTTTTATTATTATTATTTTTTTGTTATAAGTTGCTTATTTTATTCTCTGATGTACAAGTTTGTGCAATAGCATCATGTTAGTGTGCAGCAAACTCTAAAATAGCTGAGAATAGTATCATTTTAGGTGTATCTCATTATTGTGAATACCCTCACAATGAGTTGCCATGACATTGCACTACCTTGAATAAGTAACGCTTTCACCAATGAAGAAGACTATTGTTACTTATTTTCAGCAGATCCACCACGGCACCATTTCAAAGATATTTGGCCTATCTTTGGTAAGCAGGTGGTGATGCAATCGTTTGTTTGTTTGTTTGGTTTTTTTTTAGGAGCATTAGCAACTAAGGCCATATTGCTCCGAGATATGCGTGGTCATTCCCTGACCTTTCTGCATCCTCCGTATTTGGTGGTGACGGGCTCGAACCCTGGTCTAATCAAGAAGTGTGTGTGCTACGCACTGCTGCTCCTTCCCAACTGGCTACGGAGGCGCCGGTGATGCAATCATGGCAATTCAGTTATGAAGTATAACTCCACAATATGAGGCATCTCTCATATTGTGGAGTTATATTTCATAACTGAATTGTCATCATTGCATCACCAGGATACCCACCCACTGAAGATAGGCCAAATAGCCTTGGGCAACTTGTGCCCACCTGATCACAGCCTTGGGTACATTTTATCTAGTATCCCTATATTATAGGCCAGCGGAGGTGGTAACCTTTGCCACCCAATACCTTCAGATGCTTTTAAATGCTCTCCCAAACCAGAAAATTCTCATCGGAGTTGATGTAAACTGCTGATCTCCGTCCTGCAACAGCACCACCCCTGATCGTCACAGCACAAGAAATGGACAAATCCTCAAGGAGTATCTAGAAAGCTCAACTCTTGTCCCACTCAATAGACCATATCAACTTCCAGCATTCTGCAACACCCTATGGGAAGCAATTATCAACATCACATTGGCAACTAACAACCTTGCTGGATATATCACGAATTAGGAGGTCAAGGACCCTGGATGACGTCCAACCACAGGGTGATTGCCTTTCAAATCCTTCAAACTACAAACAGACAACCGGTTATCAAGCACACCCTCAACAGTTTCGTGCTCCAAAACGCAAACTGGGACTTATTTGCAGGCTTCTATCAACAACATCAAACCAACTCCTACTTCAGGATCTGCAGCAGAAGAACCCCAACAACTTACAAAGAGAAGCCACAAGACAAATTACAACTGCAGCAGAAGCAGCCATAAAAAGAAAGATGCCAGCACCAAAAGCAGTCCCTTGGTGGACCCAGAAATTCAGAGCCTGCGCAGGAAAGTGATTGTGAGGCTGTAACAATTCCAGCGAGCCTGGTGGAGGTGGCAGAGCTGAGGGAAAGATATAAGAAAGCCAGAAACCACTCTACAGGGCTTATAAAGAAGAGCAAAACGAAGGCCTGGGAGCAATGGATACCCTATCTCAGTAGTGATCAGTGTTGATAAAAGAAGTAGATATCATAAAGCTTAATGGAAAAACGCTTTGCTTGAAGTATTTTTCCATTTAGCTATTGTTAATTGTTTATGAGTACCTAAATATTCCCCCTTATATTCCTTCCCTTCTTTGTCATTGCCTAGATCATACCTGATAACAGTATTCCAAAGTAGATTATGAAATGTGATTCCTTGATAAAGAAGTTAGTATAAGGCATTGGACGTGCCTGCTATAGAACATATATTTCTATAACTTAGAAGAAGAAGAAGAAGAAGAATTCTTTATTATATACAGAAAGCACATTGCTGTATACAACTCCCTTCACGGCTACAAGCCAGGGGTTTACATAAAAGAAATCATATAATACAATAAACACAAAAAAAAAAAAAAAAAAAGAGCATTATGACTCCTGAAAAGTTTGTACACTGTGATGATGGATTCAGGGCAGTGATGAATAGGTCTCCGGGAGCAGGGTCTACTGTCCTCTAACGTGGTCCTGGGAAGGAAGTCGACCGAGTACTTTCTGCCTATATTCCTTGTCGACTGCGAATTTGTAGAGGTCGCCGTCCAAGGACTGTATGTCTTGCAGCATTTGCACGGGTAGGAACCGCTCAGTTAGCTTTAACCGGTTTGGAATGGCCTGTAGGATTGGATTAGCCCTAAGGCTTGGGACCGGGATCCTCCATCCACAGTTAGCCCAGAAATCTGGCACTGAAATAATGCCGACCATCATTTTGATGGCAAAGACGAGTCTTCTCTCGTGAATGATGGCAGGAAGACGTCTCATGTTGAGAGCTGCCGCCATCTGGGTGGTCCTTGGTGTAGAGGGAAGCCGAAATTTCCATATGGCCCACTTCAGTAGCCAAAATTCCCCCGCGAAAATCCGTCTAAGATGGGTCGTAGCAGTTGAGGTCCAGACTTCGGCGCCATACAATATTACCGGATAAACACATGTCGTAATATATCTGCACACCACAGCCTGGTCATGGACGTGCATTAGTTGTTGTTTAATCATCCACCGGAGTCGACAGAACTTTATTTGCAAGTTGTCTATGTGCGGTACAAAGGAGAGCTTTTGATCAAAAATAACGCCCAGATCTGTATGTTGTTGGACGGCAGAAATCGCGCATCCTCTTAAAATGGGTTGTACTATTGTTGGGCTCCGTTTGAGAGAGAAAGTCAACTGTTTTGACTTCTCAGGATTGATTTGAAGTCCGAAACCGGAGAGGAAGGCCTCAAGGTTCTGGATTTTCTGAAGGATTAAGGTATTGATGTATTCAGCAGTGTCTCCAGGGTTGATAGGAGTAAACAGTTTTATGTCATCGGCAAAGGTGAGGATGTCAGTTCGGCCTATCACAAATGGCACGAGAATAGCTGAGAACAAGATTCCGGACAGGACCCCGCCTTGTGGAACTCCAGCTGTAATAGTCCTGGTATAGCGCAGATTGCCATCGCGAACAATAATGGTCCTGTTCTCGAGCATTTTCTGAATAAACCAGAGCACGTCTCCACCAATGAGGTAATACTCACGTAGTAACCTTGCCAATGCGTGAACGGATACGGAATCAAATGCTGCCTGGACGTCGATATACGTAACGGTGATTTCCGAACGGTGCTCAAATGCCTCGAGGATCTTGGTAGTGGTGGTGACTAGATTTGTAGCGGTGGATCTTGACCGGGTAGCATAGTGGATCTGCGGTAGCTGTTGTGGAATAATTTGGATGGTTAATGTTCTTAGAAGAGCTTTTTCAAAGAGCTTTAATAGGCATGATGCAGAGGAAATTGGACGGAAGTGACTGGGCTGAGAAGCAGAGCGTGTTTTCGGCAGCGGTCTTACTAGATAGACATGCCACGTAGGCGGGAAGAAGTTTTGATTAAGGATCTTGTTAAATAAGGACAGGATTGGATCAACAACAAATGTACTGAGGCATTTCAGCATAAACTGAGGAATTCCGTCGGCACCTGATGCGGCCGTAGGTGCTAAGCTATTCATTACGTCGATCAGCTGGTCTCTGGTGAGGTGAACTGAATTTAAAGGGTCTATCGAAATCGGATTGATTGGGAATTCCATTGGTGTAGTGGATTCTGGCTGAGCAGCGAACCTAGTTATATGGTCGAGCCAGCTCCTCATATTGAGTGAGTCAATGGCATCCTCTGATTGGATTCTATGGAAGGGCTTCCCCTTATTTATGGTATCCTCTAGGTGAAGTTTTATTGCCTTCCTCTTGTTCCGAATAAAAAGCGCCCTAGCTCGGGAATAGGCAGTTCTGTCCGAAGGTGAGCCGGAGTTTTTCCACTTTTTGTGCAAATTCTGTTTAACGTGGAAACTTTCAGAGACTTCTGGGTTCCACCAGGCCTTTGAATGCTCTGTGATGGTTAGTTTCTTCGTTGCAGCATAAAGAGAAACAGTGGCTATCCATCTTGTCATCAAGTCAATCCCGAGTTCGGGATCACATTCCTCAAGGACAACCCATGGGATTGCTTGAGCCGCATAGACACACTTTTCAGGATTAAGGTATTTGGGCGCTGTAATTGTTTTGGTTGTGACTTTCCTTCTTCCAGAAATGATGGGCATTTCTATTTGCACAGAGAGAATGATGGGGTTGTGATCAGACTGTATGTTGCTTGTAGGATTTTGATTAGCCACACAATTTGCTGACACGAACGCAAGGTCTAATGTGCTTTCGCCCCTCGTGGGTGGTGTGCTAACCAGTTTGAGACCTAATATACCTAGATGCTGATTCAGTCTCCTCCTGAGGTTTCCCTGAGTATTCGGGAGATTGAAATCCCCACACACGACGTGTTTCAGTGATGAATGGAGATGGTTAAGCAACCAATTGAGGAGTTCATCAACTACTTGTGCGTCTGGAACCGGTGGGATATACACTGCGACAATGTCGAGAGAATTGTTCTGGCTGTTATTGTTTTTAGGTTTTAGCGTAACTAGAACTGCCTCGAAAGAGTCGGACTGGCTCGATACTGAGTGGAGGATAGAGAATACTTGCTCCTTGAAGAAAATCGCAACTCCTCCTCCCCTCCGGTTTTCTCTTGACGTGCACACCATCTGATACCTTGCAGGCCAAGTAGAGGAAAGTGTTTCTTCATTGGGGTCAAGCCAGGTTTCTGCGAAGCAAACCACATCCATTGTACTGGACAACAAGAGCTCCTCAACTTCATTCAGTTTATTCCTCATGGATCGCACATTTTGGAAAAGGAGTTGGAATGAAGCTGTTCTCTTTACCGTGGCGAGGGATGTACGCGGTCTGATCCGTCTGTGATGCGTCGCTGGTCTTCGAGATGTTGAGACCATGACAGGGATCGCAAAATTCGAGGAGAGAGATGATAAAGATTTTGGGTAATTTTCAATCTCATCATTTTCAGTGACCGCTGGGAGCCCCCTTTCCGTGGGTATGTTAAGGGCGAAGTGTGGATTTACCTTGTTTTTCCTACGGCTATTCGCATGCAGAGCAGTTGGGCTTTCAGTGGAGAATGCAGATACATTGTATAGTCAGAGTCTGGACTGTTCTGGGCACATCTCAGGAGCGTTTATGGATATCGCTTCTTTTCTACTTCGTGCTTCATAAAATGGTCTGATGATGGTGCCGAGGGGCCATTTGGTGCACGTTCCGATCCTTTCAAACTGACTTCGATCACAATAGATGCGAAAAGAAGCATATGCTGTGCTTCGAGTGTTCAGTCTCTGAATCTTTAAATCTAATTGTAATTCCTCAATCAGTACATCTGTGACGAGTTGTGCTGAAGTGTCTGGGGCCAACCGTGAGACAAACAAACTGCTGGGGGGGAGTCTGGGTGAAGAACCATCCCGTTTGAAAGGCCGAAGCTTCGAGGCTAGTGCGGTGCCCGTCCAGGTCGTTTTCTTCCTGTTCAAACGTTTTCCACTGGCCGTCTTGCACTTGGTTGTCTGGTTATTTCCCGGTTCGGCACCCATCACTCGGCTGGTCGCAGTGGTTCGGTCTTGTTTAGGCCCAGCTGACGAGTGGTTTCCTAGGTTGAGTTCATGGGCGTTTAATGTGGCATTTTTATTTATGTACTGATCGTAGCTAACTTCGTCGGGTAGCACACCACCTATTATTTCCTGGGGCAGGTTTAGCTTGAGCGCGTTTAGATATGATTTATTTCTCTCGGAAGAGTGTTCAATGAAATCTTCTGTTTCTCTATTGCGTTCATAGCGAGTAATGGGCGGCGTGTTCACGACTGATTGTTCTAGTCGGTTATCAGCTTTAACGCGAGAGCTAGTCGTCGAGAAGGATGCACGGTCAACACAACCTTTTCCGAATTGAGAAGATAAGGTATCCCGATTTCTGCAAGCTGGTTTTGGGGTTTGAGGACCCCGCAGAGACGATTGATATGCGGATCTCTCCAATAGCACAATATTACTCTTCATGTCCATCATTTGGTTTTTCAACAGGCTCATTTCCTTTCTAATATCCTCATTCTGTGCACGAAGTTCTCGATTTATAGTGAGTAGAGCAGATAAACATTCAAAAATTTTTGGGAATTTCTCCTCTAAATTGTGCATATACTCTTCAGCCTGCATAGCAACAGGGTAAACAAATTGTGTAAAAGCTTCCGCTATTATGCTGCTGAGGCTATTGGTGAGGTTGTTGAGATTTGGGGCGTACGAATGTTCACTCACGGAGCTGCGACGACTGGCCGTTTGGCAATTGTCAGACGAAATACTACAACACGAATTGTTTTCATTAATTGTACCGGGCTGCGTTTGTGAACTCTCAGCGTTTCTGTTAACATCGTTTGGTGGGTCATGTGCCCGGTCTCGCTCATATTCCTTAGGATGTGTAACTTCTTCATCAACATTGCTTACTTTATCCTCCATGTCATTGGTTTGCATATCTGTGCAGCAGTAAGGGGTTACGGAATTGCCCTCTTTCAAAGTATGAAGTACTTCTGCAGATGCATTTATTTCTTTTCATGGAGGGGGGGGTATCACCTTTCCTAATCGCCGTTGCCGTGGTGCCTATTTGTTTACTCTTTAGACAACATTTCCCCAAGAACCCTTTCCTTTTGCTCAGTGACAAGCGAGAGAGGCTTGAATACCCCGAGCATAACAGGCATATTCTGTGCTTTGACTTGCTACAGATTAAGGTTTCGTCTGCCGAGGTGTGGCAAAGGTCGCATGTCCCGGCAGTTATTGCGAGTGCTGTGTTCTTAGTCAGAGTCATTATTGCCGTTAGCCAGCGGCTTTGTATTTTTGCTGAATTAACAGATTAGAGTTCCAAGAGGTGGGGCAGCGGCCGTTTTCGACTCCTGAGGCTATCCACTCAATTAGCTCTCTTCATGGAGATTAACAATCACCTTGAAACGAGGTCAGGCGGTATTATGGCCCACGTCCACAGTTCAATTACTAAAAATAAAATATTAATAAATAATTACCTGATTAACACACAGGTCAAAGATGAATGTCACCATGTACCTGGTATCCTAAGGATCATGTAGATATTACACATGGAACAGTTCATAGGGAATATCATTCACTATTAAACGTACACACGGAGCACATAAAATTTGCGTCCGCACCGACGCTCGTCACCGTTTGTCTTCTAGGTACACAAACAAAAAATTTGTGGTAATATGGTAATGCGTTTTTCCCGTTTGCTCCAGGATAGCTTTGCCGATATATTAAAAAAGAAGTAGCTTTATAAGAGATACCATTTGGTCAAAATTAAGAATGATAATTAAGAAATTAAGTTACATTGCGATTTGCTGTGAAATTTTTTCTCTCCAAATAGCCACTATTATACCATGTAAGTTTTTAAAGGTTAGTTTATTTTGCTTTATTGAATAAATGTACTATACAATTATTTATTTTAAAAAATCCCATTTCACCTATCCTTCCCCTTTAATAGTTTGTGTAGTTCTTCCTTGAATTAATTCAAATTAACCACTTCCACAAAAATGGATGGAAGCTTGTTCCAACAATCAACCACCCATTGGCTGAAGGCAAACTTCTGCACATCTGTTCTGCAACTATCCTTCCTCAGTTTAAATTTATGTCCCCTCATGTGCACAGTCTGAGCAAGAGGAAGAACCCTATCAGCATTGAGTTTTCTCAAGCCATCCACAACCTGAAGCACCTCAATCGGATCACCTGGCAGGTGCCTAGTCTCCTGACACTGTGATTTGCAGAAAGGGATGTTTGTACCTTTCTTGGTAAGAGCACCTCTTTGTTCTCCTCACCAAGTAGTATCATAGTATCCAATTAGATTGGTCAGACAACATCTCCTCTTAACAAACCCAGGCTATGAATGAATTATAATTCACTCCTGTGTAGATGGTCCTGCATTACTTCGTAAACCAGTGACTCCACTATTTTCCCTGGAACAGAAGTTAAGCTAACATGTCTGTAATTACTCATGTCACTCTTTGATCCTCCTTTGTGAATTGGAGATATATTCATCTCCAGTTCATAGAGACCTCCCTTAAATCCAAAGTTGCCTTCATATTTAACCCCAGGGGCTCACATCTGGTGAGTATGGGTTTGGCACACCTAGGGTTTTGAGCTGGATTTCATCATACCTTCTTTTTCTTGGTGATACTCACTATCTCTCTCATTCAGAAAATTTTTACATAAGCCTCAGTCTTCCTTGCACCATATGGCTAATAATAATAATAATAATTATTATTATTATTATTATGGCTAAGGGTTTACTTATCTCCTTTGCTGCCTTCTTTAAAATAATTGGATGGATACCATCACTCGAGGTGCCATTTTTTATGTTTAACTTAAAATTTCTCTTCCACTTTCCTCTTAGTTATCACAAAATCATTTAACTCCGTTAGAGTTTGATAAACTTTTGGCATCCCCCTTCCTAAAGAATTCCTCATATGTGAATGTAAATGCAAAATGCCTACTCAGACTGTCAGCAACCTAAGCAAGATCATTAATAGTAAAACCATTGATATCAAATGGATTGATGTGATTCTGCCCTTTCTTTTTACTCTTAATATAAGTAAAGAAGTCTTTACTGCTTTTCTTGGCATTCTTTGCCAGCGACTTCTCTTAATCTTCCTTGGCTTGCCTCACCTCCTTTGTGACTTTATTGGACTAGTTTATATCTATCATAGGCTTCTATATCACTTGATAATTTATATGCATTTTTAGAGATTATGTTTTTTGAAGTCTTCTTCTGCTGTCTCTTAAAGGATTTTGATTGAATTCTGTACCTTGTTTTCTGTTTATAGAATTGGCCCAGAACATATTTATAAAGACTAACTCTAAATTTTCTTCTAATATACTGTTGTTCAGGTGAAAGGGCTGTAGGGTTACTAAATTCCAAATATCTCCATGCTGGAATGCATGGAAGGTAGTGTCTGATTTGTTTATTCTTTAATATAGGACATCTTTTTTTATGTTCTTTTAGTCTGGAACTGAGACATCTGTAAGATTTTTGTATGCACAAAGGATGATCATTTAATTCACAGGCTGGTGCAAGATCTTATCTTAATTGTCATCATCTGAATCCTTTGTGGATTTCTCCTCCTCTCCCTTGAATTTTACACACCTTCACCACCATCGTACCTACACATTAAATGCTTATTGCAAGTCATTTTTCGAAAGACTGAGAAGTGCTTTCATTGTGGCTCTGCAAGAATTGTTGTCAGACCCAAAACACTTGCTTTTCGGCGCTTTCTTCAGACATGGAAACAGGTCTGTAGAAGTCACACAGGGCTAAGTCTAGTGAATAAAGGAGATGTGGCAGAACTTGGCACCTATGGCAGTGATCATTGGCTGTAAAATATTAGCCATACAGGGACTGGCATTGTCTTGATGGAGAAACTACTTCACACCGGAAAGTTTGCCGTGCTATTCATATGTCCCATGAATAGCACAGCGAAGTTTGACTCTGAGAACCTCAGAGTAGGCTTCCTTATTCATAGTTGTTTCACAAGGCACAAAATATGTAACAAGAATGCCTTTTATGTCAAAAAATACAAGAACTGTTTGTTTGTCAGCTGAACAACAAGCTTAAAATTTCTTAGGTCTTGGTGAATCAGAATGCTTCCTCATTCGACTGTTGTTTTGTCTCTAGGTCATAGTGAAAAATCCAAGTTTCATCACAAGTCACTATTTGATTTAAGATATTTTGGCCCTGTGTTTCAAAATGATCAAGCATTTATTTGCACAAGTATTAGTATTGGTAATGGCCACATGGTGCAAGGAAGCCTATGGCTTATGTTACACCAGCCAAAAAAAAAAAAAAAAAATTAATAATAAAAAAATAAAATAATAAGAATAAAAACAAATTAATAAGAAAATAAGAAGAAAAAATTTTAAAAATAATAATAATAATAAAAATGAATAAGAGAAAAGGAAATGGACAACCTGTGCATTTCCCTCCTCCCTTAGGTATATCCAGCTGACCTTTGAATCTCCCCAGACTGTCAGCCTCTACCACCCATGTAGAATCATTTGTAACCATGAAAATTTCATCCTTATTCATTTTGTGTATGCCTCTCAGAGCCTTAAACACCTCAATCAAGTCCCCTCTATGGTGCCTAGTTTCCAAGACATATTCGAAGTCTTTCCTCATATGGACGCCCTTTTGCCGATCTCACCAGGCGAGTTACCCATCTTTAGACCCTTTCAAGAAGAACAATGTCTTTCTTTAAATGCGGTCTCCATACTTGAACACAGTATTCCAAGTGTGGTCGGCGCCTCCATAGCCAGGTGGGAAGGAGCCGCAGTGCGTAGCACATGCTTCTTGATTAGACCGGGGTTCGAGCCCATCACCACCAAATACGGAGGATGTGGAAAGGTCAGGGAATGACCACCGCAACCGCATATCCAAGAGCAATATGGCCTTAGTTGCTAATGCTCCTAAAAACCAAATAACAACAACAACAACCAAGTGTGGTCTAACAATAGCCTTATATAATGGGATTATGACGTCCTTATCTCTACTAGCGATTGTTCAATAAATCATTGATAGGACACCATGGGCCCTCCTTGCAACCAGTCTACAGTGCTCGGAGAACTTCATATCTGACCATATTGTAATACCCAAGTCCCTTTCCTCCACTACCAGCTTTAGTTCAACTCTGCCAAGTGTATAAGTTATTTTGGGATTACTGTTCCCCAGGTCCAATACCTTACACTTTGCTGGATTGAAGTATAGCTGCCATTTTTCTGACCATCTCTGAAGTCTATCTAGGTCGTTCTGAAGAAGCTCTGCATGGCAGCAATCATTAACTACTCTACAAGTCTACTCTTTGCTGCCAACCCGCAATGGACCAGCGTGGCAGATTATGGTCCATTTCCCTCAACATGAATCATTGAGGAGGCTTCCATCCTGCAGTGGGTTGATAATAGCTGCAGTTAACCCCAGGGGCTCATATTTGGTGAGTATGGGATTGGCACACCCAGGGTCCTGAACTGGATATCATCATTATTCTCTTTCTTGGTGATTCCCCTTCTACTTCTGACTCTCTCTCTCAGGGTAATTCAGAATTTTTTTTTTGGCTGGTGCAGCATAAGTCTCAGGCTTCCTTGCACCATATAGCTAATAATAATAATAAATAATAGTTTAAGTCTACTCTTTGCTGTTTTGTTCTGGAGTCAAATTGTGTGAAATCCAGCAGCACAGATTTGCAACATTTTCAAGTGATCTTTCACAATATTGTGAGCATTACTGTATGAAATGGACATTCTAACAGCTAATTCATGGAGTGTGATTCGCCTGTCTTCATCCAAGATTTTTTTGCGATTTGCTCAGGAGTTGTTGAAGAGCAAGGCTGACCAGGTCTTGGGTCATCTGCAACAGACTCACCCACCGAAAAAAGTTATATTTGTGGAGACAATTACAGGTTTACAGTAATCTAGTACCTGTTATAGAAAATTAGTATCAATATATATTGGCTAATCATTACAAATAGAATAGCTGTTGTTGTTGTTGTTGTTGTTGTTATTTGGTTTTTAGGGGCTTTAGCAACTAAGGCCATATTGCTCCGGGGATATGCGGTGGTCATTTCCTGACCTTTCTGCATCCTCCATATTTGATGGTCATGGGTTCAAACCCCAGTCTAATCAAGAAGCGTGTGCTACGCACTGCTGCTCCTACCCACCTGGCTATGGAGGCGCCAGTTAAGAAGTAGAACCAGGAGTAAACTTAATGATTTCTTTTTCTAGATTTTAACAAATAGTTCTGATAGCTGAGGGAGCATGAAATTGAACGCAATCTGTAAGTAGTGTAACCTTGTCTACCCGTAGTGCATTTCATATTTTCCAGTTTAACTTGAAAAGATAGCCTTAATTTCACTTTGGACTTTTATAGTTTAGTATATGTTTTTCCTCATGATACCATGATTCAAACCCCCTTGAATATGAATGAAATCATTGTAATCTTGTTGGGCAAACTATAACTGACTCAACTTATTATTAAACATGCCAGCCAGATGTACAGTTAATGCAAGTATCATCATGAGTCTCCCAAAGTGTGGCTTAGGCTTATGTCTGAAGTGCACAAGGAAATAGATTAAGGGGTAGTCATAATATATAACATAATAAAAACTGAAGCAAGCTTACTGAAATACAGCACAGTGTAAGGTATTGCTATATGCAACTCTGTGTCTCTGTATACAGGACATTTACAATCATTTACACTATTTACTATTTCTGTATTTCATTTGAGCAGACCCTGTAAACTTCTTTTTGTATATATAATAATCAAAAAATAAATAAATTAAAATGTATTGCTTCATTTCTGTTTAAGTAATTTCTTTGTATTCAAATATTTTATTGATAAACAGAAGCAAATGATGCTGTATATAGTGCCTTTGGATGGTTACTTTCAAATTGTCAAGATGTAGAAAGTGCTGACATACCAGCACTGCTTTCAGTAAGTAAAATATTAATTAACTTCCACTTGATAAATATGACTTGTATGTATTATACCATGTAAATTGCTTTGTAATAATACTTGCAATAAAAGTAATTACTCTGTTATCCACCTATAAATCTATATATGTTAAGCCGTCCTTTTTTTTTTTTCACATCATCAGCAAATCTATTAGAATGAGGATTCTGCTCATTCTAATGCTTCTATTAGAATGAGCAGAAGCCTGAAAAACAAGATGCATGGTATTTCAGAGACTGCTGGGAGCCATTGCGGTACAAGTAAACACATGGGTTGTGTTAGGGTAGCTAAGAATAGAAACAGGTGCAGGTATACTTGTGTGTACACCAATGCTAGGAGTTTAGTAAATAAATTTGATGAATTTGAGGTATTGCTCAAAACATCAAAGGCAGATATCTTTGGGATATCAGAGACGTGGTGTCACACAGATATAAGGGATGCAGAACTGCAATTTGGGGAGTACAACGTCTACAGAAAGGATAGACAGGATAGGAAGGGGGGAGGGGTTATGCTATTAGTTAAGAAACACATAAAAACCAAGGAAGTGAAGCCAGTCGACATCGCTGGACAGTGCAGTGTTGAGTCAGTTTGGTGTGACATAAGCATTGGGAGATCAAAATTGAGAGTAGGAGTGTGCTATAGGCCTAATGACTCTGATGAGTATAATAAGGAACTGTACAGGGAAATAGAGTGGGCCAGTAAATCAGAGAGTCTTATAATGGGAGATTTTAATTTCCCAGATATTGACTGGAATTTGGGGGCTGGTTACTCACGCACTAGCAGGGCTTTTGTGGATTTATTGGATGATTGTTTTCTACATCAGCATGTTCGGGAGGCAACTAGAGGGAGTAATACTCTTGATTTGATTATCAGCAGTGATTCTTCATGCATTAAGAATCTGCAGATAAATGAACCACTAGGTGGCAGTGATCACAGTGTGCTGAAGTGGGATTTACTCAAAGAGGTAACTACCATTAGGGGTAAAGGGAAGGGTTATTGCTTCCGTAAAGGCGACTACGATGGACTGAGACAGTATTTAAATTCTATACAGTGGGACCAACTGATGATGTTACCAACAGCAAATTCAAAATGGGAAGCATTCAAAGAACTTATCTTGGAAGCTACTAGGCTTTACATACCAACTAAGAAATATTGTTCAAGGTTTAGGCCAAAATGGATGTCAAATGAACTAATGAGGCATATGGCAGAGAAGAAAAATGCATGTGATACTTACAAATTAACGCATGACACAGAAGCCTATGATAGATACAAGTTGATATGCAACCAAGTTACAAAGGAGATTAGGCAGGCGAAGGCAGATTACGAGAAATCCTTGGCAAGGGATGCAAAGAAAAACAGCAAAGAGTTCTTTACTTATGTAAACTCTAGAAGGAAGGGGATGAATCAGATTGGTCCACTTGATATTGATGGGTCAACTGTTGATGATCCTGCTCGGGTAGCTAACAAACTAAATGAATAGCATTAGCATTAGTAGAGGCATTTGATGCAAGAAAGCAAGCTTATGCAGCATCAGCCAAAAAAAAAAAAAAAAAACCCACTTCCACTTCACCCCTCTGTTCGTTCAAAATACCTGTCCAGCTGAGCCTTAAACTTATTTAGGCTATCAACCTCCACCACAAGGGATGGCAGTCTGTTCCACCAACCAACCACCCGCTGGCTAAAGGCAAATTTCCGCATGTCTATCCTACATCTGTCTTTCCTCAATTTAAATTTATGCCCTCTCATGTGATTTTTCTGAGCTAGAGGAAGAATCCCATCAGCATTGAGCATGCTTAAACCATTCAAGGCTTTATACACCTCTATCAGATCACCTCGCTGGTGCCTAGTCTCCAGACACTGTAATTTGCAAAACTTAAGCCTTTCTTCGTAAGAGCACCCCTTTGTTCCATTCACTAATCTTGTTGCCCTTCTCTGTACTCGTTCCAGCAGCTCTACATCCTTCTTGAAATGAGGCCTCCAGACCTGTATACAGTACTCTAGGTGTGGCCTGACCATTGCCTTATACAATGGAATAATCACCTCCTTATCCCTGCTGGAAAAATTCCTGTATATCATTGACAATACTCCATGAGCTACTCTTGCAGCCCGTCTGCACTGCTCAGAGAACTTCATATCTGCCTGCACAATCACCCCCAAGTCCCTTTCATTCTCTACCACTGTCAGTGTAGTACCACAGAGTTGATACGTTGCTCTGGGGTTGCTGTTTCCCATGTGTAGTACTTTACATTTGTCAATGTTAAACTTCATTTGCCACCTCTCAGCCGATCTGCTCAACCTTTCCAGATCCTGTTGCAGCAGCATAGTGTCAGTAGTGTCCTTGACAACCCTGCCAACCTTTGTATCATCTGCAAACTTGGACATTAAGCTTGATATACCATCATCAATATCATTTATAAATACAGAAAACAATAATGGACCCAACACTGAGCCCTCAGGGACTCCACTAATAACATTAGTCCACGATGAGCAGTGTCCATTGATTACCACTCTCTGTCTTCTCCCCCTCAACCACCCCTTTATCCATAGCAGCAATTTGCCTCCAATGTCACACTGCTCCAATTTGTGTAGCAGTCTTCCATGTGCAACAGTATCAAAAGCCTTTCTAAGATCCAAGTATATAATATCAAAGTTATTCCCTGCATCCAGTTCTTTTGTGACTGCATCATAGTATCCAATCAAGTTGGTCAGGCAAGACTTCCCCTTAACAAAACCATGCTGTGTCTGAGCTATAACTGAAGTCTTGTCTAAATGATCCTGCAGTGCTTCTTTAACCAGTGCCTCCATTAATTTTCCTGGAACAGAAGTTACGCTCACAGGTCTATAATTACTTGTGTCAGCCTTTGATCCTCCTTTGTGAATTGGGGTCACATTTGCACATTTCCAGTCTATGGGTACCTCCCCTGAGTCCAAGGAAGCTCTCATAATTATGGCTAAGGGTTTGCTTACTTCCTTTGCTGCCTCCTTTAATATAACTGGATAGATCCCATCCATCCCGGGTGCCTTTCTTGTGTTTATCTTCAACAGTTTCTCCTCCACTTTACTCCCAGTTATTTCAAGATTCTGTAGCTTACTGCTAGAGTTGAATACACCTCTGGCATTCCCCTTGCTGAATAACTCCTCATGTGTGAATGTCAATGCAAAATATTCATTTAGTTTGTTTTGCATCGACATTCACACATGAGGAGTTATTCAGCAAGGGGAATGCCAGAGGTGTATTCAACTCTAGCAGTAAGCTACAGGATCTTGAAATAACTGGGAGTAAAGTGGAGGAGAAACTGTTGAAGATAAACACAAGAAAGGCACCCGGGGTGGATGGGATCTATCCAGTTATATTAAAGGAGGCAGCAAAGGAAGTAAGCAAACCCTTAGCCATAATTATGAGAGCTTCCTTGGACTCAGGGGAGGTACCCATAGACTGGAAATGTGCAAATGTGACCCCAATTCACAAAGGAGGATCAAAGGCTGACACAAGTAATTATAGACCTGTGAGCTTAACTTCTGTTCCAGGAAAATTAATGGAGGCACTGGTTAAAGAAGCACTGCAGGATCATTTAGACAAGACTTCAGTTATAGCTCAGACACAGCATGGTTTTGTTAAGGGGAAGTCTTGCCTGACCAACTTGATTGGATACTATGATGCAGTCACAAAAGAACTGGATGCAGGGAATAACTTTGATATTATATACTTGGATCTTAGAAAGGCTTTTGATACTGTTGCACATGGAAGACTGCTACACGAATTGGAGCAGTGTGACATTGGAGGCAAATTGCTGCTATGGATAAAGGGGTGGTTGAGGGGGAGAAGACAGAGAGTGGTAATCAATGGACACTGCTCATCGTGGACTAATGTTATTAGTGGAGTCCCTCAGGGCTCAGTGTTGGGTCCATTATTGTTTTCTGTATTTATAAATGATATTGATGATGGTATATCAAGCTTAATGTCCAAGTTTGCAGATGATACAAAGGTAGGCAGGGTTGTCAAGGACACTACTGACACTGTGCTGCTGCAACAGGATCTGGAAAGGTTGAGCAGATGGGCTGAGAGGTGGCAAATGAAGTTTAACATTGACAAATGTAAAGTACTACACATGGGAAACAGCAACCCCAGAGCAACGTATCAACTCTGTGGTACTACACTGACAGTGGTAGAGAATGAAAGGGACTTGGGGGTGGTTGTGAAGGCAGATATGAAGTTCTCTGAGCTGTGCAGACGGGCTGCAAGAGTAGCTCATGGAGTATTGTCCATGAGCTACTCTTGATATACAGGAATTTTTCCAGCAGGGATAAGGAGGTGATTATTCCATTGTATAAGGCAATGGTCAGGCCACACCTAGAGTACTGTATACAGGTCTGGAGGCCTCATTTCAAGAAGGATGTAGAGCTGCTGGAACGAGTACAGAGAAGAGCAACAAGATTAGTGAATGGAACAAAGGGGTACTCTTACGAAGAAAGGCTTAAGTTTTGCAAATTACAGTGTCTGGAGACTAGGCACCAGCGAGGTGATCTGATAGAAGTGTATAAAGCCTTGAATGGTTTAAGCATGCTCAATGCTGATGGGATTCTCCCTCTAGGTCAGAAAAATCACCTGAGAGGGCATAAATTCAAATTGAGGAAAGACAGATGTAGGATAGACGTGCGGAAATTTGCCTTTAGCCAGCGGGCGGTTGGTTGGTGGAACAGACTTCCATCCCTTGTGGTGGAGGTTGATAGCCTAAATAAGTTTAAGGCTCAGCTGGACAGGTATTTTGAACGAACAGAGGGGTGAAGCGGAAGTGGGTTTTTTTTTTTTTTTTTTTTTCTGGCTGATGCTGCATAAGCTTGCTTTCTTGCATCAAATGTCTCTACTAATGCTAATGCTAACCCGTCCTTTTTTTTTTTTTCACATCATCAGCAAACATTAATATTTTGATGGCACCGCTTTCTCTACAAAGTGTGGCAGGTCACTGACAAAAATCATGAAAAAAGAGACCCAAGATCTGATCTTTGTGGAACTCCTTTAACAGGACGAACTTTGTTGAGATCTCCTGTCCAATGATTATCCGTGTTTGTAATAGGAGATAGAGCTCATCAATCAGAATAGTAGAGGATTTTTCACAGTGTGTAGTTTAGTTGGAGAACAGTACATGAGCACTTCTTTATTCAAAGGCCCAGGCAAACTCAATCTTACAAAATCAACTAAGAACGTTAGCAAAATTAAAACAGGTCAGTATTTATTGAAGACAAGTTATAATGAATAGTAGCTTCTCTATTAGTTGCAACACAATTTCATATGCTGTGATGCAATTGTTAAGAAATGCTCTTCTATATATACCACATTCTGTCAATTGAAAAATTAGTGAAATACAGACATCCCTCCCTTTCTATCATCAGAATTGGGGTAGAGGCCCTCTTGATAGGAAAAAATTGTAAACAGCAAATATTTTGAATAATGAGAAAGACGAGTTTATGTTTCTGGTGAGTTATAAAATACAGACATAATTTTTAAGCAATAAAAATAGAAAAAAAAATTAGGAATGTATGTTATAAGTATATAAATAGCATACATTGGTATTGGTATTGTCATTTCTGGCACAAGGGCTACTAAATACCATACATCTTTAACCTATTAATCATCCAGAGAAGACAATGAATAGTGACCTAACCTGTTGAAAAATGATAGATGTGATTAACTGTTGGAAAAGATAGATGTGATTAGCTGTTGGAAAAGATAGAGGAAGTTGATACAGTGATCATAGAAATCAGCTGCAAGAATTTTGCAACTGAAGGATGCTGTTTTTATTTTTAATTTATTTTATAAGGGTTCTTTAAAAGGTAATATTGTAGTTTAATTTTTTTTTTTTTTTAATTTTTCTTTTCATGGTCAGATTTCATTCCATCTACTATCACTAACCTCAGAAGTTTTGGCATCAATTTCACAGATAATTTTTAAAATCTCTGCTTTTTTATCATCTTCCTTTTTCTGAAGTTTAATTGATCATCCCTTGATGTACCACAAACACCTCATCCTCTTCCCATTAGAAAATCCTTGAAATTCGGTGACACTTTGTGGTCACAGATTCTTATTGCAGCATTTCATCATTGTTTACTTTGGATTCATTCTGGGATGCCTTAATGCCTGTTATGGTGTCAGAATGCTAAAATCATTCCAACAATTCCAAGCAGTTATGTACAATTTTTTCCAAGCAAAAAGATCAGTTCCACTGTTTCTACACTCTGATTGGATATCTAGTTTCAGTGATATTTTAATAATTAAAATGAAAGCTAAAATCATCTAATTCTTTCTTGAGTAAGTTGCCCTAACCTTTCTTGAGTGGGCCCCCTGTAACTCAGTTTCTGATAGGGATCTTTCTGGAGTGTTTCTTTATGATTTGAAGTTCAGTAAAAATGAAAAAATTGTACATAAATACGTTTAAATATTAATTTCTTCTTATTTTGACTTGATTGCCTGGAATTACAGCAAAATTATTGTCAAAAATCAAACCAGAGTTTTTTTGAAAAATTGAAAAAAAATAAATAATAATAATTAATTTGGTTAGAAATTAAACTTGCATTTATTTTTATTTATTTATTTATTTTTATTTTGAAGCAGTCATAACAGGAGAGATTGCTTCTACAGGGATGGGATACACTTAAATAGAAAGGGTGCAAGAATTTTTGCTGATGCTGTCGAGGCAGTGTTAGGTGGGTCGGAAAACTGCTAGTTGGGGGGGATACAAGGACTAATAGATTAACAGTAGCCACTGGCAGAGGTGGAAGTGATTCTTGCACTGCTTCTATTCAAATGAGCAGAAGTCTGAAAAACAAGATGCAGGATATTTCAGAGACTACTGGTAGTCATTGCGTTACAAGTAAACACATGGGTTGTGTTAGGGTAGCTAAGAATAGAAACAGGTGCATGTATACCTGCGTGTACACCAATGCTAGGAGTTTGGTAAATAAATTTGATGAATTTGAGGTATTGCTCAAAACATCAAAGGCAGATATTGTTGGGATATCAGAGACGTGGTGTCACACAGATATAAGTAATGCGGAACTGGAATTTGGGGAATACAATGTATATAGAAAGGATAGACAGGACAGGAGGGGAGGAGGGGTTATGCTATTAATTAAGAAACACATAAAGTCAAAGGAAGTGAAGCCAGTTGACATCGATGGACAGGGCAGTGTCGAGTCAGTTGGTGTGACATAAGCATAGGGAAATCAAAATTGAGAGTAGGAGTGTGCTATAGGCCTAATGACTCTGATGAGTATAATAATATATTGTACAGGGAAATAGTGGGCCAGTAAATCTGAGAGTCTTATAATGGGGGATTTTAATTTCCCAGATATTGACTGGAATTTGTGGGTTGGTCACTCGCACACTAGCAAGGCTTTTGTGGATTTATTGGATGATTGTTTTCTACATCAGCATGTTCGTGAGGCAACAAGAGGGAGCAATACTCTTGATCTGATTATCAGTAGTGATTCTTCATGCATTAAGAACCTGCAGATAAATGAACCACTAGGTGGCAGTGATCACAGTGTGTTGAAGTGGGATTTACTCAAGGAGGTAACTACCATCAGAGGTAAAGGGAAGGGTTTTTGTTTTCGTAAAGGCGACTATGATGGTCTGAGACAGTATTTAAATTCTATACAGTGGGACCAACTGATGATGTTACCAACAGCAAACTCAAAATGGGAAGCATTCAAGGAACTAATCTTGGTGGCTACCAGGCTTTACATACCAACTAAGAAATATTGTTCAAGGTTTAGGCCTAAATGGTTGTCAGATGGACTAATGAGACATGTGGCAGAGAAGAAAAATGCATGGGATACATACAAATTAATGGGTGACATGGAAGCCTATGATAGATATAAGTTGGTCTGTAACCAAGCCACAAAGGAGATTAGGCAGGCAAAGGCAGACTACGAAAAATCCTTGGCAAAGGATGCAAAGAAAAACAGAAAGGAGTTCTTTACATACTTGAACTCGAGAAGGAAAGGGATGAATCAGATTGGTCCACTGGATATTGATGGTTCAACAGTTGAGGATCCTGCTCAGGTGGCTAACAATCTAAACGAGTATTTTGCATCTACATTCACGCATGAGGAGTTATTCAGGAAGGAGAATGATGTAGGTAAAGTAAACATTGGCAGTGAGCTGGATGATTTTGTAATAACTGAGAGGAAAGTGGAGGAGAGATTGTTGAGGATAAACATAAAAAAGGCACCTGGGGTGGATGGGATCTATCCAGTTATATTAAAGGAGGCAGCAAAGGAAGTATGCAAACCCCTAGCCATAATTATGAGAGCTTCTTTGGACTCAGGGGAGGTACCCATAGACTGGAGATGTGCAAATGTAACCCCAATTCACAAAGGAAGATCAAAGGCTGACACAAGTAATTATAGACCTGTTAGTTTAACTTCTGTTCCAGGTAAATTAATGGAGGCACTGGTTAAAGAAGCACTGCAAGATCATCTAGACAAGAATTCAGTTATAGCTCAGACGCAGCATGGTTTTGTTAAGGGCAGGTCTTCCCTGACCAATTTGATTGGATACTATGATGTAGTCACAAAAGAACTGGATGCAGGGAATAACTTTGATATTATATATTTGGATCTTGGAAAGGCTTTTGATACTGTTGCACATGGTAGACTGCTGCACAAATTGGAGCAGTGTGGCATTGGAGGCAAATTGCTGCTATGGATAAGGGGATGGTTGAGTGGCAGAAGACAGAGAGTGGTAATCAATGGACACTGCTCAACGGGGACTAATGTTATTAGTGGAGTTCCTCACGGTTCAGTGTTGGGTCCATTGTTGTTTTCGGTGTTTATGAATGATATTGATGATGGGATATCAAGTTTAATGTCTAAGTTTGCAGATGATACAAAGGTTGGCAGGGTCGTTCAGGACACTACTGACGCTATGCTGCTGCAACAGGATCTGGAAAGGTTGAACAGATGGGCTGAGAGGTGGCAAATGAAGTTTAACATTGACAAATGTAAAGTACTACATATGGGTAACAGTAACCCCAGAGCAATGTATCAACTCTGCGGTACTACACTGACAGTGGTGGAGAATGAAAAGGACCTGGGGGTAATTGTGCAGGCAGATATGAAGTTCTCTGAGCAGTGCAGACGAGCTGCAAGAGTAGCTCATGGTGTCTTGTCAATGATATACAGGAATTTTTCTAGCAGGGATAAGGAGGTGATTATTCCCTTGTATAAGGCAATGGTTAGGCCACATCTTGAGTACGTCTGGAGGCCTCATTTCAAGAAGGATGTAGAGCTGCTGGAACGGGTACAGAGAAGGGCAACAAGATTAGTAAATGGAACAAAGGGTTGCTCTTACAAAGAAAGGCTTAAGTTTTGCAAATTACAGAGTCTGGAGACTAGGCACCGGCGAGGTGATCTGATAGAGGTGTATAAGGCTTTGAATGGTTTGAGCATGCTCAATGCATTTGGGATTCTTCATCTTTCTCAGAATAATCACCTCAGAGGGCATAAATTCAAATTGAGGAAGGACGGATGTCGGATAGATGTGCGGAAATTTGCCTTTGGCTAGCAGGTGGTTGGTTGGTGGAACCGACTTCCATCACTTGTTGTTGAAGTTGATAGCCTAAACAAATTTAAAGCTCAACTGGACAGGTATTTTGAACGAACGGAGGGGAGAAATGGGAGAGGGGTTTTTTTTTTTTTTTTTTTTTTTTGGCTGATGCTGAATAAGCTTGCTTTCTTGCATCATATGCCTCTACTAATGCTAATGCTAATGCCCTCTACATCTATTTATATTTAATTTTTAATTTTATAATTATATAATAAATTCATAATTTTATTTATATTTAATTCAGTTTCATCACCTTCTGGATCTGTATTTCAGAGAATTTCTTCAATTTCAGCTTTTGTAAGCCAAAACTGGACAGCATTGTCCAACAGGTGCAGTATCCTCTGATTTTCAAAGCTGCTTTCATTTAAGCATTAGCATTAGCATTAGTAGAGGCATATGATGCAAGAAAGCAAGCTTATTCAGCATCAGCCAAAAAAAAAGAAAAAAAAAAAAAAAAAAACAACCACTACTCCCATTTCACCCCTCAATTCGTTCGAAATACCTGTCCAGCTGAGCCTTAAATTTGTTTAGGCTATCAACTTCAACAACAAGCGATGGAAGTCTATTCCACAAACCAACTGCCCGCTGGCTAAAGGCGAATTTCCGCACATCTATCCGACATCCGTCCTTCCTCAATTTGAATTTATGCCCTCTCAGGTGATTATTCTGAGCAAGAGGAAGAATTCCATCGGCATTGAGCATGCTCAAGCCATTCAAAGCCTTGTACACCTCTATCAGATCACCTCGGCGATGCCTGGTCTCCAGGCTCTGTAATTTGCAAAACTTAAGCCTTTCTTCGTAAGAGCAACCCTTTGTTCCATTCACTAATCTTGTTGCCCTTCTCTGTACTCTTTCCAGCAGCTCTACATCCTTCTTGAAATGAGGCCTCCAGACCTGTATACAGTACTCAAGGTGTGGCCTGACCAATGCCTTATACAAGGGAATAATCACATCCCTGTCCCTGCTAGAAAAATTCCTGTATATCATTGACAAGACACCATGAGCTACTCTTGCAGCTCGTCTGCACTGCTCAGAGAACTTCATATCTGCCTGCACAATTACCCCCAGGTCCTTTTCATTCTCTACCACTGTCAGCGTAGTACCACAGAGTTGATATGTTGATCTGGGGTTACTGTTTCCCATATGTAGTACTTTACATTTGTCAATGTTAAACTTCATTTGCCACCTCTCAGCCCATCTGCTCAACCTTTCCAGATCCTGTTGCAGCAGCATAGTATCAGTAGTGTCCTTAACAACCCTGCCAACCTTTGTATCGTCTGCAAACTTGGACATTAAGCCTGATACACCATCATCAATATCATTTATAAATACAGAAAACAACAATGGACCCAACACTGAACCCTGAGGAACTCCACTAATAACATTAGTCCACGTTGAGCAGTGTCCATTGATTACCACTCTCTGTCTTCTGCCACTCAACCATCCCTTTATCCATAGCAGCAATTTGCCTCGAATGCCACACTTCTCCAATTTGTGCAGCAGTCTTCCATGCGCAACAGTATCAAAAGCCTTTCTAAGATCCAAATATATAATATCAAAGTTATTCCCTGCATCCAGTTCTTTTGTGACTACATCATAGTATCCAATCAAATTTGTCAGACAAGACCTGCCCTTAACAAACCCATGCTGTGTCTGAGCTATAACTGAATTCTTGTCCAGATGATCCTGCAGTGCTTCTTTAACCAGTGCCTCCATTAATTTTCCTGGAACCGAAGTTAAACTAACAGGTCTATAATTACTTGTGTCAGCCTTTGATCCTCCTTTGTGAATTGGGGTTACATTTGCACATCTCCAGTCCATGGGTACCTCCCCTGAGTCCAAAGAAGCTCTCATAATTATGGCTAGGGGTTTGCTTACTTCCTTTGCTGCCTCCTTTAATATAACTGGATAGATCCCATCCACCCCGGGTGCCTTTTTTATGTTTATCCTCAACAATTTCTCCTCCACTTTCCTCTCAGTTATTAGAAAATCATCTAGCTCACTGCCAATGTTTACTTCACCTACGACATTCCCCTTCCTGAATAACTCCTCATGTGTGAATGTAGATGCAAAATACTCGTTTAGATTGTTAGCCACCTGAGCTGGATCCTCAACTGTTGAACCATCAACATCCAGTGGACCAATCTGATTCATCCCTTTCCTTCTTGAGTTTAAATAGGTAAAGAACTCTTTTCTGTTTTTCTTTGCATCCTTTGCCAAGGATTTCTCATAATCTGCCTTTGCCTGCCTAATCTCCTTTGTGACTTGGTTACAGACCAACTTATATCTATCATAGGCTTCCATGTCACCCATTAATTTGTATGTATCCCATGCATTTTTCTTCTCTGCCATATGTCTCATTAGTTCATCTGACAACCATTTAGGCCTGAACCTTGAACAATATTTCTTGGTTGGTATGTAAAGCCTGGTAGCTTCCAAGATTAGTTCCTTGAATGCTTCCCATTTTGAATTTGCTGTTGGTAACATCATCAGTTGGTCCCACTGTATAGAATTTAAGTACTGTCTCAGACCAGCATAGTCTCCTTTACGAAAGCAAAAACCCTTCCCATTACCTCTGATGGTAGTTACCTCCTTGAGTAAATCCCACTTCAGCACACTGTGATCACTGCCACCCAGTGGTTCATTTATCTGCAGATTCCTAATGTATGAAGAATCACTACTGATAATCAGATCAAGAGTATTACTCCCTCTAGTTGCCTCCCGAACATGCTGGTGTAGAAAACAATCATCCAATAAATCCACAAAAGCCTTGCTAGTGTGTGAGTGACCAACCCACAAATTCCAGTCAATATCTGGGAAATTAAAATCCCCCATTATAAGACTCTCTGATTTACTGGCCCACTCTATTTCCCTGTACAGTATCTTATTATACTCATCAGAGTCATTAGGCCTATAGCACACTCCTACTCTCAATTTTGATTTACCTATGCTTATGTCACACCAAACTGACTCAACACTGCACTGTCCAGCGATGTCAACTGGCTTCACTTCCTTGGATTTTATGTGTTTTTTAACTAATAGCATAACCCCTCCTCCCTTCCTATCCTGTCTATCCTTTCTGTAGACGTTGTACTCCCCAAATTCCAGTTCTGCATTCCTTATATCTGTGTGACACCACGTCTCTGATATCCCAACAATATCTGCCTTTGACGTTTTGAGTAATACCTCAAATTCATCAAATTTATTTACTAAACTCCTAGCATTAGTGTACACGCAAGTATACATGCACCTGTTTCTATTCTTAGCTACCCTAACACAACCCATGTGTTTACTTGTACCGCAATGACTTCCAGCAGTCTCTGAAATATCCTGCATCTTGTTTTTCAGGCTTCTGCTCATTCCAATAGAAGCAGTGCAAGAATCTCTTTCACCTCTGCCCGTGGCTACTGTTAATCCATTAGTCTTTGTCTCCCCCCAAGCTAGCAGTTTTCCGACCCACCTAATACTGCCTCGATAGCATCAGCAAATATTCTTGCACCCTTTCTATTTAAGTGTATCCCATCCCTGTAGAAGCAATCTCTCCTGTTAACAAGTACAGTCCAGGCTGAAAAAAATTCTTCCCCCTTCAGCCTTGCACAATCTTTCCAGGGCCGAATTGATCGACAAGGCTCTCATCATATACTCCCTCCTATCGTGTCTGGGCAGAATTGCAGACACTTTCAAATTCAACCCTACTTCACGGCTTTTTTTCAACAGTGACCTGTACTTGTTAAGTAATTCCGCTGGTCTCCTACTCTTAATATCATTAGTGCCAACGTGTACAACTATATCACCTTTTGTGCCCTTAAAAGATGATGTCTGCTCTACAACGTCATCCATTAAAACTGTGTTCTGTTATTAGTTATAAACATACATACATAAGATATGGCAGCACGTTTTGGACAGTTTCAAAGCAATTCATATATAAACACACATTATTTGAAATGACCTTGAATAAAAGTCAATCTGAGTAGATACTTATAAAAACGTTAATTGCTGAGCATCACTAAATAAATAGACCTTTTGAGAATATAAAGCAATATAAGTGAAATTATAATTTATAAAACAATATGTTGTTTACAGAGGAAGGTGCTTCATAACTTGAAAACATTTACATCATAGAACAACAGTTTGGCAGTCTGTTCTGAGTCATTCTGCATACAGTGTTCACACCATTGTACTTGTTTTTTCTTCATAACTTTGTTAATGAATTCTGTGTAGTTCAGTTCTTTTATTGTGTCATAAGCATTCTTCTTGTAGTTGTAGTAATGGCAAATGATGCAAGGAAGTAAGCATATATAGCATCAGTCAAAAAAAAAAAAAAAAAACCTGCACAGTTCACCATCCATAACCTCCAAGAGTTTGTCTAGTTCTTCCTTCAATTTCTTCAACCCATCCACTTCAACAACAACAGATGGAAGCCCGTTCCAACAATCAACCACCTGCTGGCCGAAGACAAACTTCCGCATATCTATCCTGCAACCACCCTTCCTCAACTTGAAGGTGCCTCCATAGCCAGGTGGCCAGGAGCAGCAGTGCATAGCACACGCTTCTTGATTAGACTGGGGTTCGAGCCGGTGACCACCAAATACGGAGGATGCGGAAAGGTCAGGGAATGACCACTGCATATCCCCGGAGCAATATGGCCTTAGTTGCTAATGCTCCTAAAAACCAAATAACGAACAAACAACATCCTCAACTTGAATTTATGCCCCTTATGTGTGTAGTCTCAGCAAGTGGAAGAATTCCATTAACATTCAGCTTACTAAATCCATTCAAGGCTTTAAAACACCTCAATGAGATCTCCCTGCAGGTGCCTATTCTCGAGATGCTGTAATTTGCAGAACTGAACATTTTCTAGGTAAGAGCACCCTTTTGTTCCCTTCACCAGCCTGACTGCTCTTTTCTGCACCCATTCCAGCAGATCTACATCCTTCCTAAAGTGAGGCCTCCAGACTTGTATATAATCATAAGATGCGGCCTAACCATGGCCTTGTCAGAGGGATAATCACTTCCTTATCCCTGCTAGCAAATCTTCTGTATATCATTGACAAAAACCCATGAACTGTAATGGCAATGTATGTGCACTGCTCAGAGAATTTCATGTCTGACTGCACAATTACCCCAGGTCTTTTTTATTCTCCACTACCCTGAATTTAGTACTATACAGTTGATAAGTTACTCTGAGCGTATTGCTACCCATTTGCTGTACCTTGCATTTGTCAACAGTAAACTTTAACTGCCATTTCTCAGCTCATCAACCCAATTTTCCTAGATCTTGTTACAGTAGCTCACCCTGATGACTGTCGTTAATCACCCTGCCAACCTTTGAATCATTTGATGCATATAAATTATCAGGTGACGCAGAAGCCTGTGGCAGATATAAGCTAGTCTGTAATCAGGTCACAAAGGAGGTTCGGCAGGCGAAGGCAGATTACGAGAAATCTTTGGCAAAAGGTGCTAAGAAAAACAGCAAGGATTTCTTTACTTATATAAACTCTAAAAGGAAGGGGATGAATATGATTGGTCCACTTGACATCGATGGTTCGACTGTTGATGATCCTGCTCAGATAGCAAACAAACTGAATGAGTATTTTGCATCTACATTCACACGTGAGGAATTATTACAATTTGAAAATGGAAGAAGGTTATCAAATTGTAGGAGTGTGCTTAATGATTTTGTAATAACTGAGAGCAAAGTGGAGGAGAAATTGTTGAAGTTAAACATAAGAAAGGCACCTGGGGTGGATGGGATCTATCCAGTTATTTTAAAGGAGGCGGCAAAGCAACTAAGCAAACCCTTAGCCATAATTATGAGAGCATCCTTGGACTCAGGGGAGGTTCCCACGGACTGGAGATGTGCAAATGTGTCCCCAATTCACAAAGGTGGATCGAAGGGTGACACGAGTAATTACAGACCAGTTAGTTTAACTTCTGTTCCGGGTAAAATAATGGAGTCGCTGGTTAAAGATGCATTGCAGGATCATCTAGACAAGACTGCAGCAATAATTCAAACACAGCATGGGTTTGTTAAGGGAAAGTCTTGTCTGACAAATTTGATTGGTTATTATGATGTGGTCACAAAGGAACTGGATGCAAAAAATAATTTTGATATCATATACTTGGATTTCAGGAAAGCTTTTGACACTGTTGCGCATGGAAGACTACTGTACAAATTGGAGCAGAATGGTATTAAGGGTAAGTTGCTACAATGGATAAAAGGATGGTTAAGTGGGAGAAGACAGAGGGTGGTAATCAATGGGTGCTGCTCTTCGTGGACTAATGTTATTAGTGTAGTCCCACAGGGTTCGGTGTTGGGTCCACTGTTGTTTTGTGTATTTATCAATGGATGAAGGTATATCAGGCTTAATGTCGAAGTTTGCAGATGACACAAAGGTTGGCAGGGTTGTTAATGACAGTAATGGCAGTGTGCTACTGCAAACAGGATCTAGATAATTTGGGCAGATGGGCTAAGAAGTGGCAACTGAAGTTCAACCTTGACAAATGCAAAGTACTGCATATGGGTAGAAGTAACCCCAGAGAAACGTACCAACTGTGTGGTACTAAACTTAAGGTGGTAGAAAATGAAAAAGACCTGGGAGTAATTGTGCAGTCAGATATGAAGTTTTCTGAGCAGTGCAGACAGGCTGCTAGGGCGGGTCATGGGGTTTTGTCAATGATATATAGGAATTTTGCTAGCAGGGAAAAGGAGGTGATTGTCCCTCTGTATAAGGCAATGGTCAGGCCACGCCTTGAGTACTGCGTACAGGTCTGGAGGCCTCATTTTAGGAAGGATGTAGATTTGCTTGAGCGTGTACAGAGAAGAGCAACACGATTGGTGAGCAGAATGAAGGGATTCTCTTACCAAGAGAGGCTTAAGTTCTGCAAATTGCAGTGGCTGGAGACTAGGCACCTGTGCGGTGATCTGATTGAGGTCTATAAGGCCTTGAATGGGTTGAGCACGCTGAATTCTGATGGGATCCTTCTACTTGTTCAGATTACCAACCTACGGGGACATAAGTTCAAATTAAGAAAGGACAGATGTAGAATAGATGTGCGGAAATTTGCCTTTAGCCAGCGGGTGGTTAATTGCTGGAACAAACTTCCATCTGTCGTTGTGGAAGTTGATAGGTTAAATAAATTTAAGGAGGAACTGGACAGGCATTTGGAGGGAATGGTGTGATTTTTTTTTTTTTTTTTTTTTTGGCTGATGCTGCATAAGCTCATACACTTGCTTTCTTGCATCATGTGCCACTACTACTACTACTACTATTTGCAAACTTAGACATTAAGCCTGGTATACCTTCATCAGTATCACTGATAAAATTGAAAATAACGATGGGGGAACTCCCTGGAGAATTCCACTAATAACATTAGTCCACGAAGAGCAATACCCATTGATAACCACTCTGTCTTCTGCTTAACTATCCCTTTAGTTAAGTAGAAGCTTAACTATCCCTTTAGTTAAGTAGAAGCTTAAGTATCCCTTTAGTTAAGTAGAAGCTTAAGTATCCCTTTAGTTAAGAGAAGCAAAAATTAATTCAGTAAACTGCTTTTAAATAATAGGAATTAAAAACTGGAATAATTTCAAAAATCAAAAGATAAGAAGTTAGATGGAAATTCTTTTCTGTTATTAATAATGCTAGAAAAGAATAACTGATTTTTTTATTATTATTATTATTATTATTATAGGATCTTTCTGAAGAAATAATTACAGGACCTAATAAAGACAAATTTTACCAAATGAATAAAGAAGTAAGTATTGTTTTATAATTAAAATATATCCACAGCAACTACCTTGCAAAATATCTTGTTCTCAGCTGCACTATATTAACACTGAATGCCATTAAAAAGTTCCTATACCTGATAAATACTTATCAAGTTTGTCATTCCATCATCTGTGATACTGTTTCTATATTCAATTAAATTCAAGTTTAATCAGCAATAGATACTAATGTAGAGAGCTAAATACTATATTTGCATATACGGAAATTTGCATAATGAGCATATTTTATACAGTTGGTTGAGTGGAACATTATGGAAACAGACTGAATCCTTGGATGGCTTATAGTTAGGGGTACAATAATTAGAATTCACTCAATACTTTGTGTAATTAAATTTGCCAATTCATTCATGAGGAATCCCTTTCGTTGCTAGGAGATCGAAAAATAAATTCAGAAAAGAGAAAATACAATCAAGTGACTTGAAAATTTAAACTTGAATACTGAATAAGTTCAAATTCAACAATTATGTAGTGTGAGAAATGAGTGGGAAGTTTAGACTCCTGGTTAGGAAAACTAATGCTGACATAATAGGGCTAGCAGAAACTTGATGTCATTCCGAAATAGGAGATGGTGAGTTTACTATGACATATATTGTGTTTATGAAGGATAGGCAAGGTGACAAGATAGGTGGTTGGGATGGAGGGAGCCTTCCTGCTTTGATAAGAAGTAGGCTCCACCCTCTTCCATTTTTAATTTGATATAAAGGAGCCTTAGATTCAAAATTTTCACATGCTGACATAGAATCTGTGGGTGTGAGGTAGTTGGAAGCAAAGGTAAAATAAGAATGGGAGGAGTATTTTATAGATCAGAAGATTGTGAAGAGCATTATTACAAGAGCCTTTACATGCAGAAAAAATGGGCAAGCAGGCAGGAATGTCTTATTATGGGGGGGATTTCAATTTGCTATTTATTAATGGGAGCAATTGGGAGGAAAACTCACCACAGGACACTAAATTTTTAAATCAACTAGATGATTGATATTTTATCAGCATGTTAAGGAAAGTACTAAGAGCAAGAATACGCCATACATGCTTATCACCCACAAACCTGATACATCATATGGCTGATAGTATACAAAAACACCCATTAATGAAGAATGATACAGAGTTTGATGATGAGGAGAGAGATCATAGTTATTAAAGGAAAAGGCAGGGGTTTTAATTTCAGGAAAGGAGATTATGACAGCGAGAACAAATATAGGAGAATTATGGAATATCTTCAAAGCATCAGTCACAGAAGCTACAAAAGCATATATACCATTAAGAAAATATAGCACAAGGAGGATTTTTGGTAAAAATGAGTGAATGAGCTTGCAAGTTTAATAAAACAGAAAAATATGGCATGGGAAAGTTTCAGAGCAGTAGGGCTATATGGATATTGTAAATATTAATATTATTTACAATATATATACAGCATTGGGTCAGCTTAGGCTTCACATTAGAACCATTGGGTTGAAACTTTTAATCAGTGACTTTAACAATGACTTGCATAGTCATTGACATGTGGAACAGCAGTGAACAGCTCTTCAGAAAAACTCCCTCTGTCAAATCAATTATAACCTCCCAATATAGATTTCAGTATTGTTAAACAACTGTATTATACATGATTGCTTGCTGTTTTGAAACTGGTTTGAGCATGCTAAGTAATTTTATGGCTCTGAAGTGAAATAGCAATAATATTCACCATATAGTGCAAGGAAGCCACAAGCTTTTGCTGCACTAGCAAAAAAAAAAACTGCCTTTCTGTAGTTTTGCAGACAAAATTTCAACCATAAAAAATTTAAATTTAAGGGGAAAATCAAGATTTATAAATTATCATTACAATTGAATTTTGCAAATATGTTTCTTTCCCTAGAGACAAGAAGAGAAGCTGCTAGGGTGTTGCAAATGTGCCCCTGACGGCAGGTACCATTTCGTCTTAAGCGCCAAATGGCTAAAGACTTTTAATAACTGAATTTATAATTTATTTTAAAAACATGTAAATTGTTATTTTATGAATAAGTACCATCCCATGGATAATAATTAATAATAATCATTTTATAATTTAATTAATATTATATTTAATTCAAATATTAATTAATATTGTAATACAACTATGATTTTAATTTAATTATTTTGTGAAAACAAAGGTGCATTTCTGATACTTGGCCATAGGCAAAATTCCTAGTTACACTTCGGGTGACAAGATTTTGAATGGTGCATGAATTATATGAAATTCAGCTCAAGAGTTTAAGGGTATCTTGAAACCTACAAATTCATAAGTAAAGTAATCAAAAGATTTTTTTTTACTAAAACTAGAAAATGTTCTTTTTTTGAAAATTTTAATATATTGTTTTTATAAGTTCTAATTTAGTGTTGAAATTCCTTCCTTTACTGTAAAGGAAGGAAAATCGTTTTGAAGATTTTCGTTAGATTCTTTTAATTGCGTTAATTTGAATTTTAATTGTTTTAAATTGATTTTGAATTGTGTTAAATTGATTATTTAATTATTTATATTTTACTTTAATGTACCGGTAAGTTGTCGATTTTTTCGTTTTTTCCGTTTTAATTTCTGGAGGGTATCATACGGAAGTGTTCTACGTACTATATTGAGGTAAACTCCTCTTATTAATTTACTAATATTCTTATCAACATAGAACATATTGAGTATTACAGCTCTGATTCATACTACCTAACATTTACTGTAATGGTGAAAAAAAGGTCAGGTTACCTCGACTTGAATCCCATGGGAACTTGAACCCCTCCCGACGTGGAGGGGGTAGCCTAACCTTTTTTCTTTAGAATCATGAGTGAACTAGCACATTGTTTATTAATAAAATATTAATTTTTTATTACTGTACTTTTATTTTTAAAGACACTCGTGCGGAAATTTCTTCCATCTTTAAAAGATTCATTAGCATTAGTATTAGCATTAGTAGAGGCATTTGATGCAAGAAAGCAAGCTTATGCAGCATCAGCCAAAAAAAAAAAAAAAAAAACCACTCCCACTTCACCCCTCTGTTCGTTCAAAATACCTGTCCAGCTGAGCCTTAAACTTATTTAGGCTATCAACTTCCACGACAAGGGATGGAAGTCTGTTCCACCAACCAACCACTCGCTGGCTAAAGGCAAATTTCCGCACGTCTATCCTACATCTGTCTTTCCTCAATTTGAATTTATGCCCTCTCAGGTGATTATTCTGAGCGAGAGGAAGAATCCCATCAGCATTGAACATGCTCAAACCATTCAATGCTTTATACACCTCTATCAGATCACCTCGCTGGTGCCTAGTCTCCAGACACTGTAATTTGCAAATCTTAAGCCTTTCTTCGTAAGAGCACCCCTTTGTTCCATTCACTAATCTTGTTGCCCTTCTCTGTACTCGTTCCAGCAGCTCTACATCCTTCTTGAAATGAGGCCTCCAGGCCTGTATACAGTACTCTAGGTGTGGCCTGACCATTGCCTTATACAAGGGAATAATCACCTCCTTATCCCTGCTAGAAAAATTCCTATATATCATTGACAATACACCATGAGCTACTCTTGCAGCCCGTCTGCACTGCTCAGAGAACTTCATATCTGCCTGCACAACCACCCCCAGGTCCCTTTCATTCTCTACCACTGTCAGTGTAATACCACAGAGTTGATACGTTGCTCTGGGGTTGCTGTTTCCCATGTGTAGTACTTTACATTTGTCAATGTTAAACGTCATTTGCCACCTCTCAGCCCATCTGCTCAACCTTTCCAGATCCTGTTGCAACAGCATAGTGTCAGTAGTGTCCTTTGACAACCCTGCCTACCTTTGTATCATCTACAAACTTCGACATTAAGCTTGATATACCATCATCAATATCATTTATGAATACAGAAAACAATAATGGACCCAACACTGAGCCCTGAGGGACTCCACTAATAACATTAGTCCACGACGAGCAGTGTCCATTGATTACCACTCTCTGTCTTCTCCCCCTCAGCCACCCCTTTACCCACAGCAGCAATTTGCCTCCAATGTTACACTGCTCCAATTTGTGCAGCAGTCTTCCATGTGCAACAGTATCAAAAGCCTTTCTAAGATCCAAGTATATAATATCAAAGTTATTGCCTGCATCCAGTTCCTTTGTGACTGCATCATAGTATCCAATCAAATTGGTCAGGCAAGACTTCCGCTTAACAAAACCATGCTGTGTCCGAGCTATAACCGAAGTCTTGTCTAAATGATCCTGCAGTGCTTCTTTAACTAGTGCCTCCATTAATTTTCCTGGAACAGAAGTTAAACTCACAGGTCTATAATTGCTTGTGTCAGCTTTTGATCCTCCTTTGTGAATTGGGGTCACATTTGCACATCTCCAGTCTATGGGTACCTCCCCTGAGTCCAAGGAAGCTCTCATAATTATGGCTAAGGGTTTGCTTACTTCCTTTGCTGCCTCCTTTAATATAACTGGATAGATCCCATCCACCCCAGGTGCCTTTCTTCTGTTTATCTTCAACAATTTCTCCTCCACTTTACTCTCAGTTATTACAAGATTCTCTAGCTTACTGCTAGAGTTGAATACACCTCTGGCTTTCCCCTCGCTAAATAACTCCTCGTGTGTGAATGTCGATGCAAAATATTCATTTAGTTTGTTAGCTACCTGAGCAGGATCATCAACAGTTGACCCATCGATATCAAGTGGACCAATCTGATTCATCCCCTTCCTTCTAGAGTATACATAAGTAAAGAACTCTTTGCTGTTTTTCTTTGCATCCCTTGCCAAAGATTTCTCGTAATCTGCCTTCGCCTGCCTAACCTCCTTTGTAACTTGGTTACAGATCAACTTGTATCTATCATGGGCTTCTGTGTCATGTGTTAATTTGTATGTATCCCATGCATGTTTCTTCTCTGCCATATGCCTCATCAGTTCATCTGACATCCATTTAGGCCTAAACCTTGAACAATATTTCTTAGTTGGTATGTAAAGTCTAGTAGCTTCCAAGATAAGTTCTTTGAATGCCTCCCATTTTGCATTTACTGTTGATAACATCATCAGTTGGTCCCACTGTATAGAATTTAAATACTGTCTCAGTCCATCGTAGTCGCCTTTACGAAAGCAATAACCCTTCCCTTTACCCCTAATGGTAGTTACCTCTTTGAGTAAATCCCACTTCAGCACACTGTGATCGCTGCCACCTAGTGGTTCATTTATCTGCAGATTCTTAATGCATGAAGAATCACTGCTGATAATCAAATCAAGAGTATTCCTCCCTCTAGTTGCCTCCCGAACATGCTGATGTAGAAAACAATCATCCAATAAATCCACAAAAGCCTTGCTAGTGTGTGAGTGACCAGCCCACAAATTCCAGTCAATATCTGGGAAATTAAAATCTCCCATTATAAGATTCTCTGATTTACTGGCCCACTCTATTTCCCTGTACAGTTTCTTATTATACTCATCAGAGTCATTAGGCCTATAGCACACTCCTACTCTCAATTTTGATCTCCCAATGCTTATGTCACACCAAACTGACTCGACACTGCACTGTCTAGCGATGTCCACTGACTTCACTTCCTTGGATTTTATGTATTTCTTAACTAATAGCATAACCCCTCCTCCCTTCCTATCCAGTCTATCTTTTCTGTAGACGTTGTACTCCCCAAATTCCAGTTCTGCATTCCTTATATCTGTGTGGCACCAAGTCTCTGATATCCCAACAATATCTGCCTTTGATGTTTTGAGCAATACCTCAAATTCATCAAATTTATTTACTAAACTCCTAGCATTGGTGTACACGCAAGTATACATGCACCTATTTCTATTCTTAGCTACCCTAACACTAGGCGCCTCCGTAGCCAGGTGGGAAGGAGCAGCAGTACATAGCACATGCTTCTTGATTAGACCGGGGTTCGAGCCCGTCACCACCAAATACGGATGATGCGGAAAGGTCAGGGAATGACCACCGCATATTCACGGGGCAATATGGCCTTAGTTGCTAATGCTCCTAAAAACCATTTAACAACAACAACAACCCTAACACAACCCATGTGTTTACTTGTACCGCAATGACTCCCAGCAGTCTCTGAAATATTCTGAATCTTGTTTTTCAGGCTTCTGCTCATTCCAATAGAAGCAGTGCAAGAATCTCTTTCACCTCTGCCAGTGGCTACTGTTAATCTATTTGTCTTTGTATCCCCCCAAGCTAGCAGTTTTCCGACCCACCTAACACTGCCTCAATAGCATCAGCAAATATTCTTGCACCCTTTCTATTTAAGTGTATCCCATCCCTGTAGAAGCAATCCCTCCTGTTAACAAGTACAGTCCAGGCTGAAAAAAATTCTACCCCTTGAGCCTTGCACAATCTTTCCAGGGCCGAATTGATCGACAAGGCTCTCATCATTGAAGAGGGCGCTGAATCTCTTTAAAAGTTACAGCTGTCAGTTACAGGCTCCGCAAAAACAATAAGTGTTTGCCTTTTATTTACATGATTGTTATTTTATATTGTACTTAATACGTAGTCATATAGTTATAGTTACGCTGGTTATTTTTTATTTTTAATTTAGATAAAGAGTTTTTGTGGATTTTACTTACGATAGGTAAAACCGTTATTTCGTTCCATTTTTGTAGCCATTGTTTTTGGATATAGTGGTAGGGAATTCAAATTTATTAATTGAGGTAGCTAGGTAGCTCTAACGCATAATTATATAGTAATACGCTTCACTGTTTCTATTTAATAGTTTCTATTCAAATACTATTGATATTTAATTTATTGATTTTATTAATTTAAACTACCATGCCCCAGACTAGAGCAGCAAAACAACGGGCACAAAGTGGCAGGAGTGCTGTGACTCGGGGGAGAACTGAGGGGGGCAATTCTCCAACGCATCACCGCCTAAAAAAATGTGCAACTTGCGAAATGTTTGCCGAACTCTCTGGAACGGAACATGATATTGCCATGGGGGATGTCTTTGTGTGTGCGCGATGTAAGGAGTGTAAGGAAATCAGGCGACAACTCAGCGTTGTTATGGGCCTATATGAGAGTTTGAAGGACAGGGTGGATGCCCTCGAAAGATCTAAATTGAGGGGCCCATCAGGCTCTCAGCTGCCCACATCAACGCCAGAGCATGCACCTGGTCATCACGCAACACAGTGGCAACCCCTAAGGCAGAATGCGCTGGTCCCACAGGAACTAGTAGTTGTTGGTGACTCTTTTGTCAGGGAAACGGATAACATCCTTTGTAAAAAGGATAGGTGGAAAAGGACCAGGGTATGTCTGCCAGGGGCAAAGGTTGATGACGTTGTAGAGCGGATATCATCTTTCAAGGGCACAAAAGGTGATATAGTTGTACACGTTGGCACTAATGATATTAAGAGTAGGAGACCGGCGGAATTACTCAACAAGTACAGGTCACTGTTGAAAAAAAGCCGTGAAATAGGGTTGAATTTGAAAGTGTCTGCAATTCTGCCCAGACACGATAGGAGGGAGTACATGATGAGAGCCTTGTCGATCAATTCGGCCCTGGAAAGATTGTGCAAGGCTCAAGGGGTAGAATTTTTTTCAGCCAGGACTGTACTTGTTTACAGGAGAGATTGCTTCTACAGGGATGGGATACACTTAAATAGAAAGGGTGCAAGAATATTTGCTGATGCTATCGAGGCAGTGTTAGGTGGGTCGGAAAACTGCTAGTTTGGGGGGGGATACAAAGAATAATAGTTTAACAGTAACCGCAGGCAGAGGTGATTCTTGCACAACTTCTATTAGAATAAGAAGCGACCTGGAGCGAGGGGTGTTGGGGGTTTCAGGGACGGATGGCAGTCATCATGGAATAGTTGTGTATATGGGATGTGTTAGGGTAACAAGGAATAGGCATAGGAGCATGTATGCTTGCATGTATACCAATGCTAGAAGTATAGTAAATAAATTTGATGAATTTGAAGTGTTGGTCAAGACATCAAAGGCGGATATTGTTGGGATAGCAGAGACGTGGTGTCACAAAGATATAAGGAATGCAGAACTGGAATTTGGGGAGTACAATGTGTACAGAAAGGATAGACAGGACAGAAAGGGAGGGGGTGTTATGCTGTTAATTAAGAAAAACATAAAATCAAAGGAAGTGCACCCAGTTAATATAGATGAACAGTGCTCTGTTGAGACAGTTTGGTGTGAGATAAGCACTGCGAAAGGAAAAATAAGAGTAGGAGTGTGTTATAGGCCTAATGACTTGAATGACTACAATGAACAATTGTACAGAGAAATAGAGTGGGCCAGTAAATCAGAATGTCTTATAATGGGGGATTTTAACTTCCCAGATATTGACTGGAACTTGTGGGTTGGTCACTCACACACTAATCAGACTTTTGTGGATTTATTGGATGATTGTTTTCTGCAGCAGCATGTTCGAGAGGCAACCAGAGAAAGTAACACTCTTGATCTGGTTATCAGCAGTGATCATTCGTGTATTAAGAATTTGCAGATAAAGGAACCACTAGGTGGCAGTGATCACAGTGTGCTGAAGTGGGATTTACTCAAAGAGGTAACTACCGTCAGGGGTAAAGGAAAGGGTTTTTGCTTCCGTAAAGGGGAGTACAGTGGTCTCAGACAGTTTTTAAGTTCTGTACAGTGGGATCAACTGACGATGTTACAAACAGTAAATTCTAAGTGGGAAGCATTCAAAGAATTAATCGTGGAAACTACTAGACTTTATATACTGATTAAGAAATATCGTTCAAGGTTTAGGCCTAAATGGTTATCAAATGAACTAATGAGACTCGTGACAGAGAAGAAAAATGCAAGGGATGCATATAAATTATCAGGTGACGCAGAAGCCTGTGGCAGATATAAGCTAGTCTGTAATCAGGTCACAAAGGAGGTTCGGCAGGCGAAGGCGGATTACGAGAAATCTTTGGCAAAAGATGCTAAGAAAAACAGCAAGGATTTCTTTACTTATATAAACTCTAAAAGGAAGGGGATGAATATGATTGGTCCACTTGACATCGATGGTTCGAATGTTGATGATCCTGCTCAGATAGCAAACAAACTGAATGAGTATTTTGCATCTACATTCACACGTGAGGAATTATTACAATTTGAAAATGGAAGAAGGTTATCAAATTGTAGCAGTGTGCTTAATGATTTTGTAATAACTGAGAGCAAAGTGGAGGAGAAATTGTTGAAGTTAAACACAAGAAAGGCACCTGGGGTGGATGGGATCTATCCAGTTATTTTAAAGGAGGCGGCAAAGCAACTAAGCAAACCCTTAGCCATAATTATGAGAGCATCCTTGGACTCAGGGGAGGTTTCCACAGACTGGAGATGTGCAAATGTGTCCCCAATTCACAAAGGTGGATCGAAGGGTGACACGAGTAATTACAGACCAGTTAGTTTAACTTCTGTTCCGGGTAAAATAATGGAGTCGCTGGTTAAAGATGCATTGCAGGATCATCTCGACAAGACTGCAGCAATAATTCAAACACAGCATGGGTTTGTTAAGGGAAAGTCTTGTCTGACAAATTTGATTGGTTATTATGATGTGGTCACAAAGGAACTGGATGCAAAAAATAATTTTGATATCATATACTTGGATTTCAGGAAAGCTTTTGACACTGTTGCGCATGGAAGACTACTGTACAAATTGGAGCAGAATGGTATTAAGGGTAAGTTGCTACAATGGATAAAAGGATGGTTAAGTGGGAGAAGACAGAGGGTGGTAATCAATGGGTGCTGCTCTTCGTGGACTAATGTTATTAGTGTAGTCCCACAGGGTTCGGTGTTGGGTCCACTGTTGTTTTGTGTATTTATCAATGATATTGATGAAGGTATATCAGGCTTAATGTCGAAGTTTGCAGATGACACAAAGGTTGGCAGGGTTGTTAATGACAGTAATGGCAGTGTGCTACTGCAACAGGATCTAGATAATTTGGGCAGATGGGCTAAGAAGTGGCAACTGAAGTTCAACCTTGACAAATGCAAAGTACTGCATATGGGTAGAAGTAACCCCAGAGAAATGTACCAACTGTGTGGTACTACACTTAAGGTGGTAGAAAATGAAAAAGACCTGGGAGTAATTGTGCAATCAGATATGAAGTTTTCTGAGCAGTGCAGACAGGCTGCTAGGGCGGGTCATGGGGTTTTGTCAATGATATATAGGAATTTTGCTAGCAGGGAAAAGGAGGTGATTGTCCCTCTGTATAAGGCAATGGTCAGGCCACGCCTTGATTACTGCGTACAGGTCTGGAGGCCTCATTTTAGGAAGGATGTAGATTTACTTGAGTGTGTACAGAGAAGAGCAACACGATTGGTGAGGGGAATGAAGCGATTCTCTTACCAAGAGAGGCTTAAATTCTGCAAATTGCAGTGGCTGGAGACTAGGCACCTGTGCGGTGATCAGATTGAGGTCTATAAGGCCTTGAATGGGTTGAGCACGCTGATTTCTGATGGGATCCTTCCACTTGTTCAGATTATCAACCTACGGGGACATAAGTTCAAATTAAGAAAGGACAGATGTAGAATAGATGTGCGGAAATTTGCCTTTAGCCAGCGGGTGGTTAATTGCTGGAAGAAACTTCCATCTGTCGTTGTGGAAGTATATAGGTTAAATAAATTTAAGGAGGAACTGGACAGGCATTTGGAGGGAATGGTGTGATTTTTTTTTTTTTTTTTTTTGGCTGATGCTGCATAAGCTCCTACACTTGCTTTCTTGCATCATGTGCCACTACTACTACTACTACTACTACGACTATCATATACTCCCTCCTATCGTGTCTGGGCAGAATTGCAGACACTTTCAAATTCAACCCTATTTCACGGCTTTTTTTCAACAGTGACCTGTACTTGTTGAGTAATTCCGCCGGTCTCCTACTCTTAATATCATTAGTGCCAACGTGTACAACTATATCACCTTTTGTGCCCTTAAAAGATGATATCTGCTCTACAACGTCATCAACCTTTGCCCCTGGCAGACATACCCTGGTCCTCTTCCACCTATCCTTTTTACAAAGCATGTTCCCCGTTTCCCTGACAATAGAGTCACCAACAACTACTAGTTCCTTTGGGACCAGCGCATTCTGCCTTGGGAGTTGCCGCTGTGTTTCATGATGACCAAGTGCAAGCTCTGGCATTGATGTGGGCCGCTGAGAGCTTGATGGGCCCCTCAATTTAGTTCCTTCGAGGGCATCCACCCTGTCCTTCAAGCTCTCATATAGGCCCATAAGAACGCTGAGTTGTTGCCTGATTTCGATACACTCCTTGCATCGTGCACACACAAAGACATCCCCCATGGCAATATCCTCTTCCATGGTCCTCTTCCACCTATCCTTTTTACAAAGCATGTTCCCCGTTTCCCTGACAATAGAGTCACCAACAACTACTAGTTCCTTTGGGACCAGCGCATTCTGCCTTGGGAGTTGCCGCTGTGTTTCATGATGACCAAGTGCAAGCTCTGGCATTGATGTGGGCAGCTGAGAGCTTGATGGGCCCCTCAATTTAGTTCCTTCGAGGGCATCCACCCTGTCCTTCAAGCTCTCATATAGGCCCATAAGAACGCTGAGTTGTTGCCTGATTTCGATACACTCCTTGCATCGTGCACACACAAAGACATCCCCCATGGCAATATCATGTCCCGTACCTGAATGCTCCACAAACATCATGCAAGCTGTGCATTTTAGAAGGCTGTGACTCAGAAGGCAACTGCCCCCCTCAGTTCTCCTCTGTGCCACAGCACTTTCATTAGCTTGAGCCTTTTGTTTTGCTGCTCTGGTCTGAGTCATGATTACTTTTAATTTAAATAAAATTTCAATTTCAGTTTATAACCCTAACTTATCTCCCAACACAGCTATAACGGGATATATATTTTTAGCGTCAAGTATTAATCAATCAGTCAAGTATTAATTATCTCTGAGTTCCCTTTATATAACTTCCGTATCAGTTATGTATTAATTAATTATGTTACGTTTGTAATCTAAGTCGGTATATGTATTTAGTTAAAAGTGCAATTTAAATGCCAACAAAGTTGAACAAGTTTAATAGATTTTACCGATCGCTGAAAATATTATAACGTATACTATACTAACGCTATCTAGGTTCGATATATAATGATCGTATGACAAAGACAAAGGCAGAAGTTACGAACGGTAATCTATGGACACTTAAGTATTAATTAACTTTCACATCTCGCTGCCCAATTCCGAATAAACCAATGATCCTTACTAGGTCTATAAGCTACTTACAAAAAATAATTTGATGTAAAAGATATTCAATAAGCGGCTAAATTTGGCTAAAAAAACTTCTCGTTCAGCGGAGTTGTAACTTGTAACACGTGGATTTGATACCCTTACCGATACTTTTATGCAATTACAAGGACGAGTAAAGAATAAATACACCAGATTAATCAGAAATATCACAAAATAATGCTATACTACTAAATTTAAATCAAAAGTTTTAGAAAAACAATAATTTCAAATCAATAAATAAGAAAAATCCACTTAGCGGCTTTGAACACGTCTGGCCCGTACTAGCCTCGTCAGCAGACTACTATTACCTGTTCACCGTTCATTACAAAACTATTATGCACCATTCTTTACTGGTAAATACACATCATAATGCCAACCAATGACTACACAGTAGCTTGTCGTCTGTCGTGTTCACCACCAATCATTTCATCGTTTGCCACACCTACCTGTCAATCAATATATCCTCCAGACCGAGCGGCACTAGAGTACCGTATTGGGAAGCTAATTTTCCATGTAAGTTATCCGACGTTTCTCGTCGTTCTCGTGCAGGCTTTCTTTACCCAAGCCTTATATTTAACTAACCTAATCAGCTGTATCATTCGGAGCCATGTCCTGGATGTAGCAAATAATTTCAACATGTTTATTGATTTTAGCAAAGCATTTGACTCAGTCCACATAAGGGATTACTGTTGCAAGTTGGAACACGTTGGGATTGTGGTTATGATCATTAGATGGATTGCAGAGCAGAAGGTAGAATGTTGTGATTAGGTGATATGAATGTTGCTCTTCAGATGCGAGATCATTATTGTTTCTGATTTTCTTAAATGACAGACAAAGTAGTACAGGGCATGATGTTAGAAGTAGATGAGTGCTTAGTGCTGACATGATCTGACTATCATCTTTGCTGAAAGCAGAAGAGTGATTTTTTTTTCTTTTGGTTCTGAGTGATTTTTTTTTAAAAGAAGTGAGCTGTGCAGAAATACTACTCAGATACAACTGTTTTTGAAAATGTGATGACCAACAAGTTACGGAAAATAAAATAACTGCATATACTAATATAGAGGATATTTCAAAATTATATGCAAAAAAATTCTGTGATGTATTCTAGGTATGCATGATGTATTATGCTTGAAAGTGATTTACAGCACTCATTTGTTGTCATATTGTGAACCCTGGATGAAGAAAAAGACGGCTGAATTTTCCAGAACAGTAGTAAATAAAATGCTAATATTGTTGCACTGTTAAATCTCAAAATGAAGGGGGGAAAGCCTTTGCTTGCACTCTTCTTTCCTCTCCTCTCCTCTCCTCTCTAAGAGTCAACACATTCTCATGCATTTGATCCATACATAGCATCAATTGTTCATGAGGGGTATGTTTAGTCGGAGTGTTATTTAATTTCAAAGTGGTGATTTCTTTTTCCAATATTGAGTATGCTTGTTTGTTTGTTATTTGGTTTTTAGGAGCATTAGCAACTAAGGCTATATTGCGCCGGGATATGTGATAGTCATTCCCTGACCTTTCCGCATCCTCTGTATTTGGTGGTCACGGGCTCGAACCCCGGTCTAATCACGAAGCGTGTGCTACGCACTGCTGCTCCTGTCCACCTGGCTATGGAGGCGCCTTTTGAGTATGCAGATATTCACCTCATATATGGTCACACTGGAGAAAATTCACTTGAAGCAAGGTGTTTATACTACAGAAACTTTTTCTAAAACTTTTAAAGGAAATCAGTACATCTTGTCATGATGCAAGGCTGCCAGAGCAACCATAAGCCTGCCATCAAGATGGGGAAAACAAATTCTTGACATGGTACAAGAAGATCTACAGACAAGTTACTGACAAATTTGTGCTGCTCTACAGGTTCCCACATATCTGCTTGTTTACTTCTTTGGAAACAGGTAGTTGTATCCCTTGCATCTGCACAAAGTGCAGCCACTAACTCTAGCCAACTATCCTTGATGATAACAATTCTGTCATTGGCTCCTCCATCATTTTGTCCAAGATCCTGGTTTTCTGAGAAGATACTGTTTACTGATGAATTTTCATGGGATGGAATCATCAACTTGCACAACTTACATCAGTGGGTTGGGGGAAATCTGCATATTATTATGAATCCCTCAGGAGCAACTCTCAGTTAATGTCTGATTGGTAATTTTGGTGATAATTGGGAACATGTTGTTCCACAACAACTGACAAGACAAACTTACCAATACTTTCTGAATAATATTTTGCCAGGATTACTTGAGATGTTGCTGTCTATATAAGAAGTGACATATGGTTTATGCAAAGTGACGTTCATGTCTCTATCTGCTGATAAATAAGGGCTCACCTCAATGCTGTTATCTGTTTAGATAGGTGATGTCAGTGCCGCTTATCCACCCAAATCATGCTGAGGCCCTGTTTTGCTTGACCAGCATAGTCACCCAGCATGAATCCCCTTGACTACTTCCTGTGAAGTCGTTTTAAAGAGACTATCATATAAAACAGAAATTCCATATATTTCAGAACTGCAATGACAAATGAATGTGACTGTGAAACAATCCACATCACTGTGGGAATGTTCAAACATGTTTGGCACTCACTAATTTGACAAGATCAGAACTGCTCTTATATTAAAAGTGAAGAATTGTTATATTGTATGTCTTTTTGAAAGTTTGATGTAATAGCTCTAAATAAAGCTTTTTTTTTTTTTTTTTTTTTGGACACTGTAAGGGATTACCTGGATTGCCATGTAATTCTCTTACAGTGGAGAAAAACTGAGAGCCATCAAATCCTTTGCTGATGGTGCCTTTCTCACCAATGATATCTCAAAAAATCAAAACAATAATATGGGAAATCATATACATTTTAAATAAATAGCAGTACTCTCCACTTGAGCAGTGTTTTTTTAATTATTATTATTTCAAGTGCATAGTACAATATCAAAGCAACTTGTGGTAAAGTACTTCCACAATATGAGATCAATGCAAGCAAAGTTAATTTGTTCAACTTAACTGCAATTATTTTATTGCATGCTATATTTTCCCTAAATTTGTTAAGCTATTAAAACTTCTACATTGTCAAGCATCTCACATATTGTGGATATTTCTCATCACTGGGTTATCACATCATTCATTTATGATTCTTACTTCCTCACCATTTAGGCACCAAAAATGGGCCAAAATTATTAGAGGCCCATCAGTCATGCTAAAATTTGAGATTGGTGGTGTTTAGAGTGCGGTTCCGTCTCTACTCTTATATTCTCATTCCTTTCCATCTGTTCTTCTATTTTTGGGACCCTAGTAAGTTGAAATAAGTGTTTGCCCATACATATAAAAGGCCAAAACAACATATGTTTTAAATAAATGGCAATGTACTTCTGTATTGGATTAGTGCTTTTTATTTAAAGTGCATGTACTTTAAATAAATCAAAGCAGTTTATCATTAAGTGCCTCCACAATATGTGATCAGTGCACTTATTGGCAAACTTGGTTTGCTCAAATTCTGCATACAGACTGAGGTTATTCCCTACTAATGCCATTGTCATACAATAGACTCCTAATTATCCTGGTGGTTGGGAACCAAATCTTTTAAGATAATTGAAATCCCCATATAATCTGCAAAATGAAAAAAGAACTTATAAATGTGACAAAAACATAAATCTGCTTACACACATACACCAATGAGCCAAAACATTATGACTAGCAAGTCATTATGCAAGTCGAAGCAACTGTAGGTGAACTACGACATGGGTCGGGACACGGTATAAAAAACACCTGATACTGAGTTCCATTAACCAGTGTTACTCTTGTTCTTCAGATGGGAAAGGCAGTGGACTTAAGCGAGTTTGACGAAGGCCAAATTGTAATGGCCAGATGATTGGGTCAGAGCATGTCCGAAACGGCATGGCTGGTGAGGTACGCGTGGTCAGCCATGGGTAGTACCTACCGAAAGTGGTCCAAGGAGGGGGGGGGAACCCATGAACCACCGGAGAGGTGTTGGATGACCACGGCTCATCGATGCTTGAGGTGAGCGAAGGCTCTCAGAAGGGCAACTGTGGTGCAACTCGCCAGTAATTGGAATACTGGTGATGGGAGTAATGTGTCACAACACACAGTACATCGAACCCTGATGAAAATGAGGCTGCATAGCCGCAGGCGGCTTTGAGCGCCCATGCTAACCAGAGTTCACTGGCAACAGCGCCTACAATGGGCACGCAAGCATCAAAACTGGACTTTGAGTCATTGAAAGAAAGGTCGTCTGGTCCGATGAATCATATTTTCTCTTACACCATGTGGATAGCCTGGTATGTGTGTATTGTTTATCTGGGGAAGTGATGCCACCTGGATGCACCATGGGATGAAAACAAGCCGGTGGTGTCATGCTTTGAATGATGATCTGCTAGGATACCCTGGGTCCAGTCATCCACGTGCAGGGCACTCTGATGTCTACCACCTACCTAAACATGGATTGGGTAGTGAGATTTTGACTGTGTGGTCACGTTTCTATATGCTCTGATTAAAAGTGATTAAAGTGCTAATTAATCATGGATTTACCGTTCACCAAATATTTAGATTTGAAGAACTAAAACTATTGGATCACCAGTGACTTTATGTGAAATTCTGCACGAATTTAATAATTTATGGGAGTTTTTAATTCTTATATATGATAGCGTTGTTCTTGTATTTAGTGCCTATGCTTAGAGCCAATATGGCTGCCAACCGCGTCGGACACTTTATGTACATTGATGAATTTTTAAACTGCAGTGGATTCTCCAGGTGAGAAACTTTTGTGTTTGTTTGGGCTTATTAGTTGAATACAAGCGTTTTTATCTGTTTCCCCTTGTTTACCAGATGGTACTGGTCACCATGCCACTGACAATAGGGAAATAGAGAGTGTGTCCAATTGTTTCTGGCCACCACGCTTGGATCCAGCTCTTGATCCAAAACAGTGTAATTTTGGGCAAAGACTGCGCTCCAACAATTTCCAAAGATTCCATGTGGATATAATGAGGAGAACATGACTTTTGTGTTTCCCCCCTCTTTTCCATAAACATTCTATGATGGAAGACGAACTCCACAAATACTGCTCCTATGGAAAAACAAATATCATCTTTGTGCTCACCACCCCTGAAAATCCCCAGGAGAAAGTTGTTCTGGTCTTCTAGCAGTGTTTTTGTGAATAGCTGTTTCCCCCCCTTACCTGTTTGTGGGGGACAAACAAAATCTTCTTTAGTGCACAGAAATTCACCAAATTGGGTTACGAACTTGTAGCGGGTGTCTTCCTGCACCAAAAATCAAGTCCTAATAAATCAACATCCTACTGACTCGGAAATCCGGAACTACTTTGATTATCCGAAATTATCCCAACGTGGACAGAAAAACCAATAAAATCCAAACCTCGTTGCAGCATACCAACAAGGATGACATTACAGTCATCGAGCATGACGAGGGGCCGGTGGATCTTCGCTCTGGAGCCCCCTCCTCTAAAAGGAAAACCTGCTCAGAAACCGACACAAGAGAATCACAAGAGATTCATACCTCCCAACGGGATTCTACCGAAGAGAAACAAGAGGAACCACCACTGGATCCAACCTTGCCCAACGGCACCATCTCCGAACAGAAACTGACCTGCAAACCGCCCTTGAAAACTTATTCAAGAAGCAGAGCAGCAGAGTGACTATAGGACTAAGAGCTGAAATAGTTTCCCTGTGGACCAAACTAGAAACAATTTTGGACCAAACACACCTGGAAATGAAAAAATAACTGCCAGGCTTGATGTCTATCTTGAAAGTGGGGCGAACAAAGTGCAACAGCATGCCCCCACTTTTGCTGAAGCGCTGAGGACACTGCAACCCACCAACCAAACAGCAACTAAGGAACCTACCACTAAACACAAGACCCTCTTGCGAACACCCCACCTAGTCATCATAAGACTGACCTCCAAAGATGAAACCCACACCAGTGAAGAGGTAAAGAGTATAGTAGTAAACAACCTTACCGAAGACTTAAGAGTGGCAAAAATCAAACCTGATACTAAACAATCAAAGAATACATACACTTGAATTAGAGGCCCTACCACTGAAAAGAAAGGGACCTAGTGTAATTATATACGACTTGGATAAGGACATAACCCCGACTGAGATCCAAACAGAGCTGTACATGAGAAACCTACAGCAAGACCATCCAGGGAAGGAACCATCAACCATCGTTACTCCGAGATTTCAGACTAAAGCTAGAGCAGGAAACGCCACCAACTGGGTGGTAGAGCTCTCACGAGCGGCCTGGAAGACTATATGCCAGAAAAACAGTCTTTATCAACTGGGGCAGCCACTGCTTCAAGGAGCATGTACCCATCCCAAAATGCTTCCGTGTTGTAAATTTGGGCATACTACCCACACTTGCGGCCATTGTACAGAGCGGGGACATGAGTTTAAAAACTGTCCAAATAAGGACAAAGAGCCTATCTGCGCTAATTGCAAGTCGGTGAAAATGGATTGCAAACACTCGATAAGGGACCCCAACTGTCCCTCATACATCAAAAGCATGCACCAAACCAGAACTGATTATGGCGACTACAACTAAGAAATTCAACACCACAGAGATTAAAATATTCCAGCATAATGCACAGAGGGCCAGGGCCGTGGCTGACCAGCTACACCTTCAGGCCGACCAAGAGAGCGCTGATATCCTGCTACTTCAGGAACCGTATGCATATTCCAAACAAGTAAGGGGCTACCCACTTGCATATAAATTAATCCAATCTGATGAGGACACTCCCTGGGCCGCAGTCCTGGTCCGAAACCCGGACATCATGGCAACGAAGATTGCACAGCTCTGCACACCCTGGGCAGCCTGCACCCCTGTCATCACACCAATGGGAGCCTTCTATGCCATATCCCTCTACTCTAGACCAGCACAGGATATCACAAATGCCCTAAATTACTTGCAACAGCTACTTGACATCTTACCAAACCAGCGGATCATTGTGGGGGCAGACGTGAACTGTCGGTCACCCGCATGGCACAGCAAAATGGAGGGCAGAAGAGCAACACACAATGGTCAGCTACTTGAAGACTTCCTAGCCACCTCGCCGTTTGTGATCCTTAACCAGCCACACCATCTGCCCACTTTCTGCAACCTGCATTGGGAAGCAGACAGGCATTACAATAGCCACAGCCAATATGGCCACGCACATCAACGGATGGACAGTCGAAAACTCCTGGACAACATCCAATCACCGAGTGGTCACGTACCGAATCTCAAGAACGCTAACCAGAACCCCCATCACCAGATATCTCACCAACAAATTTGCAATCCACAAAGTGGACTGGAATCAGTTTGCAGATCACCTAGCGACAGCTATCAAAGCTAGACAACAGCAAATAGGGAAGGAAACTGATCCAGACATTCTGCAAAGAACAGTAACTAACATAATCACAGAGACCAGCAGTGCACTCATAAAGAAGAAGAGACTCTCCCCAGGAATGGTCCCATGGTGGACCCGGGACCTTTAGACTCTTAGGAAGGAGGTCGCAAATAGAAGGAACTTCCAAAGAGCCCACAAGTCTTGGCCACAGGCTGAGGTAGAGGTCTTAAGACAACGCTATAGGGAGGCAAGAAATCTATACACAGACAAAATTCAAAAGAGTAAAAGAAAATCCTGGGAGTTGCTTGTCTCCACAGCTGGAAACGTGGATCCCTGGGGGGTTATATACAAAGTAACCACGAACAAACTCCCCAGGGGAGAAGTCCTCATGACGACTCGAACTCCACAAGGCACTCTAACAACAACGTGGGAAGAATCAGTCAACAACCTCCTAAACGCAATACTGAAGGAACCAGCACAGCCATCCAGTTAACAACAACTCAAGCTGTGCAAAGAAAATGAAGAATACCTCATGGAACAGAGGGAACAACCATTTAAAATGGAGGAACCCCAAGAAGCGGCTGCCTGGGTCAGGCCCAAAAGATGCCCAGGAAGAGATATGCTTGAACCTGAAATCATAAAGAAGATTGCTGACCTAGAACCCCAACTTCTCTTAAGGTTGTACAATTGCTGCCTGGAGGCTGGCTACTTCCCTATGGAGTGAAGAACAGCAAATGTCAAATTAATTCTCAAAGCCCCAAGCAAAAATCCGGCACTCCCAGAATCATATCGATCCATAGCACTCCTAACAGTTTTAAGTAAGCTATATGAACAGCTCCTTCATAGACAGATACAGCACTACTACTCCACTGCCAACCTTGAGGCAAAAAACCAATTCTGATTCAAGCCAGGCTGTCGATGTGATGAGAAACCTACTGATGTCAGTGAATGATTGCCAACAGAAGTATTTTCTCGCTATTGCAGGGGATTTTGCTGGGGCATTCAACTCACTTTGGTGGCCGAGCGTCCTGGGCAGGCTCAGAATGGCACAGGTCCCAAGCAACCTTTATAATAATATCAAAAGGTACCTCTCACACCGAAAAATAGAAGTGAAAGTACCATACCAACAGATCAGCAGGAACATCCACAGGGGATGCCCCCAGGGTTCCGTGCTGTGGAATATAGTATTTGATGATTTTCTGAACACTGGCCTTGGGGAGGTGGTAACCCAATCATTTGCGGATGATTTAATTCTCACTGTGATGGCAGATAATAGGGCACGACTCGAGCAAATCAAGCTCTGTATACTCTACAGCGGTGGGCTACAGAGAACTTTCTACAGATCTCGCCTGCCAAAATGACTTCCATCTTGCTTAAGGGAACATTGGACATAAAGAGGCCACCGCAAATTAAAATAAATCGTGCTACAATCAAATTCGCCCAACAAATGAAATACCTCGGGATCATTTTCGACAGCAAGCTCACATTCCAACCGCATCTCAGACAACTCAGGACCAAGATTAGGAACTACTCAGGCCTGATTGCGCGAGTCTCACACAGGGACTGTGGGCTGAGTAAACAAACCATGTTGCTGTACTACAAGACCACTTTTCTCCCGGCAATCACATACAGTGCACCAATATGGTACCATAGAACCAGACTGACCACCAACAAAAGAATACTGGACTCGACACAACAAACAATATTGCTCAAACCCACCCGAGCCTACAATACTGAGAGCACGGAGGCGCTCCAGGTTCTTACTGCATCATTACCACTGGATTTCGAAGTGGTCAGATGTAGACTAGCATAATACATATCAGAAGGAATCTCTGTGATCTACTCGGGCTTTACGATTGAATCCACAAACAATATAAAAATGGAAAAAGCTCAGCTCTTGGTACACTTAAAACAGGAATGGCAAAACAAGTGGACAGACTCAACCAAAGGGGAAGTCACATGACGCTTCATACCTTATGTAGACAGGGTTTTCCCGAAACTACCTATATGGTTCCACTCAGGCCTATATGCCACCTACTTATTGACGGACCACCAAATACGGAGGATGCGGAAAGGTCAGGGAATGACCACCGCATATCCCGGAGCAATATGGCCTTAGTTGCTAATGCTCCTAAAAACCAAAATAACAAATAACAAATAACTTATTGACGGGTCACGGCCCCTTCAACAAGAAACTAACATCTCTGGGCCTCCTCCAAGACCCCAACTGTTCATGTGGCAAACCGGAAAGCTGGACCCAACTCATGCACGAATGTACAGACTAAGAGGACCTACGTGGAAACCTAATAACAAGATTGACCTACCTGCCGCGAGACCAGGAGCATCATCTCTTGGACACAAGCGAAGAATATAAGAACCTCACCAGATTCGCACAGGAACTCTTTGCCAGAAGAAGATACCTGTTCTGCGATCAGGAACTAAGGGCACAGTATGCCTTGTAGCAGACATTAAACTTCGGCAACAACTGGACTATGAGCAAATACACCAGCACTGAAACCCAAATTGTCTGACCCAACCAACCTACTTGAATAGGATGCACACCACAGAAACGATGGGCTCACTGTATGGAAAAGGCACGGGACCGCCCTCCCTGATGACAGAAACAGGATCAACAGACCAGACCCCTCCGGAATGCAAAAGAGACACTACTCTGGTCGGGTATATAACCCATAAATGTGACTGACCTCAACCTACCTGGATGGACACATGGCTCATGAATGACATAGGGGCACTGGTTCCGACTGCTTCGTTGAACCCATATCTTTTCCCAACCTTGAACAGCAGATTTGCTGCCGGTGCGCCAATTGGCGACAGAGCTGGGCACTCTTTCCTGACAGGGGGGAGGTTACTGTCCTCTTGTCTCCTCGCCACCCCCATTTTTCCTTCTGGTGGGGCATGGGCATGCCCCACTGACACCTATTGGGGTCGCCTTCCCTATTGACTCTATATTTCTGTCTCTCTCTCCCCTACTCTATCTGTACACAAGCGATTGCCCTACACATCCAAATTACTGTTTCCCACCCCACACGAAAGATCAAAAAAAATTTTTTTTTTTTTTTTAAGGTCTTAGCCACTAAAATCTCAGGAAATTAGGTGGCAGGACCTGCCAGATAATTAAATAATTATAATGCCGGTATACCTGGCCTGCCTCCATGGGGCTGAGTGCGGACAACATTGGGCCTCAGCAGGGGTCCAGCGGCTAAATGGCCAGAAGAACAACAGTAAATAACACTATACGTATGCAGTATCCACACACTTTTAAATCTCTGGCCTTTCCAGTTAACTGGCACACCTACAATGAAAGCAACGCGGAGATGCAGGAAACCCCTGGTGCCTCTTGACATAAATACACTCTACCTAAACATTATTACTGACCAGGTACACCCTTTCATGGCAGTGGTCTTCCCCTCTGGCAATTCCGTCTTTCAGCAGGATAATGCACCATGCCACACTGCCCAGATTGTTTGAGACTGGTTCACAGAACATGAGGAAGACTTCCAGGTATTGCCCTGGCCTCCAAATTCTCCAGACATCAATCCCATCGAGTATCGGAGTTGTTGGAACAGCAACTCCGATCTGTGGCATCTTAACCACAGACTTTACAGGAGTTAAAGGATCTGCTGGTTACGTGTTTGTACCAGATACCACAAGACACATTTAGAAATCTTGTAGCATCCATGCCTCACCAGGTACAAGCTGTTTTGGCTGCACGTGGAGGACTAACATCATATTAGGTAGGTGGTCATAATGTTTTGGCTCATTGGTGTATTGTATTATATTTATAAAAGTATACTACGGTAGGGAAACATTTTACATAAATTCTTGTACATACATATTATTTTTTGGAACAGGAAAAACAGTGAAGTTTGCTTTTTCCCTGGTTTGTCTTCCTGCAAATAGTACTACATAAATTTCAAGGCATTATTCTGTCAGCAAGAACAGTATCTCCTTTTGTTCCATGTACTCAAATAGAGACCCATTAAAGTTGATATTTTACACACCTTTTCATGCTTATTGATGAGTTTTTGTTCAGTAGAAAGAACAAGCCATTTCCATTTTAATTTGATGGATGCACTGGACGTAAATCAATAAAACACAGAGAAGAATGTTAAAATTAACCATACAGTATTAAAACTGAAGGATTATTTAAAAATAACTAGAGTAAGCTAGTGAGTGGAAAGCAAAGGTGGGGGGTGAAGTTACTAAGAAATCCAATGCACTTGTTTACAGGAAGATTACAGAATTTGAGCAAACAACACCTGTAATGGATTCTGTGTATTTCTTTTTATTATCCAACTTAGTCTGGCTTTAAACTTCCATGGGCCATAGAGACCGAATAATTTATCCCTGGATAATTAAGCTGTACAAAGTATTGAGTTAATTGATATATAATGAATTTTTTTTTTTTTTTTTTCAATTTAAGCTATTAACCCGTTTGCAAGTACATACACTGCCCTAACATTAATATCCAGACACCTGCACATCTACAAATAACTTTTATTCACAGAGAAACTAATAACATGTTCTAAATCTTTTAGCCTTTGTGACAGCTTTTAGTCTTCATAGAACAGTCTCTCCCAGTTTTTTACAAATGTCCTCTGATGTTTTCTTCCATTCTGGCTTCAAAGCAGTAAGCAGTTCAGCTCTCACTTTTTTGGGCAGTTTCTCCCCACACACACCCAACAATCCAATTCATCTCAGAGGTTCTATCTGTAGGATTAAAGTCAGAGCTCTGGGCTGGCCAGTCCAATTATTTAATGGTCATGGTCTTAAACCACTCTGTCACAATGCAAACAGTATGATATTAAACGTTGTCTTGCCGATACCGGCATGTGCCTCCCCCAATGTGCTGACAAAACGTAGGTGATGAATCTCTATCCAGTTGAATGGTAACAAATAATGGTCCCAAACCATGAAAAAGAGTCCAAGATTACCATGCTGCCTCTGCCAAACTTCATTGCTGGGACAATACAGCCTGACGGGTAGCTTTCTCCAGGTAAATGCCACACCCATGGGGATAAACCATGTACCATGACTTGTCACTCCAAAGAACAGCTTTCCTTTAGTCTACAGTCAGCAACAGTCCACTTCTGTTTGCAGATCACATTTCCAGTCATAATTCTGAGGATTCTCAGTACCATTGAAATGACACATACAGACCAATTTCTTATGTGGCTTCCTGTTATCATTCTGCACTGAAAGTCTGTTAACTCTGTTGATTGACACCTTGCATTCACAATCATTCTGCTGTCCCCTCATAAGCCCATGAGCATATTTGTAGTTATCTGGTATGTGGTTAGCATTAGCATTAGCATTAGTAGAGGCATTTGATGCAAGAAAGCAAGCTTATGCAGCATCAGCCAAAAAAATAAATAAATAAATAAATAAATAAATAAAGTAAAATAAATAAATAAAAAATAACCACTTCCACTTCACCCATCTGTTCGTTCGAAATACCTGTCCATCTGAGCCTTAAACTTATTTAGGCTATCAACTTCCACGACAAGAGATGGAAGTCTGTTCCACCTACCAACCACCCGCTGGCTAAAGGCAAATTTCCGCACATCTATCCTACATCTGTCTTTCCTCAATTTGAATTTATGCCCTCTCAGGTGATTATTCTGAGCAAGAGGAAGAATCCCATCAGCATTGAGCATGCTCAAACAATTCAAGTCTTTGTACACCTCTATCAGATCACCTCGCTGATAAGACATGATAAGGTTCTTGGATAAGACATGACCAACTAACAATGGAAGGATATTAATGGCAGGGCAACACATGTGTACATACTTTTTTGATGAATGAGCTCAGTGGAGTGTGTATGTCTGTATACATTTTTTAAATACGGACTCCATGGACAGTTTCAGTGTCTGAGTTTTGGAGTACACTTTCATTGTATAGGCTCCATGGAATATGTAATTATACAGAGTGTCTCAAAAATATTGGTACAAACGTTTAGGGGAGGTAGGTAACATCTAAAAGAATGTGAATTGCATAGGAACCCATAACAGGAAATGTCACAGTAAATCGGTAGACGGTGCTGTTCATCAGTTCGCAAGAGGGAAAATTTCTGGTTTACTCATTCAAGCAGTAGTTGCCGCACGAAGAGCATGCATCGATATACGAACTGCGAGCTGGCAGACATGCACCTAGTGTATGGATTAGCAGAGGGCAATGGACGAGCCGCTCAATGAATTTATGGAGAACGCTTCCCAGACAGACATGTACCGGACCGCCGTTTGTTTGCGCGTGTGCATCAAAATTTTGCTATTATGGGTCATTTAGAGGTAACAGGAGTAGTGCGGACAGACCACGTTCGACACGAACTCCCGCCATGGAAAAAAGTGTGTTGAATGCCATCCAGAATAATCCTACTACCAGCACATGTGCCGTTGCCTCTGCCTTAGGAGTGTCTCGTTGTAGTGTACAGCATGTCTGGCACAACGATTCCTTACACCCCTTTCATCTCCAAAGGGTTCAGTTACTGCTCCCCCAAGATCATCCTGCACGTGTGGCTTTTGCGCAGTGGTTTCTCCAAGAAAGTGTTCAAGACTTTAATTTTCCAGCCTATGCTTTGTTCATGGATGAGACTTATTTCACTCGGGAAGGCTTATTCAATCAGCTCATGTGTGGACTCACGACAACCCATTCGGTGTGTGCCCCCATGCGGCATAACATCGCTTCTCGATAAATATGTGGGCAGGTATGGTCGGTGACTGCTTAGTCGGCCCATACCTGTTACCATCCCGCATGAACTCCGCTAAATATTGGATCTTTCTTGAACAAGTTCTACTAGGGTTACTTGACAATGCCCCAGCAAATGTGAGACGCAACATTTGGTTTCAACATGACGGGGCACCTGCCCATTATGGACGGTGTGTTCGCGACCATTTGAACAGGCGTTTTAGGCATCAATGGATTGGCCATGGTGGACCTGTTGCCTGGCCTGGCCCTCACACTCACATGATTTATCAAGCCTTGATTTCTTTCTGTTGGGGGCCCTCAAATCTATCGTGTATGAATCACATCTGGAGACGGAAATGGATCTCGTGGCGAAACTCGTCTGCACTGCTGCTACTGTCAAAGAAACTCCAGGTGTGTTCAACCGTGTCCGTCAATCCATGCTGCATCGGTGTCACGCATGCATCGCATCTCATGGTGGAACCTTCGAGCATCTGTTGTAACATCACAAAATGCATCCATCTCGTACTCCATTGTTAATATTATGTCAATAAATGTTTGCCACTAATTACTGTCTTGTGTCATTTCTACTTCTTGTGCCTCTGCTACTACTTTCCCGTGACATTTCCGGTTATGGGTTCCTATGCAATTCACATTCCTTTAGATGTTACCTACCTCCCCTAAACATTTGTACCAATATTTTTGAGACACCCTGTATATGTGTCACATTACGTGAAATGATGAATTGTCAGAAAATTTTCAGATAGGTGTTGCAGTATCTTACTAGCAGTTCCAAGTAATTGTAGATACAGTTTATAATAGATGGCAATAAGAAAACAGCTTTGAAAATTGGAAGAAAAATTCTTACTTATTAGCAATAGCAGTCGTCTGATTGGGCATACAAAAGCCAAAATTGAATAATGTTTCTGGAATTCTGATCTATGAATTGATGAAACTGAATCACATGATATATAAATAGATGTGGACGATGTTACCGCAATGAAAAACAAAAAGTACCAATGAGGTTATTTATTTTTTTCATGATTTTTTCACAATTTATTGCCATAATTTTTTTTAATTTTTAATTATTTAAAAAGATCTAATATTTTAAATGTTTAAATTATTTAGAATATTAAATCTAATATTCCAAATAATTTAGATAATATTTAAAATGATTCTAATATTATTTTAAAATTAAAAAATCTTATTATGTAAAAATTTTATGTACAAAATGTTCATTTTTACTAAACTTCAAAATATCACAATCTCATCCCACGGAGCCAACTGCCTTCAGAACTCAGTACCTGTAGCTCACCTGCATTCATAAAAATTCACTATCTCTAGCCCACATACATTCCAGGAACTCATATGCACAAGCCCATATGCATTCTGGGAATTCACTCAATAAAGAATTAAGTTTTTATAGCTTGTCTGTGTGAGAAAATTATTTCTATACAGGACTTGCATCCATTATTTATAGAACAGACAAATTAAATTAAAAAAAAGAAAAACAATGAAATAATCTTTTCAAAAGCAATGAACTCTTAAATTGTGAAACTACAACTGCAATTTGCTTAAATGCTACTCTCTGAATAAGTAGAATTTCTCTAGTGGGGAAGCATACTTCTACTTATTCATAATTAGTTCTTTGTAATTCATAAATAGCAGTATCATTACTAGAAATACATTATGCGATTCCATCTATAAATGAATATGAAGGAAAAAATGAGCTGTGAGCATAGTTCATTATGTGCTTTTTTTGGTACAGCAGCAAGAAGACAATAATTATATGAAGTGTGTTACAAAATCAGGTTAACTGTTACTGTCCATTTTTGATAACAAATCTGTTTTCTCAGAAATAATAAATGAGGTGAACATATAGTTATTTTCTAAGAGAAATTGCTGAAAGAATCAACTCAGTTCATCCACTGATTATTACCAAATTTTCTGTACTCATAATTTCCTTTGGTGCAGTAGGAGACAGAAATTTCAAGTATGTATAATTTTGTTAATTACTTGATGATGTCTTTGATGGTTCGAAGATTTTTTTTATGATTAGTGTTAAAAATGTATTACTTAATTCAGTAAAACAAAACTTTTTTAAAAATTTTAATAGCATTAATTTTAGTAGCATTTCTATATCTTTGCTTGTTTTTCTTTTGTAGCAAGCCTTACACTGGCTACTTCATAATGAAAGTTCTGTTGGCAAAAAATTTCATAGATTTTTAAAATATCATGGACATCGTTGCTTAAAAGAGGTAAAATACCACATATTTTAATATCAGGTAATATTCTAAATAAATAATAGATTTAGAATGGATTATGAAAACTTCTGGCCACACTGAAGACTCTCTCTTTCTCTCTCTCTCTTTGTGTGTGTGCATGTGCGTGTGTGTGTGCCATCATGCACAGGGAAAGGCTAGTGGGATTCCCCCCCACACACACAGCTGTCATTAACAATGAGTTTGTGCCTTCCTCTCACCAATTGCCACCAAACTAATAAAGGTGTATTGCCCTTACCACTGGCTAAATCAGCAGTTCACATCTTAATTAATGGATAAGGTGCCAGATGTGTATTAATTTTAAAATGGAGCTGAATGATTTTGTGGTAACCAAGAGGAAAGTGGAAGAGTAATTGTTGAGATTAAATGTAAAAAAAGGCACCTGGGATAGATGGATCTATGCAATTATATTAAAGGATCCAAAAAAAGAGGTAATCAAACCTTTTAGCCATAATTAGGAGATTATTCTAGAATTCGAGAGAGGTCCTTATAGACTGGAGATGTGCAAATTTAGCCCCAATTCACAAAGGAGGATCAATGGGTACCATGAGTAATTACAGACCTGTTGGCTTGACTTCTGTTCCAGGGAAAATTTTGGAGTCATTGGTTAAAGAAGTAATATAGGACCATCTGGACAGGAGTGCAGTTATACTTAGCTATAGCATGGATTTGTTAAGGGACAGTCTTGTCCGACCAATCTTATTTGGATACTATGACACAGTAACAAAGGAACTGGTTGCAGAAAATAATTTTAACATCATATAAGGTGTGGCAATCATGTTCCCAAACTGGTGCTGCTTTGGTCACGTTCCATGAGTGAAAATAAATGGAAGTAGTATGTTATAGTTCAAACTTCCTCCAACAGCTGGTGGTATCGAGATTGTCCAGGAGGTAGCACTGACAGGTTGCAAGTAACAGCCAATTTCATTAGCAACATTAACATTCTGTATCATGATTTTGCAATGAAGCAATGAACAAATATCAAATTTTGTCTTAAAATTTGATATTCGTTGGGAAAATCTGCAACAGAAACATATTAAATGTTAAAAACTGTTTATAGTGATGAAATGTAAGTTGTACCAGTGTTTTTGAATGGTATAAGCAATTCAAAGACAGATGCGAGGATGGTCTCAATGTCTCAAAATGAGGACAGAGTTGGAAAAGTTTGTGAAATTGTGGCAAGAAATCATTGTTTAACTCTCAGAATGACAGCTGATGAGTTGGATATGAATAAGGAGACAGTTTGTTAAATTCTACATGAAGATTTAGGGCAAAGGAAGGTCTGAACAAAATTCATACCACACAGTCCCCACAGATGAGCAGAAGAAAGTCGAAAGACCTCATCCAAACTTGTCAAGACAATCGTAGTTTCCTTGACTGTATTGTCACTGGAGCTGAGTGTTGGGGTGTTTCAGTATGACCCAAAGACGAAGTGCCAGAGCACGTAATGGACTTCAAAATCATCACCAAAGCCAAAAAAAGTTTTGTTTACAGAAGTCCAGGATCTCAGAAGGAATTTGTATCTGAAGGGGGGAGAGTTAATGCTACATTCTACATACAAGAGCTTCAAAGACTATCAAGGTGCATTTCCTGGGTGAAGCCACAATTTTGAAAGAAAGGTAGCTAGTTCTTGTGGTATGACAATGCCCCCATCCATTCTACACTTGTTGTGAAGGCATTTCTGATGAAACATGGCATTGTACAGATCAACTATCCATCCCACTCTTCTGATCTAGCACTAGCAGATTTTTTCCTCTTTCCCAAAGTGAAAACTATTCCCAAAGGAAAGAGATTTCAGAATATTGAGGACATAAAGAAAAACGTAACTTTACAAAACCATGCTGAGTATCCAAGAAGAAAGTCGAAAGACCTCATCCAAACTTGTCAAGACAATCGTAGTTTCCTTGACTGTATTGTCACTAGAGCTGAGTGTTGAGGTGTTTCAGTATGACCCAAAGATGAAGTGCCAGAGCACGTAATGGACTTCAAAATCATCACCAAAGGCAAAAAAAGGTTTGTTGTTTACAGAAGTCCAGGATCAAGACTATTCAGATACAAATTCAGAAGGAATTTGTATCTGAAGTCTGATTTGTATCTCAAATGATCCTGAATTCTACCTTTGATCATTGCCTCCATGATTTTCCCTACCACTAAAGTCAGGCTGACAGGTCGATAATTTTCCACTTCACTCTTAGAGCCACCCTTATGTATGCGAGATACATTGGCACTCTTCCAATCCAATGGATGTGGAAGAGTGCCAATTATAGGGTATATTCCATCAACTCCAGGAGCCTTACTGGCCTGTAGGCTCGAAAGTTTTTTCATTAAATAATCTTGCGAAATTTCAATATCATTAATTACATATTTTTCAACTTCGCTCCCACAATTTCCCATTACCACAAAAGTTTTTTCATTTGTAAATATTGATGCAAAATAACTGTTGAGTTCATCTGCAACGGCAGCTGGTGTATTTAATACTACCCCCTTTCCCTTACGTAAAGGTCCGATCTGGTTTGTCCTGCTCTTCTTGGCATTTATATATGTAAAGAATTCCTTATCCCCCCTCTTTGCTCTGTTTGCTAGTGATTTCTCATAAACTGCCTTTGCCTGTCGAACCTTTTCTGTGGCTCTATTACAGATCATCTTGTAGCTGTTATAGGCTTCAGTACTTTTTATTGTTCCGTAACCTTTCCATGCCACCTTTTTCTGCTCAAGTAATGCGGCAACTTCACTATTCATCCAACTTGGAACCCTCCTCTTGGAGTATTTTTTTAATGGTAAATACGCATTCAAGGTATCTGTGATTAATGTTTTAAAAGCATACCACAGTTCAATTGTATTCATCGTCTGTGCAATATCTACCCAGTTAATAGAGGCCATGTAGTACCTTAAGGCATCGTAATTTTCTTTTCTGAAATTAAAACCCATTCCTTTGCCTTTTACTACTGCTACCTCTCTCATCGTCATCTACCATAGAATGCCGTGATCACTTCCTGCTACTGGTTCCTCTACTGTCAGCCCTGTTATGTCATCTGATTCATGGGCAATGATAAGGTCTAGGATATTCTTTTCTCTAGTACTTTCCTTGACAAGTTGATACAAATAAGAGTCATCTAGTTGATTTAAAAATTTTGTTCCCCATGTCAAGTTTCCTTCCCATTTACTCCAATCAATTAGAGGCAAATTGAAATCACCCATAATAAGACATTGACGCTTACTTGCCCATTCCATTTGCATGTAGAGGCTTTCATCATAATCTTCACAATCACCTGGTCTGTAGATTACTCCTACTCACATTATACCTTTGTTTACAAATTTCTCACACCATACAGATTCTGTACAGTCATGTGAAACGTCTGAACCGGGAAAACTATCATTGCACTCAGGCTGCTTCTGATAAGAAGCATTACCCCACCCCACCCCACCCCTTCTATCTGGCGCCTCCGTAGCCAGGTGGGAAGGAGCAGCAGTGCGTAGCACACGCTTCTTGATTAGACCGGGGTTCGAGCCCGTCACCACCAAATACGGAGGATGCGGAAAGGTCAGGGAATGACCACCGCATATCCCGGAGCAATATGGCCTTAGTTGCTAATGCTCCTAAAAAGCAAATAACAAACAAACAAACCCTTCTATCTACTCTATCCTTCCTAATTATATTATACAAGCCGTACTGAAACTCATCATCCCAAATTTCTGGGTGGCACCACGTCTCCGTAAGCCCTATTATGTGTCCACGTTACTTGTTTTAACCAGCAGTTCGAATTCGCTCATTTTATTGACGACATTTCTAATATTACTATATAAACAATTAAGACTTACTGTTCTTGTATATTTAACAACCCTAACACAACCCCTTGAAGTTTTTTAGGCTCACTTCCCTGGAATTAGCTACCTGCTCACTTGAAACATTGCTGCCCCCCAGAACATCTAAATGATATGTCAATTGTGGTAACAGATAAGAACTCTTGAGGTATGTGCAAGAGTTACTTTGACCAATATTATCAGATAAACATATTACCTACATCCCCCCTAATTAGCAGTACCTAGTAGGTGGATGAGATCTATCCAATTATATGAAGGGAGGCAGCAAAGGTTTAAGCAAACCCTTAGCCATGATTATGAGAAAATCCTTAAATTCAGGGGAGGTCCCGTCTGACTGGAGATGTGCAAATGTATCCCCATTTCACAAAGGGGGATCAAAAGGTGAAATGAGTAATTATAGCCCTGTTAGTTTAACTTCTGTTCCACAAAAAATAATGGGATGATCAAAATTAGTAATTACAAAAATTGCCATCTAACTCATAGCTTGAGTCAGCTGAACAAAAAGAAAAAAAAAAAAAAACCACACACACACACATTTCTACAGTTATCCTTTCCGTCTGTGGGAAAATGTATAGTACAGTAATTTAGGTTAATAAACATGAGATTGTTTACTAATTGCAATGTGTTGTACAATTTATTTCCTCTCTTCTAAAAGCATGCATGCTTTAAAACTTTCAACTTGCTTTTTCCTCCAAAGCAGAATTCTTATGAAAATCATAAACTGTGAGTGAGATTGCTTGGGGATCATTATACTCAAGTCAGGGTAGCAACTAAACAACTTTAGTGGTATTGGTATTGTACCAAACAAGAAATGCAGGTTAAGTAATTAAGGTTATTGTATTGCATTTATAATCTAAAATTAATTTATTGAAGTTATCTGTTAATAATCTTTAACTCAAAATCATATTTTTCAGATTATTTTTTTCATTAATTGACTTGACTTTTTTTTTTTTTTTTTCTTTTTTTTTTTTCAGTTTGATATGCAGTCTGTCCCATGGGGTATGGATCCAATTAGTTTAGTTTCATCTTTACAGGTATATAAATTGTATTATTTTTGGATTAGCAAAACAGAATTAATAGCATAACTATTAAATTTCAGCTGATTTAGAAACCACGAGGAGCAGCATAATGGAATGTCAAGTGATGCTAACTAATTAGTATTTTTCCCATACTTTCCATCTGGAGTCTATTAACTACATTGTACGTTATCCATTTATCAGTCACTTCTGTATACCAAGGTAACTGTGGCAAGAGAATACATGTCATCATAGGATATCAAGTGATGTTTTCAGACAAATGCAGAAAGTGGTCTCATTTTTGACAGCAATGGTATTTGAGACAGCACAGCATTTATTAGTATAGTGTGTGTGTGTATGTTTATTTTGGAACATTACTTTGCATCCAAATAGTTTTTGTAATAATGATGATCATTCAGGAAATATCCAGATGGACCTGTACCAAATAAGACAACAGTTCATTGCATTGTACAGCATTTTTGTTAACCAGGAAGTATAAATGATAACTGCAAGTCCACCATTTTAATAAAAAATAAGCTTCAAGAAAATGAAGATGCACTTTTGAAATCACTGTATCATATAGGAGTACACATTTAGTAATCAAAGAGTTGAAGATACATGCAAATCAGTCCAGCTTGTACACAAGCTCAAACTGAAAGATGAAGCTCACTGTAATTGGTTTAGTTGTTTCATTCATCCTGGGATAAATGTATTGGACCATCTATTTTTCCTCTGATGAAGCCATATTTCATATGGATGTTTACATTAACAGCCAGGATAATTAAATATGGCACACAGAGAATGAATCTTTGTGCATTATTTGAAAGATCCTTGCACCCAAAAAAGGCCAATATTCTGTAATTTAATGGTAATAGTTGAGGTGTACCAGGACATTATTCAACAGTATGCTATGTACTCAAATTGCTTGAACAGTACATTTTATTCCAGCAGAAGAGAGCAATTATGGCCAAACATTAGTATTAGTATTAGTAGTGGCAAAGGATGCAAAAAAGCAAGCTTATACAGCATCAGTCAAAAAAAAAATCCCATTTCACCTATCCATCCCCTCCAATAGTTTGTCTAGTTCTTCCTTGAATTTGTTCAACTCCACTTCTACAACTACAGGTGGAAACTTGTTCCAACGATCAACCACCCATTGGTTGAAGGCAAACTTCCACACATTCTTCCTCAATTTAAATTTATGTGCCCTCATGCACAGAGTCTGAGGAAGAGGAAGATTCCTGAAATTACCAGTTGTCTCTGCATTTGGAGAAAACAATTAACAAAGCCCTACCATAGTACTTGGGAAAAAATTATACATATATAACCTCAGTCAAAGCAGAATCAGAAAACATAAATCAGTGTTAGACAGTTTATTAAAAATAGCAAAATAAATGTATTTATTGACACATGTAACTGTCTCAAAATTTAAAATGCATATAACATCACCTTGCATTGTGGAATTTCCTGGGAATTCCACAGTGCAGGGTGGACTTATATCAGAGAGCAATTATGGGCATCTACCCATATTTACCCAGGATTTAAAAAAAAGCATATTCCAAGAAAAAGGCACACCTTGGAGGGGGGGGGTCAGTGTGACCCTGTTTGCAATTAAAATAAATACCATACCAGACCAACCCCCAAGTACAGTAGACTTTGTATATGGATGATTTTAGCATTTCTTATCATTCTCAAAATGTGTGAACAATAGAAAGCCAATTGCAGACCTTCATCAACAAAATTAATACATGGGCACAAACTAACAAATTTAGAATTTCTACAGAAAAAAACCACATATATACATTTTTGCAGGAAATGTAATCTCCATCTAGAACCAGAACTAAAACTGAATAACCAAACATTACCAATCCAATCAAAACATATGATTTTTAGGCTTCATATTTGATAACTCCATTTTTAAAAATGTTAATTATAAAAAATATAAAACTGTTAGGAATTTTTTGTCTGGAAAAGCCAAATATTCTAAGAGTACTTTCAGCAATAAGGTGGGGAGCAGACCACTGCTCTAAATGTATAAAGCCATAATAAGATTTAAAATAGATTATGGCACACCCAACATCTATAACTCAGATGGTTGGACCAAGTCCATATAATGCCATTCACATTGCCAGAGATCTGGCATACAGTTGATATGCTCAATCCCATGATCCCCCATTATCTATTACAAGGCAACAGTTAATGCTGAATTATGCATACAAAATAAGGTCCCTACCAGAACATCCAGTATGGCCAATATTGTTCCAACCACAATTAGAAAACATATATCAGGTTCACCCTTCTGTCAATAAACCCGTGAACTTAAGTCTTAAGGAACTCCTCCAAACTTTTGATCTCCAGTTAGAAAATGTAGTCTTAATACCAAGACTACCCAACATTATGGAATGCTATTCCACCTATAATTTCCATTTTCAATCATGGAACAAAGCGTCTCTGCTCAGAGAAAATCACCAGCAGCTGCATGCTGCTTCAGCACTCAGTACACAACTCATACTGCTGTATACACAGTTGGCTTAAAAACAGAAAATAAAGTGGGAAATGATGCAGTCTTCTCAAATGTCACGCTATCACACCAGCTTCCAAATATATATATATATATATATGAGGTAGAAGTAATAATATAATAATATGATGAATTAAGAAAATTTCTTAATTCATCATAACATATAGGATATTCACATTCTTTCTCTCTTTTTACGAACCTAAAATACTTCATATATCTGCTTTCCTCACCCTCTTAGTCTCTGGCACTTTGTATATTTTTCACTTCCCTCTATGCACCTTTATCAAATTTTATCAGACCTATTATTTCCTACATACATATATATATATAGTATAACTGACAACAATAAAGATAGCTGTTGTTGTTGTTATTTGGTTTTTAGGAGCATTAGCAACTAAGGCCATATTGCTCCTGGGATATGTGGTGGTCATTCCCTGACCTTTCTGCATTCTCCTTTTTTGGTGGTTACGAGCTCGAATCCTGGTCTAATCAAGAAGCGTGTGCTATGCACTGCTGCTCCTTCCCACCTGGCTATGGAGGCACCTAATAAAGATAGTCTCATCATATTAAGGATAAGGATATTGCCAACAGTGTGATTTGCACAGATGTATTAAACATACCATAGGATTTAGAGAACCCTTTTAACTTCTCCCACCCAGTTCTCAGTCAAGTTCAAACCACTTGTAAAGTAAAAGAAATATATTTGATTATATTGGATTCCTGGACATGTTGGGATTGCCAACGTGTCCATGGGATTGCCAACGTAGCCACTGAATTAGCAGATCATGGCCAAATCAGTAAAATCTTGTAATGTTAACAACTTTCAGATACCATACAAAAATTACCAAAAAGTAATCCAAAATAGATACAAAAATTGGTGGCAAAGTTGTAGGACACACCGAACAACAACAAATTATTCCAGATCAAACCAAATTTACAACTACAGTCTTCAAGTTTGAGATCATGCAGACAGAAAAGTGTTCTTAGCCAGTCTCTGGATAGGACACACAGACATCATCCACTCTTACCTATTCAGAGCAGATGAAATCCTTTTGTGAAAGCACTGGTAGAATACCCAGTGCTTTCACAAAAGAATGTTGGACAGCCTTCTTTAACCCACTCACTCTCGAAATCCTGAAAAACAGAAAATATTTATGAAATTTCTCATTTCCTAAGATTAATACACTTTTATCACCTCATGTGAATAGCAAATAACTTTACAGACGTGGTACATTGAACAGCATGATAACCACCAAAAATCAAACATGTGTTGTCAATAACCTCAAGGGGAGTGCACTATAGCCATATGATTAGACCGGGGTTCGAGCCCGTCACCACCAAATACGAAGGATGCAGAAAGGTCAAGGAATGACACCGCATATCCCGGAGCAATATGGCCTTAGTTGCTAATGCTCCTAAAAACCAAATAACTAACTAACTAACTAACTATAGCCATAACAAGAAGAGCTAATACAATAACTGCAAGGTCAGAAAGTCATGTAGGCCAAGGGGATTATAGTTTCAAGACATAGCATAATACTTAGTTTCGATATGCTAGATTTGCCAAATACTGTAAAAGCTGGTTATCTCAACTGCCATAAAGTAAAGTAAAGTGCAGCCCTTATCAACCCACTGCAGGGTGGTAGCCTCCTCAACAATTCATGCTGAGAGAAATGGACCATAATCTGCCACGCTGGTGCAGTGCGGGTTGGCAGATCTACCATATTCAGCAGTCAGGGGCTTGAACCCCGGTCTAATTCAAAGAGCGTGTGATACTGCACTCCCGCTCCTGCCCACTCGGCTACGGAGGCTCAACTGCCATATCCATCCTTATATTCTAAATTTCATATGTTGCTATAAATGTCAGAAATTCAGACACTCTCGGATACCATGCAGAGGAAACACAGTATATTTGAAATGTGGATCTCAGGATCACATGCAATCAAATGGTGATGCTGCCCTGTAACATCACCACATTGTCCAAATTGCAAAGGGGACCACTTAGCTTACTCCAGAAATTGGGACATATGCAAACTTGGGGGGTGGGGGAGACAAAGTAGAATGTAAAGTAACCCATCAAGGAGCAAGATGATGAATAGTGAAAGTAATATAAAAGTGATCATATGCAGCAGTTACACACAAACATTGTTCAGTTGCCATTCAAACCAATGACACAATTCCATAAGACAAATCACTTGCAGAATGGGCTAGAGTACCATTCTCTGTCTCTCAGCCACCTTTTGAAGATGGCTGAGAGACAGAGACCCGTGGACTATGATGGAAATTTGCACTGATGGTCAATGGATACCCAGTCTGTCCCAAAAAAAAAAAAAAAAGAACAAATCAAAAATAGATCATCATAAACCATCTGCCTCCAAAAAAAAAAAAAAAAAGCAAACAGACCATCTCTCCACTAAAACCAAATAATACAAAATATTTTGTGCTGGAACTGTTGAGGACTGCATACAAATGCAGTTGAACTATACAATTGAACTCAATTTGTTATTTCGATCCAGCAGGCATTTGTTTGCAAGAAATCTGCTTAACTCCATGGATGAAAACTCAATAAAGATTTATACTTTGTACTGACATGAGAGGATTACAGCAACTGCAGCTCATGGAGGAGTCTGCATGCTATTGAGCTTGAGGATAACATCCAGGCAATTTCCTTTACAGACCACCTTAGATGTTGTGGCTATCTGAATAGTACTCAGAATAACACCATCACTAATTAGCATTAGTAGAGGCATATGATGCAAGAAAGCAAGCTTATGCAGCATCAGCCAAAAAAAAAAAAAAAAAAACCGCTCCCATTTTACCCCTCCATTCATTCAAAATACCTGTCCAGCTCAGCCTTAAATTTATTTAGGCTACCAACTTCCACAACAAAGGATAGAAGTCTGTTCCACCAACCAACTACCCGCTGGCTAAAGGCAAACTTCTGCACATCTATCCTACATCTATCTTTCCTCGATTTGAATTTATGTCCTCTCAGGTGATTATTCTCAGCAAGAGGAAGAATCTCATCAGCATTGAACATGCTCAAACCATTCAAGGCTTTATACACCTCAATCAGATCACCTTGCAGGTGCCTAGTCTCCAGACACTGTAATTTGCAAAATTTAAGCCTTTCTTCGTAAGAGCAACCCTTTGTTCCATTCACTAATCTTGTGGCCCTTCTCTGTACTTCTTCCAACAGCTCTACATCCTTATTAAAATGAGGCCTCCAGACCTGCATACAGTACTCAAGGTGTGGCCTGACCATCGCCTTATACAAGGGGATAATCACCTCTTTATCCCTGCTAGAAAATTTCCTGTATATCATTGACAAGATACAATTAGCTACTCTTGCAGACCGTCTGCACTGCTCAGAAAACTTCATATCTGCCTGCGCAATTACCCCCAGGTCCTTTTTGTTCTCTACCACTGTCAGTGTAGTACCCCAGAGTTGATACATCACTCTGGGGGATAATCTCAGTATATCTTCTACCAAATCAAATATACACATTTAAAGACTTTAATGAACTCATAATCCAGATTCCATCTATTTGGAGATTTTCACAAATGGATAAGAGAAGGCAGCTAATAAAATAGTTAATAGATGCCATAATCTGACTGCTGAAATTTGCAGTACATACTTGTGCACTTTTCCACAGGAACTACTTGTGCTTTAGGTTAGCATTAGTAGACATATATGATGCATGAAAGCAAGCTAATGCAGCATCAGCAAAAAAAAAAAAAAAAAAAAAAGCAAGCTCCGATTTCACCCCTCCGTTCGTTCCAAATATCTGTCCAGCTCAGCCTTAAATTTATTTAGGCTATCAACTTCCACAACAAAAGTCTAAGAGAACAGATCTGATTATCTGCTCTCTTGACTCTGTACCCTAATATAAAATAGGGAGTAAAGGATGATCTACATAACAGCGATCACTTCTTGATTATTTGTAAATCCCAGCCAGTCTTCACTCACCCAGAATTTCGCAGGATCTGGAAATTCTCAAGAGCAGACTGGAGTAAATATTCCTTTTATTTAGCATTTGACGTAGATTTAATTCAAACTCAATTCACAGGTGATGCCACTGACCATATTACTACACAAATTCTAGCAGCAGCATATTAAACTATTCCTCAGTCATCAACCAGTGTTGATGATTAATGATCAAGTCAGAGATCAAGATAAAGTAAGGAGACTAGGATTTGTGCTGCTTTCCATCTGTAGGGCATGCCACATGGTCAGCACTCCAGCCCTACAAACCATCACAGGATGCCTTCCACTGCACCTCGAGGCTGTTAGAAGAAGACTTTACACCCAATTGAAGAGAGGAATCCCTACACAACTCTGTGACCTGCAGCTGGACTTAAAAAACTGCCCAAGGTAGGAAATAAAACAAAAGATGAAATCACTAGATGCTTCCTCCCACATATAAGCATGATACATCCTGAAGCCCCTCCTTGGTATGTTCCCAGACTGCATAATCACAGGTCATGGACCATTCAGGCAGAAACTGGCAGCCCTAGGGATTGAGGGGGATTTCCCACTGCCACTGCAGAGAACCAGATTCGTGGGGTCATCTCATATATGAGTGCCCCACCTATGATGACACCAGACTAAAATTTTTCACAGAAATACAAAGTAATCCCTGAGACCATGAATACTTTCTTCTTCTTGAAGAGAATGCCTATAGAGCCCTGACCAGTTTTGCCCAAGCGGTTTTTACATCCAGAATAAATAAACTTGCAGAACTCGGAGCTGGACAGCAAAATATTCCCTAACTTGAATACCTGAATGAGACAGAAGATACCTCAATTATCACTATACTTAAACCCATTAAGGGTTGGATACTGCTGGCATCGTCTTGGTGTGAGATAGCTGGCTCTTTATAGACTACCCTACAGAGAGCGAGAAATATGCAAACCCATAAGGGTAAGATTGCTGGCACTGTAATGGTGTGGGATACTGGCTTTCTGTGGTCTCTTCAGAATGTGGAGAAACCTTCCCAAACCTACAAGGATAGGACTGATAGCACCATTCTAAGTGTGGGATTACAAACCCATTATGGGTGGGATCTTTAGCTGGCACCATTTCTGGTATGGGATTACGAACCGAGCAGGGTAGAATATGCTGGCATCACACATGGTGCAGGATGGCTAACCCACTAAGGGTAAGATCTTCTGCAGGCACTATTTCTAGTGTGGGATTGCTGGCACTCTCTGGAGTGCAGGAGCAGCTTCAGTCAGGGCCATTGGCACTCTCATGGGAGCACCTGCTCCTGTGACTATCAGCCCAAACCCCTCCCCCATTTCGCCTTTTTAGGGTGGACTACTCTCTCACCTGTCAATCCACCCTCCCTTATCCCTCTGTTTGGCCCTACTTTTCTATATCCCTATTTTCACATTCCTCGTTTCTTTTTTTTTTTTTTTTTTTTTTTCTCTTCCTTTTCTCTGTCAGGAAATTCAGGTGACCCCTGGCAGAGACCAGCTAGGAACTATGGGACTGCCTGGCTTACTCCCAGTTGTGGTGGCTGGCAACATAGAGTCCCAATATGGGACCCTGTGGCTGAAAGCCAGAAGAACAACAGAACCCAAGACTACTTGAACACACTACACACACTTCTGGCATTTACAGAGTTCTGTATACCACACAAGCGAAATGTGGTGCTGTTGTGGGAAACCACCAGTGGTGCTCCAACCCAAACACTATGCCATTATATCAGCTACTAACATTTCACCAAAACTTGAATGTTTGTACAATGGCAATGCCATTCCAGAAATTAAATGATTAGCCTGTGTAGACGTTGTTTCAGAAAATTGATTATAATCTTCAGTCTGAATGCATGGTATGACATAACTAGACAGAGTTTTCACCTCTCCAGGTTTAAGTATGCCATGTTCAGGCTATGGGTTTTGTTGTTATTTCTGCAAGTTGTAGAATGGTAGACAAAAAAATAAAATTTCCATTCCATTTTTAGGTGAATATGATATTATTATATGCTGTTATGTACTTTTTATGAATGTGTAATTTAGGATATTATTTAATATTTGTATCATTGTGTACTACAGTGTTTTAAACCACAGGCCAAAAACATTTTGCACTCTGTGAGCTACTTTTAAAATAAACAAGGTCACAAGATCAACTTATCATATATATTTTTTTAAAGTGTATCTCAGTCTTATGGTAGAATTGTTATAATATTTTATTATAAAATGTGCATTAGGTAAGTAGGTACATAAATATTTCAAGTAAACTTAAAAAATTAAATCGGGTAAGTAATAATGAGAAGTCGGGTATTGGTGGGGTAGAAACATACACAAAATTTATATTGTGTGTATGTTTATTTCTATGCCCTGTGATTGACCATTCTTGCCAATTCTTATTTTTAACTATGGCATTGATAAAGTCCTACACTGGAAATTTGAGACCTATGTAACACAAAACTCATTTTAGTAATTTTTTAGTACTAAACAAGATTTAACAAGTTAATTTTTTAGTTTATGAGTAATCTAAAAAAAATGTGTATTTTATAAGAAAAACTTTCAGTATTGCTTTCATACCTTTCATCCTCATCAATTATAATAGGTCAGTGATTTTGAAAAGATGTCAGCTCTGTAACTACATTTCATTCACATTCCTCATTTTTTTTCTTGTGTATAGCAGTTTTCTAAAAATTCTTGTTTCTGTTATTTGAGTTTAAAGAATTCCGAGGTTCACCAAACATAGCATCTAATAGAGTTTGAACATATTCTTAATACAGGTGGCCTTACAATTGAGGGCTGCTGTATGATCATCTTGTGGGTATAAGTTTATACTCATTCTGAACAGACTCACTGGTTTAAGTATTTTGATTTAAACTTATTTAGATAATTTACACTTTTTTCATTATTATTATTTAATATTTTAAAAGTAATTTTTTATATTAAAAAGTAGTAAATTCTGATTAAAAAGTAATAAATCATCTTCTCAACATTGTGCACATTCTTTTGATACATTGTTAGCAGGATAGTTACAAAGAAGTCTAAGAATGCTGGGAACTGAACTCAAAGTTTTTGTGAGATGTTCATCATCAGCCAATGATATAATAAAAAAGACTATAAGTACTTTTTTATTACATCATTGATGAGTTTACTTTACCCAGCTGTAGTAGCAGGTAATCTGATAGGTGGCCCTCGAAATAACATTCCCCTATTAACCATTAATTGATAATTAAAAATCTGAAGTTTTTTCTGCCTTCCTAAATACAGTCAAACTCTTATTGCAATAGCTTCTGAAATGATGTTTTTATGGTTTTCATGCAGAAATTGCATGAAAACTATGCGCCTACACTGTGTTTGTTTAAAGCTTCAGAATACTTGTTGTTTTTTTTGTGCCACTAGTTTAATAAACATCTACATCTTTATCCTAGTCGTTTTTGAAAGATTTATTATTGTTTTCACAGAATAAAGACAATTATATGAAACCCAATGTTCTTTCAGATGACTGCTACAATCAAGAGATGTAGTTTCAAATTTTGCACGCTGTGAAGTGTACCAAATTTCAAATAAATTTAAAATAACTGAAAAATGTTAGTAAATAATAGTATTGAATATACATATGTTTTTTTTTATCATAAAATAATAATGAGCAGAAATATATATGCACATGTGCATGTTTGAAATTTGTGCACTTAAAGGTCTTTTAAATTGGAAAATGAAAGAGAATAAGAGACTAATGTTTTTATTTTGTCTAAAAAAATTTTTTGCTAGTTTGACAACACAGAATTGATTTTTTTTTTTAAATAAAGGATGTAAAACACATTAAATGTTTTAAAATTTTATTTTATTAAAACTTAAAAAGTATATATAAGTACTGTAATCCATTAAGAAAAGATGAAACATTGGCAACATTTAAGCAGAATTGAAAAAAGCTCAAAATATTTTCAAAAAATTAAAGAAAAAGTTGGTCACCTAATCAGATGACCACCAATGTTTTTGCTACATTTTGGGTGCCACCACAACTGGGTTAATAATCGCCTTGTTCTTCCCTTCCTGTTGGTGTTATTATTTTTATTTTCATAGTTGAATATTGATACATTCCTTATTAACTGAGGCTTGTGACTCTTCCAAATCTGAATCTCCCATCAACCTCTTATGTCCTGTGTGGTTTTTCTCTTCTCAAGGTAGAGATCTTATCTGGCTGGGAAGCAGCATACCAGGTAGTCATGTTCACAACGCTCCTCACACATTTTCCTCCTCTGAGAAAAACAAAAAAGAAAGATAAAATCCACTTTTAAAGCAGAAATATTTATTCAAAAAATTTACATAATCTTTTAATGTAGTATAATATCATATAATCATGCATTTTGATTTAATTTATTTTGGTTTTTGCTTTAAAACAGCTATACAGCCAGAGGAATTTATAAATTACACTGATAATCATCATTATAAATTGTACAAATGGCTATCATTATAAATTGGACAGATGCTTACAATATTTTACCCTTATTTAATATTTACTCTAAAGGAGTTTACCCTATACCTATTTTATATTAGGAATGGAATGCTGTGGTGTTGACCTTTCAGGCTGAGGTGCTGCTACTCATTTGTTAATAGACTATAATTCAATAATAATGTAGCTATCAAATTATGATTACTTAATAGAACCTGTTCCTTTTGCCTTATTCTTATTCACTTTGTATATATCCACCATTCTACAAAAATACTAATTTGATTATGGTGATTATTATTATTGTACTCTTAAAAACTTACTCCTTATTTAATACTACATGTTCAAACTCATTAAAAACTGTTTACTTAATTCAATTTATTCAATATTCAATTTTACTTATAGACAATGGTTAAAAGCTCTGTGAAAAAAAGCACAAAGAAGAATGTTGTTACTATTAAAGAAGTTACTGAGCGTCTTCCATATCCTGTCAGCAGCAGTGCTAAGTAACATCCTTGCATTAATTTATTTTTTCAAGTATTCTATACCTATTAAGTAGTGCACTGATTTTTTTTGGATTTTACCCATTTTTTAGGCAAATTGGCATATATGCATAATGCATCTATTGAGGTGCATCTACACATGGTGAAGATGCACCCATCTCCACCATGTGTGTGTCTGTCTGTCTATCTGCATGTAATAACTCAGCTCCTTTGGATGGATTTTCATGCAGTTTTATATTTGAGTCTTATAAATAGATTTGTCAAATTATCCCAAATTTCATTAAAATCAGACCAGTAGAAATCTAGAAATCATTATATCTCTCTCCATCCATTCTGCATGTAATAACTTGACTCCTAGTAGATAGATTTTCATGTCTCTTTTAGAACAGTTTGTCCAGCTTTCTCAAATTTCATTAAAATCAAAATAATAGATATCTGACTTTTTTTTTTTTTTTTTTTTTTTGCTTTGTGAAAATTTTACTGAAAATTTTGTTCTAAAAGAGCAAAATATAAAATTTCATTAAAATCAAAATAGAAATCTGACCCTTTTTTTTTTTTTTTTCTGTCCATCCATCCACACAACTCCATTGTGAGTGAACAAAATTTTCAGTAAAATTTTACAAAGCAAAAAGAAAACTTGTTGAGTCTTCCCAAATTCCATTGAAAATGAACCAATAGAAATCCAGCAATTATTATTTATATTTTTCATACCTATCACATTAAGCTATCCATATATTGCATATTGTAGTTGAAGCACTGGATACTATGGTTACCCATGTGCTGTTTGAAGGAATGAATGAGCAATATGGGATGTGCAAAAATGAAATGCTCTTGATTCGCACATAAAAGTCATTGTTTTTTGCTTGGTTATTTTATTTTATTTTATTTTTTTAATTATAAATCATGAAGTAAAATTTTAAAATTTCAGGTAAAAGAAGAAAATAACCTGGAAACACTACATGTATAATAAAATAATTAAACAAAACTGAAAATGTATAGTGCAGGAGTGGCCAAATCCCACTCTTTGAAAATTGAATTGTGTCTCCAAGAGAAAAATGAACAGGAAAGATACATTCAAAAGGAAAATAAACAGCAATTGAAAAGCTAAAATGGCACGTGAAAAGCCAAAAAAATGAATTTTGACTCTATATGAAACTTACCACTAATATTCAACTCCAGATTCTTTTTTTTTTTAACCCCTGTAATTTCCTTGTCTTTTTGTTAATGAGTCATATAATAGTATTTTCACATGCTACTCTATTTATTAAAGCATGCTAAATATAGATAAAACCAAGCTATTAATCGTGATTTTGAAATTAATTGATCTGTAAAGTAAATTTTTATTGCTTATGTGAATTTTATTTCATAGAGATGAAATATATGAATCTTTTATATTCATCAACCTTTTATATGAACCTTTTATTTTCATTTATATGAACCTCTCTCAGAGCATCAGAGATTTTATTTTGTAGCTCTAAGAATTTATACAGCTTGCAGCCCATAGTAAAGAAAATGAATAACAATGAGAAACAGTTTTACTCAAAGCATTCCTTGTTCTGGAAAATCAATTACTTACTTTGTGCTCTCACAAGCACACTTTTGCTTGTGAGCACAAAGCAAGTTTTGTTTCCATGTTTTTAGTTCTTCTGAAACTGTTTTTTTTTTTTTTTTTTTATGTTTATTTTTTCTAAAATTAGTTGGCAGTGTAATAGTTGTATTAGCATGTAATTACTTCTGCTTAAAATTTTCACTATAACCAGCTAAAAATCCCTAACACTAGAACAGAAGAACACATTACTTCTTCATGGCATGAAATATTATGATTAAGATGCAAAATAAGACAAAGAAAAGAAACAAAATGAACATAAATTCATTTGTGCTGTGCTAATGCTGATTTAAGTTTAACAACATGATGCTCCCTTCAAGTCACTTTGTAAAGTGGTGGTATTTTTCTGCAACAAAATGTGTTTAAAAAATATTTGTTTAAATGTCTTTAAAAAAATATTTGCCTAAACTTTGATGAAATGAAAGAATCAGTAATATTTCTAAATAAGTTTGGTTATTGACGAAAGTAGTGATATGGTTAGATGGTGAACTATGAAAATACTTTGGGGCATATTTTGATAGTAGCCATAAAAAAGTCATTTTTAGTAGGCATTTCTTTTGCAGTGGTGTGAATAGTGTAACTGTATTCTCAACTTTTGAGTAAGTAATGGAAAAAATAGGCAAAAAGATCAGTTGTTCTCTGCATAGCAGTAAATAGTGGTGAATACATGAAAGCAGTAGTTTAAAAAATTCAGAGTACTGAAAATCTAATGTATTTCATATTGTGCTATGTGAAATGCACATATATATACAGCAGACTCTCGATTAACCGGGACACTTCAAGACTCCAAATTAAAAAAAAAAAAAAAAAACAACCAGAAATCAAAAAAAATTCAAGTAATAACTAGAATAGGTATAAACTATAAACAGATATTTTGCAATAAGTGGCATTATAAGTTGTCATTTGGAGATTAGTGTACCTATTATCTTGCAATCCCCGCTGTCTTCACACCCGCCGCTCAAAAAAAAAAAAAAAAGAGAGAGAGACCAAATGCTTAGTTTGTTTTAGTGCATCATGTCGATTGCTGTGTTCCATTGCAGCTCAAAAGGACAAATTTTGTTTTGTTATTTACGTCAGGGATGTCGGAATTTTTTTTTTTTTTTTTTTGTTTAGAAATCGCGAAGGTGATGGGTAAATGCAAAAGAGTTGCGTTTTCAGTTAAACAAAAACTTGAAATTATTCAAAAGTTTGAAAACGGTGCATCTGTTAAATCTCTAAGGAATCATTATAATAAGGATGTATCAAAATGGCCAAGACATTAACAAGTATCATGCAGAATTCAGATTTGTCAATAATAATATAGTAGCAATATGTTATTAGTCATTCCCAAGTTACTTAAAACTCGACGAAGTAAGAAGTCCTCGAACGTATCTCTTATGTATGTCGGTGACTTTTGTAATTTTGGATTAAATGGGAAATCGATTATCCGGGATTTGTTTTTTTACCATCTATCCCGGAAAATCGAGAGTCTACTGTACATAGTTTCACCTCTGCTGAGGTTAGCTGATTTACTGTTCATGGTCACAAACTCTTCTGGAATTTCTCTTATTTTCCATGATATTACCTACATAGGTGAATAGTGAACTTTGAGAAGCTTTTGGGTAGTGAAAATATATGCCATTGTGATGAAGAGCAGTGTTTCACTACACGGTGAACTGTACTTGGCTGGATACAATGGAGTAATGCCAATGATGTTGCATAGCCTCACAGGCCCCATCAGCTTACACAAAGTGAACAACAATATAAATAAACAAAAATAGCAGTACATACAAGACTCAAGATACTAATAAGAGGGTACAAAGGGTAACTACTAATCAGCAACCAATGTGTCAACAGGATTAAATATTTTCCTGCAAGGCTTGTCAGGTGATATAATACTACTACCAGTTTAAATATCTTGGTTGTTGCTATTGTTTGTTTGTTATTTGGTTTTTTTTTAGGAGCATTAGCAACTAAGGCCATATTGCTCCGGGATATGCGGTGGTCATTCCCTGACCTTTCCACATCCTCCGTATTTGGTGGTGACGGGCTCGAACCCCGGTCTAATCAAGAAGCATGTGCTATGCACTGCTGCTCCTTCCCACCTGGCTACGGAGGCACCAAATATCTTGGATTATGGAATAAATTTCTTTAAACTAGAATACACATTAATTATTTATGTGTATTTTCTCTGTTTCTCTCTAAAAATTTTCTCTGTTTCTTTTATCATGTTAAACATATGTTTACTTTAGTGTTTTTATATTTTGCACTGGTTGATTCAGTTTAAACCTTGCCATAAATATTTGGATAAAAGCAGTTCTTTTGAATTATTCTATGAATAATATTATATAAAGCATGCAAAAGCTGGTTTTTGGTGGTAATGTTCAGAAGGAAAATTGTTTTATTACAGTTTAAGATGTTCTTTCCTATTCAGAAATTAAGATTTAATTTGATTTTAAATTTTAATTATTAAATTAAAATTAAATTAAATCAATTTTTTAAATTTAAAACTTTAATACAATTAAGATTGCCATGTATCCCCTTGATAAAACCAATTTCAGTTATATCAAGAGAATTCAGGGCTTATTTATACCAATACATTAAACTATTAATTAAAAAACAGCTAAGACTCATCCAGTGTCTTAGTTGTTGTTGGGACTAAGACATGACATGTTGTATTAATCTTACTTTGGTTATAGCTAAAACACATGAAGTTGTTTATTGGTGGTATCACTCACTGTTTGAGAAAAGGCTTTTCATTTAGCACATCATTTCCATTCACACAGAGTAAGCCAAGCAGGTGGACCCAGTGTGAAAATTGTCCCCAAATGTTTCCAAGCTGAGTTAAATAAAGATTCATCAGCCAAGTGAACAGTGTTGTTCACTTGGCTGATCAATAAGTTTAGGCAGATGGGTTAAATTTTATGGCAGCATAAAAACAGAAGTGGAAGAAAACAGACCTCCAGAGACAACATGAATGTGGAGGTAGTGTTTGACAAAATGATATGGTCACTCAGGAAAAGCCAGCAGCATGTAGTAAGAACTCAATATGAAAAGAATGCCTGTTCAAAGAATAACTCATTTGCTAGGAGCTTTTTCATATCATGTGCAGGTGAGTTACCAGCTGTGAGTATGAGATGTGGAACAGAGATGTTTTCTCTGTGCCTGCACTCTTGTACAAAAATGAACATTTTCTCCCCAGTGTTTGGTTTTCTGACGAGTGCAGTGTTATGCATGATGGTTATGTGAACAAGCAAACAATATGGTTTCTTGGACCTTATCTTATGGAAGATGAAGAAGAGGAGGCATGCTACTATGAACCAAGAAGGATACTGTCAGCTGATTGTCTTGCCCTTTCTTTGAGACCTGCAAAATTTTATCATGTTGGAGACCTGCTGCAAGCAGATCAGTTCCAAGATGGCGCTACACCACACACTGCTAGGGAAACACTGCTGCTTCTCAAATAGAAAGGTTATGTGCTACGTTTTCTGTAGCTCATAATCTTTGGAAGGGGGGAACAAACTATTCATTCTAATTTTCCAAATTCAGCTGAATTCCCTTGCCAATGCCTGTTTGTGGGGCATGCTGAAAGAATGAGTCAACAGAAATCCAGTGACCTGTAACATCATGCAGTTGAAAGACAATGTCAGACATGTGCTCTGCTCCAGTCAGTTTCAAAGTAGTGCATTAAGAAAATGTTTGATAACCAACAACATCAATATGAAATATGTCTGGAGCACAACAGTGCAAATTTTCAACATGCGCTTCTTATAAATTTGTAATGTGTTGTGTTTTTTTCATATAATTCAAAAATAAATAATTCTTCTCTATTCATTTCAGTATACTTTATTCTGGGTCATACTGTAAATATGGTAAAAGACATGCTTATTATATTATTAACTTATTATATCCTTATATTATTAATTTGTCAGTTTTATTGTAAGATTAGATAATTTTAATATGCTCTCAAATAAAATTTATATATATGAAGGTTACTAATATTCAGTGAGTTAATATGAAAATTAAAATAATTTTTCCCTCTACCCTGGCTAGGTGGAATTAAGCAATTTATTATTTTACCCCCTTTCCACTTCCTCCCTTTTTTTTAATTGGGAAGATGGTTTGAAAATTTTATAATAGTAATAGTATTCATCATATAGTGCAAGGAAACCACAGGCTTTTGATGCACTGGGGAAAAAAAAACAAGGAGATAAGAAAATACAAATTATGTGTTGGTTAACTGTAAAACATTAGTCTCCATACTCGAACTGTGTTCAAGTCTGGAGACCTTGTCTGAAAAAAAGACATTGAGCTTTGGACCCTGAAGGTTCCAAAGCTCAATTGTATTTGTTAAATGGATAAGAATAACTTGCTGATAAAAATTTTAAAATCCTTAATTAATTTTTGATGCAATGAAATTTTTGGGTAACTAATAAAGATTTTACTGTTTTGTATTATTTAATGATATTATTATTTGACAAAAAATTAAATGACAAAATTAAGAAGCCTAAATACTCCTTAAAAAGTTCTTTGATTTATATAAATTTGTGAGCTTAATAAATACTGCATTGTGAGGTGGAAGAGAACCAAGGCATGTCTTCCAGGAGACAAGTGGTGTAAATGTTGTAGAGCAGCTATCATCTTTTAAGGGCACAAAAGGTAATATTGTCAATATGGTTGATATTAAGAATAGATCTTAAGACCTACTTAATAAGTAGGCGCCTCCGTAGCCAGGTGGGAAGGAGCAGCAGTGCGTAGCACACGCTTCTTGATTAAACCGGGGTTCGAGCCCGTCACCACCAAATACGGAGGATGCGGAAAGGTCAGGGAATGACCACCGCATAACCCGGAGCAATATGGCCTTAGTTGCTAATGCTCCTTAAAAAACCAAACAACAACAACAACAACTTAATAAGTAGACAGCAATGTTAAGAAAAAAGTGCAAGTTAGAATTAAATTTAAAAGTGTCTGCAATCCTTCCCACATGATAGGAGGGAGAACATAATGCAAGGCTAATCAATCAATTCTGCCCTAGAGGGACTGTGCAAGGCTCATGGGGTAGAATATTTTTCAGCACAGTCAGTAGTTGTTAGCCAGAGAGAGACAGGGATGGGATACACTTAAATAGAATGGATGCAAGAATATTTGCTGATGCTATAAAGGAAGTGTTATGTGGATCAGAAAAACGCTAGCTTGGGAGGTTACACAGATTAATAGATTAACTAGAGCTCAGGCAGAGGTGAAAGTGATTCTTGCACTGCTTCTGTTGGAAAATGCAGCAGCCTGGAGAGAATGGTGTCAAGGATTACAAGGCCTGATAGTTGTCCTCATGGAGCAAGCAAATATATATAGGCTGTGTTAGAATTACTGAGAGTAAAAACAGGTGCATGTATACTTGTGTGTACACTAACACTAAGAGTATAGTAAATACATTTGATGAATTTGAAATATTAGTTAAGTCATCAAATGAGGAAACCATATGACACATGCTGCCACTCAGAAATAAGGGATGCAGAATTTGAATATGATGGGTGCAATGTGTACAGGAAGAATATAGTTTATAGCAGGACCTGTGGCACCAAGGGATTTCACCCAACTCTGCAATGTAACTTTTGTGATGCAATACAGACTCTGTAAAAGCCAGAAAAGTGTAAATTATTGTGTGGTTTGTGTCATGTAGCACTGGGTTATGTTAATCTGTTGTTCATTTGGCCTCCTAGCCTGGGAGCCCATGGAACACTACATTCCCCTAGATGACATCCAATACCGTGAGGAGGTAGGCCAGGAAGTTGGGTTGTGTAAGGTCTCTGTATGGAAAGACTGACAGAAGAGGAAGAAGGGAGTTTTGTTCTTGGTTAAGTAGCACATAGAATGTAAAGCAGTCCACCTGATCAGTGCAGGTGGCGAGTGCAGCATTCAGTCAGTTTGGTCTACCATAAGCACTGGGAAAACAAAAATGAATATTTTATGGGAGTATGTTGTAGGCTGAATGAGTGTGATTAGTATAATGAAGAACTGTATAAACAAACAGAGTGGATTACTAAATCAGAATGTCTTATAATGGGAGATTTTAACTTTCCAGTTATTGTCTGTGAGTTGATTACTCACACAGTAGTAAGATATTTCTGGATTTATTGGGTGACTGTTTTCTACACCAGCATGTTGGAGAGACAGTGAGAAAGCAATACTCTTGCTCTGATTATCAGCAGTGACTCTTCACACATTAAGAATCTGCAGATAAATAAAAGAACTACTTGGTGGCAGTGATCATAATGTATTGATGCAGGATTTACTAGCTACTGATATAGCTACAGAGACCTTTCCATACAGAGACCTTACACAACCCAACTTCCTGGCCTACCTCCTCATGGTATTGATGTCATCTAGGGGAATGTAGTGTTCCATGGGCTCCCAGGCTAGGAGATATAGCTACTAAAGATATAGCTACTGTCAGAGGTAAAGGAATTTTGCTTTTGTAAAGGTGACTACAATGGTCTCTGGTAGTTTTTAAATTCTATTCGATGGGATTAACTGATGATGTTACCAACAGCAAATTCTAATTGGGAAGCATTCTGGGAAGTAAATTTTTTTTACATTTTTAAAAACTTAATTCACTTACTTTCTTAAAAGAGATCTTTTTTCTTTTTTTTTTCTTTTTTTTTTTTTTAGATTTTTCTTAAGAATTCTACTCTCTTTAGCAAAGGAGGGAGTTCGGCTTAGAGAAATTACTAAAGTGAGTTTAAAATTTATTTATTATTCATTAAATAACAAACTGTATCTATATAAATGAAACTTATTTGAAAAGTGATCTGTTTTTCACTTTAGTTTCTTGAATAAAAATTATTTTTATAATAAACTGGAATTAAGAATGACTGTATTAGAACTAGTGAAAAACAGAAACCGACATTAATGATCAAATTACAAACTTAGTAGTACAATGAGTTTTAAAGAGTAGGCCATAACAGCATAAGTGTAATTCTTTTATTATTTCCTAAACTAGAATAATTTTCACATTCTTCCTTATAATTCAAAATATTTTCTTTTTTCTGCCTTATAATTCAAAATATTTTCTTTTTTCTGCCTTACCTTATTTAAAAATTAAAAGAACTTATTATTATATCATCCCCTCTTAATTAATCAACAGAGAATCATAGGAAGAACTAGACAAACCACTGGAGGGGATGGAAAGGTAATTTGGGGTTGTTTTTTTTCTTTTTTTTTTTTTTGCTGATGCTGTATAAACTTGCTTTCTTTCTTGCATCATATGCCATTATTAATATTGATACTAATATCTGTTTAATAACAACTTCGAGGTAGTTTCACATATCCATAATTAAACTTTATTTAGTGTTGAATGTCGTTATAACCGGTGATATCATAAACCAAAAAAAATTGGAGGGGGAAGACAACATAATGAAAAAAATTGAAATAGATTTAAATTATTTCAAAAAAATTAATTTTAAATGAAATTCAAGGCAAAGAAAATTTTCAAACTTAGCAAGTTTTTTATCTTACAAGTATTTATGTATTATACCAGCCTCTTGATGCATTCTTTTTTTTATCTGTACATGTAGAATGTTAAATAAAGTTATAAATGTTTATTTATTGTTCTTGAAGTTCTTAGTTGTATCATATCACTGTAAAATATTACTCAGTTTGTCAGCAACCCGAGCAAGATCATACAGTTAAACCACTCACATCTAGTAGACCAACGTGATTTATTTTTTATTTATTTTTTTTTTTTTCAAAGAAGACTTTGCTGCTTTTCTTTGCATTCTCTGCCAGAGACTTCTTGTATTCTGCCTTAGTGATTGCTTTCAGACTAGTTCACATCTACTGTAATTTATCTAAATGTGCCAAATTTTTACATTACTTTTATTAATGTTCCTTCCTGGGTTCCCCATTTTATTTATGATATTACATATATCTTGTCTTATCTTTCTGTAGAGTGTATTGTATTGGTAAAATTAACTATTTTTATCAATATATTACATTAAGTGAAGCATGAGAAATCAAAGATAAGAACAGCTTGCTAATGAGTATCAAGAGAGTAGTCTTTGTGTAGTATTAGACTAAGTAGTCTAATATTCCATGTTTTACTAAAGCAGAAAGAATGCTGAATTTCATATTAATGTTTATATTTTTTGCCTGAACTGCTCGTTTTATTTATGAAACTAGAAATTTCTTGCCATACCTTATCTTTCTGTACAATGTATTCTGTATTTGTAAAATTACAATGTATGTTCTCTTTATATATGTGATTTAATTAGTTGAAAGATGCAGTGCCGCTGTTTACTTTTCAGTGGCATGTGTGGATATATGCTAAATGATCATTACAGTGAGCAAGAAAACTAAATATGTCTATGCATGAAGAATGGTGTTATTGTAACCATATGTATTTACTCCCTCTGTTTCATTTGACATTAAGATTTCTCAATAAAAATATTACCATTTCAATAAAGCTATTCTTCGTGCAGAGAAGCTTTAAGTTTTTAGTCAGTTTGTGGAGGCTGGAAAAGGTTGATATATTTATGCTTTTTGATAGAGTGATTGTTTCATACTTTTGTGCATCTAGGAAAAACTTTCCTAGATGCACAAAAAACTGTATAAGACAATGGTCAGGCCACACCTTGAGTACTGTATACAGGTCTGGAGGCCTCATTTTAAGAAGGATGTAGAGCTGTTGGAATGAGTACAAAGAAGGGCAACAAGATTAGTGAAGGGAACAAAGGGTTGCCCTTATGAAGAAAGGCTTAAATTTTGCAAATTACAGTGTCTGGAGACTAGGCACCTGCAAGGTGATCTGATTGAGGTGTATAAAGCCTTGAATGGTTTGAGTATGTTCAATGCTGATGGGATTCTTCCTCTTGCTCAGAATAATCACCTGACAGGGCATAAATTCGAATTAAGGAAAGATAGTTGTAGGATAGATGTGCGGAAGTTTGCCTTTAGCCAGCTGGTGGTTGATTGCTGGAACAAACTTCCATCTGTCGTTGTAGAAGTTGATAACTTAAACAGATTCAAGGCAGAACTAGACAAACATCTTTTTCTTTTTTTTTTTTTTTTTTTTGGCTGATGCTATATAAGCTTGCTTTCATGCATCATGTGCCCTTGCTAATGCTAACTTAATGTTTGCTTTTTATTCAAATTTTAACATCTTGGCATTGTGTGAAAACAACTCACTCTGACAAAAAGTGTATCTTTCCTGACCACCTTAAACTGACTTCAGATGCATGCGTGAACCAATCACCGACTACATATGTTCACCCATGCATGGGGAGCCTGAAGTGTTTTGGCATCCTGGATAAAATGTTGAAATAAATGTCCATGAAACTGAATTTTTGTTTATTTGTAAAAGTAAGGCATTTACTCACAAGATATTGATTTCATTTTTGTGTGATAATTAAAGCTTTTTGGCCCTTGTGTTCCAATAAATTTCATTTTATAAACATTTTGGCATTATACATCTTTATCACAAGTACTGCATGTTTTGGTGGTCATTTCAAAGTACTGGAACTTTTTGTTCCTGCTGTGTATATTTTACACCTGTATATTAACATTACAAATTTGTAAATACTGAATATATTACAGAAAAGTTAAGTCTATTGGGTAGAACATTAACATAAAATTTGGCTTTTTTGTTTAACTTCAACCATTTCTACTTTACTAGACTGTCAATATTAGGCTTGATATGATTTGTGGCAAGTCTTTTAATTTTCACCAGTGAGATATGTTCTAATTTGATTTCACATGCTTAATTCTGGAGAAAATGTTACTTTACCAGTAACTGTCACAAACTGAACGAACGTGAATTCTCATTCAGAGTGTGAAAATAGTTTGTGTTCTTCACATACCAAGATGTTACAACTTGAACAGTGAACAAGCTTTGTCTGTATCTGGCAAATCTTATAAGTTTAAGCAGAAAGGCTTTCTATACATAAACTCAATTTTTGCATATTGCTTAAATTGCATTATAGAAACATTCTCACTTCAAAGAAAAGTGCATGTGAAAGGACTACCTTTGCTATCCACTACAGATGCCTCAACTAGTCATCAACTGCATATATCCATAAATGTCCTCACATGTACAGACATGATGATGTGTACAGGTGCTGCATCCTTTGTGGCTGTTTCCAGAGTTCTAAAACTTGCTGTTTCTTATATAGAACCTATTGTGTATTTGTAAAGTGGATGCTATCACGTTTCTAAATTATATTAATATGTTGTTGTTATTTGGTTTTTAGGAGCATTAGTAACTAAGGCCATATTGCTCCGGGGATATGCGGTGGTCATTCCCTGACCTTTCTGCATCCTCCATATTTGGTGGTCACGGGCTTGAATCCCGGTATATTAATAATACTGCTCTCAGCTCTGATATATTTTAATAGTGCAGCCCCTCAATTTAATATATATTGTGTGGTTGTCAGTCCTAAAAGATTGAAGACCATTGATACAAAAGCAATTGTTCAGCCACATCTCAAGTATTGTATACAAGTTTGGCAATGCCATTTCAGGAAGGATATGAGCCTTCTGTAAAGGGTACAAAGAACAAAAAAGGTAGGCGTGCAAAGAGGTATTCTTATAAGAGAGAGATTAAAGTTCTTTAAGTTGCAAAATCTAGAAACTAGGCATCTATGTAGAAGTTGAGCTGGATTATTTAGAATAAGCAGTTAAGGCCATGATGAATCAGTTTATTGTGTCTGAAAATTATGTGTATGTATTTATTACCAGTTTACTTGTTTTGAGGGATGAAATTCCCATGTTGAGATAACAAAACCATGCAGCCCTTTCCTGAGACCAAATAACTTAGCCTCAGTATAAATAAATCCCATAAGAGTTTTTCTCATCCAGACAGCATATAAATCTAGGCTTTTTCCACATAATGCAAAAGAAATGCAAACTTGCTGTTCAAAACTAGTGCAGTTATAACATCTGTACTAGTCTTGATGCTACTCTATATGCTGGACTTAGATAAAGTGAAACAAAATGATGAACATAAATTTTAATTAAGATAGTAAGCACAGATTTGCAATAAGAAAATTGCACTGACTAATGTGTAATCTTGGTGCTTGTACGTAGGGCAAAAGACCTCAATTAAAAGTGTTAATCAGAAGCATATTTAATGTGGCAGTAGTTTTGTCCTAGTTTTTTGCAAAGAGTGTTGCATGTCACCTGACAGGTGGCCAATTTGTTTTTTTATTTATGGAAAACATTTTTGAATTCTACTCACAGTATACCACTATACCATATTTTCTTAATAGATAGCAGTACTACTTGTATGTAATTTTTTTAATTTTTAATTTAAAACTGTAGATATTTAAAAAAATGCTGTGTACTTTATGCATGTTATTTTTAAAAAACAAAAATATATTTATTTTCAAAATGAAAAAAAATCACATAATCAAGTCATAAAATATAAACATGAAGCAAATAACTGCTTCCATTTTCTAATGCAATGGGATTCAATCAGCTTTCAGTGGACTCAAGTATGTATTCAGCAGTTTGAATTAAGAAATTCAATATTTTGAATTTCTTAATTCGAAATATTTTAATATCAAATGACTGAGTACTTTTATATAAAAAAAAAACTGAAAGACTGTAGTATACTTATTATTCATTCACTTTACAATGCTCTACACAAAAATTAGTACCTAAAGGGTTGCAGAGAAACAACCCTTACAAGAGTTTTCACATGTTTTCCAATTACATTTTTTCAGTGAGTTATTCAGAAATTGCCCTAAAATGTTCCTCGTCAGGTTGAAATGATGCAGTATTTAGAATCAGAGAGTGTGTAACAGTGGATTACCTTGAACTAGAATGGCAATTTTTTGATGCGCAATCAAAATATCAGAGTGAAATTGAATCAAAATATCCTGTGAGGTTGAGGTCTCATGTACCTCCAATACAAAAAGTTGCAAAAGCTGATGTGTAGCACCTACCTGTTGCTTTCATATAATTACTTTGTGAAAAACGTAAAATATTTCTTTCTAAAACAACTCAAAAAAAAAAAAAAAGGATCTATATTTAGGAAGATAAAAAAATTTTCCGTCATTAAGCTTGTCCCGACAAAAACAAATGTGTATTTTATTTTTTCATAAGAAACCTGACGGATCCCATGCAGCTAGTGCTGAGATAAATATAAAAAAGTTAAGATGAACAGAATATATTAGAAATAAACTCTAATTAATGAGTAATATATTACTTACAGTTATACAAATGACTGACAGAACATATTTGGAAAAAAACAATAATTAACAGTAATGCAAACAAGGACTGATAATACATAAGCTTTGCTTCTTTGCATCATTTTTTTTCTTCTTGATATTATGCTCTAAAATTTTAATGACCAACATGGCATTTCACAGATTTGCTGAAGTGTTCTAAAGATAAAACTCATTACAGTGGAACCTCTAAAATTGGACACGTATACTTCTTGAATATACTTCTCTTCTTTCAGCTTGAACAAATTTTAGTGGAATAAATTCAGCTGGTACAATTAAAATAGGAAAATAGATGTCTATATAATGGAAGCTCTCTAATATGGATACAATCCAGTGATCTCTATAAGTTAGTCATCCTGCCCTCTTACTTGATTTGCTACCATATTAGAGCTGACCCTCCTTTTCATCTTATTACTGTAGCTTTCCATAATATATATATATTTTTTTCTGTTAGTAAAAGGAGTAATAATAAATAAACCTGGCTTCTTTGCATCATTTTGGCTTTCATTAAGTTTAATACTAATATTAATTCTGTTACATGAGAACAATAAACTGGAAGCTAGTGCTTAAAACGTGAGCATGTGTTGGTATGTCCTCCTCCTCTCCCCTCAAACCCAATCACCTTATTTCTGGTTCAATACCATGTACACAATATGTACTTTTCATTTGTCATTTTATATGCGTATACACAAAACCTACTTTTTCATTTGTCGTTTTATGTGCATATACACAAAACCTACTTTTCATTTGTCATTTTATGTGCATATACACAACTTTCTTTTCATTTGTCATTTTGGGCAGTTGTAAAGTCATACAGGATGAAAAAGGAAGGCTTGTCACTTGGTGAGTGAAGTGGGTTTTTTTTTTTTTTTTTTGATTTGGTAGTTGTTGGCGCATCGGCTTCTGTGGCCATGTTGCACCTCCCAAGGTTTTTGCAGTACTTTGATCCAAGCCCGAGGCAGGAATCGAACCCGCGACCTTTGGGTCGCCGGGCAGGTACTTTACCCACTCGGCTAGCCCGGTCGGCCCGAGTGAAGTGGGACCTGATTAAAGTGCAGAAGAGTCTGAACCTCAAGAATTTCATTACATTGATCTTTGCAATTTGCACTAATTTTGAAATCTATTTCTAATCTCAGTGCCTGTTATTTTGAATCTCAATGAGCTCATTAGATTACATGACAGAAGCAAAACTTACTGCCAATAAATACAAAAGAAAATGCTGAAAATGAAGAAAACTTGTATTAATGATTTCTTTTCTAAATAATGCACAGTGCTATATATGCAAAAAATGAACTCAATATTTATAATATACCAGCAATAATAATTTATCACAGTCATAGTTTTAATTTTATACTAGAAATACATTTATGAATTTATAATTCCTGTAAGTCAGTGTCACCTTCTCTGTGAGTTTCCATAAGTGAACAGAGCCAATAAGATTTTGTGGTGTCCAAACTTCAGAGGTTCCACTATATAAATCATTCATTTTGCTTCACACTCCATACTGATGCTGTGAAAAAGAAAGGCCAGTGAGTGACCTTGAGCCACTTGTTGTTTTTCTTTATGCAATGGTTATAATGGCAGTAAAGTGAAATGCTCTGGTTTTGCTATGGTTAAAATAGCAGTAAATTGAAACTTAGCAATTTTTGTTATTACATGAGAAATTCTAAAATGTTCTAATTTTAGTTATTGTATTTATTTCATATAGTCTGTTTTGATAAAAACTGTTGATGGATTCAGACAAGCTTATAATCGTTTAGCTGAACTAATGGTAGCTGAAGGTCTACTGCCAGAAATGCAATTAATATTTTTCCTAACTCATGAAGAACTTGGAGAAATATTGAACCAGAATTCTGCTCGTATCTTAGCAAAGTAAGTTGCACTTTATATCACACACAGACCTTAATTTAATTAAAATTGAAACATCACAGTGTTTATTAAAAGAATATATTAAAGAAACATGGTTGCAGTTATTATTTTTTGTCTAAATAATTTGATTTTAAATTCAGTAATTTTCATCACATAAAAAGGTGTTTATACTTCTGTTGTTGTTGTTGTTGTTGTTGTTATTTGGTTTTTAGGAGCATTAGCAACTAAGGCCATATTGCTCCGGGATATGCGGTGGTCATTCCCTGACCTTTCCGCATCCTCCGTATTTGGTGGTGACGGGCTCGAACCCCGGTCTAATCAAGAAGCGTGTGCTGCGCACTGCTGCTCCTTCCCACCTGGCTACAGAGGCGCCTTTATACTTCTGTCTTGTTAAATTCTACACAGTGTTTTTAGGAAAGCTGACTACACCATAGTTATCCAAAAGAAATACAGTAAGAAATGTGCTATATGGAATAAGCTAAAATACAAAAGTTCACATTTTTATTGTTTCACATGAGAGTGGTTAGTTTTTGTTGGCTTGAAATATTAAAAATAACAGTAATAACACTGTTAAACAACATATTTCTTTCTGGTAAAGTTAAACTTTTTTCATGCATTTGTTCTCCCTGATTACAAAAATTAGTTCAAAATTCCTGTTACATTAGCTTTTTGAAAAATTTCATTATTTTATATTAAGTGCTGTCCTTCTATAAAGCATTTAGGGCTGAAGCCTCAAGCTATGGAAAAGTCTAGACTCTGTATAAGTATAGTGCAAAAGCATCAATAATACATAGCCAAATCTGAATTAACAGAATGTTAGCAAAATGGCATCATTTTAAGTTTTAAGTTATTTTATATATATGCTGTCCTTTGATAGTAGAAAATAAATTAAAATTGCATTTGAAAATTTTGTTTTCCAAAAAACTGGTAACACCTGTTTGTGTAAAAGCATTAAGAGCTATTAATCTGAGGTTAACTAAACAGCATCTTACTTACATGCACAAAAAAAGATTTAATTCTGCACAACGAAGTTTTTTTTTTTTTTTCCACCATTATGACTAATCATAAAGCATGTCGGTTGTACGACTAAAGCAGGGAGAACAGGTGGCTCATCATCATTCATTTGGCTTTGTACTCTGTGCTGATGCTGTGGAAAAGAATGGCCAGTGAGTGACCTTGAGCGACCTGTTGTTTTTCTTTATGCAATGGCAGTAAAGTGAAATGCACCGGTTATGCTATGGTTAAAATAGCAGTAAATTGAAACTTAACAATTTTTGTTATTATGTGTGAGAAATTAATTGAAAAATTTATTAAATTTCTCTGTAGCACATTATTAAAAGCAAATGATATTCCTTAAAAAGAATGGTTCATTTTTTTATTATTCTCCATTGAGAAAGTATTGTACTTTTTTTTCTGAAGCACATCTGTTGATATTCTGACAATGTGGAGCCAAGTGGTTAAACACAAGAGTACAGTAATGAATACATTAGAGTGGACCATGGTTTCAAGTCCACATGACTGCTAAATACAGCTAATGACTGTAAACTCCTCTGACCTAGTGGTTGTACTGGAGTATAAACAAGAACATTTGCTGTGACTGCTATCTTTTAGTTCAGCATAAGTCCTGTTGTTAGTGTTAATATTCACTAAAATGTGTTTCTCCAAAACTGCTCAACCATTAGGTATTCCTCTCTAAAATCTGAAAATTTTAAAATTTGGTATCTCCCAATCCCCAAGGATGCATGATTTTAAAGATTTTACCATATTATACTTTGTGAATAGTCTCTTGCCTGATAAGGTCAAGATTTGGAAAGAGATAATTATCTTCCTTTTCTCAATGTATTATTAAAAAGAGTAGGCTACAATGTTAGCACAGCAGGGAATTGGTTACCAAAGTGCACTTCACAGTACATATTTTAATTTTTCCGGTGCTTCCAAACATAAATTAAGTACAGTTCAGTCTCTTGCATGTAGATAGAGCATATATGCATCGTTCAGACTATACATTAAACAAGTTAATATCAGACTTAAAGATGCTTTGTTATCATAAAGTTCTTATAAGATATTATACATAATACGCATCATTGCATTTAGGATTCTATTAGATAGCATAGTATCGACAATTAATTAATTAAATTTATTGATCTTATTAATTTAAAATATCATGCCCCAGACTAGAGCAGCAAAGCAACGGGCACAAAGTGGCAGGAGTGCTGTGACTCGGGGGAGAACTGAGGGGGGTGATTCTCCAACACATCACAGCCTAAAAAAAATTTGCAACTTGTGAAATGTTTGCCGAACTCTCTGGACCAGAACATGATCTGGCCAAGGAGGATGTCTTTGTGTGTACTAGGTGCAGAGAGTGTCTAGACATTAGGCATCAAATCAGCATTCTACTGAGCGTCTATGAGAGCTTGAGGTGTATGGTAGATGCCCTCTAAGAAATTAATATGAGGGGCCCGTCAAGCTCTCAGCTGCCAAACTCAACACCAGGGCTCACTCCTGGGCATCAAGCAACACAGCGGCAATCTCCAAGGCAGAATGCGCTGGTCCCAAAGGAACTAGTTATTGTTGGTGATTCTATTGTTAGGGAGACAGGGAATATATTGTGTAAAAAGTATAGATGGAACAGGACCAGGGTATGTCTGCCAGGGGCAAAGGTTGATGACGTTGTAAAGCATATATCATCTTTTAAGGGCACAAAAGGTGATATTGTTGTTCACATTGGCACCAATGACATTAAAAGTAGGAGATCTGCAGATTTACTTATCAAGTACAGGTCACTGTTGAAAAAAAAGCCGAGAATTAGGGTTGAATTTGAAAGTGTCTGCAATTCTGCCCAGACACGATAGGAGGGAGTATATGATGAGAGCCTTGTCGATCAATTCGGCCCTGGAAAGATTGTGCAAGGCTCAAGGGGTAGAATTTTTTTCAGCCTGGACTGTACTTGTTAACAGGAGAGACTGCTTCTATAGGGATGGGATACACTTAAATAGAAAGGGTGCAAGAATATTTGCTGATGCTATCGAGGCAGTGTTAGGTGGGTCGGAAAACTGCTAGCTTGGGGGGATTCACAGACTAAAAGGTTAAAAGTAACTGCAGGCAGAGGTGAAGGTGATTCTTGCACAACTTCTATTAGAATAAGTAGCGACCTGGAGCGAGGGGTGTGGGGGTTTCAGGAACTGATGGCAGTCATCGTGAAACAGGTGGGTATATGGGATGTGTCAGGGTAATTAGGAATAGGTGCATGTATGCTTGCATATATACCAATGCTAGAAGTATAGTAAATAAATTTGATGAATTTGAAGTGTTGGTCAAGACATCAAAGGCGGATATTGTTGGGATATCAGAGACATGGTGTAACACTGATATTAGGAATGCGGAATTGGAATTTGGGGAGTACAATATGTACAGAAAGGATAGACAGGCTAGGAAGGGAGGAGGTGTCATGCTGTTAATTAAGAAAAACATAAAATCAAAAGAAGTACATCGAGTTGATATAGATGTACAGTGCACTGTTGAGTCAGTTTGATGTGACATAAGCACTGCGAAAGAAAAATAAGAGTAGGAGTGTGTTATAGGCCTAATGACTCGAATGAGTACAATGAACAATTGTACAAAGAAATAGAGCGGGCTAGTAAATCAGAATGTCTTATAATGGGAGATTTTAACTTCCAGATATTGACTGGAACTTGTGGGTTGGTCACTCACACACTAGTAAGACTTTTGTGGATTTATTGGTTGATTGTTTTCTGCAGCAGCACGTTCGAGAGGCAACCAGAGAGGGTATTACTCTTGATCTGGTTATCAGCAGTGATCATTCGTGCATTAAGAATTTGCAGATAAAGGAACCACTAGGTGGCAGTGATCACAGTGTACTGATGTGGGATTTACTTAAAGATATAATTGCCATCAGGGGTAAAGGAAGGGGTTTTTGCTTCCATAAAGGTGAGTACAGTGTCGGACAGTTTTTAAATTCTGTACAGTGATATCAACTGATGATGTTACCAACAGTAAATTCTAAGTGAGAAGCACTTGAGGAATTAATCGTGGAAGCTACTAAAAGTTTCATACCTATTAAGAAATATTGTTCAAGGTTTAGGCCTAAATGGTTATCAAATGAACTAATGAGACTCATAACAGAGAAGAAAAATGCATGGGATGCATATAAATTATCAAGCGACTCAGAAGCCTATGACAGATATAAGCTAGTCTATAATCAGGTCACAAAGGAGGTTAGGCAGGCGAAGGCAGGTTACGAGAAATCATTGGCAAATGATGCTAAGAAAAACAGCAAGGATTTCTTTACTTATATAAACTCTAAGAGGAAGGGGATGAATCTGATTGGTCCACTTCATATCGATGGTTCGACTGTTGATGATCCTGCTCAGATAGCAAACAAACTGAATGAGTATTTTGCATCTACATTCACACGAGGAGTTATTAAGGTTTGAAAATGGCAGAAGATTATCAAATTGTAGCAAGGTGCTTATGATTTTGTAATAACTGAGAGCAAAGTGCAGGAGAAATTGTTGAAGTTAAACATAAGAAAAGCACCTGGGGGTGGATGGGATCTATCCAGTTATATTAAAGGAGGCGGCAAAGCAACTAAGAAAACCCTTAGCCATAATTATGAGTTCATCCTTGGACTCAGGGGAGGTCCCCATGGACTGGAGATGTGCAAATGTATCCCCAATTCACAAAGGGGAATCGAAGGGTGACACGAGTAATTACAGCCCAGGTTAGTTTAACTTCTGTTCCGGGTAAAATAATGGAGTCACTGGTTAAAGATGCATTGCAGGATCATCTAGACAAGACTGCAGCAATAATTCAGACACAGCATGGGTTTGTTAAGGGAAAGTCTTGTCTGATAAATTTGATAGGATATTATGATGTGGTTACAAAGGAACTGGATGCAAAAAATAATTTTGATATCATATATTTGGATTTCAGGAAAGCTTTTTACACTGTTGTGCATGTTAGACTATTGTACAAATTGGAGCAGAATGGTATTATGGGTAAGTTGCTACAATGGATAAAAGGATGGTTGAGTGGGAGAAGACAGAGGGTGGTAATCAATGGGTGCTGCTCTTCATGGACTAATGTTATTAGTGGAATCCCACAGGCTTCGGTGTTGGGTCCACTGTTGTTTTTTATATTTATCAATGATATTGATGAAGATATATCAGGCTTAGTGTTGAAGTTTGCAGATGATACAAAGGTTGGCAGGGTTGTTAATGACAGTAATGGCAGTGTGCTACTGCAACAGGATCTAGAAAATTTCGGTAGATGGGCTGAGAAGTGGCAACTGAAATTTAACCTTGACAAATGCAAAGTACTGCATATGGGTAGAAGTAACCCCAGAGAAACGTACCAACTGTGTAGTACTACACTTAAGGTGGTAGAAAATGAAAAAGACCTGGGAGTAATTGTGCAGTCAGATATTTTTTTTTTTTTTTTTTTTATGAGAACCCCAAACACGAAAGGTATCAAACCTATAGTACTTAGTACCGTGCATGGGTTGAAGGAAAAGTATGGGGAGAGGGGGATGCCGGAAACTTTGCTCTAGAGACTAAACATGGCTTTCATGAAGTTTTCTATGCAATGCAGACAGGCTGGCATGGGAGTTCATGGGGTTTTGTCGATGATATATAGAAATTTTTCTAGCAGGGAAAAGGAGGTGATTGTCCCTCTTTATAAGACAATGGTCAGGCCACGCCTTGAGTACTGCGCACAGGTCTGGAGGCCTCATTTTAGGAAAGATGTAGATTTGCTTGAACGTGTACAGAGAAGGGCAACACGATTGGTGAGGGGAATGAAGGGATCCTCTTACCAAGAGAGGCTTAAGTTCTGAAAATTGCAGTGGCTGGAGACCAGGCACCTGTGCGGTGATATGATTGAGGTGTATAAGGCCTTGAATGGGTTGAGCATTCTGAATTCTGATGAGATCCTTCCACTTGTTCAGATTACGAACCTAAGGGGGCATAAATTCAAATTAAGAAAAGACAGATGTACAATAGATGTGCAGAAATTTGCCTTTAGCCAGCAGGTGGTTAATTGCTGGAACAAACTTCCATCTGTTGTTGTGGAAGTTGATAGGTTGAATAAATTTAAGGAGGAACTGGACAGGCATTTGGAGGGAATTGCAAAATGATACAGTGAGAACAGAAAGACAGTTTTGAGGACAGCATTATGTTTAACCATGACCATTCACTTTTCATTTAAAAGTGAGAAGGCTCAATACCCAGTTTGCCTTCTGCCAAGTGACCAGTCGCTCAATCTAAAGATATACTAATTGCTGAGTCTCCTCAGATACAGACTTTAAATGAAGATACATCATCTTGTGTGAAGATGAGCAAATAGAAGTGGCTGACAAGGAAAAAAATATACTAGTCCAAGAGAGTTGATCTCATTTGTTTACTAAAATGGAATTAAATGATCTGATTCAAGACAAACCTTTCTAAGAGTCAAGCTGAATTCTTGGAATTAGTATTAGCAATTATTAGAGGCATATGATGCAAGAAAGCAAGCTTATACAGCAGCTACCAAAAAAAAACCTTTCCCATTTCACCCATTCATTTATTCCAAATGTTTGTCTAGTTCTGCCTTGAATTTATTTAAGCTGTCAACTTCAACAATGACAGATAGAAGTTTGTTCCAGCAATCAACCACCCACTGGCTAAAGACAAATTTCTGCACATCTATTTGAATTTATGTCACCTCAGGTGATTAATCTGAGCAAGAGGAAGAATCCCATCAGCAATGAGCTTGCTAAAACCATTCAAGGCCTTATACACCTCGATCAGATCATCTCACAGGTGCCTAGTCTCCAGACACTGCCATTTGCAGAGCTTAAGCCTTTCTTCACAAAAGCAACCCTTTGTTCCATTCACCAATCTCATTGCCCTTCTCTGTACTCGTTCCAGCAGTTCTGCATCCTTCCTAAAATGAGGTCTCCAGACCTGTACTCAAGGTGTGGCCTGACCATTGCCTTATACAAGGAGATAATCACCTTCTTATCCCTACTAGAAAAATTCCTGTATATCATTGACAAGACACCATGGGCTATTCTTGCAGACTCTCTGCACTGCTCAGAAAACTTCATATCTGACTGCACAATTACCCCCAGTTCTTTTCCATTCTCTGCTACCACATTTCAGATTACAGAGTGGAACTTGCCCACACAAGACAAGCATATCTGGATATTGCAACTGACAGAAGGATTTAAGAGTTTTATTCCATACAGGAGATCTCATTTTCTGCATTGATGGATGGATATGCTATGTCAGTACTGTCTCTTTTTTTTTTTTTTTTTTTTTTTTTGTAGTTGTTGGTGCATCGGCTTCTGTGGCCATAGTGCACCTCCCAAGGATTTTGCAGTACTTTGATCCAAGCCCGAGGTGGGATTCGAACCCGCAACCTTTGGGTTGCCAGGCAGGCACTTTACCCACCCGGCTAGCCCGGTCGGCAGTACTGTCTCATCTTTTTAACTAGCTAGGTGCCTTTTGTATATTTTTTTGTATATTGTCCCATTTATGAATTTTTATTTCATTTTGCAAATTATCCAGGAAAAGTTATTCCCCAAACATCTGAGATAATCAGGACTTTACTATCTATAAAAATATATTTTAAATTAAAATTTAGGATTTGATTCTTATGTTCTTTCCTTTTTGAGCATACCCTTTCATTAGTACCTCTTTTAATTTTTACATTATTTATTGGTCTATCATGCTGCAATTCAACTCCCCCCCATTATAATTGCATCAAGCATATAGCACAGCCACCTCTGGAAACAAACGTTTTATCTCTTAATTGTAGGCCTACATCTCAACTGAATATAAGATGTGATCAAAAAGTGTGAAAACTAACTTTGTATCTTGAAATTGTGGTGTTTTAGTGAATTGTGACTTAGTTCGAAAAAAGAAAAAAATATTATAAATCATTTTTGGTGAATAAATTAAATAAATCCTTATTTGAATATAAAGGAAAGTGCAAGAGGGATAAATGTGTGTGAGAGAAGCTAAATAAAATTTTTGGGAATATTTTGTAAAAGGTATGGAAAATAAGTATGAGGAATATGGAAAAATGTTTTCACATTTAGTCAAATCTCAGAACAGGAAAGAACTAAGGTAATCAAAAATGATAAGGGCGAAGGTAAACCAGAAGAGGAGGATATTTTAAAAATATAGAGTAAATGTTTGATAATTTCCTAAATGACAAACTGAAGACACCACTGAAGAAGCAGAGAGAACATTGAAATAGGAAAAATTTTGGGTACTCTCTCCATTATTGAGGTTATAGCAAAGGCCATAGGCTGTTAGAACTCTGAAATTTGAGAGTGATCACCTTGAAGTTTGTTTTAGTCATTTGTAATTTTCAATGCTGTTTGCTAAACCCCTAGCATTGACAGTGTTTTAAATGGTAAGTACAAAAAATTGATTTCATTGCTCATGCTCTTTGATATATAAATGTGATGATATAATGTTATGACAGAAAAATTCTATCTGCATTTTTTTTATTTAGGGCTCATCATCGAAGGAGACTTTTCAAAAAGATAAATGCTTTTCAGTTTCCAGAAATTACCTGTGGATTACCAAAACCTGTAAGTCCCAAGTGAAAAGAAACAGAGTGTATCAGTTACCTCACTTCATCAAGGCATGGCAAAGCACTGGAAAACAGAGAATGTTCTCTGTTTTCTGAATTGCTGAACAGTTATTTTTCAGCAGTGCTCTGCACCCCTTGGATGAAGTGAAGTGCCCTTCAAACACCCTGTAACTCATCTAGCCCTCCATTTTTTTGTTAATGCAATGATGCATTATATATCTTAATATGTAAATATGCTATGTATAGTGGATTGCTTTGTACCCTTTCATGGCCTATTGAATATTTGGATATGTTTATATGTACCTTTATTAATCATTTTCTACACACACACACACACACACACACACACACGTGTTCAAAGAAAGTGCATCACCCCTTAAAATTAATTGTCATCTCTAATAACGTAAGTATATGGCAATATTTCTTACAGATTGCATCAGATAAGATTGACACGCATAGGTGATAACATGATATTGCATCAGCTGTTACTTTCATCTATATAAGCACGCTCTGCAAGAGTTGCATCATTCCTTGCTTGTGTCAGGATGGAGAGTTACGTGCAGTTGACACCATGAAGAAAGAGTGCTAGTGTTGTTTTACATGAGGAAGGATATTCTTCCTGTCATATTGCTTATAGAGTGTCTTGTAATCAGTTGACAGTGAGTAGATTCTTTCCAAACTCAAGAATACTGATTCTGCTGATAGAAAAAAAGGAACTGGATGCAAACGAGTCTCTACGCCAAAACAAGACCACGTTTAGAAGCGGTCCTGTTTTTAGAAGTGCCTTAAAAACCATAAAGCTTCTTCATCTGGGTTGAAAAGAGAATGGGAAGAACATACAGGAATGGTGGCAAGTGCAGTAACAGTCAGAAGACGCCTCTTCACAAATGGGCCCCTCCTCACACAAAAAATGAAAAAGGCCCAATTAATTTGGTGTAAGGAGCATGTCAAATGGATCCCCCCAAGCAGTGGAAGTTAGTTATTTTCTCAGATGAGAAGAAATTCAACCTGCATGGCTCTGATGGGAGACAAACGATTCACCATATACATACCATCCAGACTGTATGGTGTCTACAGTGAAATTCCCTACCAGTCAAATGATATGGGGATGCATTTCGTATTGTGGAGTAGGTCACCTGCAGTTTATAAAAGGTTCCGTAAATGCCAGTGGATACCTGGCTATATTGGAAGGCAAATTGTTGCCAACCATTAAAGACCATTTCAACCTGCCAAATATCTTTCAGGACGACTCTGCTCCTTGTCATCGGGCGAAAAGTGTAAGTAGGCACGTCTGTAGTTACTTTAGCTTCATTTCTGTATTACAGGTTTGATAGTAATGTGTTTGCATTTGTTACAGGTGAAAAAATTACAACTCTTTGCTGGCCAGGAAACAGCCTGGACCTGAATCCTATAGAGAACTGTTGGCATCGTGTTGAATCTGCAGTTGCCAGAAAGAAACCAAAGACCCTTCATAAACTTCAGGAAGCCATAATTCGTGTTTAGAACCACGAAATATCAGTTGATTATCTTCAGAAATTGATCTTGTCAATGCCTCAATGGTGTGCTGCTGTCATCAGGGCCAGAGGCAGTTCAACTAAATATTAGTTTGCACCTGGTGAACTTTTCATTTTTTTTTTTTCCATTTAAAGTGATAAACTGAAGCAAATTGAGGGCTTCTGATAACATTTCAGCCATAATTGTCCTGTTTACCAAAACTGTTGTATAAAGGTTGGAAATTCTCATTTTGGAATATTTTGAGAGCACCTGTCAAATATTACTTAGCTTTGCTTAACTATTAATAAATATCTTCTGTTTATATTTCTATTTGTGATGCTAGTCATTAACGTAACGTACCATTGCAAAAAAGGATTAGAAATGTGAAATTCCTAGGTGATGCACTTTCTTTGAACACCAGTGTATATCATTATTATTATTAGCTATTTTTTTTTTTTTTTGCACAAGCAAAAAAAAAAAAAAAAAATTCCCGATTTACCCAGAAGGAGAGAGAGAGAGAGAGAGAAGTAGAAAGGGATCACCAAGAAAGAGAAGAATGATGATATCCAGCTTAGGACCCTGGGTGTGCCAAGCCACTACTTGCCAGATGTGAGCCCCTGGGGTTAAGTGTGTGTGTGTGTGTGTGTGTGTGTGTGTGTGTGTGTGTGTGTGTGTGTGTGTGTGTGTGTGTGTGTGTGTAAAGAATACAGAATATCCCTCATCCCTGCTTTGATGGAATACAGATTAACTTTTGCACAGAGTTCTTGCCAAGGCACTTACACAAAAAATTTCATTTTCATATGTCTCTACTTTTTTGCCATATGTACCATGTCAGATCAAAGGATGTAGTTAATCTCAACCTTACGATTCAGATGCATACCACTACTACTATTGAAGTAATAGTGGTATACTAACAACAATTGAAGCAAAGCGTATATAATCTCGAGATAAGTTCTTGATTGCACCCTGTTGCTGTTTACACATTCATATGACACAGATAATTATTACAGAATATATACAATGGTATTTTGAATAAATAAAAATTTGAATTAAATTTTAGTAAAATGCATACTGATTTGGGTTGATCTGACAGGGTCGACAATAATCAACATTGCATTAAATTGATTAAAGTTGATTTGTATTTCATACATATATATCCTACATAGTTTTCTTTGAGTATTTCTGTGTAATCTGTGCTTATTTCTTTCAGATAATGATATTTATTATTTACTTTCATAGTTATTCTTCCCATATAGAGGTTGTTTCAAAAGTGATGGTCAATAATTTAAAAGTGAACTGTACAGATTACAATATGCAAAAAAAGCCTAACAAACATGGGCCCTTAAGTGAATCATTTTCGAGATATTGCACATTTATAGTTGGAATCCACCACTGACTTGTTTGTTTAGATTAGGTTTTGCTCATTCTCTCCCTTTCCCCTTTCTCAATGCTCTGAGACGTAGCAGGCATACTAGTACTTGTCAAAGGATAGTCAACATGGGAAGAGGTTACAGCAACGAAGACTATGCAGACATGCACTTCACATATGGTAAAGCCAACAGCAGTGCACTCAAGGCTGCACATTTGTACCAAGAAGCATTTCCCCGCCGAAGGCAGCCCAACAAGTGCACATTCATCAGGGTACATTGACACCTTAGAGAACATGCGTGGTTTGCACATAGTGTATGAACAGGTAGGCCCAGAAGCATAACACTTGATGTTGAGGAAAGGGTGTTAGAAAGAATAGAACAAAATCTAGAAATTTCGACAAGGAGGGTTGCTCTGCAAGAGCATGTACTGAGTCACAGCAGTGTGTGGAGAATTTTACATCGCTAATTACTATACCCCTACCATATCCAGAATGTACAAGGTCTCAGCGATACAGACTACCCTCCCAGAGTGCTCCCATAGTCAGTGGCGGATCTTAACAGAAAATGTGCATTATCTCGAAAGTGGTTCATTTGCAGCTTGATATTCACTGGGACTTTTTTGCTTATTTTAGTTTGTACTCCTTTAAATTATTGACCATCATTTTTGAAACACCCTGTATAGTAAGTACCATTTTGGCTATTGTGTTAAATTGCATCTGCTGTGGCCTCTAGCTAACCCATAAGTCATATAAGTATACTCTTTTATACCTGTTTCATCTTCATATATACCGTATTTCCTCATGTATAAGACACACCTTTTTTCGAAAAATTTGGGGTCTAAAAACTGGGTGCGTCTTATACAGGTTGTAGATTTTTTTCTTGCATTTCCCGCTTTTTCATGCTTGTTGTTTTTGCGTTCATTGTTTTGCACTTGTTACCGGTATATTAGGTTACGTTTTGCCATGTTCTGCCCAGAAATGGCTCAGAAAAGATTTTCGTACAGTGCTGAATTCAAGTTATGAGGAGTTGTATGAATTTTATGATGAATAAAACTTGAGTTCAATAACTTTATGTAATACATTTTTTTTTTCAAATTTCGGGCCCCAAAATTAAGGTGCGTCTTATACATGGGGAAATACAGTATATATATATATATTTTAATTATTATTATTATATTATATATTTTTTTTCTGTTTAAGTGGAGACTAATTATTATAAAATAAAGTCCAGCAATCTCATACTAACATAAATCAGCTGGCAACGTATTTAGATGATGTTGACACTCATCAGGAGCTTTGAATGGATCAGTATTCAAAAGAAATGAACAAAATATATGATGAGTATACATTTCTGTTCTCCTTATCCAGTATTTTGCATTAGACGTCAATTTAGATGCTTATTTTAGATGCTCAATTATGTTGCCTCTGGACTTTAAATGTTAGAACACTTAATGTTCTCTCTATGAGTACAGACTCACTCCTAGAAGAACTATTACAAGAGCTGAAAAACATAAATTGTGAGATCTGAAGGAAAAGTGAGGATCTGGTCAAACTAGAAGATGGGCATTGCCTGTACTACAAAGGAACAAATAATGGACAGTGTGGTGGAACTGGTTTCCTGATCAACAAAAGTCTTAACAGATTCGATCATAAAGGTGGAAAGTTTTACCAAAAGAACTGCTTGCCATGCCATTAAGCTAAATAGTTGATATTCTCTTCAAATTATTCAAGTTTATGCTCCTAAAAGTAGCCATAGTGATGATGAAGTTTAGTAATTTTATGAAGATGCATTGCACCTTTACAAGCAGGACGATTACCACTATAAAATAGTAATGCGATATTTCAATGCGAGAATTGGCAAGATCCAAAATGGGAAAAGATCATATGAAAAGGTCAGCAAATATGGAACTAGAAAAGGGGATGATAGAGGCAATGATAGAGTCCTCTTGAAAATACTAGCAAAATTGACTTCATACTGACAAACAATAAAACAGCGTTCACTGACTGCTGACATTTGAACTGTTTTAATGTTGGAAGTGACCATCGGTTACAGAGAGCAAAAATTAAAACTGATTGCAAGAAAGAACAAAAGAAATTGAACTAGTCAATGAAAATGAAGAAGACTAACACTAATCAACCATTGGAAAATCATCAAAACTGTCCAACCATTTTCGTATGCTGCAAGACCTTCCTGACACAGATATTTCAACTGACAATGACAAACTCATCAAGGCTATTGTAGATGCTGTGCCCTTGCATCTACAGCAAACCAAGAAAAACCACTCTGAATACCAAAGGAAATAATTTCCATGATGAAAAAACGAGAAATGAAGCAAGATGGTAACATAAGAAACAGGGTCAAACATGTAGAGATGTGCAAGACCATAAGGAAATGCATAAAAGAAGAAATGTGCAAGTTCAATGTTGATCTCATCAGCAGAACACTGGAAGAAAATCAAGGGCTAAAGGAAGCAAAACGTAAAATGGTTACACATAAGAGCCAAATATTCACTTTGAAGGTTGAAAATGGCAAAACAACAAAAACCCAACACCAGATGCACCACTAGTCAAGCTATTTTCAATATGCCTTCTACTTAACTAAGTGCCTACAGCATGGAAAAATGCAGAAGCCATCCTACTACACAGAAAAGGTGGAAAAGCAGATTTAAAAAACTACTGACTGATAAAGTCTATTGCCAGTTGTCTATAGGGTTTTCACAATAATACTTTCACGAAGAATAGGCATAGTTCTTGATTTGGCAAAACCCAAAGAACATGCAGGTTTCAGAAGTGGCTTCAGTACAATGGATCACATCCAAACGTTGCAGCAATTGATAGAGGGACACAATGAATACAACCTCCCATTATGAATAGCCTTCATGTATAGCCTTTTGTTTCACAATAATCAATGCCCTAATCAACCAATATGTAGATAGAGCCTTACATCAATGTTTTCCAATCAATATATGAAAAGGCAACTGCATCATTATGGGTCAAAAATGGGAAAGTTAAAATCAGCGTATTAAAAATGTATCCTACAAGGTGAAAGATGAAAAGCTTTCATCCGACAAGGTGAAAGATGAAACACTTTCTTTTACACTCATCCTTCATCATTGTTTTTAATCATATCAGATCATATTCTTTTTAAATCTGATTAATCAGAAATAGGGTGGTACCTTTTTTTTCACATGGGGAAGTTTTTTAGTTTTCTAATCTTTAATATTTAATTTTACATCCTTTCATTGTCTTTCAATGCTCTCATTATTACAGTTTTTTTAAGGTAATCTTTTTAAATATATAAAGCATTTACTGAGTCTTTTTATTAAATTGGTTCTTAGGTTGTTAAAATTTATAAACTTTTCAGTTTCCATTAATTTCAAACTCAGAATCTGATTTTTTTATTTTCATGCAAAAATTTGTATATCATTTGTGAAAAACGTAATTTTGTTTTATTAAAATCTTATATATTCTAAAATTTTATATAAGGATTTTTTTCTTTTACTTTGACAGTTGTCAAATCAGCAACTTGATTGTCATGTTGATGCATCTGTCACTTTTATCAAAGGTAAATATTTAAAATAGTTACACAAACATATTTAACTTGTTATGTATTATATTTGAGTCTTGATCACTAAACAGTATTATTTTAATTCTAATGACACTAAAATAAGTTAATTATTTACTAATTAAATGTTCTCTTTCAAAAAACTTGACCAACATACTATATATTTACATATGATACTTCTGCTTCTTCCCTGTTAATAATAAATTTTTTTAAATAGTCATTAGTACCTTTGCTCTGTTTATAATAGTTCTGCAAGTCACTGTTTCTGTTTTGCTTAACAGAATTCCCAAAATACAGCCCGTGGGACAGACAGAGCCAATGTTTTTTTTCCTAACAGAATATTAGGAAAATGGTTGTAAAAAGTAATTTTAATGTAGTGTTATGTAAAATTTTAAAAATAAATGTAATGTAAAATTTAGGAAAAGGGAATGGTAAGTGGTTTGTAATGTTAAAGAATGATAATTAAAAGCATGCTGTTATACCATATAAGATTGATTTAAAATATTCATTGAAATGTTGCTACCTCAATATACACTTAACTTCTTTTTAGGTTGCAGAGAACTTCATCTTTGGGTCTACAGAGGATTATAAAGCAAAAAAAATCAACTATAAAACAGTTACAAATGAAAACCGAAAATAAAAACAATTTTTCTTTTTTGGCTTTCCAATCTAACAATCAAGAAGATTCTTCATGAAAATTATAATAAAATATTAGTGGCATATCATGCAAGTGGTGCAGCTACACCAAGACACTCAGATCAGCAGAGGGAGGCCCAAAAGGAAAAGAAAAAAAATGAGAAACTCATACAAAAAAAAATAAATTATATTGCAGCAGGGCCCAAGCTCATGATATGCCATCATAGAATATACATATTTTCATGGATGTATTATTTTTTTACCTATTTACATATGATTCTTTTGCCAACAGAAATAACTAGTTAAATCTTGTTACATTTAGAAACACTAAAACTTAGCTAATCAGAAATGGGACTGTGGCTAACTAGGCCATCATCACACTTGATTTGGGGGAAAAACTAAATGTTCCTTTTGGTGCGAGCTTAATCCCATGTGTTCAAAACACAGTGGGAGCAAAGGCTACCAGTGCACCTTAGGTAACATGCTATAGGCCAGAGGGGTAATATGCATACAGCTATTGGCTGGGTGGTGTGGAAAACCCTGAGTACTGGCCAGGAGGGGGGGCCTTTATAATTTGAATAATGGGCTGCACAGACAGTTAATAAATACAAATTAAAACAAAGAAAATTAAACTTTTATTAATTAGCTGAAATTGAAAAGAGCCAGCAAAGGATAGCAGCCTACGTTAATTAAAGATGGATTGAGGCGATTCTTTAATAACTGTTATTGGTAACTCAAGATAAAAATAACAGTGACCTAACTAATGAGAATGGATTAAACCAAAAATTTCAGTAACATTACAAATAATAGACTGAGGAAATAAAGATTTAAAATTAAATAAGTTAGATAAATTCTAAAAAAGGACTCCCTTACTAAAGGTGACCCAATTAATGACAGATAAAGAGGAGATGAGCAACTCAAGAGAACAAAGCACCTGAAGGAAGCTATAAGTTTACAGTCCTCAAATACATTAAATGATGAATTATGATGAGATCTGAACAGAAGGGACTGCTTCTACAGGGATCGGATACACTTAAATAGAAAGGGTGCAAGAATATTTGCTGATGCTATCGAGGCAGTGTTAGGTGGGTTGGAAAACTGCTAGCTTGGGGAGATACAACGACTAATAGATTAACAGTAGCCACTGGCAGAGGTGAAAGTGATTCTTGCACTGCTTCTATTATAATGAGCAGAAGACTGGAAAACAAGATGCAGGATATTTCAGAGACTGCTGGGAGTCATTGCGGTACAAGTAAACACATGGATTGTGTTAGGGTAGCTAAGAATAGGAACAGGTGCATCTATACTTGCGTGTACACCAATGCTAGGAGTTTGGTAAATAAATTTGATGAATTTGAGGTATTGCTCAAAGCATCAAAGGCAGATGTTGGGATATCAGAGACGTGGTGTCACACAGATATAAGGAATGCAGAACTGGAATTTGTGGAGTACAACATCTACAGAAAGGATAGACAGGATAGGAAGGGAGGAGGGGTTATTGTTTGTTATTTGGTTTTTAGGAGCATTAGCAACTAAGGCCATATTGCTCCGGGATATGCGGTGGTCATTCTCTGACCTTTCCGCATCCTCCGTATTTGGTGGTGACGGGCTCGAACCCCGGTCTAATCAAGAAGCATGTGCTACGCACTGCTGCTCCTTCCCACCTGGCTACGGAGGCGCCTGGAGGAGGGGTTATGCTATTAGTTAAGAAACACATAAAATCCAAGGAAGTGAAGCCAGTCGACATCGCTGGACAGTGCAGTGTCGAGTCAGTTTGGTGTGACATAAGCATTGGGAGATCAAAATTGAGTAGGAGTGTGCTATAGGCCTAATGACTCTGATGAGTATAATAAGAAACTGTACAGGGAAATAGAGTGGGCCAGTAAATCAGAGAGTGTTATAATGGGGGATTTTAATTTCCCAGATATTGACTGGAATTTGTAGGTTGGTCACTCACACACTAGCAAGGCTTTTGTGGATTTATTGGATGATTGTTTTGTACATCAGCATGTTCGGGAGGCAACTAGAGGGAGTAATACTCTTGATTTGATTATCAGTAGTGATTCTTCATGCATTAAGAATCTGCAGATAGAGGAACCACTAGGTGGCAGTGATCACAGTGTGCTGAAGTGGGATTTACTCAAAGAGGTAACTACCATCAGGGGTAAAGGGAAGGGTTATTGCTTTCGTAAAGGCGACTACGATGGTCTGAGACAGTATTTAAATTCTATACAGTGGGACCAACTGATGATGTTATCAACAGCAAATTCAAAATGGGAAGTATTCAAAGAACTTATCTTGAAAGCTACTAGGCGTTACATACCAACTAAAAAATATTGTTCGAGGTTTAGGCCTAAATGGATGTCAGATGAACTAATGAGACATATGGCAGAGAAGAAAAATGCATGGGATACATATAAATTAACACGTGACACAGAAGCCTATGATAGATATAAGTTGATCTGTAACCAAGTTACAAAGGAGGTTAGGCAGGGGAAGGCAGATTACGAGAAATCTTTGGCAAGGGATGCAAAGAAAAACAGCAAAGAGTTCTTTACTTATGTAAACTCTAGAAGGAAGGGGATGAATCAGATTGGTCCACTTGATATCGATGGTTCAACTGTTGATGATCCTGCTCAGGTAGCTAATAAACTAAATGAATATTTTGCATCGACATTCACACATGAGGAGTTATTCAGCGAGGGGAATGCCAAAGGTGTATTCAACTCTGGCAGTAAGCTAGATAATCTTGTAATAACTGAGAGTAAAGTGGAGGAGAAATTGTTGAAGATAAACACAAGAAAGACACCTGGGGGATGGGATCAATCCAGTTATATTAAAGGAGGCAGCAAAGCATGTAAGCAAACCCTTAGCCAAAATTATGAGAGCTTGCTTGGACTCAGGGGAGGTACCCATAGACTGGAGATGTGCAAATGTGACCCCAATTCACAAAGGAAGATTAAAGGCTGACGCAAGTAATTATAGACCTGTGAGTTTAGCTTCTGTTCCAGGAAAATTAATGGAGGCACTGGTTAAAGAAGCACTGCTGGATCATCTAGACAAGACTTCAGTTATAGCTCGGACACAGCATGGTTTTGTTAAGGGAAGTCTTGCCGGAGCAATTTGATTGGATACTATGATGCAGTCACAAAAGAACTTGATGCAGGCAGTAACTTTGATATTATATACTTGGATCTTAGAAAGGCTTTTGATACTGTTGCACATGGAAGACTGCTGCATAAATTGGAGCAGTGTGGCATTGGAGGCAAATTGCTGCTATGGATAAAGGGGGTGGGATTGTTAAGGACACTACTGATGCTATGCCGCTGCAACAGGATCTGGAAAGGTTGAGTAGATGGGCTGAGAGGTGGCAAATGAAGTTTAATATTGACAAATGTAAAGTACTACATATGGAAAACAGCAACCTCAGAGCAACGTATCAACTCTGTGATACTACACTGACAGTGGTAGAGAATGAAAAAGACCTGGGGGTAATTGTGCAGGCAGATATGAAGTTCTCTGAGCAGTGCAGACGGGCTGCAAGAGTAGCTCATGGTGTCTTATCAATGATATACCAGGATTTTTCTAGCAGGGATAAGAAGGTGATTATTCCCTTGTATAAGGCAATGGTCAGGCCACACCTTGAGTACTGTATACAGGTCTGGAGGCCTCATTTCAAGAAGGATGTAGAGCTGCTGGAATGAGTACAGAGAAGGGCAACAAGATTAGTGAATGGAACAAAGGGTTGCTCTTACGAAGAAAGGCTTAAGTTTTGCAAATTACAGTGTCTGGAGACTAGGCACCGGCGAGATGATCTAATAGAGGTGTATAAAGCCTTGAATGGTTTGAGCTTGCCCAATGCTGATGGGATTCTGCCTCTTGCTCAGAATAATCACCTGAGAGGGCATAAATTCAAATTGAGGAAAGACAGATGTAGGATAGATGTGCGGAAATTTGCCTTTAGCCAGCGGGTAGTTGGTTAGTGGAACAGAGTTCCATCCCTTGTTGTGGAAGTTGATAGCCTAAATAAATTTAAGGCTCAGCTGGACAGGTATTGCGAACAAACGGAGGGGTGAAGTGGAAGGTTTTTTTTTTTTTTGTTTGTTTTTTTTTGGCTGATGCCGCATAAGCTTGCTTTCTTGCATCATATGCCTCTACTAATGTTAATGCTAATCTGAATTGCTAATGCTAACAGCAAATTCAAAATGGGAGGCATTCAAAGAATTAATCTTGGAAGCTATTAGGCTTTTCATACCAACTAAGAAATATTGCTCAAGGTTTAGGCTTAAAGAAGAGAAGAAGGAAGAAAAATGCATGGGATACATATAAATTGACAGGTGACACAGAAGCCTATAATAGATATAAGCTGGTCTGTATCCAAATCTCAAAGTCGGTTAGACAGGCAAAAGCAGATTATGAGACTGCAAAGAATGCAACCTTTGGCAAAGGATGCAAAGAAAAACCGCAAAAAGTTCTTTACTTATTTAAACTCTATGAGGAAGGGGATGAATCAGATTGGTCCACTTGATGTTGGGGGTTTGACTGTTGATGATCCTGCTTAGATAGCCTAGAAACTAAATGAGTATTTTGCATTTACATTCACACATGAGGAGTTTTTCGGGGAGAGGAATGCCAGAGGTGAATTAAACTCTGGCAGTGAGCTAGATGATTTTGTAATAACTGAGAGCAACGTGGAGGAGAAATTGTTGAAGATAAACATAAGAAAGGTATCTGAGGTGGATGGGATCTATCCAGGTATATTAAAGGAAGCAACAAAGGCAGTAAGTAAACTCTTAGCTATAATTATGAGAGCTGACTTGGACTCATGGAGGTATCCATGGACTAAAGATGTGCAAATGTGACCCCAATTCACAAAAGAGGATTAAAGGGCAACACAAGTAATTACAGACCTGTTAGTTTAACTTCTGTTCCAGGGAAATTAATGGAGGCACTGGGTAAAGAAGCAGTGAAGGGTCATCTAGACAGGACTTCAGTTATAGCTCTGACACAGCATGGCTTTGTTAAGGGGAAATCTTTTCTGACCAATTTGATTGGATACTATGATGTGGTCACAAAGGAACTGAATGCTAAAAATAATTTTGATATCATTTATTTGTATCTTAGAAAGGCTTTTGATATGGTTGCACATGCAAGACTGCTGCACAAATTGGAGCAATGTGGCATTGGAGGCAAATTGTTGCTATGGATAAAGGGATGGTTGAGGAGAAGACATAGAGTGGTAATCAATGGATACTGCTCTTCGTGGACTAATGTTATTAGTGGAGTCCTCCAGGCTTCATTGTTGGGTCCATTGTTGTTTTCTGTATTTATTAATGATATTGATGATGGTATAACAGGCTTAATGTCCTTGTAGACGATATGAAGGTTGGCAGGGATATTAATGACACTAATGACAGTACGCTGTAGCAACGGGGTCTAGAAAAGTTAAGCAGATGAGCTGAGAGGTAGCAACTGAAGTTTAATATTGACAAATGCAGAGTAGTGCATATGGGAAGCAGTAACCCCAGAGTAACATATCAACTGTGTGGTACTACACTGACAGTGATAGAGAATGAAAAGGACCTGGGGTAATCGTGCAGGCAGATATGAAGTTTTCTGAGCAGTGCAGACGGTCTGCAAGAGTAGCTCATTGTGTCTTGTCAATGATATACAGGAATTCTTCTAGCAGGGAAAAGGAGGTGATTATCCCCTTGTATACGACAATGGTCAGGCCACACCTTGAGTACTGTATACAGGTCTGGAGGCCTCATTTTAAGAAGGATATAGAGCTGTTGGAACGAGTACAAAGAAGGGCAACAAGATTGGTGAATGGAACAAAAAGTTGCTCTTACAAAGAAAGGCTTAAGTTTTGCAAATTACAGTATCTGGATACTAGGCAACTGCAAGGTGATATCTGATTGAGGTGTATAAATCCTTGAATGGTTTGAGCATGCTCAGTGCTGATGGGATTCTTCCTTTTTGCTCGCAATAATCACCTGAGAGGGCATAAATTAAAATTGAGGAAAGGCAGTTGTAGGATAGACAGCCAGCAGGTGGTTTATTGCTGGAACAAACTGCCATCTGTCATAGAAGGTAGAACTAAACAAACATTTGAACCGAGTGATGGGTGAAATGAGAAGGGTTTTTTTTTTTTTTTTTTTTTTGGCTGATGCTATATAAGCTTGCTTTCTTGCATCATATGCGTTTACTAATGCTAACCATAAAATTACTTTCTTTGTCCGAGCAGAAGTGCAGACACAAGAACATTTTATCCTATTGTGAAATTTTTTCAACATGACCTTATGTTTCACAACTAATTCATCATCATTTTTATGCATCTGGCAGACATACTCATTCTAAACTATCAGGAAATAATATCTTACAGTTGAATCCATTATGACTGCTTCCTTCAGAACCAAAACATGCTGTGTTGGTGACATTCTCCTGAATCTGGTCCCATTTAATTTGTTTACAATATTCCACCTCATCTTCTCCCAAATCTAGCCATAGTCAGTAGAATGTTGCTTGACATAAGATCACACACTTTAGCCTGTGATGAGTCCTCAATTTTCTCCAATGCATCAGCTCACTTCCTCAGAGAATTCAGGTCATTGCATCCTGACATCTTGCTCAAAGAAATGACTCTCCATAAGATAGCAAAAGTTCAGTATACATGCAGCAACACCCAGACTGAGTACACTCATAGACTCGACCAGGTAGCCAGGATAATACATCAGAAGCTATCGAGGAAATACAAGTTGGCCAAAGAAAGTGTACAATACTACAAGTACGAATCCCAGGCAGTACTAGAAACCTGAACCCACAAGCTGGACTGGGAGCGCGCCATAATAACTGATAAGACCATCCCGTAGAACAGACTGGACATAACTCTTGTGGACAAGATGGAAAAGGCTACCCACCTGATTGACATAGTGGTGCCGAACACTAGCCATGTCCAGAAATCCCATGAGGAAAAAATTAGGAAGTACATGAACCTGAGACATGAGATCAAGGAGGTGTGGCATATGCAAGAAGTATCAACCATCCCAATCATCATGTCAACCACCGGTATGGTACCAAAGACTCCACATAGCAGCCTAGCAGCAATAGGTCTACTACAGAACACCTACAAGGAACTCCAGAAAGTTGCAATCCTGAAAATCCTGAATATAAGAACAACGACAATAATAATAATAATGATAAGCTTGATTTTTTGCATCATTTGTCACTACTACTATTAATAATAATAATTCATGATTAGTAATTGAATTTGCAATGTACATTTTAATATTATATCTATTAATATATTAATATGCAGTCCATAGCATAAAAACAACCATTTTTGCCAGTGCATACTTTAAATTAATAAATGTTTTGAATTCTTACATTTTTGTTTTGATCAGCTTGCATTGACAGAGATGTATGAAATGTTATGGCCTTAATGAATCATCATAGTGTTGGTCCCCTGACAAAGTTTGCTGTGATGTTTCATTTTACTTTCTTCTGAACATTAATGTTCATCCTGGGCCTTCCATAAAAATTATTGAGTATTGTCTTCCACATAATCGCAAGAACTTGAACAACCTTTATTGCACAAATTTTAGAATTTAGTTGTATATTTATCAATGGTGGTAATTAATGTTGTACATCATATGTATATAGATGGTTCGACTATTGGTGATCCTGCTCAGGTAACTGATAAACTTAATGAGTATTTTGCATCTGCATTCATACATGAGGAGTTATTCAAGGAGGGGAATTCCAGAAGTTTATCAAACTCTTAACAGGGAGCTAAGTGATTTTGTAATAACTGAGAGCAAAGTGAAGGAAAAATTATTGAAGTTGAACATAAAAAAGGCACCTGGACAGATGGAATCTATCCAGTTATATTGAAGAAGGCAGCAAAGGAAGTAAGCAAACCCTTAGCCTTAATTATGGGAACATCCTTAGAGTCAGGGGAAGTCCCCATGGACTGGAGAAGTGCAAATGTATCCCCAATTCACAAAGGGGGTGGTGCAAAGGTGACACAGATAATTATCGACCTGTTAGTATAACTTCTGTTCCTGGGAAAATAATGGAGTCACTGGTTAAAAAGATGATACAGGATCACCTAGACAAGGACTGCAGTAATAGTGCAAACACAGCATGGGTTTGTAAGGGGAGGTCTTGTCTGACCTGTTTAACTGGATACTACGATGTCATTACAAAGGAACTGGATGCAAAAAATAATTTTGATATCATATACTTGGATTTCAGAACAACTTTTGATACTGTTGCACATGAAAGACTGCTGTACAAATTGGAGCAGTATGGCATTAATGACAAGTTGCTGCAATGGATAAGGGATGTTTTTTTTTTTTTTTTTTATGTGAACCCCAAACACGAGAGGTATTAGAACCTATAGTACTTAGTACTGTGCTTAGGTTGGAGGTTGAGAAGACGAAAGAAGATATTTGTTGACATTGGACTTGAACTTCTGTAGATTGTAATTTTCAGGAAATACATATGAAGGAAGGATGTTCCAGAAAACGGCAGTTGAATGAATAAATGAGGAAGATGAAAAGTTGGTTCTGTGGGTTTGAAGTTGGACAGTAAATGGATGTTGGCTGGTGGTGGCACGTGTTCGGACTGTTTTGAAAGAGAGAGCAGGAATTATAGAAGCCAATTCAGAAGAACAGTGGCCATGGAAGTATCTGTAGAAGAGGCATGCAGCAAAAACAGTACATCTATGAGAAAGCGAGTGGAGAGACTCTGTTTAGAGATGAATCATTAATTAACCTAACTGCCCTCTTCTGAATGGAATCAAGAAACTTGAGAGGTTTTGGGGGCACCACCCCCAGATGTGGCAACAATATTCCATGGCAGGGCGGATTTGCGATTCATACAGAGTGAGCAGCTGTTTGGAAGAAAAGTAATGCCGAGAGCGAAAGAGAAAACCAAGTTTTTTAGATGCCGAGGAAGCAATATTTGTAATGTGCTTGTGCCAAAAGAGAGATTAGAAGTCAGGGTAATCCCCAAAAGAGATATATCATTTTGCCTAGAAATCGAAGTGTCACTAAAGATAAGCATAGAAGTAGAAGAATCCTTTTTGCGAGATATAAGACAAGACTGAGTTTTAGAAGGGTTGAAATCAACTAAGTTGTCTTTGCCCCACTGAAGAATTACCTGAAGATCGGCATTTTAGGAATTGGTAGCAGATTTTCGAGAAGTTGAAGCTGATTGAGCAGGACAAGGTTTCTCAAAATGGAAAGTGGAATGCAATGTGCTATCATCGGCAAAACTATGGATAGGATTTCCAGTCAATGGAAGAAGGTCATTAATATACAAGAGGAAAAGAGTGGGGGAAAAAACTGAACCTTGGGGGACACCAGCATTAGTGGAGAAGTTAGAAGACAGAGAGCCATCTACCATCACCCTCAGTGAGCGATCAGAGAGAAAACTGGATAACCAATTACTAAAAACAGTTGGCAGACCATAAGATGGAAGCTTGTTTAGAAGACCTTTATGGCAAACACGATCAAAAGCCTTTGAGATGTCAAGTGCAACTACTTGTGTGTCACCGAACCTTTCCGTTGAATTAGCCCATAAATGGGTAACATAAGCCAGAATATCTCCAGTGGATCGACACTGACGGAATCCATACTGGCGATCGTTGATCAGACAGAAGGTTTCTAGGTAGTTTAAGAGTTGGCGGTTAATTGATTTCTCCATTACTTTAGAAAGAGTAGAAGTAATTGCAATGGGACGATAATTGGATGGGAGGGATTTGTCACCCTTTTTAGGAATTGGCTGGATATGAGCAAATTTCCAAGCAGAAGGAAAAACACCTTTGGAATAAGAAAGTGAAAAAAGGCGGCAAAGAATAGGAGTAAGTTCAGGAGCACAGGTTTTGAGAACAAGTGGAGAAATACCATCATGACCTGGAGCTTTCTTAGCATCAAGGTTCATCAAAATCCTTCTGATATCCTTTTGACGGAAGACCACAGGAGGCATTGAATGGAGCGTGTTGGGAATGGTGGGAGGTGTTTTACCAAGATCATTAATAGATGAGCTGGAAGAAAAATGGAATGCTAGCAGATCAGCTTTATCCTTGGCTGAAGTGGCAAAAGAACCATCTGGTTTGGACAGAGGTGGGAGCAAAGATGGGCAAAAGTTGCGGCTGATAGCTTTGGCAAGAGACCAGAATTCTCGGCTACCATTAGGGCAAGAAGCAAGTTTTCTACTCTTAGCCTGTTCAAACTCTAGTTTGGACTGATTAATAACTGCTTTACAACTGTTGCTAGCTTTGGTGTAGGCAGAAAATGAAACTGAAGAATTAGAAACAAGCCAATTACGATATGCAACATTCTTCTCTTGGACAGCCTTAGCACATTTATTGGAAAACCAAGGTTTAGATAAAGGATGAGATTTTAAAGTGGAGTGTGAGATAAGAGATTCCATTCCAGCAAGAATAATTTCACTGACACGATCTGAGCAAACGTTGACATCAGAAGTTTTTAAACAGTAATCCGACCAAGGAAAAGAAGAAAAGAAGTCTCGCAGGTCATCCCATTTTGCATTCTTGTAATGCCAAACAACACATGGTTGGGAATAGCCATGAGATAAAGGTTCCATTGGAGAAGAGACAATCACCAAGTTGTGATCTGAAGTGCCTAAAGGACCTCTCACTTCAACCGTGTACTTAGAAGGATTGTTTGTGAGAAAAAGATCAAGCGTATTGGCTGTATAATTAGGATTGTCCGGAATTCTTGTAGGTAAATGAACAATCTGTGCTAGGTCATTAGTAATTGCAAAATCCTCAGCATCTCGACCTGCTGGGTTGGTGTGACTAGAAAACAGAAGCCAGCTGGAGTTGTGAACATTAAAATCACCAAGGAAAATTACCTCACTGTTAGGAAAGTTGGACTGGAGAAAGTCAAGTTGCAAAGAGAGGAAGTCAAAGAGCTCCAAGTGATTAGTGGAGTTGGGAGAACGGTAGAGACAACAGATGAATTTGACACAATGTGGTAGAGAGATTTTAAGCCAGAGAAGATCAAAGAGAGGAGATTCCAGGTTTCCAAGTCTCTGACAGGGTATATCAGAACGGACATATGCACAAGTACCGCCTTTGAGGCAAAAGGAATCATACAGCGAATAATTTGGGCATCTGAGATGAGCAGTAGTTAATCAACCGATAACTGAGATTCTGTCAGAAAAAGTACATGGGGTTTGGCAGACTGCAAGGGGAAATGGACATCGTTGGGATTAGAATTGAGACCACGTATATTTGTGAAATGAATTAGGAAGTCCTTGGGAGGTTTAGATCTTTTCGCAGATAAGCTTGCTCTATTATTTTGACAATTCATGGTGTATTCAATAGTAAGAAAAAGTGGGTGGGACATGCTGTATGAAGTAATGAAATTTTTGAATAGGTCGTACACGTGGTAAGAATATACCGAGATCCTTGGCATAACGTGGCCTCGACAATGCTCCCCACATACACACTACTTGGACTCCCTCCAGTCAATAACTGGCAGAGTAGAGGTAGCAAGATTATACACTAGCTGATCCGGAAGCCTCCTAGAGAGTTACCAATAGGTTCGGTCTGGTGTACTAACTAGCGGCCGGCCTGCGAACACCGTTTTAGAGCTGTACCCTCGAAATGTAAGGAATATTGGATCTCGCCACGATGTTCATCCTAGCCTCAAAAGTCATCAGTCATACTGCATGATGGAAGAGATAGGGAAGGGTTGACTGGACCTTAGCTCTAGAGACTAAATATGGGTTCCACCACTTCAAGCCTCCAATAAGCAAAGTGGTGGTATTTCACCGGTTGATGAGTCATCTACCACCTAGTGTTTGAGTGGGAGACAGCAGAGAGTGGTAATAAATGGACATTTATTAATGACTAATGTTACTAGTAGAGTCCCCCAGGGTTCAGTGCTGGGCCCATTGTTGTTTTGTGTATTTATCAATGATATCGATGAAGGTATATCGATGTGTTTGCAGATGATACAAAAGGTTGGCAGGGTTGTTCATAACAGTAAAGACAGTATGCTACTGCAACAGGATCTAGAAAAGTTAGGCAGATGGGCTGAAAAGTGGCAACTAAAGTTTAACATTGACAAATGCAAAGTACTGCATATGGGTAGCAGTAACCCAAGAGAAATGTACCAACTGTGTGGTACTATACTCAGGGAGGTGGAGAATGAAACAGACCTGGGGGTACTTGTGCAGTCAGATATGAAGTTCTCTGAGCAGTGCAGATGGGCTGCCAGAGCAGGTCATGGAGTTTTGTCAATGATATATAGGAATTTTGCTAGCAGAGACAAGGAGATGATTATCCCCCCCTGTATAAGGCAATGGTCGGGCCACATCTTGAGTACTGTGTACGGGTCTGGAGGCATCATTTTAGGAAGGATGTAGAGTTTCTAGAACGAGTGCAGAGAAGGGCAACAAGATTGGTGAGAGGTACAAAGGGGTGTGCTTACGAAAAAAGGCTTAAGTTCTGCAAGTTGCAGCATATGGAGACTAGGCACCTGCAATGTGATCTGATCGAGGTGTATAAGGCCTTGAATGGTTTGAGCAGGCTTGCTTTCTTGCAGCATATGCCTCAACTAATGTTAATACTAATATTATATCATTGCATTAATAAAATCATTAACATATTTCATATACTTCCAGCTTTTAATATCTTCTGTCTTACACTGCTGTTTTCCTTTTTCTTGTTCTCACAGGTTGGCATCCTGCACAGTGAACACTTCAGCTTATTATTTTGACATTAAACTTTCTTTTATAAAAATAAATGGGCCTGTTTTATTGGATTCCATTGTGTAAGGAGATTAATGATACTGTATATATCCAGTAATAAATTTAATGACAAATGACAAGAATGTAGCTTTCAGCGTAAAATGGACCCCTTCATCAGCAATATACAAATTCTAACGGAATAATGATTTTAAAGACAAAATTTAATAGATACAGAGTTATGTGCCCTGTGATGCAGGCATGACTGTGAGATTGAACATTCATATACTAGATTGGTGCTCATTGTTGGTGCACGAACTTCTGTGGGTTTGCTGCCAGCGTTTATCCAGCTTCAAGATGGTTGCTTCCAAGATAGGGTGTAGCCTCGTGCCCATGCAGTGATTCATGGCTCTTGAATTGCATGATATGTTGAGCGACTCTAGCCAGAGTTGTTGTTGTTATTTAGAAGCATTAGCAACTAAGGCCATATTGCTCCGGAGATATGTGGTGGTCATTCTCTGAACTTTCCGCATCCTCCGTATTTGTTGGTTACGGGCTTGAACCCCGGCCTAATCAAGAAGCGTGTACTACGCACTGCTGCTCCTGCACACCTGGCTATGGAGGCACCCTCTAGCCAGAGGCAGGGCGGAAGTGCCGGGATTGGTTGATCACTTCATAATTGCATTTAGGGTTTCTTTTATGTTATATATATGTGTGTGTGTGTAACTTTTCCTTTTATACACTAATATGAAAATGTATAGTGTACAAAAGATAAAGGAAGAAAGTAACAAAGATAAGAGTGTTTCATGGACAAGTTCCACTAATAGACAAAAAGAACATAATAACAAAAAGAACATAAAGACAAAAAGAGCAAAGAAATATATAGAAAATTAAAAGAATGAAAGAAATCATAGTATATGTAAAGAATATATATAGAAAAATAAAAATAAAGAATAAAAAAATACCGTGACTTGTCACTCCAAAGCACAGCTTTCTATAGTCTCTGAACAGCAGACCTTACAACCTTACATCAAGATAGATGGTATTCATCACTGAGAACCGTGTGTGTGTGTGTGTTTTGAGTATCACATCAACAGTTATTGACCTAGGGATCATCAGTGCCATTGAACTGGTGCTGACACGTGTCCCAGTCATCTCACTGAGAGCCTGTGTGTGTGTGCTGTGGCATTTACCTGCTTTCCAAAAAAATAATTCTTTGCAGGGCACTCCTCTTATGTTCCATCAGCTTTGGGGGTTTTGGATCATTTTATGATAGTTTCAGCACCAGTCTGCTCCTTTTTTGCAGATCATATCAACAGTTGTTGACCTAGGGATCTTCATTGCCACTGAAATGTCAGGTATAGACTGGTTGCTCATGCAGTATCCTATTATCATTCTACATGTAAATCTGTTAACTCCATTAATCGCAGCATATTGCCCTGACAATCACGCTATTGTCTCTTCAAAGGCCTACATGCATATTTTAGTTGTTTTATATATTGTGGGTGAGTAGGACATGACCATCAATGGAGGAGTGTTTGAATTAATGGTAGGGTTGTGTATTAATTCAAGTGTACACTTTTCAGAAAAGTATATATAAAATAAGTCAATTTGGCATGGTATATTTTCATTAAATGCAACAATTCTAATATGTATACAAAAGGTAAACTATATCTCATCCCTAGGTACTCCCGTTAGTCAGGGAATAATAAAAGGAATAGCACGTGTTGTGCCTTCTTTAGAAGATGCAGACAGTATTCAGGTAATATAATTAACTAATTTTTTTTTTTTTTTTTTTTTCAGTTATTGTAATCAAAGTTCTTTGTGAAGATTTAACAGCTAGAAAAACAACAATAGTTGTTTTTCTAGCTGTAACAGTGTTTACATTTCAGGTGTGTTTGGTTTTTTTTTTTTTGAATTAACCTAATTTTTTAGATTAATTTAAGAAATTAATCTAAAAAACAAATTCATTACTAATTAAATAACTAATAATGTATAAACGTCATTCTTTTCACTTTGCTGTACATACTGAATTTAATTGAAATACATCTAGGTTTCTGTTGTGATTACTAAGGAAAGAGTATAATTCATTATTTAATAAATTGATAAAAATCGTGCTCTCAAAAAAGCAATGATTTCACGTATACAATGATTAAAATGAGGATGTTTCCTTTCTGTACAGGCACCATATTACATGTTTATTTCTCCAGTATCACAGAAAATTCAAAGAAAAGTATTTCTGTAATAACTATTATTGTTCTTTTTCTTTACCATGATGCTATCAGAAAAAGACAAAATCACAGAAAAATCACTACATGACTAGAGAGAAAAATTAGCCAGTGAGCAAGACAAAACTGCTTATTTGTCTGTACAGTGATGCTGTCATTGTTGATGCAATAATTCACATTGCTCTTTTGCTCTGTTATTCATTATTTTTGAATATCTCATCTAATTTCCCAAACTGCATCTCTTTAATTATCCAGAATCTTCATTGAACACCTGATCATTTTCCTATCACCTTCAAACAACATAAAGAGTAATTTAAACATACTTTGAAAATTTTAAAGTTGATAACTTTGTTTGTTTTGAGCTTATAAAACATACCAAGCACTGAATGAAAGGCATGGGCTTGACGTTTTATTTATGACTGACATCTCAGAATAACTAGCACAATTCATACACTAATCACACAGAGTGGAATTGCTATGATAAAGTTAATTTCGCTTTCAAATTATAACTCTACTATGGTAGATAAACCTACCTTCCTCATCACTAATGCAGTTAATATTGTATTGTCATCCAGTAGTATCTGGTTATTTAGGTAACTTGTTCTTGTTTCCCTACCCCATGTTTTATATGTTTTACCAGAATTCAATACAATATAGTGTATAAATGCACTGAATAACATTGAAGAGAGAGCGTAGCATGTGAGAAAGCAGTAAATCAAACTATTAATTTTTTGAATTTTACTTTAAGTAGAAATAACAGTAAAATAATAACAAAAGAGCCTTACTCCACGAAGACTTGAAGATAGAAATAACTTTATTAATGAATAAGTTCAGTAAACATGGACACCCTCACTATTAATACAACATTGAAAATATCAGTAAAAAAGAACTCCATAAACAGGAACAATAATAACCCACAATTGGTTTACTAATGTATAAGCATATCAAAAACCATTAGCTAATTTATTTAAGAATACCTGGGGAAAAAAAAAAAAAACTTTTTTTCATAAATCTGGGGACCCTCAAAATCAATTTATTATTTGATTTCATTATTTTTTGTTTGATTTTAAGCAAATAACTAACACTATATACATGCAGTCCCATGCCAACAAGTATGTGACTTAGTATTAATATGGCGCATCCGTAGCCAGGTGGGAAGGAGCAGCAGTGCGCAGCACATGCTTCTCGATTAAACTGGGGTTCGAGCCCCTCACCACCAAATGCGGAGGATGCGGAAAGGTCAGGGAATGACCACCGCATATTCCCGGAGCAATATGGCCTTAGTTGCTAATGCTCCTAAAAACCAAATAACAACATATTAGTATTAATATTAGTAGTGGAAAATGATACATCAGCCAAAAGAAAGCACATTTCCCATATCACCTGTTCATTCCCTTTAATAGATGATTTTGTAATAACTGAGAGGAAAGTGGAGGAGAAATTGTTGAAGATAAACATAAGAAAGGCACCTGGGATGGATGGGATATATCCAGTTATATTAAAGGAGGCAGCAAAGAATGTAAGCAAACCCTTAGCCATAATCATGAGAGCTTCCTTGGACTCAGGGGAGGTACCCATGGATTGGAGATGTGCAAATGTGACCTCAATTCACAAAGGGGGATCAAAGGGCAACACAAGTAATTATAGACCTGTTAGTTTAACTTCTGTTCCAGGGAAATTAATGGAGGCACTGGTTAAAGAAGCACTTGTCTGACCAATTTTATTGGATACTATGATGTGGTCACAAATCAACTGGATGCAGGAAATAACTTTGATATCATGTATTTGGATCTTAGAAAGGCTTTTGATACTGTTGCACATAGAACACTGCTCCACAAATTAGAGCAATGTGGCATTGGAGGAAAACTGCTGCTATGAATAAAGGGATGGTTGAGTGGGAGAAGACAGAGTGGTAATCAATGGACACTGCTCTTCGTGGACTAATGTTATTAGTGGAGTCCCTCAGGGTTCAGTGTTGGGTCCATTGTTGTTTTCTGTGTTTATAAATGATATTGATGATGGTATATTATCAATATCATTTATATTGATGATACTACTGGGAGTCATTGCGATACAAGTAAACACATGGGTTGTGTTAGGGTAGCTAAGAATAGGAACAGGTGCATGTGTAGTTGCATGTACACCTAGGAGTTTGGTAAATAAATTTTATGAATTTGAGGTATTACTCAAAACATCAAAGGCAGAGATTGTTGGGATATCAGAGATGTGATGTCACACAGATATAAGGAACTATCCTTCCTATACAATGTGTGTATAGGAAGGGAGGAGGGGTTATGCTATTAGTTAAGAAACACATAAAATCCAAGGAAGTGAAGCCAGTCAACATCGCTTGACAGTGCAGTACAGTGTCGAGTCAATTTGGTGAGACATAAGCATTGGGAGATGAAAATTGAGAGTAGGAGTGTGTTATAGGCCTAATGACCGATTTTTTTTTTATTTATTATTTTTTTTTTTTTGTGTTAGTTGTTGGCGCATCAGCTTCTATGGCCATATTGCACCTCCCAAAGTTTTTGCATTTTACTGTGATCCAAGCCCGAGGCAGGAATCGAACACCCGCGACCTTTGGGTTGCCAGGCAGGCACTTTACCTACCTGGCTAGCCCGGTCGGCTAATGAATCTGATGAGTATAATAAGAAACTGTACAGGAAAATAGAATGGGCCAGTAAATCAGAGAGTCGTATAATGGTCGATTTTAATTTTCCAATATTGACTGGAATTTGTGGGTTGGTCACTCACACACTAGCAAGGCTTTTGTGGATTTATTGGATGATTGTTTTCTACATCAGCATGTTCTGGAGGCAACTAGAGGGAGTAATACTCTTGATCTGATTATCAGTAGTGATTCTTCATACATTAAGAATCTGCAGACAAAGGAACCACTAGGTGGCAGTGATCACAGTGTGCTGAAGTGGGATTTACTCAAAGAGGTAACTACCATCAGGGGTAAAGGGAAGGGTTTTTGCTTTCATAAAGGCAACTACGGTGGTCTGAAACAGTATTTAAATTCTATATAGTGGGACCAACTGATGATGTTACCAACAGCAAATTCAAAATGGGAAGCATTCAAAGAATTTATCTTGGAAGCTACTAGGCTTTACATACCAACTAAGAAATGTTGTTCAAGGTTTAGGCCTAAATGGATATCAGATGAACTAATAAAACATATGGCAGAGAAGAAAAATGCATGGGATACATATAAATTAACATGTGACAGAAGCCTATGATAGATACAAGTTGATCTGTAACCAAGTTACAAAGGAGGTTAGGCAGGCGAAGGCAGATTATGAGAAATCTTTGGCAAGGGATGCAAAGAAAAACAGCAAAGAGTTCTTTACTTATGTAAACTCTAGAAGGAAGGGGATGAATCAGATTGGTCCACTTGATATCGATGGGTCAACTGTCGATGATCCTGCTCAGGTAGCTAACAAACTAAATGAATATTTTCCATCGACATTCACACATGAGGAGTTGTTCAGCGAGGAGAATGCCAGAGGCGTATTCAACTCTGGCAGTAAGCTGGAGAATCTTGTAATAACTGAGAGTAAAGTGGAGTAGAAATTGTTGAAGATAAACACAAGAAAGGCACCTGGGGTGGATGGGATCTATCTAGTTATATTAAAGGAGGCAGCAACGGAAGTAAGGAAACCTTTAGCCATAATTATGAGAGCTTCCTTGGACTCAGGGGAGGTACCCATAGACTGGAGATGTGCAAATGTGACCCCAATTCACAAAGGAGGATCAAAGGCCAACACAAGTAATTATAGACCTGTGAGTTTAACATCTGTTCCAGGAAAATTAATGGAGGCACTGGTTAAAGAAGCACTGCAGGATCATCTAGACAAGACTTCAGTTATAGCTCGGACACAGCATGGTTTTGTTAAGGGGAAGTCTTTCCTGACCAATTTGTTTGAATACTATGATGCAGTCACAAAAGAACTGGATGCAGGGAATAACTTTGATATTATATACTTGGATCTTAGAAAGGCTTTTGATACTGTTGCACATGGAAGACTGCTGCACAAATTGGAGCAGTGTGGCATTGGAGGCAAATTGCTGCTATGGATAAAGGGGTGGTTGAGGGGGAGAAGACAGAGAGTGGTAATCAATGGACACTGCTCATCGTGGACAAATTATTAGTAAAGTCCCTCAGGGTTCAGTGTTGGGTCTATTGTTGTTTTCTGTATTTATAAATGATATTGATGATGGTATATCAATCTTAATGTCGAAATTTGCAGATGATATGAAGGTTGGCAGGGTTGTTAAGGACACTAATGACACTACGCTGCTGCAACAGGATCTGGAAAGGTTGAGCAGATGGGCTGAGAGGTGGCAAATGAAGTTTAACATTTACAAATGTAAAGTACTACATATGGGAAGCAGTAACCCCAGAGTGATGTATCAACTCTGAGGTATTACACTGACAGTGGTAGAGAACGAAAAGGCCATGGGGTAATTGTGCAGGCAGATATGAAGTTCTCTGAACAGTGCAGATGGGCTGCAAGAGTAGCTCATGGTGTCTTGTCAATGATATACAGGAAATTTTCTAGCAGGGATAAAGAGGTGATTATCCCCTTGTATAAGGCAATGGTCAGGCCACACCTTGAGTACTGTATACAGGTCTGGAGGCGTCATTTTAAGAAGGATGTAGAGCTATTGGAACGAGTACAGAGAAGGGCAACAAGATTAGTGAATAGAACAAAGGGTTGCTCTTAAGAAGAAAGGCTTAAATTTTGCAAATTACAGTGTCTAAAGACTAAGCACCTGCGAGATGATCTGATTGAGATGTATAAAGCCTTGAATGGTTTGGGCATGCTCAATGCTGATGGGATTCTTCCTCGTACTCAGAATAATTACCTGAGAGGGCATAAATTCAAATTGAGGAAAGACAGATGTAGTGCAGACGGTCTGCAAGAGTAGCTCATGGTGTCTTGTCAATGATATACAGGAATTTTTCTAGCAGGGAAAAGCAGCTGATTATTGCCTTGTATAAGGCCATGGTCACGCCACACCTTGAGTATTGTATAAAGGTCTAGAGGCCTCATTTTCTCGTTATTATTCTAATTTATTACTATTATTATACCTGTCTCCCAGTGTGATGGAGCCACGTTCGCTTCCACTAAGGCGGTACTCGAACCCCTAACCACTGGGCCATCGTGCCGTAATAATTATTATTGTTGTGGTGCAAGGAGGCCTTGAGACTTTTGTTGCACCAGCCAAAAAAAAAAAAAAAAAAAATCTCTGAGTTACCCTGAGAGAGAGAAAAAGAGCAAGTGTCAGAAGTAAAAGGGAATCACCAAAAAAGAGAAAAATGATGATATCCAGCTAAAAACCCTGGGCGTACCAAGCTCATACTCATGAGATGTGAGCCCCTATGTTGACTCAATATGAAAAAAATATATATATTGCCACTCAGCATACAGCTGTTTCAGATATATGCACCCTCTTCGTTGAGGAGCTAGAATGCCAGAAAACCAAAAATAACAAGTTAACTCATGCTTCTTATTTATACAAGCTGTGCACATCCATTTTTTAATACCAGGTAAACAGCAAACGCAGTTTGCTGTTTACCTGGTATTAAAAAAAAGCTGTTTACTGTTTACCTGGTATTAAAAGAAAAAGCAGTATGTACTGGAACTTAAGAACAAGTTTGAGCTTCTGCAGACTGCTCAGGACCAAGATATCGACGAGGAATATTACAACTTTCTGAAAGTGATAAAGCCCAAGAAACCTATAGGGAAACAGAAATCCAAAGAAGAAAATATTAGTCAAGAAACACTTGTCATGATGAACCAAAGACGACAAATGAAGAGCAAGAAAAACACTGCCAGGGAGAAAATTGAGTATACTGAGTTATGCAAAGCCATTAGAAAGAGACTCAGAGAGGACATAAGAAGATTTAACACAAGAAAAGTGGAACAAGCATTAAGGGAAAACAAAGGATTTAAATCAGCAGCCATGAGCAGTAATACAGAAAGACAAATGATACTGAAACTGAAGAATAGCAATGGTTTACTTATAAACAGCAGAGAAGGCATAATTCAAATAGCAGAAGACTACTATAGAGAATTATACAAGGAGCGAGGGAATGATACCAGCAGTGGGGAAGATGGATTGCAAAGTAGCAACACATACGACATACCCGATATTCTTCCTGATGAGGTAGAACATGCATTGAAAAAAATGAAGAATCGGAAAGCCCCGGGGGAAGATGAAGTTACTGTAGAGTTGTTAAAATTGGGAGGAAGAGACATAACACAAAAACTGGCAAGGCTCTTCACAAAGTGCATTAGAAAAGGTGTGATGCCTAAGCAGTGGAATAATGCAATCATAGTTTTGCTGCATAAGAAAGGAGATAAATCAGAAATTGGAAATTATAGACCAATTAGCTTGTTATCCCACATCTACAAGTTGTTCACAAGGGTCATTACTAACAGATTAGAAAGAATACTTGATGAGAATCAACCGAAAGAGCAAGCTGGCTTTAGGACAGGATTCTCAACTATGGATCACCTTCACGTAATATCACAGCTAATGGAGAAAGCAAATGAATATAAAACACCATTATGCCTGGCATTTGTGGATTATGAAAAGGCATTTGACTCCATACAGCATAAGGCAATGTTTCGGGCACTGGAAAGACAAGGCATAGATACTCCATATATTATGATTTTGAAGAAAATATATAAGAGTGCTACATCCTTTATTAGACTAGACAAAGACAGTAGCAAATTTAAAATCGAGAAAGGAGTTCGACAAGGAGACACAATATCTCCGAAGCTGTTTACTGCTGCCCTTGAGGAAGCTTTCAGAAGATTAGACTGGTCGCAGAAAGGAGTCAATGTGAACGGAGAGTACCTAAACCATTTACGATTTGCAGATGACATTGTGGTCATAAGCCACGATCCCAAAGAATTAGAGGAAAATCTTAATCAGTTATGCACAGTTAGTAAGGATTTTGGACTAAAGATGAATATGGCTAAAACAAAAGTAATGATGAACAAGTATGCCACGGAAAGGGAAATAATGATTGAAGGAGCAGTAATTGAAAAGGTGGAGTCATATACTTATCTGGGACAAGTTATTAGCTGTAATAATGATAAATGGCTGGAAGTCAAGAGAAGAATAAATTTTGGATGGATAGCATTCAGGAAATATAGTCACATACTGAAGAGCAATATCCCAGTTTGTCTGAAACGTAAAATAATGAATCAATGTATACTCCCCACCATGACTTATGGAAGTGAAACTTGGGCACTCACCAAAAGAATGGAAGAGAAGCTAAGAACTACACAGCGAAGAATGGAACGAATTATATTGGGAATTAGAATGTTAGATAAGAAGAGAAACACATGGATTAGGCAGCAAATTCAAGTAAAGGACATTCTTATCAAAACTAAAGAACTAAAATGGTCTTGGGCAGGACACATAGCTCGAAGACATGATGTCAGATGGACTAAGAAAATAACAGAATGGTACCCAAGAGGAGCTAGAAGAAAACCTGGAAGACAAAGGCGGAGATGGATAGATGAAATTCATGAGTTTTTGAGTAGTAAATGGATGGCCAGTGCTCAAAACAGAAGGAACTGGAAAGTTGCTGGAGAGGCCTTCATCCTGCAGTGGATTGAAAATGGCTGATGATGATGATGATGAAACAGCAAACAATATCATAAAGCACAAAGAAAGGGAGGGGACAAAAATATACAACAAACTTAAATTTATATAAAGATAATGAGATAGATATTTTCCAACATTCTGAGTGAAGTTTCCAATGAGAGTGCAATATAGGAGAGTTTACTCACTTTGGTGAGATTAGTTCCTTGGTTCCCAGTTGAGGTTGATTTGTACAGCAATGGATCATAGGTTTTCCTATAATAGAGTTTAGGAATTTTTGTTCTCTGCAGCCTTCTGATTTCTGATGAGATGAAATCCCAACAGACAAATCCTTCCTCTATATAAAAATTTTATTCTGTTTTATATTGTGATACTATTATTGTATTTATATTGTAATTTATTTTACATTATTTAAAAATGACAAAGAGAGGACACAAAATCACCCCAACAATTTTGTGTTTTTTCATATTTACTAGCAAACTTTTTCCTTCAAATTCAACAGTATATAATTGCAGTGTAAAATACATATAGTTCAAATGGTAGAAAGAAAACTGTTTGTAGTCATGTAAAATATATTTTTTGTAATTTTTATTTATTTATAAATAAAATTCAATTTAAAAGTATTTCAATTTTTTTTAATAATTTGATAACTTTGCTCTCTTACGTAGCCTGGTGATATATTAATTACCTACAGTACAGACATAGGGTGGAGTCCTTATTTCCCACTTCTATCAGGTGTGGTTACAGAAATTGGAGGGCTCATTTCCCACGGTAAATTTTAAAATCTTATCAGCTTGCTATATTAACTGTAAAAATATTTACTTATATCATTGCAAGAATTTAAAAAAATTCTTAATTTAGAAAACTAAATTTTTCTAATAGGAAATAGCAATGTTATTTAAAAATGAGTTTAATATATTAAAACTAATGGCAGCATTTATTCTTTTTGGTACCATATGAAACAGACTTTAGCTTTAATGTTGGAAAAATGATTCAAGGAAGCAAGCATATATAGCACAGCCAAAAATATCCAAATATGAATTAAACTTAAGATGATCAACTAATGATTTATTAGATTAAACACTTATTTACCACATATGGAAATACAAGTATGCAAATATAACTATTGCAGCTAATTGCAGTACAGTTATACTTGTGAGGTGCTAATATCACCTGCATACAAGCAATTATTAAATAAACTACCACATTAGACAAAATATGGGTGAGAAAATGTGGGTTGAGGGGGGGAAGAGCAAAATCAAATTAATTAAAATCTTGAAGCACAAAATCCTGCAAAGATAAGATGCAACTGCTGTTTGGAATAATGCAAATAAACTATATCCATGCACCAGTCCAAGAGCAAATACTGACACTCACTATGAGGGATAAAAATAACCCAAAAGAAAAGTTTCAGGAACCATAATGACAGCTTTACCACAAAGATTTCTTCCACTGCGAGTTACAAAGCATTAACATTTCTGTTATGGCCTACTTATTACTAGTGAACTGTGATGAATACCCCAGTATAAACAATAAAGATAGATCATATTGAAAACACATGCTTAAATATTATTAATACCCTCTAATTGGGAAAAAGCTATAAACTAAAACACAAATTTAGTAAATTTCACTGTCAACTAGATCCAATCAGCAAGCCTAAACATAATGCAGATTTAGTAGGATCACCAAGTATGCAATCTGAGCATATATGACCCCACTCATATGCTACTGACCCAATTCATACTTATCATCATATAGTTATAGCTTGTCTGTTTTATGATAGCAGTCAACAATACATGAGAAGGAAGGAATGGAAAGGGGAAGTCAATATCATTGAGGACGCACAGTATCAGCTTTTCATTCAGATGAATAAGAATTCCATACTTGAACTAGATGATACATTATGGGTTAATAAGGAAGATAATGGGTGCCTTTAGCCCAAACATGGCATTCCCTAGAAGTACGCCCTTTATGAAGACAGACTCATCCTGATTGTACTCTATTTAAGATATAATAGTATGAGGTGTACCATGGAGAAAACTTCAGGAGAATTGAGGTCTCGTGGCATACCTCATACGAATAATTAGTGGTATTAGTTTTAAAGTTATTCATAATTCAGACATTGGGAAAGCTCTTAAAATTCACAGAAGAACTTGAAATAAATCACAGTTATTAACAAATTATTGTAACTTCCAACTTCTAAACCTTTTAGGTCAACTTTTAATTCAGTTTGCACAAATAAAGTTTATATACATACGTATGGTTTATGATTTCCCCTAGTTTTGCCTTAGTTTTACTTTAGAAAGTTTTCTCTGAAGAGGGGAACCCCAACTTATGTGAATTCTTACTTATGTTGGAGTACCAGAAACCTAACCCTTGTATACATTGAGACCTTACTGTACAAAAAATAAACTCTTACGAATTCATATTAAAAATGAAGGCAGAAATTAGAATAAAAAATTATAACTCTACTTAAATAACAAACACACTCAAAACTCAAAAATAGATAAATGAAACTAAGTCAGTGAACTAAACGACGATAGCAATAACTAAGTTACTGAACAAAATAAGGGTAGTAAAAGTTACATATCAAATAATTGAAATGATGGGGTGGGGAAAGGTGGAGTGAAGATAACAGAAGGAAAAGAAGACTCTTCATATGAATGCCCAGCAGGCCTTTGTAATCTATTCCCCCCCCCCTATTGCTTTCCAGGTTACTCTATATTCCAATAGAAATAGCATTAGTAATAGCCATAAGCAGTGGTGGACTGGGTCTAAAAATTGTCTCCACATTAGTTGCCAGGAGACAAAATGGGCCCACCCACAACTATTATATTTTCAAGCTACTGAAAGGGTCATTAACATTTTTAACATATTGTCTAATGTTATTGCAAGGGGGCCCACTTGCATTTATTTAAGCTATTAACTTCCACAACAACAGATGGAACAGTTGATTGCTGGAAGTCTGTTCCAGCAATCAACTACCTGCTGGCTAAAGGCAAACTTCCGCACATCTATTCTAAAACTGTCTTTCCTCAATTTGAATCTATGCCCACTCAGGTTCTTAATCTCGGCAAGTGGAAGTATCCCATCAGCATTGAGCCTGCTCAAACCAATGAAGGCCTTATACACCTCAATCAGATCACCTCGCAGGTACCTAGTCTTCAGATGCTGCAACTTGCAGAACTTAAGCCTTTCTTCATAAGCACACCCCTTTGTTCCTCTCACCAATCTTGTCGCTCTTCTCTGTACTCATTCTAGCAACCCTACATCCTTCCTAAAATGAGGACTCCAGACCTGTACACAGTACTCAAGTTGTGTTCTGACCGTTGCCTTATACAAAGGTATAATCACTTCCTTGTCTCTACTAGCAAAATTCCTCTATATCATTGACAAAACTCCATGACCTGCTCTGACCACCAGTCTGCACTGCTCAGAGAACTTCATATTCGACTGCACAATTACCCCCAGGTCTTTTTCATTCTCAATCTCCTTGAGTGTAGTACCACACGGTTGGTACAGTCAGTCCTCGTATAACACGTATTTGCACTACACGAATTCGATCATACACGATTTATAAATAGGGGAACGATATCTTATATAACACGAACCGAATTCACTTATGCACGATTTGCCTTTGTGTTTACAAGAAATGGCAGTCGAACGCAGAATCACCCCCAACGGAACGCAACACGATAGGAATGAAGAGAAGATTCTGAAAATGTATTTATGTTTTTTATATCAGTGAAGGAGAAACACATTTCACCATGATAACGTAAAAACCAACAGAATTGTTTTATGGTAGTAACCCTAGAAATGTGCTTTAGTAAAATGCGAAGTGTTAATAGTGTATCTCTGCCTTTACGGTGTTGTTTATTCAGTTGCTACACGCGCGCAGCTTTGTTTATGTGTATCAAGCGTGCCTCCTCGTTTTGTAATTGTGCTTTATTCCCTAAAAATGAGTAAAATACTTAAAAGATGTGAAAAGGAAGCATCCTGATGAAGACACTGCAGATTCAGAGAGAAAAAGAAAAGCAATATCGATAAACAGAGGATGACTGGGTCAAAAATTCTTACCCGGGAAAATTTATAGTGGCCTCATACTTTGGTTTATGGCCAAAATCACACCGGCCTCCGGCTCACTGGGGTTTCCCCGGTAAGGCTTATGGCCAGTCCACCTCTGTCGATAGAGAAAAAATATAATATTGTGAAACACTTTGAGCAAAATGAAAGACCATGTGATATTCCACGTGCTACAGACCTAAATGAGGCAATGCCGAGAATTACAAAGAATGCAGAGAAAATAAAAACAACTTTCATAGCAGGAATAACTCAAAGTGTAATTAAAATCCATTAGATTAAGACACAAAGAATTGGAAGAGATGGAACGGCTGTCATCTGTTTCGATAGAAAATCAAGCAAAAAAACAAGTTTGCTTACGATAGAAGCAAAAGCATTAGCAATATTTTATTACGTAATAGTCGTAATAAAATACGTAAGTATTTTATTACCATTATTTATTGTGCTTGGTTATTGTGTTTGGTAATGTTTTGGTTACAAATGTGTGTTCAATCTTGGGTGGTCGGCACCTAACCCTGTTTTTCCCATAGGGCCAGTTGTTTATATTGCACGATTTTGCTTTGCAGGAGGGTTTCTAGAAACACAACTATCGTGCTATACGAGGACTGACTGTATGTTTCTCTTGGGTTACGGCTACACATATGCAGTACTTTTCCTTTGTCAATATTAAGCTTCAGTTGCCACTTCTCAGCCCATCTACCTAACTTTTCTAAATTCTGTTGCAGTAGCATAATGTCTTTACTATCATTAACAACCCTGCCAACCTTTGTATCATCTGCAAACTTGGACATTTAAGCCTGATATACCTTCATCAATATCATGAATAAATACGCAAAACAACAATGGGCCCAGCACTGAACCCTGGGGGGCCTTTACTAATAACATTACTCCACATAGAGCAGTGTCCATTTATTACCACTCTCTGCTGTCTCCCATTCAGAAATCCCTTTAGCCATTGCAGCAAATTGCTCATAATACCATACTGCTCCAATACGTACAGCAGTCTTCCATGTGCAATAGTATCAAAAGCTTTCCTGACTCCAAGTATATGATATCAAAATTATTTTTAGCATCCAGTTCCTTTGTGACCACATCGTAGTATCCAATCAAATTGGTTAGACAAGACTTCCCCTTAACAAACCCATACTGTGTCTGAACTATTACTGCAGTCTTGTCTAGGTGATCCTGCATCACTTCTTTAACCAATGACTCCATTGATTTCCCCATAACAGAAGTTAAATTAACAGATTTATGATTATTTGCAACACTCGTTGAACCCCCTTTGTGAACTGGGGATACATTTGCACATTTCCAGTCCATGGGATCCTCCACTGAATCTAAGGATGCTCTCATAATTATGGCAAAGCAAGTAAGAAAGTAAGCAAGCAAACCTAAGGGTTTGCTTGCTTACTTCCCTTGCTGCCTCCTTCAATATAACTGGATAAATTCCATCTGCCTCAGGTGCATATTTTATGTTTAACTTCAACAATTTCTCCTCCACTTTGCTCTCCATTATTACAAAATCATTTAGCTCTGTGTTAGAGTTTGATAAACTTCTGGAATTCCTCTCCTTGAATAACTCCTCATGTGTGAATGTAGATAAAAAATATTCATTCAGTTTCTCGGCTATCTGAGCAGAATCATCAACAGTCAAATCACCAACATCAAGTGGACCAGTCTGATTCACCCCCTTCCTTCTAGAGTTTACATAAGTAAAGAACTCTGTTTTTCTTTGCATTCTTTGCCAAGGATTTCTCATAATCAACCTTCGCTTGTCTGACCTCCTTTGTGATTTGATTACCGACTAGTTTATATGCATCCCATGCATTTTTCTTCTCTGCGATTAGCCTCATTAGTTCATCGACATCCATTCAGGCCTAAATCTTGAACACTATTTCTTATTTGATATGAAAAGCCTAGTAGCTTCCAAGATTAATTTCCTGAAGGCCTCCCATTTAGAATTCACTGTTTTTAACATCATCAGTTGATCCCACTGTATAGAATTCAAAACCTGCCTGAGACCACTGTACGGAAACAATAACTTTTCTGCAATCTGCCTTCGCCTGCCTAACTTCCTTTGTGACATGATTACAGACTAGCTTATATCTGTCATAGGCTTCTGTGTCGCCTGATGATTTATATGCATCCCATTGATTTTTCTTCTCCGCCACGAGCCTCATTAATTCATCCGACATCCATTTAGGCCTGAACCTTGAACAGTATTTCTTAGTTGGAATGAAAAGCCTAGTAGCCTCCAAGTCCCTGAAGGCTTCCCATTTAGAATTCACCATTGGTAACATCATCAGTTGATCCCACTCTATAGAATTTAAAAAAACTGTCTGAAACCTCTGTAGTCACCTTTACGAAAACAAAAATCCTTCCCTTTACCCTTGATTGTAGTTACATCTTTAAATAAATCCCACATCAGTACACTGTGATCACTGTCACCTAGTCATTCCTTTATCTGCAAATTCATAATGCATATGTCATCACTGCTGATAATCAGATCAAGGGTATTACTCCCTCTGGTTGCTCTCGAATGTGTTGCTGTAGAAAACAATCATCCAATAAGTCCACAAAATCTTGCTAGCGTGAGAGTGACCAATCCACAAGTTCCAGTCAATATCTGGAAAGTTAAAATCCCCCATTACAAGACATTCTGATTTACTGGCCCATTCTATTTCTCTGCACAACTGCTCATTGTACTCGTCGGCATCATTAGGCCTATAACATACTCCTACTCTCATTTTCCCTTTCCCAATGTTTATGTCACACCAAACAGACTTAATATTGCACTGTCCACCCATGTCAACTGGATTCACTTACTTAGATTGTTATGTGTTTCTTAACATACAGCATAATCTCTTCTCCCTTCCTACCCTGTCTGTCCTTTTTGTACACATTGTACTCCCAAAATTCTAATTCTGTACTGCTTATATCTGTGTGAAACCATGTGTCTGATATCCCAACAGTATCTGCCTTTGATGTCTTGATCAGCACTTCAAATTCATCAATTTTATTTGCTGTACTTCTAGCTTTAATGTACATGCAAGTTTCCGTGCACTTGTTCTTACTCTTAGTTACCTAGCCATAATTATGAGAGCTTCTTTGGACTCAGGGGAGGTACCCATAGACTGGAGATGTGCAAATGTAACCCCAATTCACAAAGGAGGATCAAAGGCTGACACAAGTAATTATAGACCTGTTAGTTTAACTTCTGTTCCAGGTAAATTAATGGAGGCACTGGTTAAAGAAGCATTGCAGGATCATCTAGACAAGAATTCCGTTATAGCTCAGACGCAGCATGGTTTTGTTAAGGGCAGGTCTTGCCTGACCAATTTGATTGGATACTATGATGTAGTCACAAAAGAACTGGATGCAGGGAATAACTTTGATATTATATATTTGGATCTTAGAAAGGCTTTCGATACTGTTGCACATGGAAGACTGCTGCACAAATTGCAGCAGTGTGGCATTGGAGGCAAATTGCTGCTATGGATAAGGGGATGGTTGAGTGGCAGAAGACAGAGAGTGGTAATCAATGGACACTGCTCAACGTGGACTAATGTTATTAGTGGAGTTCCTCAAGGTTCAGTGTTGGGTCCGTTGTTGTTTTCGGTGTTTATGAATGATATTGATGATGGGATATCAAGTTTAATGTCCAAGTTTGCAGATGATACAAAGGTTGGCAGGGTCGTTAAGGACACTACTGACGCTATGCTGCTGCAACAGGATCTGGAAAGGTTGAACAGATGGGCTGAGAGGTGGCAAATGAAGTTTAACATTGACAAATGTAAAGTACTACATATGGGAAACAGTAACCCCAGAGCAACGTATCAACTCTGAGGTATTACACTGACAGTGGTAGAGAACGAAAAGGACCTGGGGGTAATTGTGCAGGCAGATATGAAGTTCTCTGAGCAGTGCAGACGAGCTGCAAGAGTAGCTCATGGTGTCTTGTCAATGATATACAGGAATTTTTCTAGCAGGGATAAGGAGGAGGTGATTATTCCCTTGTATAAGGCAATGGTTAGGCCACATCTTGAGTACTGTATACAGGTCTGGAGGCCTCATATCAAGAAGGATGTAGAGCTGCTGGAACGGGTACAGAGAAGGGCAACAAGATTAGTAAATGGAACAAAGGGTTGCTCTTACGAAGAAAGGCTTAAGTTTTGCAAATTGCAGAGTCTGGAGACTAGGCACCGGCGAGGTGATCTGATAGAGGTGTATAAGGCTTTGAATGGTTTGAGCATGCTCAATGCCAATGGGATTCTTCATCTTGCTCAGAATAATCACCTCAGAGGGCATAAATTCAAATTGAGGAAGGACGGAGATGTCGGATAGATGTGCGGAAATTTGCCTTTGGCCAGCGGGTGGTTGGTTGGTGGAACCGACTTCCATCACTTGTTGTTGAAGTTGATAGCCTAAACAAATTTAAAGCTCAACTGGACAGGTATTTCAAACGAACGGAGGGGTGAAATGGGAGTGGGTTTTTTTTTTTTTTTTTTGGCTGATGCTGAATAAGCTTGCTTTCTTGCATCATATGCCTGTACTAATGCTAAATTATCATTACCCTAACACAGCCCATATATTTACCTATTCCATGATGACTCCCAGCAGCTCTTGAAATTCCCAGCAACTTGCTCTCTAGGCTGCTGCTCATTACAATAGAAGCAGTGCAAGAATCACTTTCGTTTCTGCTTGCAGTACCAATAATCTTTTAGTCTGAATCCCCCAATCTAGCAGTTTTCCAATCAACCTAACACTGCCTCAATAGCATCAGCAAATATTCTTGCACCCTTTCTATTCAAGTGTATCTCATCCCTGTAGAAGCAGTCTCTCCTGTTAGCAAGCACAGACCACGCCGAAAAAAATTCTACCCCATGAGCCTTGCACAATCTCTCCAGGGCCAAATTTATTGACAAAGCTCTCGTCATACACTCCCTCCTATCATGTCTGGGCAGAATTACAGCCACTTTCAAATTTTAACTCTAACTCACGACTTTTTTTCAGCATTGACCTGTACTTGTTAAGTAAATCTGCAGATCTCTTACTCTTAAGGTCATTAGTGCAAACATGGACAACAATATCACCTTTTGTGCCCTTAAAAGATGATATCTGTTCTACCACGTCATCAACTTTTGCCCCTGGCTGACCTACCCTAGTCCTGTTTCGCCTCTCCTTTTTTTTGCATACTATATTCTCCGTCTACAACTCTATTGTCGGTGATAATAGAGTCACCGACAATAACTGGTTCCTGTGGGACCGGGCGCCTCCGTAGCCAGGTGGGAAGGAGCAGCAGTGCGTAGCACACGCTTCTTGATTAGACTGGGGTTTCGAGCCTGTCACCACCAAATACGGAGGATGCAGAAATGTCAGGGAATGACCACCGCATATGCCGGAGCAATATGGCCTTGGTTGCTAATGCTCCTAGAAACCAAATAACAAACGTCTTCCTGTGGGACCGGCACATTCTGCCTTGGAGATTGCCGCTGTTTTGCCTGATGCACAGGAGTGAGCTCTGGCGTTGAGTTGGGTAGCTGAGAGCTTGATGGGCCCTCATATTAATTTCTTCAAGGGCATTTACCCTACACCTTAAACTCTCATAGATGCCCATCAGAATGCTGAGTTGGCACCTAATTTCTTCACAGTCTCTGCACTCTGCACACACACACACACAGACATCCTTCTTGACTAGATTATGTCCTGCTCTAAACAGGTCTGCAAACATTTTTCACATTGTTTTAGACTGTGATGCATGGAAGAATGGCCCCCGTCAGTTCTCCCACAAGCCACAGCACTCTGGGTTTTCTGTGAATGCTGCTTTTCTCCTCTAGTCTGGGTTATGATTCCATTTAAGTGTAATTTAATTAAAAGTGAACTGAATTCATTGTTAATTTAATTTAATTAACAGTTAAATTGATTTTATGAAATGAATTTAATTACCAATGAACCTCTAAACTGAATTTAGAAGAATCGATGAATAATCTCCATTCTTCAGGACTGTGTTCAAACCCTAGTTCATCCATCAATCCATTATCTTTGCAGCCACAAAGAGAACCTTCCATTTGATAATAACTTGCAAACTTTTTATTTTGGTTTTTAAACACAGAAATCGTCGTTGTTTTTGCCAGCGAATTCCACTGTTGCCACCTAGACCCTAATAGCTCAGCCTGTTGCTTTTAAAGATTTAAATCCCTAACCAAATAATTAAGTTCACTTTGCACAATTAAGTGTGGAGTTTTGTCATTTTCAGAATTGTAAATAGAATTGGCAGACATTGAGAGGGAAGGTATGGGCTGTAGTGACTCTTGCTCTTCTTCCGGAATAGTGATTTCTTCACAACTAGGTGGAGAAACAGGAATAGGGTGTTCCAAGTGCTTGTGTGGCACTGGTCTTATTGTGGACAGAAGGTTAGGGTATTTTATTTTAACTCTATTTTTCCTTGAAAACCCCTTAGTATTTGTGAGGTAGAAATAACAACCTTCGAGGTTGCTTGTTGGTTCTCACCAGATCATCGTAACAGAAAAAGGCATTTTAGAATTGTTCCCCTTCATCCATTCAGTCAGATTTACATAGCACATTATACAGCACATATGCGATGCCCACCATTTATTCTGATCACCCACATGACAACCAAAATAAAAATAATAAGCTGTTTCACCTTCTCTGTGATTTATCGACATTGAAACTTCACTGTAAATTGTCCACAAACATAGCAAAAACTATTTGGCAAATTAACGCACTCACGCCATTTTTGCTCCATTTCACGAGTTTACACAAGACCAAAATGGAACTTTAAAACACCACAACCTACCACCAGATTTTACAAATTGAAACTAACCCTAAAATGTGCATTTAAGGGATAAAGACAGCGTGTAAACAAGTTGTCTTTCACAGAGGCCCCTGGCCACCAGAAATATAGTAGGTTCCAAATATGCTACTGCATAATAAAGATCATAGCAATATAACTCAGAGTAGCCACTCCTCGGGGCCATAAAACTAAAAAGAGATATAGTATACCATTAAACAACACAGATATGTCTCTTTTGTTACAATAAATTCAACCGGGAAAATCGTCCAATATAGAGCACAATATAAATTTCGTTCTTGCTCGGCTCCGCATGACAGTGTCCTATGCGGAGCCGAGCAAGAACGACTTCCTCTTTGCGATCCCTGCGTAAGCTGGACCGCCAAGGATGGATCACAGGCTTAATTCGACATAGTTTGTTTGTAGTAATCAGTCGATGCCACGAATCTTGCCACTGAGATTGTAGGTTACTACGGATCACTTGCCTGTAGTCTGTATAGGGGACTAACAGGTCAAGATTATCCGTCAGGGCTGCCGATTTGGCTGCAGTGTCAGCCAAATCATTTCCTCTAATCCCGATGTGACTGGGGATCCAGCAGAAGCGGATATCGAATCCACTTACATAGAGGCTGTATATTATCTGCTGGATTCGGGACAGGGTTGGATGATTAGTGTGTGACATCGCTGATAAAGCCTGTAGTGCACTCATTGAATCGGCATATATAATACACCGTTGGTAACGGTGTTTTCTTATGTGATCTAGAGCTAACTCTATGGCATGCAGCTCTGCAGTGTAAATGCTGCAGTCAAGGGGTATCTGCTCTGATATGGTATTATTTGGAAAGACAGCAGCAGATCCCACATACAATTCTGACTTCGAGCCGTCTGTGTAGACTGGCAAGAGGTCAGAATGTTCTGCACGGTGTTGTGAATAGAGCTGAAGGTAGACAGAAATTCGAGTATTTGACTTCGTCGCAATCTTGAGCGAGAAGTCACATGCTGGTGTTTGTGCATGCCAGGGTTGAAGGGGCTCCTTTGGTGATCGAGCGACCTTGTCTACCGAGATGATGTTAAGCTCATTGAGTAGCTCTTGAACATGAATGCCGAATGGGCGATTGGCGGTCCGTCGTGTGTTGTAGAGATTTTCCCATTGTGGCTCAAAAACGGATGTCCACGTGGGATGGTCTGGCAGGGACTTCAGCTTGAAGGCATATTGTAGAGACAACTGCATTCGTTGAAGTGACAAGGATGGTTCATTTGCTTCGACATACAGACTTTGGACAGGTGATGTTCTGAATGCACCAGTAGCAATACGAGTGGCTTGATGATGGATGGGGTCAAGCCAACGAACAGCGCTATTTCTGGCAGATGCATATACCTGAGACCCATAATCTAATTTTGAGTGTACAAGTGCACGGTATAGATGTAGGAGAGTGCATCGGTCTGCACCCCAAGAGGTAGAAGAGAGAGAGTGGAGGATGTTAAGCCCTCTCGTGCACTTTGTGCGAAGCTAACGAATGTGTTGGACAAATGTCAGCTTTTTGTCAAAAATGAGTCCCAGGAATTTCGCCTCTGATACAACTGGAATGGTGCTTTTTCCAAGTCGTAATTCTGGCTCAGGGTGGAGGTTACGTTTGCAACAAAAATGTATGCAAACGGTCTTCTCCGGTGAGAACCTGAAACCATTGGCCGTGGCCCAGGAGTTAAGACGGTCAATAGCTTAGCATTAGCATTAGCATTAGTAGAGGCATTTGATGCAAGAAAGCAAGCTTATGCAGCATCAGCCAAAAAAAAAAAAAAAAAAAAAACCACTTCCACTTCACCCCTCTGTTCGTTCAAAATACCTGTCCAGCTGAGCCTTAAACTTATTTAGGCTATCAACCTCCACCACAAGGGATGGAAGTCTGTTCCACCAACCAACCACTCGCTGGCTAAAGGCAAATTTCCGCACGTCTATCCTACATCTGTCTTTCCTCAATTTGAATTTATGCCCTCTCAGGTGATTATTCTGAGCTAGAGGAAGAATCCCATCAGCATTGAGCATGCTTAAACCATTCAAGGCTTTATACACCTCTATCAGATCACCTCGCTGGTGCCTAGTCTCCAGACACTGTAATTTGCAAAACTTAAGCCTTTCTTCGTAAGAGCACCCCTTTGTTCCATTCACTAATCTTGTTGCCCTTCTCTGTACTCGTTCCAGCAGCTCTACATCCTTCTTGTTGTAGTTGTCTCTCAATAACCCTCATATTGCATGATTGAGAGAATATGCTGAAGTCATCGACGTAGAGTGCACTGTTTATAGTTGGAGGAAGTTGTTCAGAAATAGAATTTATTTTAATGGCAAAAGCGTGACACTTAAGACAGATCCTTGTGGTACCCCCTCCTCTTGGCAAAAGGGCCGCGAAAGGGAGGATCCTACACGAACTTGGAAATAACGGCAGGATAAAAAATTTTTAATAAAAATTGGAAGGTGGCCTCTTAGACCAAGGTTGTAAAGGTCTTTTAAAATACCAAATCTCCAAGTTGTGTTGTACGCTTTTTCCATGTCAAAGAAGATGGACAGTTTCCAGTCTAATTAAGTGGTCCAGTGTGTGGACCTGCTTCTTCGGAAGCCGCACTGAAAGCGGGAGAGAAGGTCGTTCGATTCTAAATACCATAAGAGACGGGCATTGACCATTCTCTCCTCCAATATTTTGCACAGACAGCTGGTCAGAGCAATGGGACGATAGTTTTTTGGACATATAGGATCCTTTCCTGGCTTAGCAAAAGCAGGAATAGTTGCCTTGTGCCAGGTATCCAGAAAATGCTCTTCAAGGAAGATTCTGTTGTACAGGAAGAGCACATGGTCCATGGATTCTGGTGAAAGATGTTTGATCATTTCGTAATGGATGTTGTCTGGTTCAGCAGCTGTAGCTTTGTACGGGCAAGTGCTGTTTTCAGCTCATTGATATTAAATGGCCCATTGTATGGGTGGGAACCCTTCGATGTGAATTTAAGGGCCTGTTTTTCAATGTTGTGCTTTAAGACCAGAAACTCTGGGGAGTAAGATGATGTTGCAGAGATGTTAGAAAAAGTTTCCCCAAGAGCATTGGCTATTGCAGTAGAGTCTGCAATAGTACATCCATTATATTCAAGGACCAATGAGGGGTGTGCTGTGTATTTTCCCTTCATTTTCCGGATTTTTTCCCAGACCACCTTAGTACTGGTCGTCTGGGTAATGGATGATGTGAAACGGATCCACGATTCCCTTTGACTCTGACGGCAGATGTAGCGTGCTTTGGCTCGGGCACGTTTAAAGGCTAATAGGTTGACTGTGGTAGGATATTTTCAAAATATCCCCCAAGCCTTGTTTTGAGCCTTTTTAGCTGCTGTGCATTCAGAATTCCACCATGGCTTTGGAAATGGAGGAAACCGGGTGGATGTTTTTGGAATTGTAGTTGCAGCTGCATGGACAATATTTTCTGTTATGTACGTAACTGCATCATTGATAGGCTCCTGACTGACTGCAGAGTTGTCAAATTTTGCCAGGTGTTGAAAGGCACTCCAGTCAGCTTGATCAAACTTCCACCGCGGTAACCTGACAGGAAGACAAGGTCTCCCAGTAATTAAGGTGGTTATCACGGGGAAGTGATCACATCCATACAGGTTCCCTTCTACCTCCCAGGTAGAAGGGAACCTGTATGGATGTGCTAGCAGGGAAAAGGAGGTGATTGTCCCTCTGTGTAAGGCAATGGTCAGGCCACGCCTTGAGTACTGCGTACAGGTCTGGAGGCCTCATTTTAGGAAGGATGTAGATTTGCTTGAGCGTGTACAGAGAAGAGCAACACGATTGGTGAGGGGAATGAAGGGATTCTCTTACCAAGAGAGGCTTAAGTTCTGCAAATTGCAGTGGCTGGAGACTAGGCACCTGCGCGGTGATCTGATTGAGGTCTATAAGGCCTTGAATGGGTTGAGCACGCTGAATTCTGATGGGATCCTTCCACTTGTTCAGATTACCAACCTACGGGGACATAAGTTCAAATTAAGAAAGGACAGATGTAGAATAGATGTGCGGAAATTTGCCTTTAGCCAGCGGGTGGTTAATTGCTGGAACAAACTTCCATCTGTTGTTGTAGAAGTTGATAGGTTAAATAAATTTAAGGAGGAACTGGACAGGCATTTGGAGGGAATGGTGTGATTTTTTTTTTTTTTTTTTTTGGCTGATGCTGCATAAGCTCCTACACTTGCTTTCTTGCATCATGTGCCACTACTACTACTACTAGGTAAGTGACGAGAGAAGAGAAGGCGAGCTGATAGAAAGATCAATGGCAGAAAACGTACGGGTAGGCATGTGGAAAAAGGTGTTTGTTCCCACATTAAGAAGGCAGAGGTCATTGTCAATGAGCATATACGCTCTATGACTCGTCCCCTTCTATTAATGCTAGCACTACCCCACAGGGTGTTATGTCCGTTAAAGTCCCCAAGAAGTAAGAAAGGGGGAGGCAACTGCATTACGAGATATCAAGGTCTTTCTGGCAGATGTCAGTACCAGGTGGCAAATATATAGAGCAAACGGTTAGTAAAAACCCCACTGTTATATTCGAATTGCTACTGCCTCTATGCTGGTAGTAAGTTACAGATGCTGAAAAGGGGTATGGTTGCCCACAAGGATTGCGACTCCTCCATGAGCAGGGCCATCCCCAGTTCTATCCTTGCGAATGATAGTAACGTTGTGCATCCTGGGGTCATCATTTGCCCTTAGGTAAGTCTCCTGTATACAAAAGCAAGATGGTTTGTGCTTTTGCAGGAGTGCCTTGATGTCTTCTGCATTTTTCCGGAATCCATGACAATTCCATTGTAGGAATTTAGCCATTATTTTGGCTTGGTGGGTCCATCAGGCGGCTTCCGAGGTGCTGAGGGCTTACTTTTATCAGTCTTGGGTTCCTCTTTTTTGGGGAAGAATGGACGCTGTCCCGTGTCCATTTCTTCCTCCGCAAAGAGTTCCAAGACTGAATCTTCGTGTACCTCCTTCTGCTCGACATCCATCTTTTCTTGGGTACTAGGTGGGACTTCCCCTTTCTTATTCTTTTCTTTCGTAATTACATTTGTTACTTGTGGAGCATTAGGAGGTACTGATATAGGAGTGGCAGCTGATTGGTTTTTCTGTGCAGGTTTTTGAGAACTTAAGAGATAACGCGCGATGGGAGTGAAAGACTCCTTTGGAGGAATGGTGGTCATGTCTGTCTGAGTTCCGACGGAACATCTCCCTGCTACCCTCTGGGCATAGGTAGGTTTGTTGATATTCAGGGGTTTCACCGATTTCCTTGCCTTCTGGTATGATATATTTAGCTCTGCCTTCAGCCGTTGAATTTCTTTTTCTTCTTTCCACCTCTGGCATGCTCGTGAGTAGGCCGGGTGTTCGCCTTCACAATTAATACAGGTGAGTTTTGCGGCCGAACATGCTGTTGTTTCGTGGTCCTTTGCACCGCATCGAGCGCATGCAAGGACTCCACGGCAGGCCATTTGAGAATGTCCATACTTCTGGCATTTAAAACACCGTAAAGGGTTCGGAACGTATGGACGCACTGAACAATTGATGTATCCAGCTTTAATCTCGTCAGGAGGTTTAGGAGAGTTAAAAGTCAGGATAACGCTCCTGGTTTTAACAATTTTTCCATCCCTTCGCGCAGTAATTCTCTTGACGGCAATAACTCCCTGTGGTTCTAATTCGGAGCAGATTTCCTCCTCGGTTACGTCGAGAAGGTCCCACTCTGAAATGACACCTCTCGATGAATTGAGTGTTCTGTGTGGTGTCACTGTTATGGGTATTCCTCCGATTGATGTTACTCGGAGTAGATGTTCAGACTGCCTGTCATTTTTTGTTTCAATCAAGAGGTCACCAAAACGGAGCGTCTTAACTGACTTGGGTGAACCTGCTAACCCATCCAACCCTTTTTGTATAAAAAAGGGTGACATTTTACCAATCGGTGTTTCATTCGTGGAATGCATAATTAAGAACCTTGGGACAGGCCCTGATGGTAGTTCGGTTCGCTGCCTCTTTGTAGCAATAAAGCTATCTGTCTCTCCGTCTCTGTTTTCAGATAGGGACCGGGTTGGGGCCCCTGAAGAAATATATTTATCAGGATTCATGAAGTTTTGAAGTGGTTCAGTGCCCGGGCTCCCCACCCACCACGGAGCCCAAAGGGACGCCCACTACCCGGCAGCAATAAATGCGCTTGGGAGTGGGACGCCAGGGCTACCCAGACACCATACCCCCACCGCCGCCAGCCTGAATCCTGTCCCTCGGACCATGAGGGTAGGGGCATGGCATTGACACGGTTGACCCTCGCAGGCGAGCCTACTAGCCGATTGATCCTAGCCGGGCCTTCCAGGACCTCCCGTCTTGTCGAAGCAGGGGCCAAAGTGGTGTATTGAAGCTGGGCCCCTCAACCACCAGGATCCCCCTTTCCGAATTTCCACGGGTCGCAGCGCACGGCAAATACGCCGGATTCCATTGATGTAAGCCTGGAACCTGGGCTGTGGGCATTGGATCCCAGTGATGCTAGTCTGGAAGTCCAGCAGCGTCACTGGGATTTTTTTTTTTTTTTTTTTTTTTGATTTGGTAGTTGTTGGCGCATCGGCTTCTGTGGCCATATTGCACCTCCCAAGGTTTTTGCAGTACTTTGATCCAAGCCCGAGGCGGGAATCGAACCCGCGACCTTTGGGTTGCCGGGCAGGTACTTTACCCACTCGGCTAGCCCGGTCGGCGCGTCACTGGGAGGTCCCCTCACCGCGTACAGGTGCCCATGTCGAGGGGTCATCTGGTGAAATAATTGTTGCATGCATTATGAGAAAGGTACGTGAATCAGCGTAATATTTTCCTTACAACAGAAATTATCGCAAATGTCACATGCCTAGTCACTAAATTCTTGGATGTACACATACAGCTGAGAAGAATTTGAAGTTCAAATTGTTAAGCTTTGTAATCAGCACATACAAATTAACAAAAAAAATGCTTACTCTCACCCATGTTAGCAAAACCTTGTTGACCAATGTAATTAATCAAAGCATAACATAAATGTAAAAACAAAACAATTCTCACAACAAAGACAAATGAAAATTGAACTAAAACGATAGACGAAATCAGTATCTACTGTTGTGTTATATACAGGTTTTGGTTTGGTTTTGTTTTTATATACAGAATCTCATGTCAAGAACTCACTACGTTATAAAAGCACCAAATGAAAATATAAACATGGTTATTCTTGCTCACAATATAAAACTAATTGCACTTTGCATTATAGCTTCTTAAACAACTGTTAATAAAATTATCAGAAAACAGTTTTTTTACAAACATGAAAGTATAAAATTCAGAGCTGCTGAATTTTATATTGTCTGTCTAAAATATTCAAAAAAATATCATCACACACAATATGGTCATTAAATCTAGGAACAAAATCATAAAATTGGCAACATTAGCACAATTGCTGGTACTGTTGCAAGTATTGCAATATTGACAGCATCAGTAACAACTGATGGATACTGATGCTTATCTATACTGATTTAAATTCAGAACACTAGATATTTCAGTCTAGAACATTAAGTTGGGAACTGCCTGTGTTGCAGCGAAGTCAAGTCTTATCAAATTTTAGAATTAAATGACTTGTTGAGGAATCTATACAGTGATTTTTGTATATGTTAAATTAAAATTTTATATTAGTATGATATATTTAAAATGTATTAATAATATTTATATAATTGTCATTGTTTTTGCCATTTAATTTCCTATTAAATAGGAGCTGTTGTAGCAAGGGAGTATGGTTTGCCTTGTATTGTCTGTGCCAAGAATGCTTCACTGGTGTTCAAATCAGGTAAAACAATAATTCAACTAATAAGGAATTTTTTTTTTTTTACTGCATATTAAGCATATATGATATGATAAACGTCAGATCTTCAGTAAAAGAAAGTCTAAAAGAACTGATAAAAGAAAGAGAAGAAAATTAAATGATATTTGAAAAACAGTCCACTGAGGCACAGGCTATGAAATATGATTTTTATAGTGGAAGTTTCACTTTTATTTTCATCTACTGTGAAGCAGGCAGACTAAATTTTCTACTGCAGTGCTAATAGTTTTCACATACTTGATTAACTGAAATTATATTATGTGTTTGACTCACAAAATAGAGATGAACTAAGAAAAAGTAAAAATTTTTAATGAGAATGAAAACATGATTATATTGTTATTAAATTAAACTTAGGAAATACTTGAATCACAAAATAAATACAGCAGATTAATCAATACTGTTAATATGGTTATAGATAAGGCAAGGTGCTCTACTGCTCCTATAAACCTAATAATCCCTTTATCAAAACAAAAATAAATGAATTAAACTAAATTAAATCTTTGAATGAGGAATCATGCATTCACTCCTCCAAGGTTTCGGTGTTGGTTTGGTTCTTTTCATTTCAATTCTTAATCTTATTTTTATGTTTATTTTATTTTATTTTTGTTTTGATATATGGATGGTTAGGTTTCATAGAAGCAGAATATCACCTTGCCTTATCTATAATCCTATTAACAGCATTAATTGATTTGACATATTTATTTTGTGGATCAAGTGTTTCCTGAGTTAAATAAGAAAAAGTAATAAATTCTAAGATTAATCCAGCAAAGGCCATGAGCTCAAATTATATTTTCAAAATGTAAGGAGCATCAAAAATAAATGAAATTCTGCTTATTCTTTGGTGATCTAGATGCTATATCAACTGAGAATTTACTGAACTTATCATTGTTAATTTTAATGGAATAGTGACTTTCACAAGTTCAGGCAACATGTGCAGAAGTCACTAATTAAAGCTACCTGTTGCCTTAAAAACTGCTTTGACATTCATGTGGACATCTCAGAGTATTAAAAAAAAAATCATTTTTATTTTTTATATAAAATCATAAAACATACAAGACAATTTTTTCCTTGCATATGAGAAAAAATATTAAGTCATTGTTAAAAGTCCCTTTAATTGGATAATCATAAAAATGTTTTGTTTTGTATGTGATAGAATTTGTTTGTTTGACTCTATCATACAATGGTTAATCTTAAGTATATTTAACTTACACACTACTTTTATGAATTTCAGGGGACGTTGTTATTTTGGATGGAACACGAGGAATTCTAAAAAAGGCTGATGAAAATATAAAGCAAACAATCTGAATGTTAATTCTTCAACATTCTATTGAAGATCTTTATAGAATTCTAGGCAAAAGATTCTCAGTTTCTGTAATAAGCTATATTTATTGCTCAAAGTCGATTGAATGAATGAATTCAATAAAAAAATATTGTCTAGAAATGCAATAATCTTTTCATCTGTGCAGAATACTAAAAATCTTAAATATGCTATAATATTCAGATTTAATATTTTAGAATCCAGATAACACTACCTTTGTAACACTTGATTTCAGTATTGAATGAAATATTAAAAATATTGAAATACTGAATGAAATGGAGGGTTGAAATTCATAAAAAATTTAATTTAATGAATTGTGATGCACCTGGAGGTTAAAAAAAAAACTTTTAAAAATTCACATGAGCTTGACAATTTTTGTTAATATTCAAATTTTTTGGTCAGCAGTGTTTATACAATTGACTTACACCGTTATGTTTCTAAGTAGTTTACCTATTTTAAAATCGTAAATTACTGTAAAGAGATGACTGTGTTATGAAAACTATGTAATCACTTCTGTATGAAATCATTTTTATATGTAATCACTTCTGTATGAAATCATAGAAATTTAGAATATGTGTTATGAAAACTATGATTTCATACAGAAGTGATTACATTTTTTCCCTGTAAAAAGTACACTATAACAAAAATTTTAAAAAACCTGAGCAATAGGCGCATTAAGAATTTTTTTTTCAAAATAGTTAAGATTGTCTTAGCTGCTGCAGAATGGTCTTAAAAAAGATAAGATGAACATAATAAATTTAATTATAATATAAAAGATGGTCACAAAAGTTTAAAAAATTTTGTTGCTTTTTGTTGATGTTCTCATTTTTTTAAAAAAGCGATTAAAAAGTCATCATCACTAATTTGATAATCATAAAACACTGTCACCACAAACAAACTACCATTTATGCTTCATCTTCTTCGTCCTTGTAGTCAGATAAGGGATCTAGATCATCAACATTTTTTTGAGCTTCTAATACCTTTAAAGAAGGCATGATGAACTGGAGGGATGTATTTGAGAAGGTGTAGCATGTCTCTTTTCTTTATAACTCTAGGACCATCATACAACTTTTCTTGGCGCCTCCGTAGCCAGGTGGGAAGGAGCAGCAGCAGTGCGTAGCACACACTTCTTGATTAGACCGGGGTTCGAGCCCATCACCACCAAATACAGAGGATGCAGGGAATAACCAACGCATATCCCGGAGCAATATGGCCTTAGTTGCTAATGCTCCTAAAAACCAAATAACAACAACTTTTCTTGTTCAGTACTTTTCAAGCTTTTAGGTTGACTCTCCTTATTTTTCAAGAACTTCTGTTTTCAAAAAGTCATCTTGTTGCATCTTTACAACCATAAACCTGTTGTGTCTTCTGGCAGACTTCATAGTATCATACCATCCATCCGGAATATAGATAATCTTGTTTTTTCCAGCTTGTTCAATCAGCCCAAAGTCTAAGTCATTTGGAAAGTAAGAGTAGCCAGATTGGTTGGTTGGTTGTTTTGCTGTTTATTGGTGCATTGACAACAGAGATCATAGTGCACTAGTTCATTTGTTATATTATGTTCTTTGTATGCATATTCATTCTCTATATCTTGGTCAAATGCACAGGAGTTAAATATTTTCTGTGATTATATACACTATCTTTATTTATAGTAGATGGTAGACATTGATTGTCTGCATGAATCTGAAACGTCTGATACACGGTTCTTGTCACCTAGGATATCTTTGAGGGTGATGTTTTGATTTTCTTTATATAATGATGAGAAAATCTTTTGTCGATCATTTTCATAGGTTGGGCATTCTATGAGTATATATCTGATTGTTTGGGTAGTACTGCATGTTTGGCATCTTGGAGGTTCTTCGACACGCAGTAAATAGCCATGTGTGAATGTCCAATTCCTAGTCTGGTCGGAATGACTTCCTCTCTCCTTGATTTCCTTGTGCTTGTTTTCCAATGTTCAACTTTTGGTTTTATTTCATATAATTTATTTGAAGTTTGTTTTTGCCAGAGTCCTTGCCATTGTGTTAGAGAGCGGTTTTGAATGATTGGTTTGTAATCCTGATATGGAAATGGGAAAGGTTGTTTCTGGAGATTAGTTGTTGATTTTACAATTCTGTCAGCTTCTTCATTTCCTTTTATCCCTTTGTGTCCTGGTATCCAGCAGAAAAAGTATTTCTTATTTTTCTTTTATTAAGTCTGTTAATATCTGTTTAATTTGCATGAGAACTGGATGGGTCATATTTGTTGTGGTTTGTATGGCTTGTAGTGCACTTAATGAATCAGAATATATTACTATTCTCAAATGATATGTGGTTCTGAAGTACTACAGGGCTATCTGAGCTGCTACTAATTCTGCAGTGTAGACATCTGCATTCTTTTGGAAGTTGGCATGCCAGGGTTTTGTTGTTATTTTTTTTGGTTTTTAGGAGCATTAGCAACTAAGGCCATATTGCTCCGGGGATATGCGGTGGTCATTCCCTGACCTTTCTGCATCCTCCGTATTTGGTGGTCACAGGCGGAATACTGCTGATGCTCCTGCATGGTTCTCTGATTTTGATCCATCTGTATATATTGGTACATGGTTGGGATATTTAGTTCTATGTACTGCATGCAGTTGTTGAAAATTAACGTCTAACAAGTTATTTTATTCCAGGTTTGTGTGAAGAGTTCACAAGTTGTGGAGTGGTTTATCCATGGTAGTATTGTGCCCTTCAAGATTTGCAACATTATCTATGTTAAGATCATATGTTGTCAGTAGCTCTTGTAGTCTGATTCCTAGAGGCTTGTTTGCACATTTGCAATTCCTATATATGTTTTCTCATTTTGGTGAGAATAATGATGTCGAAGTCGGATGGTCTCTTGTGGATCTTATCTTGTATGCGTAGAGTAGGGCCAACTGTTGTCTCCTGTGGAACAATGGTAGTTCATTAGCTTCTGTATAAAGACTGTATGAAGATAATGTACGGAAGGCTCCTGTTACTATTCGTAGTGCACTATGGGAGTGGCCAGAAATCATGAATCTATGGTCTATGGCTTCAACTGAAGTTTCTTGAATCAGTTTCATTAACGATAAGGATACCTTGACGTTCTGATTTTGGCTAGTGCATATGTTGCTGTATATCATTACATGCTTCTTTTTTTTGTTGTTGTTGTTCAACTTAAATATGCTTAGTCAGGCGAGAAGCAATCTCTCGTGAACCTCTGGATGTAATGGTCTGATCCCAAACATACATGTAGCCAAGGTTATTTGTGACGTCATGCAAACCTAAATTATAGCAGTACATATTGCACCTATAGTAGGCCTCAGAAACAGTTAATTTTGGGAATGGCAGGGCTTTTTGTAAATCTATCATGATTGTATAGATGTCAGAATTTCCTCGGGCCTTTTCCTCATCAGCCCTTTAGTTGATTTCTTGCTTTTTCCAAATTCAAAACATGTTGCCCCTCCAAATCACCTGTCCTTTCTTTGTCGATTTCTACATCAATCAACTGTTTATACTTGCCACAGGCCTTGCAAGTGTTCTTTTGAAGAACGTGAAAATGTAAAATAAATTCTGTGTTGAAGACATGTCTATAGTAATACTCTTTAAGAGGTTCACACTCTTTTCTCACACCATTCACAATAAAGCACATATTTTTCTTACGTTCAAGTCAGGGCTAAGAAACTCTCTGTTCGAATTATCTTTTCAACTGTAATGACTTTGAAATGCTGGGAAAATATTAATGTGATCTTTAAGTAACTGCTTTTGTTTGTTTGTTATCTTTTGTGCCACTTCATGTTTACCCCTTAAATCTTCTCTTGCAGACTTCCCTTTCCTTACTTTTTCTAAAACTCTTGTCACCCTTCCATCGGATACAACAAATGTGTTGAGAAAAAATTTTTTTACAAACACGTACTGTGGTATTTTCTTTTTGGATGTAAGACAGATTTGTACATTGCTTTCCTCCCTAACTGCCATTCAAAGGCTGCCTTTTCTTTATAGGTTCATGATGTATAAGACTGCATAAATATGCACTGTTTTGAGAAAAATCGGCCATGGATATAAAATTATCAAATTGCTTTCTTCAACTACAATTAAGTTTTCAAACCACTCACACTCAACTTGTGTTCCTTTTGAGGTCACATAGGCCTGACCTGAATTGCGAAGTCTTCTGGCTACAACTCTTTTTGACTCTTTCCTTTTATGTTTCTAGGTCTGAAGGAAGTTTCCTGGCTGCTTCTTCTACTTGGTTGGCCTCTTGATGTGCTCCATTTCTTGAGATTTCAACTCAAAAGACATCTTGCTACATGAAAATGTGAAATACGAAATATGAAATGACATCTTGCTACAACAATGCAAACTTGAAACAACCTCCATCATACAAGCTGTTTAGAAACAGAATGGTTTAAGTGAGACTTACTTCACTATGATTCTAAACCTTTTGCATGTAGAAAGATGTCTTTTCATATTTTGTATTTCATGTTTTCACGTAGCAAGATGTCTTTCATGAAGCAAGATGTTGAGAGAGAGAGAGAGACTTTATTTAAAATAAGTGCTGACATTTCTTGGTTAGAACTGCAACTTTGACTTACTTTGCTATGAATTTAACAGTGGACACCTAGAGAAGGTGGGAAATATGAACAGCTCATATTTATAAAATTACTGACTTATGCCACTATGATTCTCAACACCCTAAATACTGAAATATTGAATTTCAGAAATACTGAAATTCAATAGCCAGCACTGACTATGTGATTAATAAAGTAAACACCCATAAAATATATAGCAAAAACATGTTTATCATAATAAAGGGCAGACAAACTATTATTTGGTAGCATTATCTTGTACATTTATTATAGCTTGAAGGCAATGTGCATAGAGTCAATCATTTTTGAATACAGTAATATTAGTAGCAGTATTAGTAGTGGTAAATGATGCAAGAAAGCGAGCTTACAGATCATCAGCAAAAAAAAAAAAAAGAAAGAAAAGAAAAAAATCTACCCACCTTCACCCATCTATTCCTTCCAAGAATTTGTCTATTTCCTTGAATTTATTCAAACTGCCCAGTTCCACAATAACAGATGGAATTTTTTTTCCTAACAATCAACCACCGCTGACTGAAGGCAAACTTCTGCATACATATATCCTGCAACCATCCTTCCTCAATTCGAAGTTATGCCCCCTCATCTGTGCAAGAGGAAGAATGCCATCAACATTGCACTTACTTAATACATTCAAGGCCTTAAATTCCTCAATCAGTTCTCCTCACAGGAGCTAGGCTCCAGATTGGAAATGCATTTTAAATGATAACACACATATAAACATTAATAATAGTTTTCCAACAGTTTGTTTTAATAATGCATATAACAACTTATGCAAAGTAATATATAAATATCAAATTTATCTTAATTTAAATGTTCACTTTAGCATATTTCAGTCAATAAATTAAATAAACACTCAGTTATTAAGTAGCTTAGAATATTTATTCTTAAATTTCAAACTTGGGAACATTAAAAGAGAGAGAGAGAGAGAGATTTACAAATAGAAATAAAAAAATATTATAGACTAAACAGGACATTGAAAAGTATACAGCGTGGACAGAAATCATGGGATACCTATCTAGTAATGGGTATGTCCATCCACAGCATCCCAAAGATGCTTCACAGGGTACAGAGAACAGGGAGGCCTTTCCATGGTAGTAAAATCTGTGGAATGCTCTTTGAACCATGTTCTAGGCACCACTGCTCTGAGGAGGCACGTTGTCCTGCTGGAAGAGTCGATTGCCCTGTGCACAATGACCATGAAGGGATGCAGATAGTCTGCAAGGATGGGCACATAACCTGGACTGTTCAGAGATGCATCTAGATGTACCACAGGTCCCAATGTGTGCCAGTTTCACACGCCCCAGACCATCCGCCTGCCTGAACAGGTGGATGGTCTGTGCCTGAACCTTTTTTACATGACGGGTGCATAGCTTTGTGCGGTTTCCGCCAGACATGCACCCTCCCATCTGCTTGAAATAATTGGAAATGGGACTCATTGAACCAGGAGACCTATCTCCAATCATCCAGGGTCCAGTCCCGTTGTTCTTTCACCCAGTTAAGGCATAGAGTCCTGTGTCGTGGTGTTAGCAATGGGACTCTGGTGTGTTGGCGGCTCCAACCTATTGTGGCTAATAATCGCTTGATGGTCTTGGTGGAGAACGTTTCTGGCACCTACCTCATTGAAATCATCAGTGATTTGTGCCACTGTCACTCTCCAATTGGCTGATATAATGCGAGACAGACTTCAACCACCCACCACCTATCCTCGCCCATAGCGTTGTCGATAATGAGATGTTATTCCGGAAATGGCATATTCCCAATAGACTCTTGATACTGTTGAACAGGGGTAGTTCAAGTTCTGTATCACCTCCACGATAGAGTGACCCATGCATCCCTCTTTCAAAGTTGGTTAACGCAAGATATTTATCTATACTGACTTCGAATTACCATCTACGTGAATGCAGTGTACCTATATACCTACCAAGTGGCAGGTTCGTCCACTAGCAAGAGGAGTGACCGCATCACATTGCCCAGGAAAACCAAGTATCCCATGAATTCTATCCTTTCAGTGTAATGTTAACATATACATAATGTTTAAATTTCAAAACAGTTAGATTAATAAGTTAATTTGATATATACATAGTAAGAAGGGAACAGGCAAAAGATACATAAAGTTATACACTCATTTCAGAGGAAGGAGAGGAACAGCCAAGGAAAGTTCAACATCAAGATCCAGAACTCTCCAAGGTCAAGTGTTACCAGAGTTAACACTGTGTGGGCATTTATAAACAGTTTCCAAAGTATAAAGTTTGTGATGTCAGTAATGCCTGACCAAACAGTATGAGGTCTGAAGAGTGACAGATCAATAACTTGCACTGTGTTCTGAGCTGAGTTCATATCAGTGACCTGTTGAACCACAAAGATTGTAGATATTATTTAATCTTAAGTCTTAAAATGCTTCAAAGATATAAATACTCTTGAAATAAAAAGACATGTACTATTGTGCTTGGACATATGATTATGTAAAATGATTTTGATATACTGTTCTTGAATTGATTTAAATAAAAAAAAAATACTGCATAAAACAAATCCAAAATTGAGACCTTTTGGCCTGTGAAAACAAAATTTCCCTCAAAATAAATAGATTTTACTTTTACTTCAAACAGCAATGGCAACATGGAATTCCATCATGATTTAAAAATTGGGGATACACAACATTATTTTTAAATAATTTTAATTGAAATAAATTGAAGCCATGGCAGTAACCACCCTAGTGCATAATTCATAGGAAGAGAGGATAAAAAGTAGAGGGAATAATACCTTTCAGTATAAAAACTGAAAACAGAATTTTTCAAAGTTGGTGAAAGAGGCCTATGCGCTCCGGATTCATATTATTAAAACGAAAATTATAGTTCTTCAGAGCGGTTTAATATACTTAGAAACATACATACAAAGAACGGTTTAATATATAAACTTTATATATTAATATAAAAATTTGTATATTAAACCGTTCTTTGTATGTATGTATGTTTCTAAGTATATTAAACCGCTCTGAGGAACTATAATTTTCGTTTTAATAATTTTTCGAAGTTGTTTTTTTTTTTTTTTTTTTTTTTTTTTTAATTATCCTTAGCCTGAAAAGTTGCAATGAAATTAAATGGAGGATAATCTGATTAAAATTTAAGTTCAGAATAACTGGTAAATGACAGTTCAAGATCTGTTCTAGATGTGTACAGTGAAACCTGCTTTAAGCAGCCCTGTATTAAGCCCTACACTGTTAAGCAGTGGATTTTTATTAGTTCCTTGCTAATCCCACTTTTAGGTACCAACCTGTCTAACATAATCAGTAAGCAATGCATTCATCCACCTAAAGCTAATCTCACCCATATTAAGCATGCATGTTTGTTATCAGCAAATTTATTTTCATATATTTTTTTAAAGCTTTGAATTTTTTTTAATATGTTTAGATTACCAGCTATTTTCAAGATGGTCACCTTAATACAGTTGGTTACAGCTTTTTCTTCTTTTAATCATAAAAAAATAATGATACCATTACACAAAAATATAAATGATGATACTGAAAGCACTATAAATAAACTTTAGAAACTGAGTTCCACATAGTAAACGTGCAGCCTTTCCAATTGAGTCACTGTTTACAAAAACTAATTTATAGTATAATGCTATTATGCAACTTTCAACAAGGAATTTGCGCATGTGACATCAGTTAGAGTAATGTTATGAAATTTATCTATAAGCCTTTGGTTTTTAATAAAGGCGCAAAATACTGTAACTAGAAGTATAGTAAATAAATTTGATGAATTTGAAGTGCTGATCAAGGCATCAAAGGCAGTATTGTTGGGATTTCAGAGACGTGGTGTCACAGATATAAGCAGTGCAGAATTGGAATTTGGGGAGTACAGAAAGGATAAACTGGGTAGGAAGGGAGGAGGGGTTATGCTGTTAAGAAACACATAAAATCTAAGGAAGTGCATCCAGTTGACATGGGTGGATAGTGCAATGTTGAGTCAGTTGACAGTAAGAGTGTGTTATAGGACTAATGACACTGATGAGTACAATGAACAATTGCACAGAGAAATAGAGTGGGGCAGTAAATCTGAATGTCTTGTAATGAGGGATTTTAACTTTCCAGATATTAACTGGAACTTGTGAGTTGGTCACTTGCACGCTAGCAAGACTTGTCGAGTTATTGGAGGATAGTTTTCTACAGCTACATGTTCGAGGGAGGGGGGGTAACCCTTGGTCTAATTATCAGCAGTGATGACTCATGCATTAGGAATTTGCAGATAAAGGAATCACTAGGTGACAGTGATCACAGTCTACTGATGCGAGATTTACTTAAAGATGTAACTGCCATCAAGAGTAAAGGGAAGGGTTTTTGTTTTCATAAAGGTGACTACAGTGGTCTCAGGCAGTTTTTGAATTCTATACAGTGGGATCAACTGATGATGTTAAAGACAGTGAATTCTAAATGGGAGGCTTTCAGGGAATTAATCTTGGAAGCTACTAGGCATTTTATACCAACTAAGAAATACTGTTCAAGATTTAGGCCTGAATGATAGATGAAATAATGAGGCTCATGGCAGAGAAGAAAAATGCGTGGAATGCATATGAATTAGCAGGTGACACAGAAGCCTATGACAGATATAAGCTAATCTGTAATCAAAGCACAAAGGAGATTAGGCAAACAAAGACTGATTACAAGAAATCCTTGGCAAAGGATGCAAAGAAAAACAACAGACTTCTTTACTTATGTAAACTCTAGAAGGAAATGAATCAGATTGGTTCACTTGATGTTGGTGGTTTGACTGTTGATGATCCTTCTCAGATAGCTCACAAACTGAATGAGTATTTTGCATCTACATTCACACGTGAGGAACTGTGTAAGGAAGGGGAGGACAGGACAGACGTTTACTAAACTCTAACAGGAAGCTAAATGATTTTGTAATAATGGAGAGCAAATTTTTGAAGTTAAACTTAAAAAGGGCACCTGGGGCAGTTGGAATCTATCCAGTTATATTGAAGGAGGCAGCGAGGGAAGTAAGCAAACCCTTAGCTTTAATTATGAGAGTATCCTTAGATTCAGGGGGAGGTCCCCATGGACTGGAGATGTGCAAATGTATCCCCAATTCACAAAGGGAGTTCAAAGGGTGACAAATAATTATAGATCTGTTAGTTTAACTTCTGTTCTGGGGAAAATAATAGTCACAGATTAAAGAAGTGATTATTATTATTATTAGTCTTATGGTGCAAGGAAGCCTGAGACTTATGCTGCACCAGGCAAAAAAAAAAAAAAAAATTCTGAACTACCCTGAGAGAGAGAGAAGTAAAAGGGAATCACCAGGAAAGAGAAGAATGATGATATCCAGCTCAGGATCCTGGGTGTACCAAGCCATACTCACCAGATGTGAGCCCCTGGGGTTCTGCAGGATCACTTAGACAAGGCTGCAGTAACTGTTCAGACACAGCATGGGTTTGTAAAGGGGAAGTCTTGTCTGACCAATTTGATTGACTACTATGATGTGGTCACAAAGGAACTGCGTGCAAAAAATAATTTTGATATCATATACTTGGATTTCAGGAAAGCTTTTTATACTGTTGCACATGGAAGACTGCTATACAGATTGGAGCAGTATGGCATTAAGGGCAAGTTACTGCAATGGATAAAGGGATGGTTTGAGTGGGGGATGGCAAAGAGTGGTAATAAATGGACACTGCTCTATGTGGACTAATGTTATTAGTGGAGGGCCCCCAGGGTTCGTTGCTGGACCCATTATTGTTTTGTGTATTTATTAATAATATCGAAGGTATATCAGGCTTAATGTCCAAGTTTGCAGATGATACAAAGGTTGGCAGGTTTGTTAATGATAGTAAAAGCAGTATGCTACTGCAACAGGATCTAAAAAAGTTAGGTGGACTGAGAAATGGCAACTGAAGTTTAATATTGACAAATATAAAGTACGGCATATGGGTAGCACGGGGGTCGACAACCTTTTTTGAGAGAAGAGCCATTTTTGATATAATTTTAGAAAAAAGAAAATTTGAAGAGCCACACCTCAGCTCAAGCTGGCGCGGTGGGGGGGGATAGAGTTCTTTAAGAAATGGAATAGAATGGGAAGGTGTTTTATTTAAAATATATATTTTTTTATATATTATTTAGTAATACTGAAAAAACATAACAAACATCCCATTAGATACGAATTAATGTGACTTTTGCTGCTACTTGAGACTTTCATTGTTCAGCCAGTTTGTTGATTTATTTTTAGTTTAGTTCATTTTCAAAAATATTTGCTCACAGAAATACATTGAACCAAAAACTAAGAGAAGTCCAAACACAAATATTTTCAAATTTATATACGTGTCCAGTAAGTTACTTCACATATCGAACACAATTTAGTCTTGCCTTTTCAACTTGTCTATTGCCATCTGTTTGTGTAGAATTGCAAGGGCAGCCTTTTGCGTTTCCAAATCCTCAATTTCAGTTTTAACGCATATTAGTCTTGTAGTCCACATGTCCTTGATTTTTAAGTCCTCTAACTCCATTTTAAATTGTGCTTCATGTGGGCTAAAAGTTAAAGAGCCGCAGTTACATGTGCAAAGAACTACATGTGGCTTGCAAGCAACAGGTTGCCAACCCCTGAGTTAGCAGTAACCCAAGAGAACCATACCAACTGTGTGGTACTACACTCGAGGAGGTGGAGAATGAAAATGACCTGGGAGTAATTGTGCAGTCATATATGAAGTTCTCTGAGCAGTACAGATGGGCTGTCAGAGCAGGTCATGGAGTTTTGTATAGGAATTTTGCTAGCAGAGACAATCAGGTGATTATACCTTAGTATAAAGCAATGCTCAGGCCACACCTCGAGTACTGTATACAGGTCTGGAGGCCTCATTTTAGGAAGGATGTAGGGTTGCTAGAACGAGTACAGAGAAGGGCAACAAGATTGGCGAGAGGAACAACGAGGCGTGCTTATGAAGAATGGCTTAAGTTCTGCAAGTTGCAGCATCTGGAGACTAGGCACCTGCGAGATGATCTGACTGAGGTATACAAGGCCTTGAATGGTTTGAGGAGGCTCAATACTGATGGGATACTTCCACTTGCTCAGATTAAGAACACCTGAGAGGGCATAGATTCAAATTGAGAAAAGACGAGTTTTAGAATAGATGTGTGGAAGTTTGCCTTTAGTCGGCGGGTAGCTGATTGCTGGAACAGACGTCCATCTGTTGTTGTGGAGATTGATAGCTTGAATAAATTTAAGGCTGAACTAGACAAACGTTTGAAGTGACTGGATAGGTGAAACAGGAAGGGTTTTTTTTTTTTTTTTTTGGCTGATGCTCTATAAGCTTGCTTTCTTGCATCATATGGCTCAATTGATGCTAATGCTAACTACATTATGTTTGCAGTTTGATGCAGTGCAATTTTAAAAACTGTGGTAGCATAAAGTTTTAACTTCAAAAGAATGAATAGAATTGAAAAGTAAATTTATAAGAAATAAAAATATTGTACTAAAATATGATGTTATATGAACTCAAATCTAAAAAATTTGACCTTCAAAGAACATTTTGCTTGTAGATTATAAGAAGAATTTGCTGGAGAATAGTTTAAAGTTTCTAATGGATGATTTCAATCATTTTTAAAATGGCATAACATTGTTTTTGGTTGTAACAGTGATCAAAGTGGCCAGGTCAGTTATGCAACAGTTGATGAATGGAAAACAAAATTGGAGGAAAGATATTTATAATTTAGATTAAATAGATCTCCACTAACATTAGTTAATGTATTTGGATCATTACTACATAGTCAACTTTTTTATACAGACCAAATTTTGTACATTGGCATCATTTTTGTAATATCTCATATTGTGAAATCCTTCAAAACGGGTTGCTCTCCTTTTATTCCAAATAAGTAATGCTTCCTCATTAGAGAAGGCTATTGTTACTTATTTTCAGTTAAGCACCACCATCAGACAGCAGTTTCAAAGCTACTTGGCTTCTCATCCGTGAGCTTCTCTTATACCTCTGAGTACCTATAAGGGGTAACAACCCAGCTGTGACTTAGTTACACAATATGAGAGACAGCAAAAGGTGTGCTTAGACTAATAATATACAAAACTGGTACTCAACCGTAATTACGTAACAGTAGGCTTCTCTAAAGGGGAAAGCATTACTTATTTGAAGTATAAGAAGGGTAACTTGTGAAAGATTTCACATGAAATGTTACAATAATGATGCCACTGTGCAAACTTCAGTTTGTCTAAAAAATTCAATTACATAGTAATGATGATGCAGTTGCACTAACTAATTTCATAGTTTGAGACTTTCTGCCCTAAAATATTATTAGGTTAATAGGTCTTTTGAAAACTGTGCATAAGAAGTCTTTTAAAGTAAAGGGAGAGAAATCACAAAATCTTAACTTTATTTTATGCCACTTTACTTTGAATCACTTTGTGTGTTGTTTAACCGATTTTCTTAGCAAAAAATTAACATATCAGTTATTGGAAAATATGGCAAACTCAGATATTTTAAAAATATATCAGAAAAATTGCCAACATTTTATCAATATTAATGAATAGCAACAGATATTCAAAAATTATATATGATATGATGATAAAATGAGGAGAGAAAGTAAAAATATTTTATACTTTGTAGATAATTCTTCAGTACATCAAAATTTAGGTCAGGGTATAATGCAAGCAATGAAATTATATTTTACAAAGAAACGATTCTCATATATTTTAATAAAATGTTTAATAAAATAAAGTTTTTTTTGGACAAGCTCTTCTTAATCAGAAGTCAAAACTGAAACTATTCAAATATGTAAAGTAAATAAAGATAAGTTAGTAAAGAAAAGTAAATAAGTTAAGTAAAGAAATAGGGTTATATTTCAATGCAGGTATTGAAATGATTTGATAAGTGCTTCACTGCATTAAAGTTTCTTGTCTTCGGAACTCTGTTTCTTCCAGTGACAGACTTGAGCATATGCTTACTTTGTTTATTGTAATGCGGCTAACATTACATCGTAGGTTTCCGTCTTGATGTTATAGTTAGATAACAGTCCATTCAGATAGCTATTAGAAGCTCTTCTTGTAATGGTTTCTGTCTCCTAAAACTGCTTCCATAGTGCCGAGAACACTGCGTGACACATTAAGCCAACGTGCCACCTCCGCTTGCGACTGCCCAGCTTCACATCGTCCCGCCATCTCAAAGAATCATCAAAATGACGATGACTTGCCATCTTGAGTATTGAAGATGTGGCCATCCCACTGAGAAAACAGGAATGAAGCGATGTTGTAGCAACCCGTATTTTTATAGGCATGAAATATTTGCATAATGTACAGCTCAGTAAGGTGGTAGATCGATTTTTATTGGACATTTGGAATTTGCATGCCAGGATGCATATTCAAATACTCGCTTTCGGCCACACTGCTCATAATAAAATATTTAGGAAAAACATTTTGTTCTGTTAATTTTACTGAGCAGTGTAGAAACTGATTACAAATTGACTTGTTTGGAATTTTTAACTTCGTTATAAAATGTCAATCGGAGCGAATGGATGGGTGAAATGTGAATGTTTTTTTTTTTTTTTTTTTGGCTGATGCTATATAAGCTTGCTTTCTTGCATCACATGCCTCTATTATTATTATTATTATTGTCAGTGTCGGATTTCCGCACAGGCGCGCGCCTGGGGCCTCTTAAATCGAGGGGGCCTCAGATCTCAAAAAAAAAAAAATTGTTTCATTTTAAATTTTTACACTCATCTTTATTACGGTTACTGAATAAAAACTATAATTTAATATGAGAAGTTAGTAAACTCTTATGCGAATATCCCTACATATTATATGAAATATCTATGCGAACTAAGTGAATCTGAAGTAGAATACATATTATCATTAATTCTAGATTTTATGGATTAATTTTATGTATTAATGTTATTAATGTAAGATTAGAGGGGGGGCTCAAAATTGAATTGCGCCTGGGGCCTCTCAAGTGCTAAATCCGTCATTGCATATGGTGCAAGAAGGCCTGAGGCTTATGCTGCACCGGCCAAAAAAAAAAAAAAAATTCAGGAATCACCAAGAAAGGGAAGAATGATGATATCCATCTCAGAACCCTGGGTGTGCCAAGCCCATACTCACCAGATGTGAGCCCCTAATGCTAAAAAACAAAATCTATTAAAGATATAGAATCTAGTGAGGTACACAACCATGGGCACCGGCAGCATGGTGGCGCCCATGGTTGTGTCCCTGTTACTTCGAAAATTATGTATTACTTCGAAATCCAAAGTGATGCAACTGCATTACCTTTGGATTTCGAAGTAGTACACAATTTTTAATATATTGATTAACTTATTGAAACAGTAAAACGATACAAATTCTTTCAAAATACAAGTACTCTCTTCCACCGATCACGAAACTTTGGCTCAGCTGTACACGAAATCAGCCAAACTTGACTTAATTAAAATATTGCATGTATTCGAAAATTGGCGAACAAAAAATTTATTTCCACATGCACCACCTTGCAAAATATTCTGACGGCGCCCATGGACACGATTAATAGTTGCAATCTGGAATTTTTAAATGTAAAATGTAAAATGTATTTTGATTTTTGGATTCCTATATTTGATGTTTTCTTATATCAAACGTGATACTTGGACCTGGATTACGGTTTTGTATTCAATAGTTAACTGATTCTTAATTTTCTTAACCAAAAATAAATTTACAGATAATTATGTGCTAAATGTTTTATGAAATAGTATTACAGTTACCAATATTAAGGTGACCTAGAAAAACCAAGGCAATAAAAAAAAAATACATTACTTTGGTTTTGATTTATGGGTCCATGAAATGTTTCGATTTTTCTTTTTCAGAGTGCGTTTTCTATCGATTTTTTAATTTCCGGAATTCGTTTGGTTTTTCCGATTTTCATCTTTGAAAATTGGGCTATTTAACTCATTATCTATTAACTAATATAGTCTCTGTGCTACTGCATATGTTTGAAGGGTGGCGCTGAAAGCTTTGCTGTTTCAGTTACTTCTTCGGAATCGGAAGATAGTTGTGTTTTTATTGGTAGGGTAAAGAGTAGGATCTTGCTTTTCTGTTAGTAGTTCCATGCATGAGAAATATTAGAAGGTTGTGTGATCTGTGGAGGGTGACATGCCAAAAACGAATGATAAATAGAAGTTCGATGAATAGCACAAATTTAGATATTGCTTCAAGTCGAAGACCTCAGTTTGGAAATCGATACCTAACCAATCCAGACCATATTTTTGAGCATAATGCTTGGTAATTATATATCTTTTATCATTAGATTTCTAGTAACGTTATGGGGTAGGAAGCAGTCAAAACGTGGCATGTTTGTAGCCCCAAACTGTCGCAAGCCTGGCTTTAGATTCTCTTATTGTTCAGAAGTCAGCAGCAGCACCATATACAGGGTGTATCTAAATTGGTGTCAAATATTCTAATGGCATATTCCCATCTACCAAACATTAAAAAAAGTTCATATAAACATAGGTCTAGAAACGCTTAGTTTGTGAGGTAGAAGGAATTTTATTGTTTAACTATATCAAACTATTAATAAGCAGTCCAACAGAATAAGTAATGCAATTAAACAAGACAAAAAGTAAACACAACAGAACATTTTGTTACAAAAATTTTTCAAAATGGTTTCCTCCTGCTTCGATGCACCCTCTGAGCCTCTGTTCCATGCTTTGTCATACTCTGTTGAATATACCTGGAGTATTACTTATATTACTTATACGTAATTACTTTTTCTGGGAGCTTCCTCCCCCACACCCCTGCTGCTATCAAGAGAACTTGATACTAACAACTAATACAATAACTGCAACAACAATCAAATCATCAAAAAACCTGAATACAGAAAAACTCACCTCATCAGTCCTGGCATGCTGGGTGGGTTTTGTTTTCCAAACCATACAACATTTTCACAGTCACTCACTCCATTGAGGTTCAACACGGAATAACTAAAAAAAAAACATGAAAACAAATTAAAAAACTCCACAGAATAACAAATAAAAATAAACAAAAAATACAGCAGCAGAGCAAAATATGCTAGCCGGGTGGGTAAAGTGCCTGCCTGTCAACCCAAAGGTCATGGGTTCAATTCCCGGCTCGGGCTTGGATCAAAGTACTGCAAAAACCTTGGGAGGTGCATTGTGGCCACAGAAGCCTATGTGCCAACAACTACCAAAAAAAAAAAAAGAGCAAAATATCCAAGAGCAGCAAGATGGCAACAACTAAACAATAACCGAGCACAATAAAGACTAAACGATGCAAATGATAATTTTGCATTTCCCGCTAAAATCAGAAAAATCAAAAGCAAATTTGCGAACAATCAGAAAGGCAAATTATGCATTTCCAGTAATCAGCCAATCACAGAACTCGACCAGACAATCGCTCCATTCTTCGACCATGCCCACGTGGTGACCAGAGTGTACCCATGTTCTGGAGATCAGCGAATTTCACCTTAGTTTACTGTGAAGTTTAATATTAGTAATAGCAAATAATGCAAAGAAACAAGCTTATGTAGCAGCAATCAAAAGGAAAAAAAAAAAACTTCCCACATTTTTTCTTTGGCCCCTCTAATAATTTGTCTAGTTCCTTCTAAAATTAATTTTTACTACCCACCTCCACAATGGTAGATGGGAGTTTGTTCCAACAATCAACTACCCGCAAAATGAAGAGAAAGTTCTGCACATCTACCTTTCAGTCATTCTCCTAATTTAAATTTGTCCTCTCGTGTAGTGTCTGAGCAAGAGAAAGGATGCCATTGGCATTTAGCTTATTATTATTATTTTTAATGTATTAGTTTTAGTAATCCTAACATAACTCATGTATTTGCTTGTTCTAGGAGGACCCTATCAGGCTTTGTAATCTCCAAAACCAGGCTGCTGCATGTTCTAATAGCAGTAGTACAAGAATCACTTATACCTCTGCCTTCAGGTTTATTAGTCTATTGGTCTGCGTATTCCCCACCAAGCCAGCAGTTCTTCAATCCACCTAAGGACTTGATAGCATCAGCAAATATGCTTGCATCCCTTCTATTTAAGTGTATCCCATCCTTGTAATAATAGTTCCTCCTGTTAACAAGCATAGACTGCACTGAGAAAAATTCTATCGTGTGAGCCTTACATAGTTTCTCCAGGGCCAAACTCATTGAAGAGGCTCTCATCTTGTACTCCCTTGTGTTGTATCCAGTAAGAATGTAGTCCCTTACCCTGACTCATAACTTTTTACTCCCCATTGTTCTGTACTTATTAAGTAAACCCTCAGATTTCCTGTGCTTCATAGGGCCAATGACACCCCAGACAATAGCTGTTTTTGAATGTTTCCTTGATTTCTCCACTGAAAATTTCAAAAATCTCTCAATTTTTTGCACAATTAGAAAAAATCAGTGATTTAAGTTAAACCTGATGAATTCTGATGGGATCCTTCCACTTGTTCAGATTACGAACCTAAGGGGGCATAAATTCAAATTAAGAAAAGACAGATGTAGAATAGATGTGCAGAAATTTGCCTTTAGCCAGCGGGTGGTTAATTGCTGGAACAAACTTCCATCTATCACTGTGGAAGTTGATAGTTGTTGTTGTTGTTGTTAAATTTGTTGGTGCATCAGCAACTTAGGCTATAATGCACTGATTACTGTCTAATATCTTCTTGGTTTGTCTTACACGTGGGAAGTTGATAGGTTGAATAAATTTAAGGAGGAACTGGACAGGCATTTGGAGGGAATGGTGATTTTTTTTTTTTTTTTTGGCTGATGCTGCATAAGCTCATACACTTGCTTTCTTGCATCACATGCCACTACTACTACTACCTAATTATATGCACACGTTGATTGGCATCTATCACGGTTATTGATAATAAGCTGGCTTTACTGCCACATGTTTTCCTCCATTTGGTAACGCTCTTTAGCTTCATGACATTCAAGCATCATCCGGAATCAAACTGTTGACAGGTACTGAATGTTTCGTGCAGTGGGTGGCCCCATTACCATCAGGCTGGCATTTAATTGTTTTCTTGCATCACATGCCACTACTACTACTACTACCTAATTATATGCACACGTTGATTGGCATCTATCACGGTTATTGATAATAAGCTGGCTTTACTGCCACATGTTTTCCTCCATTTGGTAACGCTCTTTAGCTTCATGACATTCAAGCATCATCCGGAATCAAACTGTTGACAGGTACTGAATGTTTCGTGCAGTGGGTGGCCCCATTACCATCAGGCTGGCATTTAATCGTTGGCAATCATTGAAGCACATGATTTTTAAAATTTGCATTTTCCTTGCTGACAGATCTATAAGGAGTTTTAATTTTTTTTAATTTCAAAAATTAATTAAAATATTGTTTTTAATATAAAAAAATGGAATTTTTACAGTTGTGTTCAGAAAAGATTGAAAATAAGTGACACCAAAAAAAGAACAATTTCGAATTATTTTTTGCTGATTTTTCAGATATGGGTGTGTGGGGTCTAAGTGGCCCCATACAAGGAAGAACAATTCTTTTTGTGCATACTGATTGATTAATATCACTAGTACCAATGTATATCAGTTTTGTCCCTGGCAGACAAAATCTTATCCATGGTCTTATTCCGCCTTACAGATTGTTTCCTATTACTCTAACAGTAGATTCACCGACAACAGCTACCTCCCTTGGGACTAGCACATCTACTATGGAGGATCTCTCTGTGTTTTGTGTCGCTTGCGTGTGGCCTCCCGCATTGTGCTGGACAGCTGAGTTTTTGAAGGGTCCCTCTCTTTAATTCATTTGAGGGCATCAATCCCTGTTCCTCAAACCCTTATATAAGCCTATCAGAATGCTCACTTGGTGCTTAAGCTCCTGACACTCTGCAATGAAAGAACAAAAACATCCTCTTTGGCTGTATCATGTCCCACTACAGAGAAGTCCACAAATAGGCAACAATTTGTACAACACATGTAGCAACGATTCACAAGAGAACCACCATTGAATACATTGGCCTGGGCTCTCTCTCTCAGACCACTGTATTCTCACTACTTTGAACTTTTTGCTTTTCTGCTCTTATTTGAGGCATAATTCTTTCTAAATTTAATTATATGTTACCACACGGCCTAAGAGGATATGATACAATGGTATTGCCATGTTTTGTCATGTTGTACATACTACACTATTTCATTCCTTAATAGCATTACCAACTTTCTGATTTCTTAGCTAAAAGCAGAAAATGTGCCTTTCTAATTTCTGGTTGATCAAAAACCAGTTTCCAGTTTTTAATCAACCAATCAATCAAAAAAAATCAATGGTTTCATGGTTATACTGTGTTCTTACAATAGATATTTATATATATATATTGATATATTGAGAATTGCATGTATTTTCAGGGATCATATTGAATGGGATGAAACTCAAGAGAAACAGGCTAGGGAGAAAGTAGAAAAAAATTCTGCTTGTGTAGTTGCAGAAGCAAAACAAGGTGAGTTTCGCCAATCTTTTTTGTTATGAGATATTTAAATTGTGATTCTGTATCCGAATGAACCATCATAATACATAATTTAGAAATCTGTTTCTACCATATTTTCAGCAAATATAGTAGCACCTTGCTCATCTGCATGTTCGTGCTGATTAAAATAAGGTCTGCAGGTTTAAACAAAAACAAAACAAGTCTCCTACTCTCTTTTTAGGTGCATTCACATATGTGCAAACACCTATTGTCTTCACCTGTCTGTTCACTCCTCATATAAAAACTTGACTTCCAATTGGATTTTGATGAAATTTTATATTTTATATTTAGATCTCTCCAAGAGATTTGTCAAGCTGTCTTAAATTTCATTAAAATTGAACGAATAGAAATTATTCAATTAAAACAATTTTTTTTTTAATAAAATTTCAAGTTATCTCTATGCGGAAACGGAAGTACAGTTGACTCGCTTTATGATTGGTTCACTGTATGATCAAATCACTTTACGATGGACTCTCCAAAAATAAAATACTGTTCACTATACAATATGTAGTAAGTGCCAGTATTACAATAGGTTCATGTTCTTCGTGTCTTGGGGACTGCTCGTACTCTATGATCCAATTCACGTCTTAGAAGAGTATAAGTATATAGGTAATTAGAAGTGCTGTACCACTTCTATGTATAACAATTGACTCATTATGTTAGATTCTAATTGGCGAGTACTATGAAGTAATGTTACATCAGAGAATGTTCTAAGGAGGAGGGATGCTTATGTACTAAAAATGAGGGTAAAAACAAGTAGAACTTACCAGTAAATAACTGTCTGGATCAACTGAAACTGGTTCTGTGTCTGTACCTCTCTGGTCCTACTGAGTTCTACGCCGACCGGGCTAGCCGGGTGGGTAAAGTGCCTGCTTGGCAACCTAAAGGTCGCGGGTTTGAATCCCGCCTCGGGCTTGGATCAAAGTACTGCAAAAACCTTGGGAGGTGCATTATGGCCACAGAAGCTGATGCGCCAACAACTACCAAAAAAAAAAAAAAAAACTGAGTTCTACAGGGAGCTTCAGCATTGTATTATCAGAAGTATCTCTGGGAATAATACTTCTGATAATACAAGGAGAACAATTTCATAAGTCAATAGGGTAGATTTCTGTCATGAACAATTCTTCGATTAAAGGACAAGGCGAGGAATGGGCAGTTGAAGGGTTCTCGGTCTCTGGGTTAATCTTCAGCTAGTCAAGAATCTGACCACGACCACAATAACTATAGTCCCTAAGCTGAGCTAAAGCTAAAAGTCCTGTCCTTTGTCACCCACCTGAATATATAGCCCCCCCCCTCTCTATGCCTACACCATATTCTCATTGGCTAGGGTGCTCATTAATGGGTGACTAGTTTCACAGGTATTGTTAGTCAGGGACAAAATATGCCCAAAACAAACCTCATCGCTGTGAAAAATGAATCTCACATCTAGGCGGGATAAAAGTACCAAATATCCCAGCTGGTGTCCGCTGGGCTCAGAGGCCTGATTTCCTGCATAGGAACTGCTTAATGCAATTAACTAGCAGCTATGAGATTCATATTTCACCTTGAAGTCTATTTTGGAAATGCATTACTCGCTCCTCTGAAGAAGATTTGGTCTACAGCTGATAGAATAACATTCAATTCACTGTGTTGTGGCCCACTTAACAAAGATCAGATAGGATTACATTTCCTGTCCTTCACCTAGTAAACTAAAGAAGACTGATAGTCATGGCATCGAATTTCTCACTACACATACAGTAGTGGACAAAACGTATGGGGTGACTTGGCTAAATAATAGCCATTTAAAGCAAGCATAAGGTGAGAATTCAGCTATTCTACAATATATTTGTACACCGAATTCTACTGTACATTGTTCATAAAAATGTTTGCATTTGTTTAAACACTCAAATATATTTTCTATTACATTTTCTTCCTGCTGAAGGCCTCTACGCAAAATTTCAAATGCTGCCAACATTCCATGTTTGGAAGGTTTAATATTGCCCTCATTTTTCATCCAATTCATCGTCAATATTGTCACTATTTCTTTAAATACTCTCCAAAATATTGGAATCACTTGGATATTCAGCTACTATGACATCATTATCAACTCCTAAAAATTCATCAAGAACAATTTCTCCACTGATCAAACCTCACTTGGAACTCTTCCCAAGATTGCTCAATGTCTTGTAGTAGTTCATCCCTGTTAATTGGCTTTTTATCAAAACCTGCTTTTGCAGATCAATTCTTAATCGTTGTTTCCGTCACATCTTGACTCCACACTTCTGCCTGCTTTGATATACACAACTGCAAATCTATAACAGAATCTATAGGTTGGTTGGTTTCTATTCTTAGTATAATATTTTTCAGTATGCACCTTCGGTAGTGCATTTTCAAATCCTTGGCCATTGGCTGCAGTTTTGATGAGGTATTCAGAGGGAATAAAACAAGCTTCACGCTTGTAAGCTTCGAAATTACCAAGTGAAGGTGGGCAGTGCAGTTATCAACAATCAACCTGATTTTTCTGTTTTCTTTCATCTTTCTATCAAAATTTAAAATCCACTGTTCAAAATTTTTTTTAAAAAACTGTTTCTTTCCAATGGGTATAGTCTTCTTCGATTGTAACTCCACTTTCTGATGAAAGTGGAGTTACAAAACAAAATAACTTTCGAGTAGGCCATGGCACTCTTTAAATTTGTCAAGCCAACCAGAACTGGCTTGGAATGTTTTATGCCCCAGAAAAGATATGTTCTCCATAGCCTTTTCTTTTATTAATGGCCCTGATATTGGCACATCTTGGTCTCGAATCAACTTCATCCACTTAAAAACCTCTTTATACAGGCATAATTTTGCACGCTTCTGACTGGGTCCCGTTTCCTCAAACAGTTTGAAAATTGAAACACAGTTTTTCAGAATGGTTAACACATTACTGGCAGGAATATCAAATTTTACAGCATTTTTTTTTTGTTTTTTTGGTTGATCTTTAGAATAGAGTCCCCTCTCCAGACTGCCTCATCCTTAGGGTGTTTATCCCTCCTCCTGTTGTTTTAAAGTAGAAAACCAGTTCCCAATTTTAAAACAGTGGCAAGTGGGGGATAAACACCCTAACTAGCACTACCGTAGCGAATTAGGCATGTCAATCACTGCCTTCTCGCCGCCATTTTGGAAAGGGAACCATGTTCTAAAGTTTTACCTTTTTTTTTTTTAACACCCCGATCTACACTATTAAGCACTTCCACTTTTTTACACTACACTCAAGGATTTCCTCTTAGACACTGTAAGGTTACTTGCACAGCATTTAAAACAAAGCTGAAATTAGGAACCACTTGTACCTACCGTGTAAACAGAGACAGATGAATTTAATGAAAGTGTGGATGACTCATTTCTTCGAAACAACAGATGAATTTCCAGGATGAAGGAAAATCACTCTCTCCTAATAGGATGTTTACAGTAGAAAACAGGTTGATCAGACCCGATGTCTGTGTCGGGAATATGCCTTAATCTTTGCCAACGGCTGTGGACACATAGGTAGCAGTTGACCAGCACGACTTCTCGGTACAGTAGTATTTAGGATGTATAGGTTTTACTTCTGCTGGGCAAAGGCCTCTCCCAAAACCTTCCATCTTTTTCTATCCCGAGCCGTGGTTGGCCAGTTTCCTCCTGCAGGATTTTACAGACACCACTAAATTGTAAAATGTTTTAGCTCTTAATTCTTAATCCTTTTAGCTCTTAATTTGTGCTTTCTACAGCATCAGCTCTATTGCCTAAAGGGCCGAGGTGTGAGAAATGCATACCCGGGTCTGTTGAAATTATTTTGTTATATGGAAATTTCCTTCCTTGTATGGAAATTATTTTAATGTAATGACCAGGGTGAAATCAAAAACATTCACTACATAGAAAAATTCGCTATGTTGAAGTTCATTAAAGAAAGGTCCAACTGTATATATTTCGAAAACACGAAAATGCACATTGCTGACTGAGACTTTGTTGTGCAGATAATGCTCTCAAAGTGCCCCTAATTTGTAACATAAAATGGAGTGAAGTGAGACAGCACAGAATAAAAATTATATAAATAAGGAATTCATCCACTGGAGTCTGATCAAATTAGGAATCATAAGCCCTTGGTGACCAAAAAAAACTTTAATATAACATTTCAATAACTTCTAAACCCAGCTATAGAGATGAATTTGAGGGATCTAGTCCTTATCATATCACCTCGATCACAAAGTATTTATTAAGTTAAGAACTAAACAACTTGAAATCAACCATTAATACTTGATTTCAGTTGATTAATGAGATTGATTAATTAGGCAGTGGCGGCAGGGCACCTAACACTCCCTTGAAAATGAAGTGCCCACATTAACTGTTAATCAATGATTAAATTTTTGAAATTTTTTCTACCTTCCTATTTTATTGAAATAGTTTCTGTAGTAATGTCCTTATGATTTTTATATAGAAATTTGGCTGAGAAATGTCAGGTGCCCCCAACCACCAATTTTGTAGCTATTTGGATTTTGCTTGATGAATGTCTTGGTACCAGACACGTGCTGATGCTTTGTTTGATTAAAGTTTCAAGTTACTTGTTTTTCCTCTATCACTAGATCAATAAATTTACCGTCAGACCCTAGTTTTTTTGGGTTTTTTTTTTTTTTTTTTTTTTTGAAAGATTTATTGCTTTCACAGCATAAAGATAACACTAAAACCCAGTATTCTCTGAAGATAACTGCTACTCTTTTGGTAGCAAGATAAGTAATTTTAAAGTTTTTAATTTGAAATAAATTTTGAAATAAGTCTGGAAATAGAAGTAACTCAGTATTGAATATACATAATGTTTTCTACTTTTTTTAATGATATTTATATACATAAACAGAAATATATGCGCATGCACAGTTTGAAATTTTGCATAGTTTGATTTTTAAATTGGAAAATGGGAGAGATTATGAGACTGATGTTTCTGTTTTATGTCTAGTATATATATATATATATATATATATATATATATATATATATATATATATATATATATATATATATCTGTCATTTGCAAGTGAAAACAGCAGATCTCAACAAGTATTTGTTTATAGTAACAAGCATTTGCTTATTTATAACAAATTGACTATACGTTATTTATAATCACCCTATATAGTGCTCTCCATTGCTTTCTTAGGAAACAAATAAATTTGTATTATTAATGATTAAAATGTGTGAAAATTTTCAAAATCTTCATTAAAAGATGCTTGTTATTAATTCAAATTTGCTTGCTTCAATTTTTTTTTTTTTTTTTCTTTTAGAAAAATTAGAAAAGGAAGCTAATATACAGTGGGATAAATTTTATTGTATTCATAATAATCGCTTCTTCAAAGATCGGCACTGGCTGTTCACAGAATTTCCTGAGCTAGCTCCCTGTAGTTCCAATGTTCCTTATGATGATTGCATAGCAGAGCCTAACAGGATTCATAATTCTGGGGATACAAAATGTCTTTCTACTGCGTGCAATAATGGAGAACCTTGTAATAAAAATTGTGGTCAGTGTTCTGAACCATCATTAAAAATTTTAGAGGTAGGTTAACGTGTATGATGCAATATTTGGGTATCAATAGAATTTAATTTAGAATTACAATTTATCCAAGATCTTTTGATCAAAATTCCATGATCCTCTTAACTCAGCAGCACAAGGGCTTAATCCACCCTTCCTTCAAAAATATCTGGTTTGTATTAAATTGCAGTTGACGATTAGTGGTTCTTCGTCTGTCTGGCTTTCTAAATGCTCAAACTACAGTAGCTTTAGAATTTGTTTATGTAGTTAAGTGTGAAGCATGCTTATAGACAAAGTACTCCCTAATGTGGTTCTGTTGATTCCTTCTTTTTGCTGCTATATTCAATTCAGCAAAATGTAAATAGCTACATTTCTTGCTAGCAGCTGCTGTCACTACAGAAATTATTTACTCTTTGTTTTATATTTATTTATTATATAAAATGGTTTATTGTCTTGGTTATTGTTATTATTTATGTGACCCTGGTTATTGTTATTATTTATGTGATGCCTAATGAACATAATATATGCTGTCTGCCGCCTGTTGAGGAGTTCTGGTTTCAGTGTCTTGCCGATGACTGGAGGAATTTCTAGTCCTCTTCATTAAGGCTTAGTTAAAGCTGATCACAGAGAGTGTGGGGTTTCCTCTGTGAGTAATTCTGGATTTTTCATCCTGTTAATACACACTTCTGCAGACTTGGTTGGGGGGTTGTTATTGTCAATATATATATATATATATATATACATTTGTATATATACAGCAGAGTCCTAATTATCCGAGGTAATGTGGACTGTGGGAACCTCAGATAATCAAAATCTCAGGTAACACGGAATGTTATTATTAAATTAACTGGATTTGAATACATTAATGTGATGATGTACACTATATTTTCAGGTTAGACCTACTTATTGAACATAATGACTTTTATCTTATACAATAAAACACTTAATTTTATTTACAACTGCTTTATTACAAAAATTTCAAAAATTAAAAAAAAAAAAAAAAAAAAAAATACAGTCATTAGCACTACACCTTAATATTATATAAAAAATTCCTTAATGGGTTTCTGTTTTGTAGAAGTGCCTCGCTTTTTTAGCTGCTATGTTTTGTAAGCGCCTAAGTAACAAAACATCGGCAGGTGTGTGGTATCCTCCTGCTGTACAATATACTGTAAAGCTGACTCAATAGCATTTAGATGTTCTGTGTGTGTCATTTTTGTGCACTCTTCATTATCATCTTCACTTTCATCATTTTGTTTGTCAACAAGCTTTATGATCATGCCATCATTCATTTCCAGCTGCTCATCAGAATTCATCCACTCTTTAATATTCTCTGTATTAAGAGTGTCTGAAACAGGAAGGTTATTGGCTAGTTCTAAAAGGGTTTCTTTAGCTCTTTCATCTTCATTTGCCATCTTGTTCTCGTTGGCTTCATTTTGGAAGCATAAAATTTTTGCCTGTTTTCAAGATTTTGAAGTAGACATTTTAAGAGACATTGCCTATAGTTGTGTTTCAAAGTCTCCAAAACACCTTGATCTAGAGGTTGAAGAAGGGATGTCACATTAGGTGGCAAAAACAGACCTCTGATGTCACCAAAACTAGTTCACTTTCTTCTGGATGGGATGGAGCATTGTCTAAAATTAAAAGTGCTTTATGGAGAAGTTTCTTTTGGTTCAAATATTTTTTGTGCTAGGGACAAATCCTTTGTGAAACAAACAAACTTTTAAACTTTCAAAATTTTAAACAAACTTGAATCCATCCATGCATGTTTTTTTTTTTTTTTATTTGCATAGTTAACAGGAAAACATTTTACATTTTTTAAAACTTAAGGGTACTCTGACTTTCCAACGAGAGTTAGTTTAAGCTTATGACCCCCTAATGAATTTGAACATGCCAGTATCATCATTCTCTCCTTGCTTCATTTATAACCAGCAGCTGATTTTTCTTTCCTAGCTGCAAGTGTTTTGGATGGGAGCATTGTATAATTCAGGCTTGTTTCATCACAACTGTAAATTTGTTCCAAATTTTCTTCTTGAATAATTTTTGCTAATTTAGCAGTAAATGTATTTCTTCTGTACTAGCTGATAATTTTTCTCCAGTGATGTTCACATTTCTAACTCCAAACCTTTTTTCCAATCAACTAATGCTTGCGGTAAATTGTTCTTCCCCTTCGTTAAAATGCTTATGAAATTCTAAGGTCTTAGCATGTAAAATCATTCCAGAAATTGTGCTTATTTTGTTTCTCATCTGTGTGAACCACCAAAAAAGTTTCAGAAATTTGTTCAAATTCTCCTTTCTTCATTGTTTTTCTATTCAAATTTTTGCTATCACATACAGATGCTTTTTGTGAACATCATTTTTCAACACCTAAGTCACTAGCCACTTTTTTTTTTTTTATTATTTATCCTTGATCCAAGCATTTGATTGCATTCAACTTCATATCTAAAGACACAACAACATGCTTCCATTTTCCACTCATAGTTCTTACACTAACCCTAATAACATAGATGAAACATGACAAATAAAATTGGAAATTAGAGAGTAAAATTTTAAAATCTTCTTTATTTCTTTTTTAATAAATCTTTATATCGTTTTTATTAAATCTTTAAAATTAGAGTAAAAAGTCACAAAATCAACAAACATAAAAGATCAGCACAGCTCAACAGTCAGCTGGTGTGAGTTCCCGCTCACACCAGTTGACTGAATTATGTACTGTTGTCTTTGATGACAAAGTTTATACCATTTTTTGACAATTCACCTCGGATAATGCAGAACTCTGTACCGAACTACATACTGTTGTCTTTGTTATCAAAGTATATACAACTTTTCGAACAATTCACCTCGGATAATGTGTAATCTCAGTTAATCAGGACTCGTGTGTGTGTGTGTGTGTGTGTGTGTGTGTGTGTGTGTGTGTGTGTGTGTGTGTGTGTGTGTGTGTGTGTGTGTGTGTGTGTGTGTGTGTGTGTGTTATATAAAGTGATTTCTTGTCTCAATTAATATTATTGTTATTTTACTTTTTATATTTATATTATTTATCTAAAAACTGGTACTCTCCAGGTCTGTAGGATGAAGAAAATTAATATTTTTAAGACTTTTCTGCAATCCATAATATTGCAGTAAAATTGACACCAGCGATTCATAATTATCTTCTTACTTTTTCCCAAGAAATCCATGCAGAACTGCCTTAAATGATTGCCAAGCTTCTAGTTCAGTATCCTGTAGCTTTGTTTCAAATACATCATCTTTGAGAGTTTCTTTTTAATCAAAACTTTATAAGCAAAAATAGAACTTTTTTTTCTTGTTTAATCAGTGAAACATTTTATATTACTTCTCCCTGCCTGGTAAAAATTCTCTCTTTTCCCACTGCTGCATAATATTTTTCTATTGCACAACTGTCCCACAAACAGAAAACAGTAGTATTTTGTGAAATCTCCCTGTAGACCAGTGAGTAATACAGTCGCCTTAAGGTCACTATGGATGTTCCAAGCGAAGTCGTGGACTTTATTGCACTCAGGAAATTTGATATACTTTTATATGTTTCTTTCAAGCCAATAGCTTGAAGTAGAGGAACTGATGTAAATGCATTTCCATTGTGCAGCAAAACTGCTTTTAAACTTAATTTTGAGGCATCAATAAGTATATGCCGTTTGTTAATATTGTGTTATGACAAGTCATTCAGAAAACCACTAATATCTTTACCAAAACACATACTGTCTGCCATAAGGAAATATTTTTAAAACATTTTGTGATTTTTCGATATACTGTAATTGTAAATTCTTCTGTTGTAACATAGAACCAAGGAGTTAATAAGTGGTTTTTTTTAAATCACAAACTAAATCATTCAACTCTTCTTGCTTAATTCAGTGTGACATATTATAATTTATCATATGGGGGAACAGACTAGAGCAATAGAGACCACAGACTATGAAAATCTGTTGTAGCTGAACACTTCTAGGAGGAGAACCACTAAATTTCTCCAGGCAATGATACCATTGTTGATCATTTGCATAGGTATTGGAACCAGAAATGGCTTGAGAGCTTGAAGATTTGTTCTTCAGAACATAATGCCATCAATAGAGATAGTCTGTATTCACTGTCTCTTTGAAACTGTAATTCTTGGATGGGATAAATGGTTCTGCATGGCATGCTCCCAAGCCATTTCCAGCCTCCATGCACATGTGGAGGATAATTCCTATGCTCCTGCAGTAACATGTGTCATGATCCTGCTGATGTTATTTAAGGATATGCCATGACAGTAAAGCTACAGTGTTGTTTTAATGCTTTTAATTTATGTGTTTGTGTGATGAATTGAGCCAGAATGAAAGTAGCTTTGCCAAAGTTAATTATTTAGACTAATTATGATTAGTTCCCACAGGGTAATAAAGCAACACTATTGGGTATAATGCTTGAATTTTAGTTCAGTTTGTTTGGTGACCATGTGTTGCAGTTCATTATTTTTGTACTCTCATTTTAGAAACAAGAAATATTGAATGAAGTATAATTCGAATGCTTTAAATAAAGTGGTATACTTCTACTTTATTTCAAAGTGCTGCCCAAACATAAGTAGTAGTAATTTTGAATGAGGCATTCACATTCACAATATCTTGTTCATCAGCTGGTAAGTGAAGTGAACCAGATGAAAAGAGGTGGGCAGGCCTTTTTAAATCTACACAACCTAACTGTAAGTTTAAGGACTTCTTATGTGCTGTGTTATAATGACTAAATATATTAAAGTAGCACCACTTAATTTTCAGCACTCATCTCTTGATGAATCTGCTTGGATGTGATGAGATTATAGAAGGCACATAGTTAATAATAATGAGAGACTTACTTGTACTAAATCATTACTGAAGTCGTGGTTCAATTTAAATTTTAAAAATTAAAACATGAAATTAATTAAACCCATTAAAATATACGCACAAGAAAGGGAATGTACATTCCATTTCACGGTTGACAATTAAAATCATAAAGGTAGGAATAACCTTGAATAGATTAATTATTAATGAAAAGACAATAGTTGTGCACGAGCAACTTTTGATATTCGTCTTCAGTTAGGTTTGTGAGAAGAGGAATGTGAACATTACTAATAAGAAGAGCTATTACCCGAGATGCAATTCAAAGCACGTGGGAACTTTATTTGTGCCAAGTCCAAAATAGGGGAGAGGTTGATTGGGAGTTTTGTGTTTAATACGTTCAGTGACGTGTCGATGAAACCATTCAATAACTATTGGAGAATTGGAAAATTCTTCATTTTGGAGAATTTTATAATTAGATTCCAATTTAATTATAGTAATAGCTGAATCAATCAGTGGATTATGATTGTGGGAATGAACATGCTGTGTTAACTCCGTACTAGATAGGTTAGACTTAAAACTATTAAAATGGTATTAAAGATTTTGGAAGTACTAGATGACATTCTTCTAATTGGTGACACGGAAACTATCGATATATTGCTTAACACATTCAACACAATATACGAGAGACTAAAGTTTACCCTCAAAATGGAAATAGGTAATTTAATCAATTTCTTAAGCCTTCCCATCATTTATAAAGTGGGCACTAGATTAGGTACCAGGATGTACAGGAAAAAAACACACATGGGTAAATTTCTACATTTTCATTCGCATCATCCCCTATACATTAAAGAAGTGGTTCTTTTTAACCAGATCCATAATGCCGTTAAATATAGTTATACACAGGATGATTTTGGCTTTGAACATAAATACCTCGCAGAAAAATTCTTAGATAGGAAGTATCCACTACGGTTGATAAATAATACCACTGTCAAGGTTAATAACAGAATTAATAACCCACGTCAATCATCATGCAACAATCATCATGATGGGAAACTAGGAACCCAAGTCATTCTCCCTTACCACAGGCAATTCATGAAATGTCTTCGGCATGTCTTTGCAAACACAAATATAACCATAGTTTTTTCGTCATATAATAAACTAGGTTCCAAATTCAGTACATATAGAACAACACACAAATACACTACACAGGATTATAATAATATTATATATCTAATTCAATGCCAAATTGACTGTAATGCCTGTTATATTGGGAGCACCACAACTAAATTTGGTACTTCCAAAATCTCTAATACGTGCGTGCGACTTATCATTTTAATAGTTTTAAGTCTAACCCATGTAGTACAGAGTTAACATAGCATGTTCATTCCCACAATCGTAATCCACTGATTGATTCAGCTATTACTATAATTAAATTGGAATTTAATTATAAAATTCTACAAAATGAAGTTTTAGTTATTGAATGGTTTCGTCGACACACGTCATTGAGCGTATTAAACGCAAAACTCCCAATTAACCTCTCCCCTATTTGGGACTTTTTGGCACAAATAAAGTTCTCACGTGCTCTGAATTACATATCGGGTAATAGCTCTTCTTATTAATAACGTTCGCATTCCTCTTCTCAGAAAGCTAACTGAAGACGAATATCGAAAGTTGCTCATGCACAACTATTGGCTTTTCATTAATAATTAATCTATTCAAGGTTATTCCCACCTTTACGATTTTAATTGTCAACTGTGAAATGGAATGTATATTCCCTTTCTTATGTGTATACTTTAATGGGTTTAATTTCATGTTTTAATTTTTAAAATTTAAATTGAACACAACTTCAGTAATAATTTAGTACAAGTAAGTCTCTCATTCTTATTAACTATGTGGCATCTATAATCTTATCACATCCAAGCAGATTCATCAAGAGGTGAGTGCTGAAAATTAAGCAGTGCTACTTTAATATATTTTATCTACACAACCTTTGCCGCAAATTTTCAAGCAGGTCTTTATTCTGTTTACAGTGTCTGTGCTTTCCTTGTAGTTTTGAATAAAGAACACAAGACACATTAAAAGAGATATTGAAGTATAAATTGAGTCTCTTCAAATTGGGTTCAACAAATGTGTCTTTGGCAAATAAATACTTTAAAATCTGTTCTGAAATCTAGTATCTCACCAAACTATAAATGAGTGTGTGAAAAGGCGTTTCTTGGAGATTTCTAATTTAAATGGATATACCTTTATGCTCCATTATGCTTTGGAAAGAGCAGAATGTCAGCTTAATTTTACGAGGCCCTTTTGTCATCTAAATGAATGAAATAATTTCCTTTGCATCCTGTTAGCCAAAGTTCTAGCTTGTTTTAGTAATATTGCAACTCAGAGGAAAATCAGCATCAAACTTCTTCCATGTAAACTGTCACAATTAATAAACAAAACTTTTTAGCCCAACTATCAGTTTTATCACTGTGTTTATTTATTTATTATTATTTATTATTTATTTTTTTTCAAACTTAATTAAATCTAAGCTATCTCCATTGAAGCTTTGTTTCTCTATCCTCTTCATAAACTCTATCCTCTTCATATGTATGATGATGCTCTGACAATATGCTATCTACTATGGGCGCCTCCGTAGCCAGGTGGGAAGGAGCAGCAGTGCATAGCACACGCTTCTTGATTAGACCGGGGTTCGAGCCCATCACCACCAAATACGGAGGATGCGGAAAGGTCATTCAGGGAATGACCACCGCATATCCTGGAGCAATATGGCCTTAGTTGCTAATGCTCCTAAAAACCAAATAACAAACAGCTATCTACTATTCACATGTAAGCTGCAAATTCCATTGTTTGTCAAGCAACTTTGCTTCAAAAAACAAATGACATTACCACAGGTTTTAATTACAACAATCAACACAAATATGTTTTTATTGTTGTAATAACATAAGCATATTACCTTGTTTTTTTTTTTCTCTTTTCATACTAACAATTAATATTAACCTTAAATCGCCTGACAAATTTCTACATATAACACAATCCACACAACAAAGATTAAAAAATACACCAAGAAATGCACATACAAAACAATCCACACAACAAAAATTAAAAAATACACCAAGAAATGCAGATAAACAGAACCCTTATGAAAATTTGTAACCTGGTGTAATCAGTCTTTACCTATCTGAACCATTTCATGTTACTATTACAGATCAACTGTTGTGGACATTGGTTTTCATCATCCTGTAACTCTCCCATGCCATCTTTTTCTGCCCTGTTAAACTGGCAGGCTGGTCTTTATTCATCCATCTTTGCATGATCCTTGTGTTGTGTTTTCTTAATGATATATATGCATTCATGGTATCTGTGACTACTGTATGAACTAGAGTGCAATTTGGGATTAGAGGGCAGAGCCTCGGGTGAATCAACCACTAGCTAGATATCAGCAGACAAGGGTAGTCACAGTGGGCATTCTTTAGAGTGAACTTGCATAGCAAATGAGGAATATTGAGGAAGCTGTCAGAGTTTGACTAGTGGTTAATGGCCAAAACCAAGCTAAATGAGTTTAATCCTGCTAAATATAAAGTCTTGCAAAATATAAAGTAATTTAAAGACCAAGGAGAGGAGCTAAATGCAGTCTGGGACAAAAAAAAAACTCTCAGTCAGACATGAAGTTCACTATACAGTGTTTACCTTTGCAAACAGATAGGATATCATTATTCCTCTATACAAGACATAGCGAAACCACCTTTAGAATATTATATCAAGAACTGTAAGACATACCTAAAAAGAAATAGAACTTCTAGAGATAGTTCAGAGAAGGGTGATCAGAGTGGAAAGAATTAATCATTATCCCTCTGAAGAACAGCTTAGAAGGTAATCAACTGTGAGCCACATTAAAAATGCCTCGTTAGCCACCATGACTAGATTATGAAAATAGAAATTACTTTGAGTTTTCTTTCTTATCTCTCCATGGGTTGTATTAAAAAAAACTTTGCACATTTTCTTGGACTTCCTCAAATATCCTTTCTATTCAACCTGCCCCTTTTTTATCCTTTCCCATTTGAAAGAAAGTCATTACCTTTAAGGAGAACTCTAAGCATTCAAGAAACGCTTGGGATGGCTCTGTGAGCCACTCAAAATAGCTCTCCATGTTGGGGCCCCTGGCTTGGACTATTACATATTGAATGCATAATGGGAAGCTTGGGAATAAATGCCTTTCTGAAGAATTGATTGAGATATATAAGGCTCTGAAATGGGATGAGTAAAATGAACTAGCAGATATTTTCTTACTGTTAGGAGAGATGTGCACCTTGCACGTCTCTCCTAACAATAAGAAAATCTTAGTAATGAAAAGCTATACCTCACAGAGATTACATTTGGACAGTATGTTGTGGTTATTTGAAATAAATTTTCTAACAATGCTTTTCCTTCCTTCTCCCAAGTGGAAGAAGCAACAGCTTAGTGGGATTTTGGGTGAGATATATGGTCAGCATTTGATAATGGGAAATGTGTTTATTTATTTATTTTTATATATTCTGAAAATTTTGCTTCTTTGTAACATTGTCAGCCATTCTGATATTAATACAATAATGCAACATGACAGTTAGGTCTGATTTACATTGAAGCATGTATTGCAATTCTCATTTATTTTAAAATGTGCTTTTTGAGAAACTTTTACTTGCATTTTTCCAGATTTTTAAAAATTGCATAATAGGTCAACAAAAAACTAATATTCTCCAATAAAAGCTGTGAATTCTCTTGATTTTTGAAATTTGAAAGTTGCCAGATATGCATAGTGTTAACTTGGAAACAAATAACTTATTAGCATTAGTAGAGGCATTTGATGCAAGAAAGCAAGCTTATGCAGCATCAGCCAAAAAAAAACACTTCCATTTCACCCCTCCGTTCATTCGAAATACCTGTCCAGCTGATCCTTAAATTTATTTGGGCTATCAACTTCCACAACAAGGGATGGAAGTCTATTCCACCAACCAACTATCCGCTGGCTAAAGCAAATTTCCGCACATCTATCCTACTTCTGTCTTTCCTCAATCTGAATTTATGCCCTCTCAGGTGATTATTCTGAGCAAGAGGAAGAATCCCATCGCCATTGAGCATGCTCAAACCATTCAAGACTTTATACACCTCTCTCAGATCACCTCGCCAGTGCCTAGTCTCCAAACACTGTAATTCGCAAAATTAAGCCTTTCTTCGTTAGAGCAACCCTTTGTTCCATTCACTAATCTTGTTACCCTTCTCTGTACTCGTTCCAGCAGCTCTACATCCTTCTTGAAATGAGGCCTCCAGACCTGTATACAGTACTCAAGGTGTGGCCAGACCAATGCTTTATACAAGGGAATAATCACCTCCTTATCGCTGCTAGAAAAATTCCTGTATATCATTGACAAGACACCATGAGCTGCTCTTGCAGCCCGTCTGCACTGTTCAGAGAACTTCATATCTGCCTGCACAATTACCCTCAGGTCCTTTTCGTTGTCTACCACTGTCAGTGTAATACCTCAGAGTTGATATGTCACTCTGGGGTTACTGCTTCCCATATGTAGTACTTTACATTTGTCAATGTTAAACTTCATTTGCTACCTCTCAGCCCATCTGGTCAACCTTTCCAGATCCTATTGCAGCAGCATAGCGACAGTAGTGTCCTTAACAACCCTGCCAACCTTTGTATCGTCTGCAAACTTGGACATTAAGCTTGATATACCATCATCAATATCATTTATAAATACAGAAAACAATAATGGACCCAACACTGAACCCTGAGGGACTCCACTAATAACAATAGTCCACGATGAGCAGTGTCCATTGATTACCACTCTCTGTCTTCTCTACCTCAGCCATCCCTTTATCCATAGCAGCAATTTGCCTTAAATGCCACACTGCTCCAATTTGTGTGGTCTTCCATGTGCAACAGTATCAAAAGCCTTTCTAAGATCCAAATATATGATATCAAAGTTATTCCCTGCATCCAGTTCCTTTTTGACCGCATCATAGTATCCAGTCAAATTGGTCAGGCAAGACTTTCCCTTAACAAAACTATGTTGTGTCTGAGCTATAACTGAAGTCTTGTCTGGATGATCCTGCAGTGCTTCTTTAATCAGTGCCTCCATTAATTTTCCTGGAACAGAAGTTAAACTTACAGGTCTATAATTACTTGTGTCAGCCTTTGATCCTCCTTTGTGAATTGAGGTCACATTTGCACATCTCCAGTCCATGGGTACCTCCCCTGAGTCCAAGGAAGTTCTCATAATTATGGCTAAGGGTTTGCTTACTTCCTTTGCTGCCTCCTTTAATATAACTGGATAGATTTCATCCACCCCAGGTGCCTTTCTTGTGTTTATCTTCAACAATTTCTCCTCCACTTTACTCTGTAATTACAAGATTATTTAACTTACTGCCAGAGTTCAATACACCTCTGGCATTCCCCTTCCTGAATAACTCCTCATATGTGTGAATGTCGATGCAAAATATTCATTTAGTTTATTAGCTACCTGAGCAGGATCATCAACAGTTGAACCAGCGAAATCAAGTGGACCAATCTGATTCATCCCCTTCCTTCTAGAGTTTACATAAGTAAAGAACTCTTTGCTGTTTTTCTTTGCACCCTTTGCCAAAGATTTCTCGTAATCCACCTTCGCGTGCCTAACCTTCTTTGTAACTTGGTTACAGACCAGCTTATATCTATCATAGGCTTCTGTGTCACATGTTAATTTATATGTACCCCATGCATTTTTCTTCTCTGCCATATGTCTCATTAGTTCATCTGACATCCATTTAGGCCTAAACCTTGAACAATATTTCTTAGTTGGTATGTAAAGCCTAGTAGCTTCCAAGATAAGTTCTTTGAATGCTTCCCATTTTGAATTTGCTGTTGGTAACATCATCAGTTGGTTCCACTGTATAGAATTTAAATACTGTCTCAGACCATCGTAGTCGCCTTTACGAAAACAAAAACCCTTTCCTTTACCCCTGATGGTAGTTACCTCTTTAAGTAAATCCCACTTCAGCACACTGTGATCACTGCCACCTAGTGGTTCCTTTATCTGCAGATTCTTAATGCATGAAGAATCACTACTGATAATCAAATCAAGAGTATTACTCCCTCTAGTTGCCTCCCGAACATGCTGATGTAGAAAACAATCATCCAATAAATCCACAAAAGCCTTGCTAGTGTGTGAGTGACCAATCCACAAATTCCAGTCAATATCTGGAAAATTAAAATCCCCCATTAGAAGACTCTGTGATTTACTGGCCCACTCTGTTTCACTGTTCAGTTTCTTATTTTGCTCATCAGCGTCATTTGGCCTATAGCACACTCCTACTCTCAATTTTGATCTCCCAATGCTTATGTCACACCAAACTGACTCGACACTGTACTGTCCAGCGATGTCGACTGGCTTCACTTCCTTGGATTTTATGTGTTTCTTAACTAAAGCATAACCCCTCCTCCCTTCCTATCCCATCTATCCTTTCTGTAGATGTTGTACTCCCCAAATTCCAGTTCTGCATTCCTTATATCTGTGTGACACCACATCTCTGATATCCCAACAATATCTGCCTTTGATGTTTTGAGCAATACCTCAAATTCATCAAATTTATTTACCAAACTCCTAGCATTGGTGTACACGCAAGTATACATGCACCTGTTCCTATTCTTAGCTACCCTAACACAACCCATGTGTTTACTTGTACCGCAATGACTCCCAGCAGTCTCTGAAATATCCTGCATCTTGTTTTCCAGGCTGCTGCTCATTCCAATAGAAGCAGTGGAAGAATCACTTTCACCTCTGCCATTGGCTACTGTTAATGTATTTGTCCTCGTATCCCCCCAAGCTAGCAGTTTTCCAACCCACCTAACACTGCCTCGATAGCATCAGCAAATATTCTTGCACCCTTTTTATTTAAGTGTATTCCATCCCTATAGAAGCAGTCTCTCCTGTTAACAAGTACGGAACAGGCTGAAAAAAATTTACCCCTTGAGCCTTGCACAATTTTTCCAGGGCCGAATTGATCGACAAGCTTTCATCATATACTCCCTCCTATTGTGTCTAGGCAGAATTGCAGACACTTTCAAATTCAACTCTAATTCACGGCTTTTTTTCAACAGTGACCTGTACAGTTCTTCTGGTCTTCTACTCTTAATATCATTAGTGCCAACGTGTACAACTATATCACCTTTTGTGTCCTTAAAAGATGATATCTGCTCAACGTCATCAACCTTTGCCCCTGGTAGACATACCCTGGTCCTGTTCCACTTATCCTTTTTACAAAGCATGTTCCCCATTTCCCTGAAAATAGAGTCACCAACAACTACTAGTTCCTGTGGGACCAGTGCATTCTGCCTTGGGGGTTGCCACTGTGTTGCATGAGGACCAAGTGCAAGCTCTGGTGTTGATGTGGGCAGCTGAGAGCTTGATGGGCCCCTCAATTTAGATCCTTCGAGGGCATCCTTCCTGTCCTTCAAGCTCTCATATAGGCCCATAACAATGCTGAGTTGTCGCCTGATTTCGATACACTCCTTACATCGCGCACACACAAAGACATCCCCCATGGCAATATCATGTGCCGTACTCAATTGCTCCACAAACATCATGCAAGCAGTGCATTTTAAAAGGCTGTGATTCAGAGGGCAACTGCCCCCCTCAGTTCTCCCCTGAGCCACAGCACTCCCATTAGCTTGAGCCTTTTGCTTTGCTGCTCTGGTCTGAGTCATGATTTCGATTTAATTTCAATAAAATTTCAATTTCAGTACAAAATTATAACCCTAAACATGTATCCCAACACAGTTATAACGCTATATATATTTTTCAGTACTGAGTATTATCTACGAGTTCCGTTTATATAACTTCCGTATCAAGTTATGTAGTAATTAATTATGTTACGTTTGTAATCAGTCGTTATATTTATTTAGTTAAAAGTACAATTTAATTGAAATTAAGTTTAACAAGATTAATAGATTTTACTGATTAATTAACTATATTACATTATACTATACTATACTAAGCTTACGCTATCTAGTTCGGGATATAACTTTGTGTCGTATAACAATGGCGGCGAGTTACGAACAGTAAATCTACGGACACTTAAGTATTAATTAACTTCCAAATCTCGCTGTCTCAATTCAGAATAAACTAAGGATCCTGACTAGGTCTATAAGCTACTTATAGAAAATAATTTGATGTAACAATTGGTCAATAAAGCGGCTAAATATGGCTAAAAAATTTCTCGTTCAGCGGAGCTGCAACTTGTAACACATGGATTTGATACCCTTACCGATACTTTTATGCAATTACAAGGCCGAGTAAAGAATAAATACACCAGATTAATCAGAAAATCACAAAATAATGCTATATTACTAAATTTAAATCAAAAGTTTTAGAAAAACAATAATTTCAAATCAGTTACTTATTATTTATTATTTTATTACTTGACATATTATTTATTACTTGACATAAATTATTCTAACAAAAGTCATGGGACAATTGTAGTTATCATTCTTTTGCATAATTTCTGGTAGAAAGTAGGCAATATTGTGCTCCATACTACCTTGACCTTTCCCTCATTCTACATTTCAGTTCATCCAAAGATGTTCAGTTGGGTTGAGGTCACTTTCTTGTGGTACAGACTAAATCCACTGGTCACAATGGTTAGTTTCATACCACAAGAAACCCCAGACCATGGCACCTCCACACTTCACAGTGGGGAGGCATGCTCAGATAGCATTTTTTGGGCATTCCATACCCAGACATGCCATCAGACTGGAGGAGTGTGTAGCATCACTTTTTGTTCGATGGGAATGATTTCCATTAATCCACAGTTTAGGCTCAGTGTGCCTTGCACCATGCCAAACAATGGAATGCATTTGTTTTTATCAGAGTTATCAGCTCTTGCATGAAAATTCACAGCAGTTAGCTCTCTTTGTGCCCCAGGAAAACACTTACAGGTTTGTCTGGGCTCAGATTTTCTTGGATTGATGATAAGATGAGGTAACTATCCATCCAGAGATGCATCAGATTTTGACAATTGGTATTTTATGCCAACCTGGTCATTTCTTTAAATGGAAATTGAGAAGTGGCAGATCAATTTCATCTCTGTGTTTCCATTTCTTTAGCATGTCACTAATTGTCAGCCTGGAAATGTTTAATTCCTTAGACTATAGTATAAACAGTCATTTTATCCAAATGACATCCAGCTATTGTTCCCCTCTGAAATAAACTCTGTTAGCATCTTTCTGATGCTCATTGTGCTGTGTATTTTTTTAAAATGAATTTCGTGCTAACTACTGATCACCCTTGCAGGCCAAATTTTTACCTATTTCTTAGTCACAGTTTCCTACAGTCTCCAATGACTTTTGATAGTATATTGATATATGTACAGTATAATATTTTGAGCAGTTCAATAAACTGATGAATGGTTATTTCAGGTCGGTTGTGGTGCTGGAAATACTGTTTTTCCAATATTAGAGACCAATAAGTAAGTAAAGTTAGCAATCTTTAGTTCAAATTAAGTGATTACTGCACAAAACTATATTGAAGTGTTATGAATAAACTTTTTGCTCTTAAAATTTTGTTATAAAATATCAGCATGTTTCGAGAGTGAAAGTAAATTTTACTAGAGTAGGTAGTGATAGCTTTGGCTGCAGTTTTAGGTGAAACTGCTTTCTGCTCTAGCCTACCACTGTCACATCCTTTACCTTGGCCATAAGAGACTGAGCATGTATTTGGCTTAATACTTACCTCTCCTGTATCTGATATATACTTAATACCTGGTCCACTGACAAAATATTTATTATCATTGCCAAATTTCATCTTTAAAATTATGAAACTGTAACCTTGGTTTTAGCTTCATAATTTTAAAGGTGAATTTTAGACTGCAAATTATTACTTGAATAGGATATTATTGACATGAATGGGCTGAATATATCTTCTAATTGTTTTGATAGATGAAATTTTGACTCACTTTTGTTAACTTATATAAAAAAAAAAAAAAGTTCTGATCAGGCATTTAAATTCTCCATTGATAATACTGTCATTAATGCTAGCAGTATTAACATTGTTCTTTTTTCATGTTGATATTTCTAGTAAATGCGACTTTTACATGTAATAATGTATTTTTCCCTTTGTTGCCATTTTCCTTTTTAACCCTGAAGCAGTGCTGCAAGACCTGGTGGATGCCTCTCAAAAATAACATGCCCACATTACCTTTTAATTAATGATTAAAAATCTGAAAATTTTTCTATCTTCCTAAATATAATTGAACTTTTACTGATTTCCTAAAAGCTTTTTTTTTTTTCTTTTTTTTTCCTCCTCTCTCTCCTCTCCCCTCCACAGTTTTCATAGAGAGAATAAACACTATCAAGTTCTAAACCACGCTTTGCAACTATATTCTTGAAGAGTTATATGGGCTAGGATGACAACAGTTTTCAGATTGTTTCAAAATTTATTTCAAATGTGACACTTACAGTGCACGGCTTTGAAATTAATTTTAAAATAAAAATTGCCAGTGGAAGTGATTGAATAATCTTGCATTCATTTGCTTCCATTCACTATTTTTAAATTATCTTTAGAAGTATTTGTGCATATAATAAGCAGAAATATATAGGTAAATGTGCTTGTTTAAACTTTTGTGCACTTAATGGTCTTTTCAGTGGAAAATGGATGGGACCAATAGATATGTCTCAAACTTTTTGTTTTAATTTTCAGCAGAATTAATTTTTTTTTAATAATAAAAAATGGCATTTTTTAAATATTTCATTCATTTTTATTAAAAAATTGAAAAGTTACTGGTATTGCACACCAGTCGGAAAACATGAAATATTCATAATATCACAGTAGAACAGCCACATAATTCAGCTTTATAAGTGAATTCAAAAAACCAAAACATTTTCCAAAAATTAAAAAGAAAATTAGCACCTGTTAGATGGTGTGCTACTATTTTTGCAACTCTGAATTGCACATCATTGCCAGGTTAAGAATAACACTAGCCAACAATTTTAAACTTTTTTTTTGATAACATCAATGAAATCAACTGATTTTGACTAAATCACATGTGCTGAAAACGAAAATGACAGTAAAGTTTGTAGCACATGATGTTTTCAAGTTCCTTTTTTCCAAAAATTGTGAATTTCCACTTAACTAAATATACTTGACTACTTTTTTGTAAATTAATTTGCTTGAAATAAAAATGATGACCAGTAAACATTCCAAATGGACAAAAAATAACATTTAAACTTTATAAACACCTATTCGAATTTACATAATCAATTAACCCACAAAACTGGAGGCAAAAGAAACTCATACTACTTACAGTTATTTTTCCCTCTTGTGAGCAGACTAGTCCTCCCTTATCAGAGACCAACAATAGTCACCTATCATTGCTGGATCCCATCATCCCTTGATACCTCTGCTCTATAGTGTGGATATCTTTTGGAATCGTTCCCCCTGCTTGTCACTGACAGAGATCCCAAGTTATCCAGAAAGCAGTCCAGGTGCGAATGTAGGAAGTGTATTCAGCCACATTCGGCATCCTAACTTTTGATATTTATGCAACAATTCTTCAATCAACTCTTTATAGTTCTCTTCTTTTTTATTCCCTGAAAACCCGCTAACGACAGCTCTGAAGGATTTCCACGTAGCTAATTCAGTGGCGTTAAGTTTAGTTTCAAAGATTTCATTCTTTAAAAGCCATTTAATGCAATGACATAATGACATGCTATCATAGGTTTCTTTCATAGCCACTGAATGAGCCACTGGGACCGATGGTTTAATATTACCATTGTGTAGCAAAACTGCTTTTAAACTGAGTTTAGAATAATCAATGAATAATCTCCATTCTTCATGATTGTGTTCAAACCCTAGTTCATCCATCAATCCATTTACATCTTTGCAGACACAAAGAGAACCTTTCATTTGATAATAACCAGCAAGATTTTCAAATCAGTTTCTGAACACAGAAATCCTTGTGGTTTTTGCCGGCAAATTCCACTGTTGCAACCTAGATCCTAATAGCTCAGCCTGTTGCTTTGAAAGATTTAAATCCCTAACCAAATCATTAAGTTCACTTTGCTCAGTTAAGTATGGGGTTTTGTCATTTTCAAGATTGAAAACGACAAAACCGACAAAAGAGCGACCATGCAGATAGCCCTGTAAAATCATGGTTTATTTGATCCTTCTTCAACCCAAACTGTTGGCTCACAGTTTATTTTTTATTTCCAAAGTAAATGAAGGAGCTGTGAGGGAACCATTTCCAGTCAGAAGAAGTTGTAAAGACATTGGAGGAAATTCTCAAACACATGTCAAAAAGTGGCCTCCACCATGTTTTTTAAAAATGGCAGAAATGTTGGAATAAGTGCATTTCATCAAAAATGGGGACTGCTTTGAAAAGGACTATCAAAATATGGATGATTAATAAAGGTATATTGTACGGAAAAAACTTATGATCATTCTTTATTGAACAGCCCTCGTATAAATCTTTTATTCCATTCAAACACAGTAGCTCTTGGCATAGTATCTTCCCTGCCCATAAACTTGACTTAACAGCTCATAACTTTCAGGTGGTGTTTCCTTTAGTTCTGTTAAAAATTTGTAGTCAATTTATTCTTTGATTCTTTTGCCTGTCATTTTTCCAGCAAACTGCAAAAACACAAGGTAATGAAAACCTGTCTCACTGCAAAGCAAATGAGCATGCAAGAACATGACAGACAAATAAGGAAAAGTTCAAGTTACTGCTGTTTCTTTGTTTCAAAAGTGGCACTTGGTATATAGTGACTGCCAGTGCAGTCTCGTTATTTAATAGCCACACCTCGTAAAGTTCATGATCATGGTAAATTTCTTTAAAATGATTCACAAAAGCAAAAAGATCAAGTAGACAAAAAAATATCATAATCCAGTTTTTGCATAGCAAAAGCAGCAGTAATTATCAATCCACTGCAGGATGGAAGCCTCCTCAACAATTCATGTTGAGGGTAACGGACCATAATCTGACATGCTGGTCCAGTGTGGGTTGGCAGATAGACTGTATTTAGCAGTCAGGGGCTTGAACCCCTGTCTACTCAAAGAGCATGTGCTATTGTGCTCCCGCTCCTGACCACTTGTCTATGGAGGCCTTCCCTAGTTTTTGCGCGCACACAGACACACACAGTGTTTATAAATGGTGGGAACACTTTCAGTGATTTTTTGCACAAAGACTAGGACAGATATCAGTGTCATACATACTTGTGAAAGTATGAATCAGAGCTGTAATACTCAACTTGTGAAAGAGAAAATGTCAAAGTTTTTTTTTTACATCACATGACTTCACAACGATTCAATGTGGGAACCACGTGTGACACAGCAAATGTCCACATGGTAATCAAACTCTTGACATACCCTGTCCAGCATATACTGTATGGCCGTGGTGGTAGTGTCCTCAGTTCTCTGTTTTAGTTCCTGGACATCATGTGGCAAAGGTGGTACATAAACATGATCCTTTATGTAATCCCACAAGAAGAAATCACACGGAATTATGTCCAGTGATATCGGCAGCCATTTCAAGAAACAGTCATCCCTTTCTCCAGCACTTGCTTGTGTAGCTCGGTGTTAAGGTAGGCCCGAACGTCATTATGGAAATGGGGAGGGGGTCTTGTTGGTAAATAAAGTCATCACTATTTTCGTGAACTTGAGGTATCAACCATTGCTGAAGCATATCGAGGTAGGATAGCCCGGTTACAGTGCCCTCGGCAAAGAAGAAAGATCCATGCAGTTTTTGGTGTGACAAGGTGCAGAAAACATTCACTTTCTGCGAATCACACTCATATTCAATTATCTTTTCAGGTTTCTGGGTGCCCCAGATTTGACAATTGTGTCAGTTGGTGTCCATTGGTGTGAAATGTGGCCTCAATGCTAAACACTACGCGATTAAAGAAGTCATGTTCTATCAGTCCTTACAGTTCACAACAAAATTGGAAATGGGGTTACAACTGGGAAACTTTCATGTTTTCTCTTTCACATGGTATAAATAAGTAAATGGTATCTCTCTTACTCCATGTGCAATAAAGTATTGAAAGTGCTCCCACCATTTATAGACAACCTGTATATATAAAGTCATTGCTAAATTATTTATATCAAAAATAACTTCCTTTTTTTTTTAAATAAAGTTAGAAATAATTGCAATAATTAGTTATATGTTAAAAAGAGTATGTTAAAAAGGAATTGAAATAGTTTTGAGATACAAAATCTCTGGTCCATAAAGAAATTATATTGTGAAATATCTTTTAAAAATCAAAGGGGAAATTTAATTTTTGAACTTTGCAAATTTTTAATAATGAAGTAGTTGATTATAGTTATTTGATTATAGTAACCCAAACTTGACCGTATACTGCTGTGATTTCTCAGAAGTAGCAGTTTCTTTGATAAAGGTAAGCAGCTATTTTTTTTCATTGGACATATTTTAGTTTTGCATGTATTAGAAACCAATTTCTGTAAAAAAAAAAAATTTTCCTATAAGAACTAAATGAAAGAAATTTAGTGTTTACTTGTAAAAGTGTCTCCAACCCAAACAGCCCCCCCCCCCCTCTCTCTCATACTGTAAGGCCAATAGGAAGATTATGCAGATAATTTTTCAGTTTTAATATAGCACTAGGGGCTCGCCAACTCCTGCGCATGCTTTTCTCAGATCAAATCTTTTCTACTTAAAAGATCTTTTCTACTTAAAAGACACACCTGTCAAAATGCACTGATCGATATCTAATCTAATATATAAAAGAAAATAGAAAGTGTAATAAAAAACTATAAAAAGTAAAATTGTGTGAATGTTGAGTGAATGAAAGTTATTATTAATCAACTTTTACCCCTGGCAGACATACCCTAGTCCTTTTTGTATACTATATTCCCCGTCTCCCTGACAATAGAGTCACCGACAATAACTAGTTCCTGTGGGACTGGCGTATTCTGCCTTGGAGATTGCCGCTGTGTTGCCTGATGCACAGGAGTGAGCTATGTCATTGAGCTGGGCAGCTGAGAGTTTTGATGGGCCTCTCATATTAATTTCTTCAAGGGCATTTACCCTACACATCAAGCTCTCATAGACATCCCTCAGAACACTGAGTTGGCACCTAATTTCTTGACACTATAGACACCTAGCACACACACAAAGGCATCCATTGCCTTAACAAAGGGATAATCACCTCCTTTTCCCTTCTAGCAGAATTCCTGTATATCATTGACAATAATACCCCATGACCTGCTCTGGCAGCCTGTCTGCATTGCTCGGAAAACTTCATATCTGACTGCACAATCACTCTCAGGTCTTTTTCATATTCTGGAATAATTTTTCAAATTATTCCAAATAACTGACATTCCGGATAACTGACGTCCTAGTGTAAATAAATCTGCAGTTAAAGTTCAGAATAGTTTATGATACAAATAATAATATTCATTTTAAAAAGTTTATACTTAGGTTTGTCTAGACTGCTGAATACTCTTACAGCGTTCTTGAGGACAGTCAGTGGAATTGGGTACCTGACTACAGGACTGTGTTAATAACATAGAATTCTGATTATCTAAAATTTTGATTGTCCAAAATTTTTTTGCTTTTATTTTTCCCCTAATTTTTTTCAAGGAAATTGACAGTAAATATTTAGTTCTAAGAAACAACTATTACATGAATATAATATAATCTTGATTCCACTATACAAAACATTACAAATGAAACAAAGAATGGTAAATTTCATCCTTGTCACTTCTGTATAATACAAAGCACTGTTAATATTCCCGAGAACTTTACTCTGAAAGGGAGGAAGGAAGAGGCAACAAATTCTGCAAGTCAAAATTTATGTAATAGTCAATTTGGAGATGTTTTATTTATTTTTTCTTTCTTTATTATTTTTATTTATTTTTTTTTTCAGAGGAATTTTTTGCATTGCACCACTGTAGTTGATGTTATATGGAGATGATATTGATAACCTATTCAGCCTGCTTGGCTTTTTTTACAATTACATCTAACTTTTTATTTTTGTAGTCTAAATTTCTATAAACATGAGTTTCTCTGTACATTTTGATGAGTTCTGTAATAAGTACTTCAGGCGTTTTAAGAATAATGTACAAAACCAGAGCCAATGCAAGAAATGCACATTAGATGTAGCTTAGTTTCATATGATTCAGTTTGCCAGTATTTTTTGTAGATGATTAAACAGTTTCACCATTAAATACTATATGAATTGGGCAGAAGTTTAAAATGGACAGTACATTATGGTGAATACGTACTATGGAAGCTATCAGCTAGTGAAACATTTAATTCTCTTGCAATCCCTATTAGGCCCTATTGTGGACTAATATTATTAGTGGAGTCCCCCAGGGTTCAGTGTTGGGTCCATTGTTGTTTTCTGTATTTATTGATGATACTGATGAAAGTATATCAGGCTTAATGTCTAAGTTTGTAGACGAGGGGACATAAATATGAAGGTTGGCAGGGCTGTTAATGACACCAATGACATTATGCTACTGCAAGAGGATCTAGAAATGTTGAGCAGATGGTTGAGAGGTAGCAACTGAAGTTTAACATTGACAAATGTAAGGTACTGCATATGGGTAGCAGTAACTCCAGCAGTAACATATCAACTCTGTGGTACTACACTCAAGGTGGTAGAGAATGAAAAGGACCTGGGGGTAATTGTGCAATCAGATATGAAGTTTTATGAGCAGTGCAGACAGTCTGCAAGAGTAGCTCATGCTGTCTTGTCAATGATATACAGGAATTTTTCTAGCAGGGATAAGGAGATGATTACCCCCTTGTATAAGGAAATGGTCAGGCCACACCTTGAGTATTAGCATTAGCATTAGTAGAGGCATATGATGCAAGAAAGCAAGCTTATTCAGCATCAGCCAAAAAAAAAAAAACCAACCACTACTCCCATTTCACCCCTCCGTTCGTTCAAAATACCTGTCCAGCTGAGCCTTAAATTTGTTTAGGCTATCAACTTCAACAACAAGTGATGGGAGTCTATTCCACAAACCAACTGCCCGCTGGCTAAAGGCAAATTTCCGCACATCTATCCGACATCCGTCCTTCCTCAATTTGAATTTATGCCCTCTCAGGTGATTATTCTGAGCAAGAGGAAGAATCCCATCGGCATTGAGCCTGCTCAAGCCATTCAAAGCCTTATACACCTCTATCAGATCACCTCGCCAATGCCTAGTCTCCAGGCTCTTTAATTTGCAAAACTTAAACCTTTCTTCGTAAGAGCAACCCTTTGTTCCATTCACTAATCTTGTTGCCCTTCTCTGTACTCGTTCCAGCAGCTCTACATCCTTCTTGAAATGAGGCCTCCAGACCTGTATACAGTACTCAAGGTGTGGCCTGACCAAAGGGAATAATCACATCCCTGTCCCTGCTAGAAAAATTCCTGTATATCATTGACAAGACACCATGAGCTACTCTTGCAGCTCGTCTGCACTGCTCAGAGAACTTCATATCTGCCTGCACAATTACCCCCAGGTCCTTTTCATTCTCTACCACTGTCAGCGTAGTACCACAGAGTTGATACGGCGATCTGGGGTTACTGTTTCCCATATGTAGTACTTTACATTTGTCAATGTTAAACTTCATTTGCCACCTCTCAGCCCATCTGCTCAACCTTTCCAGATCCTGTTGCAGCAGCATAGTATCAGTAGTGTCCTTAACAACCCTGCCAACCTTGGTATCGTCTGCAAACTTGGACATTAAGCCTGATACACCATCATCAATATCATTTATAAATACAGAAAACAACAATGGACCCAACACTGAACCCTGAGGAACTCCACTAATAACATTAGTCCACGATGAGCAGTGTCCATTGATTACCACTCTCTGTCTTCTGCCACTCAACCATCCCTTTATCCATAGCAGCAATTTGCCTCCAATGCCACACTTCTCCAATTTGTGCAGCAGTCTTCCATGCGCAACAGTATCAAAAGCCTTTCTAAGATCCAAATATATAATATCAAAGTTATTCCCTGCATCCAGTTCTTTTGTGACTACATCATAGTATCCAATCAAATTGGTCAGACAAGACCTGCCCTTAACAAAACCATGCTGTGTCTGAGCTATAACTGAATTCTTGTCCAGATGATCCTGCAGTGCTTCTTTAACCAGTGTCTCCATTAATTTTCCTGGAACCGAAGTTAAACTAACAGGTCTATAATTACTTGTGTCAGCCTTTGATCCTCCTTTGTGAATTGGGGTTACATTTGCACATCTCCAGTCCATGGGTACCTCCCCTGAGTCCAAAGCAGCTCTCATAATTATGGCTAGGGGTTTGCTTACTTCCTTTGCTACCTCCTTTAATATAACTGGATAGATCCCATCCACCCCGGGTGCCTTTTTTATGTTTATCCTCAACAATTTCTCCTCCACTTTCCTCTCAGTTATTAGAAAATCATCTAGCTCACTGCCAATGTTTACTTCACCTACGACATTCCCCTTCCTGAATAACTCCTCATGTGTGAATGTAGATGCGAAATACTCGTTTAGATTGTTAGCCACCTGAGCTGGATCCTCAACTGTTGGCGCCTCCGTAGCCAGGTGGGCAGGAGCAGCAGTGCGGTAGCACACGCTTCTTGATTAGAAGCTCGAACCGGAGTTCGAGCCCATTACCACCAAATACGGAGGAAGCGGAAAGGTCAGGGAATGACAACCGTATATCCCCAGAGCAATATGGCCTTAGTTGCTAATGCTCCTAAAAACCAAATAACAACAACTCAACTGTTGAACCATCAACATCCCGTGGACCAATGTGATTCATCCCTTTCCTTCTTGAGTTTAAATAGGTAAAGAACTCTTTTCTGTTTTTCTTTGCATCCTTTGCCAAGGATTTCTCATAATCTGCCTTTGCCTGCCTAATCTCCTTTGTGACTTGGTTACAGACCAACTTATATCTATCATAGGCTTCCATGTCACCCATTAATTTGTATGTATCCCATGCATTTTTCTTCTCTGCCATATGTCTCATTAGTTCATCTGACAACCATTTAGGCCTGAACCTTGAACAATATTTCTTGGTTGGTATGTAAAGCCTGGTAGCTTCCAAGATTAGTTCCTTGAATGCTTCCCATTTTGAATTTGCTGTTGGTAACATCATCAGTTGGTCCCACTGTATAGAATTTAAATACTGTCTCAGACCATCATAGTCGCCTTTACGAAAGCAAAAACCCTTCCCTTTACCTCTGATGGTAGTTACCTCCTTGAGTAAATCCCACTTCAGCACACTGTGATCACTGCCACCCAGTGGTTCCTTTATCTGCAGATTCCTAATGCATGAAGAATCACTACTGATAATCAGATCAAGAGTATTACTCCCTCTAGTTGCCTCCCGAACATGCTGGTGTAGAAAACAATCATCCAATAAATCCACAAAAGCCTTGCTAGTGTGTGAGTGACCAACCCACAAATTCCAGTCAATATCTGGAAAATTAAAATCCCCCATTATAAGACTCTCTGATTTACTGGCCCACTCTATTTCCCTATACAATTTCTTATTATACTCATCAGAGTCATTAAGCCTATAGCACACTCCTACTCTCAATTTTGATTTACCTATGCTTATGTCACACCAAACTGACTCGACTGAGTCAGTTTGGTACAATACTATGAAACTGAGTATTGTATACAGGTCTGGAGGCCTCATTTTAGGAAGGATGTAGAACTGCTGGAATAAGTACAGAGAATGGCAACAAGATTAGTGAATGGAACAAAGAGTTGTTTTTACGAAGAAAGGTTTCAGATTTGCAAATTACAGTGTCTGGAGATTAGGCACCTGTGAGGTGATCTGATAGAGGTATATAAGGCTTTGAATGGTTTGAGCATGCTCAATGTTGATGGGATTCTACCTCTTGCCTGCGGGGACATAAATTCAAATTGAGGAAAGACAGTTGTATGATAGATGTGCGGAAGTTTGCCTTTAGCAGCATGTGGTTGATTGCTGGAACAAACTTCCATCTGTTGTTGTAGAAGTGGACAGCTTAAATAAATTCAAGAACTAGACAAACATTTGGAGTGAATGGATGGGTGAAATACGAAGGGGTTTTTTTTTTTTTTTTTTTTTTTTTTTGGCTGATGCTGTATAAGCTTGCTTTCTTGCATCATATGTCTATGCTAATGCTATTAGATAGGCTAAACAGAATTGATTAAGAGCCAATTGGCATATTTGACCAAAATTCAAAACCTTGCAGTGGAACAAAAGACTAACATCTTTCAAGCAGCAAAACATTGGCAGTGATTTTAATGCTGTATAAGCACGTGCAGCACATAATCTGTAAATAATAAATGCATATTTTCTCTCATTTTTTCCTGCTTCCCTTTTATACTGTAGATAGAATGCATTTAAAATTGATTATCCAAAAAAAAAAAAAAAAAAAAATTTACTGTCTGAAATACCCTCAGACCCAGCTATTTCAGATAACTGGGATTCCACTAGAGTTGTAATTTGCAGCTTGCAGCAGGTTTTTTAGTATTCGATATTTTTTCTGCAAAAATTGTTCAGATAAATTCCTGCAGAGACATCTAGATTAGTAGGTGTAGCCTACTATGTTTTTCAATGTCATTTTAGTATTTTTTCACTGGGTTTGTTCTTTGATCTGCATCATTGATTGTGATAGTTTTGGAGAAATATGGATGTATAAAAATCAGATAACTACTCCACTGTTGGACACTTTTATGCTTCATGACTTCTTTTATAATTAGAATGCACAGAGTGAAAAAATAGCACAAGATATGCAAAGTGCCTAGTGCACCCATTGTGTCTAACTTTATTGAATTTATCTCCTGTAGTTTTAAACTATTTCTTAATATTGTTTTAATAGTGCACAAAGTTTGAAGAGTGCTACATGCCTGCTTATGTAATTATGCTTTCAGCATACTCACTGGATTGTTGGAAAAATTATTATAATTAACTGTTGAAATTTATATTACTTTTTGAAATTTAATATTATTTAAAGACAAATTCATGTTTTTATATTAATATAATTACTTTTTTTCTTTTAGAATAACTCAGATTATGATCCCAAGAGATGCTATCCATTTGTTTGTGATATTACAGCAGATAACTGGTCTACTCCTTTTTCTCCTTCTAGCCTTGACATAATTATTCTAATATATGTTCTTTCTTCACTTAACCCAGTAAGGTAGGAGTTTTGCTTCACATCTCTTTGTGTCTATATAAATAAACAGTGCTAAGTTATCATTGATTTATAGTGATTATTTAACTTAATTTTTTATTGACCTGAATAATTTAAAACAGATTTCTTATACTATTTGAGATTTTCTCAAATGGTATAAAACAGATTCTTTAAATGCTGTTATCATTAATAACAGTAAAAAAAAAAAAAAAAAAAAAATGTATATGGCCAAATACTCCCAATACTTGTAGAATTTATTGGATATACAGCATTAATGGGCTGGCAGCTAATATAAGATGTTCAAAAACAGTAAACACCTCTGAACATGCAACTTGCATCATCAGTACAGGATTCCAGTCAAATTTCATCTGCACAGTAATCTAAACAGAATATGTCATTGATGTATTTACTGATGTATTTACTGAGAAAAGTGAGGTTATGTTTGAAGATTTGGTTTTTCAATAATATACAGATTTGGTTTTTAACTACTCTGATACTAAGGTCTACAGCGAGGTCAGTAGGTGTTTTTTTTTTTTTTTTTTTTTTTGGTGAATTGATGGGACTGCTGGGATTCCTCTTGCTCAGATTACAAACCTGAGGGAGCATGAACAACTCAAATTGAGGAAAAGGAGTTGTAGAATAATGTGCTGAAATTTTCCTTTAGCCAGCAGGTAGTTGATAGCTTAAAAAAATTAAAAAAAAAAAAAAGGGCAAACTTTTGGAGCAAATGTGGATGGGTGAAGAAGTGGGGAGGTTTTTTTTTTTTTTTTTTTTTTTTTTTATTATGGCTGATGTTGTACGTTTGCTTTCTTGCATCATATGTCTCTACTAATGCTAATAAAGTGAATTTGAACATAATCATTCAAAAATGTGAAACTGAATCCTTTTGCCACATCTTTTCCTTCCTTAGCTGTATTTCGATATAGGGGTCATTCGTGATTTTCACATGTAAACCATGTGAAATTATGATTGACATTAGTTTAGGTATAGGCAGACCTCAGAAATAATTAATTATGCTGAATTTTTCTTAAGAACTATTTTGGCCAAAAAAATTCACAAAACATTATTAATAAGAGGGAAGTTGGCATGGGCCTGAACATAATTTCATTATGGCAGAATTTTCAAATGAGTACAGGTTTTAATCGAATACTGCATTTGATACCCTAATTTTCATAAATATGTAGCACAGAGATTTGTTTGCTTCAAACAAATTAGTGCAAACCTTCAAAAAAAAAACATTGTATCATAAGAAAGCCTGATTCTGACCTACAGCCTCCACACACTGGAATTCCTTCCACATGTTCATCTTTATTCATTGCTAGCAGGCAAAATTGAACGATTTAAAAACCATAAACAAATCGCATTGAAATTCTAGAGTTTTGACCAATTGGATCTCAGTAGTGATTACTGTTTTTACTTGATTCAGAATCTGCATTAAGAGAATGGCTTGCTGCTGCTAGTGCAGCCAGAATTGAGTTCTTTGTCATTCTTTTTTTCATAATTTTTTTACGTATTGTAGTTGACAGTTATGAATAAATGTCACTTCCTTCATTTACAAACTGCCATTGTTGAAGCCCAGTACTGTGGATGATCAAGTTCAATGCCATCAAGTTTGGATCATGGACTTGATAATGATGAGGCAACTGGCCTAACCTAACATTTCATCTTTCTTGAAAAAAAGGTTAACAGACAACTTTCCAATATAAAGAAGTGAAAATGGTCTAGAACACATTAAGTTTTGTGTCATCAGTGCTGACATAGTATAGAGGCCATTATTCTTTGCCAGACTAATAATCATCACTATTAATTGCTTTCACATATAACTGTGGGTTTATACCTCAGTTGGTTTTTTTTTTTTTAAGATAGTGTAATTTATATATCATCTTATTTTAATAAGATAATTCTGAAAATGCAGTGGTATTTTCAGAATTTAGTTACAATATTCCAAAAAAATAAGCAACCCCCCAATAACTTGATGAGACATAAATTTCTCAACTTGTTCATACTAATCTCCTCTCCCTGACTATTTATTTGGAATATGTGAAAAATGAGACATGTCCCACCAATGACTGATATTTTAAAAGAAAATGTATGTGATTAAATATATGGTAAGAAATTAAATACCATAGTAATTGTTTACACAGCCACAAAAAGAGTGCATTTTTGGTTTTTTCACAATTTTTTAAAATTAAGATCATTTTGAATTATCCTGTATAATCCATACAGGGTTAATACAGTAAAAGTTGAATCTCTTAACATATGACCCTTATGAAAGAACTTCATTTGAAATACCTTTGATTTAAATATTTTATTTATTTCCCTTCTCTTTTCTTGCAGAATGCAACATTCCATAAATAATCTAGCCAAATACTTAAAACCAGGAGGTATGATATTGTTCCGGGATTATGGTCGTTATGATTTAGCCCAACTGCGTTTTAAACCAGGACAGTGTTTAGGAAATAATTTTTATGTACGGGGAGATGGGACCAGGGTTTATTTTTTCAAGCAGGGTAAGTTCATATTAATTCTGTTTAAACTTACTGCATTCAGATTTGTTGATATATTTCATACTTTGCCTTTGTGGTGTATTATCTCCCTCTCCAAAATGCCTTAAGATAGTGTCAAAACCTTCAAGGAATTTTTTCATCATATAATGATAGTCTAGTCCAAAAGTTTCAGTAGTCATTTTAAAAATGACTACTGAAACTTGTTATTCCACTGTTATATTAGACATAGCATATGTGGAATGAATAATATTGATTAGGAGAAGTGGCTTTTTAATTCTTTCTCAGCAGAAGCACCAAAAAACATTATTTTTTGAACTAGGAAACATGAAATTCTTTTTCTCGCATTTGTTAAGTGATTTTGTAATTACCAAGCTTGCTCTGATAGCAGCAGTAGAACATGACTGACTTTAATAACATAGAAAAGCACATATTATAAAATTGAAGTGTAAACCTGACATTCCTTTGTTTGCTCTTTTGCACATCAGTAACCACCAATATTAGTTGTAATTAAGAACATAGCTCTTGCCGAGTGAAGTGTGTGCTTGAAAAAGTGGAATACCAAATAAAATTTCAGCCAAAGTTTCTTTCTAAGAGACAAATGTATAAGGCAGCAGTTCTCAAACTGTGCATTGTGACACCCTGGGGAGGTGCCATAATTTACCAGGGGCATTACGGACAGTGTAATAGTTTGTAAGATTTCCATGGTAAATATTAAAAATGTTTTAAGAATTATTTTTTTTACTATTAGATATCTACTACTATTTGAACTGTATTATTTATTATTAATATAAATAATTATAGAAAATATTTGGGGTATTTTTGACAAAGAGAATGCATCAACACATATTAATAATTATTGTATTAACATATTAAAAATAAGAAATTGCACAATTATAGATGTTTTACTTCAAGGGAGGCACTGGAAAAATTTTACAGGTCAAGGGAGGAACGGGCTCAGAAAGTTTGAGAACCGCTGGTATGAGGTATGATAATTATTGAGATGGGATGGGAAAATAAATTGAAAGGTGTAAGTTTTCTAAATTTTCTTTCTGTATCATTCAATTTACAGTAGGACCTCATCAGTCTATCATGATTTGGACCTGGCACATGCCAGATTTTTGAAAATCCCGTTTTTTTTTGTTCTGTTTTTTTTTTTTTAAGGATGTGTATATAGCTTAAGTATTCAGGGTAATTCATTTTTATCAGATAACATATCAGGTAACATAGTAGCCCTTGTTTTCTTTAATCACCACAACCACAGTTGCAGCATTAAGGCAAGATGTTAACCCATACTGCCAGATTGGACTCTCCTAAGAAATAATGGTTGCAAATTCAAATATTAGTATATTAGTTATTAGTAATGGCCACATGGTGCAAGGAATCCTATGGCTTATGCTGCACCAGCCAAAAAAAAATAATAAAATAAAATAGCAAAAAATACATAAAATAAGATAAGAATAAAAACAGTAATAATAATAAAAAAAATTAACAAGAAAAAAGGAAATGGACAACCTATGCATTTCCCTCCTCCTGACTTTTGAATTTCCAGCTGACTTTTGAATTTCCACAGACTATTAGCCTCTACCACCCATGTAGGTAACTTATTCCAGTAATTTATAACTTGCTGGCTAAAATAAAGCTTCCTGCAATCCAATCTAAACAATCCCCCCCCCACCTTGAAATTATGGCCCTTAGTTCTAGAATTATTTATAACCATGAAAATTTCATCCATAAGCAAAATGAAAATTATTCATTTTGCTCAGAGCCTTAAACACCTCAATCAAGTCTCCTCTAAGGTGCGGGCGCCTCCGTAGCCAGGTGGGAAGGAGCAGCAGTCGCTTCTTGATTAGACCGGGGTTCGAGCCCGTCACCACCAAATACGGAGGATGCGGAAAGGTCAGGGAATGACCACCGCATATCACGGAGCAATATAGCCTTAGTTGCTAATGCTCCTAAAAAAAAACAAATAACAAATAACAAATAACCTCTAAGGTGCCTAGTTTCCAAGCTCTGCGACCCACATATTCAAAGTCTTTCCTCATATGGACGCCCTTTTGCCGACCTCACCAGGCAAGTTACCCATCTTTGGACCCTTTCAAGAAGAACAATGTCTTTCTTTAGGTGTGGTCTCCATATGTGGACACAGTATTCCAAGTGTATTCGCAGTATTCTAACAATAGCCTTATATGATGGGATTATCTCTACTAGCGATTGTTCGATAAATTATCGATAGGACACCATGGGCCCTCCTTGCAACCAGTCTACAATGCTTGGAGAACTTCATCTTTCCTCCACTACCAGCTTTACTTCAACTCTGCCAAACCAAATGTATAAGTTATTTTGGGGTTACTGTTCCCCAGGTGCAATAGCTTACACTGTTGGATTAAAGCATAGCTGCCATTTTTCTGACCATCTCTGAAATCTATCTAGGTCATTCTGAAGAAGCTCTGCTTGGCGGCAGAGCTGCTTCTATTGCTCCAGTATGTGGTCCAGTTGGCCTATGTCTCAACCACAAGTTGAGAGGTCGTGAGTTCAAGCCTGTATGATGCCACAAAAAAAAAAAAAAAAAAAAAAAAAAAAACAGTCCATTGTGAACTGCAGTGAAGATCCGAAGATCTAGCTGTCTTTAATACTTCAGTCTAATAATTCACCATGTATATGGAATTTATTATTTATGGTCATAGTAATTAACTACATTTGTCAAGTGGGCCATCCTCTTCATAATTCCATATGATTCAGTGAGGATAGTGTTCCTAGTGTGATTGATGCACTCAGATTTTATCTTTTTGTTAGGGTATGTGATATATACGATCTGTTCCTATAGCCTTACCTTCCCGAAGAATCAACTTTTCTGATAGCTTTTCCAGGATCATTATACCACTTATTTTTTAGCAATATGATGCCTTTTCCCTATTTGCCCATGGCACAAATCCTTTCCACTGTAAATATCTAGAAATTAAATTAAGTGATTAAAGAATGCAGGGGATATTATTTTGTCCAAAAAGATTTTTTTTTTTTTGTGTGTGTGTGATTTTGATTTAATTTTTGACAATTTCACTCCACTATTGAGTTAGTTATCCACTCAGTAAGAATAAAAGCATTTGTGTAAGTTTATTTAAAAAAAAAAAAGAAAAAAAAAAAAAAAAATCAATAATCAGTGAATTTCAGAAAGCTCACATCCAAAGGATATGAAATTGCTGAAAATGCACATACAAATTTCATTACCCAACTTTCTTGAACAAAGTTTGTTATGCCTTGTGCGGTATTTTGTGTTTTCAAATCTTTCTTTCTAACTACTTCTTTCAAATACTTATTTGAAAGTAGATAAAATTGAAAAATAGAATGACTTTTTGATAGCAAATGCTGTGTAAGCTTTCGCTTCCTTGCATCATTCTGCCATTAAACCAGTACTAATTTCAGTGCAGTTAATGTATAATACAGACATTTTGAATTTCTGTCATTCTTATAAATTATTCCTGCTTTATAAAAATATAAATCTCCATCATTCACAAACTTTTAATTTACTAGTTTTTCTTTTCTAATTTTAGAAGATGTGCACTCATTATTTACTACAGCAGGACTTGAGAAAGAGCAAAATCTAGTGGACCGCCGTTTACAAGTAAACCGAAGGCAGCTTTTAACCATGTATCGAGTGTGGATTCAAGCTAAATATCGAAAACCTGTTTCTGCAAGAATTAATCAGTGAAATGTTCTATTCTGTATAATATTTTATTATATAATTGTTTATATAATAATACTGTTTTATATAAAAATGTAGATAAATAATTCTTACAGCTAGTTCGGTACAGGAATATGGTATGGCACTACGTGCAAAACAGCTATCTTATCATGGAATAAATGTTTTAATTTATTTTTTTGAAAAATATTTTTAATTTGTAAGTGATAAGTGAAATCAGATTAAAATTCAGTTGTTTATTTTAGAGGCACACCTTATGGGATTGATGTGATAAGTCATTGTAGTCTTCTCATAAGTGTCTCTACAGAGCTGACCACTGTAGGAGCAAGGTCTACAAACCTGGATCAACAGGGAAATCAAAATCCCATTACAACAAATATAATTTGATGAAAATTTCACTGTAACAAAAATATTTCCAGTCCCAGATGTATGCCCTTTTCTGCATCCTATTTGCAAAAAATTCATTCCAAGGAATTATTTTTGAAGTACAGTGTGGCTTAAAATGTTTTGGTTTACAACAAAGGAGTAACTTGTTAAAATTACAAATCATTTTCTGTACTTCATGTTGCAAGTACAACTACAGGACAATTTTATTGTGAAAGGAGTTTTAAAAGACCTTTCATTTAGCTTCTGAGGTAATGCACTGGTATACAGCACATTGGCATCTTTTCCCTCACACACACACACACACGTGATCACTTTAAGCCAGTGCCACATTACGTGACATGCCCATGCCCAGCAGGAAAATATTTAATCTTGGTGAGTTTCTAGGCAGGGATAAGCAGTTATTTTTTGTACCTTCTTAATAAGGATATTGCAGACTAACACAGAGAGGTTGTGTTGACAAATTAAGGATAATCTGAAACATAGGAAATATATATTGCATGTGTTCAAGAGCCCTATGAAATTAAAAATAAGTTGCCTGGTTGGATTTCCATTTTCATTTAGGGTAGCATACAGGAATGACAATTTAAGGGCTGCAATCCTTATTTTTAATAGGAGTATAGTTGTTATTTACTTAGTTGATTTGTCATATGCATCTCATGTAGTATGCATAAACAATGAGTGCAATGTGCAGGGTCCTTCTATTTGCATCAATCTATTGTAAGAATGATATCAGCATCAAGCCCTACCTGAATTATATGCCTATCAAATGCAAGTTTATAAACATAAGCTTGCATTTGATAGACTAGGTGGAAACCAAGTATTTATAAGTGTAGCTTTGGATGCAAAATGTGAATCATATTAACATAAGCTTGCATTTGATAGGCTAGGTGGAAAGTGTAGCTTTGGATACAAAATGTGAATCATGACACAGTGGTATTACTGACATTAAAGGCCAACTACTGCTGATAGGCCATTTTTTGCAAAGCTGAATCTTTGGACATTTCAGAGAGAGTGGGTTGCTTTTGTGTGGCAATTGAAACTGGGGTGAACGTCTTGTTTGAGTTGCAGGAATATACTGACTTCCATCAAAAGTTGAAGGAACTGGTGCTAAGCATGGCTGGACAGGGAGAGGATGTGAACCATTGCTAGTCAGATGACTTCTTGTGCTGCAAAGGTATAGAAGACAGGTTTGGATGCAGTATGAAGAAGTAAGATTAACAGTCTCCTCAATGAGACATTCCAGTCATTAGAATGAATACCTTTCATTCTAATGACTGAATAGTACTCGTTCTAAATAACATGGTGGGCACTTGCTCCTGGATTGTTGTGTGGTTGCCACAGCCTGGCTGGGACTTTTCTTTGAGAGAAATGTGTGATCTCCTGTGGTTAGTTAGGTTCCATGGCTGAAAACTGCACACACCCACAGGTGCAGACTTTGCACCTGTGGGAACACCATGAAGGTGACCACTTGGTATAAATTCAAAGCTTGAATGGTCTGAATATATTGACTTCTGCTGCTGCATAGGAATTAATCTGTAAATTGTAAATCTGCATTGTTATAATCTCTGTAATTGTAAACATATAGTAGGATTGCCCGGCACTGCCTAGTTCAATAGATAAAAAATGTCTTGTGCACATGCTGAAGAATGAATAGCACAAATTCCCAAAATATTTCTGTATTTGCATGTCTGTTCTGTCTCTAGATTTTAAAAAAATAATATAAAATTCAGGCTTTATACCTATTTTATCAGGAAAACAGGTTTTGAATACAAGATATCTCAAACAACATATCTCACTTTACAAAAAAGTACATATATCAATATATTTATTAGAGAATAACAATTTTTTTGAGTGAAATTTTGATCAACTTGGGAAGGTTATCAACAGGACCTCCCATAAGCCTTTCTTCAAATAAACAGCAAAGCAAATGTTAATGTATTTATTATTACAGTAGGTGCTGTCTTTCCAGATGTTGTCTTCACCAAAATAATAAATTAGGTGCTACACTGAGAAAGACTAAACAAACGCAAGCATTATATTATTCCCAAATATCACATAAGCAGTGGTTACTAAATACATATTTGTACATGATTTTTATAGTTACAGTTATTTACAACATTAAAATGTCAGTTACAATCAACCTTCTGAAAAGACCAGAATTAGTGTGATACATTATTATTATGCATTACTATGGTAATGTTTCAGCCTGCTTCCCTTCACACATGGCTTTCAATGCCAGATCATTAACTATTTGCAAGCCCATTGTGTGTCATAAACCTAAGCACAATTTCAAGACACTAACATAAACAAATACTTTTTATAATGCACAAATGCTGATTGTGCATTATAAGATTAAGTCAATGTTTTTATGCCTTTCTAGAATTATAGCATGGCCAGCATGTAGCTTGGTTTTAATGTTATTTGCCTTCAGCAGTAGTGTGAACAGTACTTTTTATTTACCAAATTCAAATTGTTTATAGTATGAATTTTAATAAGAAAACTACAGGGCAACCACTTTTCACTGAAGAGCATATAACTAAATCATAACTCTGCGTCAGTTTGAGTCTCAAATACAATTGATGTTACTGTGTAGTATGACAATTTTTTCACTCACTGTGTTAAAAGTTTTCAAAGCAGTCCGTGTTTAGTAAAACAGCCAAAATTGAAAATAACTGTAGGGCTTTTTTTTTTTTTTTTATTATTATTAATTTTTTCTTGGAATACTTGGAATACTAACTAGCAATACGTTAAATTTTTAGCAAAGCTTATTATCTTAGTACTCATCTCTGAGATCCGTATTGGTTAAATTAAAAATGACATGAAAGGAAGGTAAGAAGGGAATAAAGGTGAAAGTTCCATTACATTAATTGATTAAATTTAAAAACACATCCTTAGGAAAAGGGAGTGCACCATCTTTTTCCTGGTTGTCATTTATAAAATTGTATAAAAGAAATTTGCATGTTGAAAAGCCAAGAGCTGGACGTGAAGCTTTCGATGGCATTGTCATCAGTTGGTGAATGACATAAGTTATGAGTGATAATTTATAGTATTGCAGGGGGGGAAAATTTAATGGATAATCAACAGTGCTTTAAGCTGTAAAATTAGTCAATCATAACTAGCAATACATGTTGTCTTGAACATCCCACCTTCCTTCCCCTCTTTTCTTTATTTCATTTCAGCTATTTAGAAATAGTTATGTTACACTATGACAAATACCCTTATTGCTTAAACTGCATAAGAGGAAAAGATAAACACAGTGGGTCAAACCATGAGGTTATTACATCACCTAGGATATTTACTAAGTTTCAAAATGAGCAGCTCACTCTCATTTAATCTGGAATTGTTCTTACCTTGTTATTTTCATTTGTGCAAGGATGTGAATTCTCAGCAATTATTAATGTGCTTGTGCTCACTGCACAAAGATTCAAATAAATATTCATGAAATATATAGCTTATGAAATTCTGTACTGTAGATCTTGAGAGACTGACCATTGTTGGTGCTAGTTGAGGTTCAAGCAAAGAAGAAGAAGAAATGTTGCCTACTTCATTTTTTTTTATTTTATTTTTTTTATTCTGTACATATAATTTACATACCTTTACTTTTGTAAATCTGTATGTCCTTTTGATAGTCATTACTGTTAAATACTAACTACTTATCAATTCAAATGTCTTCTTTGAGTTGCAGTATTTTAACGAGCTCCCCTTGTGACTGTACCATCCATAAATATAAATTCCACCTGTTTAAGTTATCAATTCAATTAAATACCTAATAGCAGTGGAATAAAGGATAAAATTACTGAGGGTTCACTTATTTATCATTTCTAAATATGGAAAGTAGATGGCACAGTACTCAAAAACATAATACTTTTGAGGGGGGTTGATGAGCCAGTCTCAAATGCATTCATCTACAACACATTCCACAACTACAGTAAACCCTCAATATTCACAGATTATCCACAGGTTATTTCTTTGTACAGGCAGGTTTTGATTATTGGCAGGTTATGTCTTTGTATGGTATACCTAATTAACATTCTCAGTTTCAATTATTGGTGTATAGTTTCTCTGCAAGCCTGTTACATTTCCAACATATATACATACCTCTATATAGATATGCTGCAGAGGTGAAATAAGACCCTGTTGGATCAAGGTCTCACTGCAACATTGTATTATACCCACTAAACATTTTCAAGATTTCTCTACTAAATGGAGAAGATTCCTCTACATCAAGGCGTGTGCAACACAGGAGTCCTGGTCCCTTTGGGAGTCACAGAAGAAGTTTGAGAGGTGCCAATTAAGAAAGATTGAAAAAAAATTCATACCCAAACATTATACTTATATCACACAACATTGTAGGAACTATGATGTCACACTAACTGATAAAAGTATTATGTTTTGTGGGTCTTATTTCTTTAATTCTTCACAACCTTCACAACCCCATTGTAGTTCCCACGAATAAATAAAAAGCAGTTGAACAATCAGGATAAGCCTTCTGATCTTATCCTCCACCTATGGGTGCCTCCGTAGCCAGGTGGACAGGAGCGGCAGTGTGTAGCGCACACACTTCTTGATTAGACCGGGGTTCAAGCCTGTGACCACCAAATACTGAGGATGTGGAAAGGTCAGGGAATGACCACCACATATCCCCAGAGCAATATGGCCTTAGTTGCTAATGCTTCTAAAAACCAAATAACAAACAAACAAACCTCCACCTATGATGGCTGTTATTGACTTGTTACTGAAACCTGTTAGTCTATTTCATGGACAAGAGAAGAAAGAGGCTCATACACCTTCCTGTATTTCAGTTGTTTTTAGTTGAGCTCACATCGACAATTGGCAGCTGCATATGGCCATCCCTTTCCATCAGTTAAGTGTCTCTTTCCTGGCATATTTTCCATCAGACCCGAGTTAATTATTTTCACTCCATGTTTGTTGTTATATTCATATCAGCATTGTTATATTTTATATGTTATAGGATATGTATTAAAATTTAAAATGCCCATATCATCGATGTGGATAAATGGCTAAGTAAAAGTTAAATGATCTGCAAGTGATGAGGGTGTGGATGATAATCCAATTGTGATATGTCAAAAAAGGAAGAAAACAAGCTACCCCACCAAGTGAAGTGGAAGCAAAAACTGTCATGGAATTAGGAGAGCCATTGCAACTCAAATTAACTAAAAATTCAAAAAATTTTTAAAAATCAATTAAAGTTAAAACTGTTTTCCTTCCTGAAGCAGACAATGCTTTTCGACCATGTGTTGTGATCACCGGAATGGAAGTATTTCCATTCCTGTGATCACTGTTTTTCACCTGCTATGACTGTTTTCTCTATTATAACAAGCAGAAAGAACTGCAGCATAAATAAAGAATTATTAGACAGTAACACTTTTTTTTTTTTTAAAGGAGAGAATATTTTAAAAAATTACACGTTTTATATAGTTCAGTTACTAGAAAATTTGTTTATACTCCACAAAAATATTTCTTTAATTATTAAGATCATTTTGCTAATATTTTGTATTAGAAAAATTATTTTATGCTACAGTTCTGCATATCAGTAAATCTGTCTTACTAAAATACACTGTAACTACTAGTACCTACATCCTCAACTAAAATTGAGTTTTTCAATTTGAACTTTTTTTTTTTTTTTTTTTTTATATATAATATTAATAAACATGTGGCCTTTTCAATAGAAGTTGCATAACAAATTCATGGTACAGTAAACCCTTTATTTAATAGACAAAGAAATCTGATTGACACAAGAATGCATTTTGAGTGTGCAGAAGGGGGAAACTAGAACTTAAGTCACAGCAGCTGACAGCAAGCATGCCAGTCTGTTTATGGACATACCTTCATATTGTTAAGTGCTTGTCTGTGCCCTGTTTGTTTATTATAACTTCACTTTCAGTACATCTGCATGGCCCTAAGAAAATTCATGAAAAGAGAAAGCCTCTGACCATTGTGCAGAAATTAAAGCTTTAGATCAGCTAATGCCTGTAGGTGTCTGTTTCCTGCATCTGTGAGAAATATGGCATAAAAAACAAATTGTCAGTTATCGGAAAAAGCAAGGCTAAGCTTAAGAGGTTTAACTTTGAACATTCATTGGCATCTCAATTTCAGCTTCTGAACTCTGACTAAAGTTTTTCTAGGCAACACTATACAGCCAAGGTAAATTATTTTTTACTAACCCTGTACTATATTTACAATGAAGTCACAGTAAATAAAAGCTTGCCTTTTACTGTTTAAATTTAATTATGCAGGGTACAAATGGTGTCTTTAAAAAAAAAAAAAAAAAAAAAAAAAAAATTGACAATAACAGACACCCACCCCCAATTATTTCGAAAAATTGGGGTTTTACTGTATAATGTAGAGTGGGTACTGCAGTTTCATGGAAAACCAATCTATGTAGCAGGAATTATTTAAATTTTGTGATTTTTGAAGGAATTTGTGGTAATGTTTTAATACTGCAAACTTCAAGTGGTAAAAATTTGTACTGATATTTCAGATGTTCTGCATATTTTAATGCCTCTTTTTTTTTTTTTTTTTTTTTTTTTTTTAGTTAATCTAGTTTAATACCCACAGGATGATTATAAAGTTTCCAGCAATTTTAAACAATAATTACATAATGAGTTGATTGCTCAAAAAAAGAAAAAAATTCCGTTAGAGTGTACTACGAAATGTATCAATAGCCAAATATTCACTAGGAGTTTTGTCTTGCAGCGGAATTGTTATTCAGTGTTCTGTTCAGTGTTTGTAGGGCTGTAAATTTACATAGATACATCGATATTTACCTGTTATGTTTCCATTGTGCAGATTCTGTAGTGCTTGCTTACCAGAATTGTTTTCTTTTAACAAATAAAACTGCAGATTTGCAGAAGTTGTTTGACATCTCTCTTTCTTTTGCGATTGGTTTACTTGTCACGTAATTCCTGTTCAGGAACTTTATAATAACCCTACAGATAATAAAACATTTTCCTTGTTAAAATGTTATACATATCTGCATTCATATACAAATTACATCTGACCCTGGCAAGATTCTATTTGCTGGTTTACTTGCATTTGTAAACATTCAGGTGCACATACAATGCACACCGTAATATTACCAGTTCTAACTTATTTTGCTTTAACTTAAATTGCAACTTAAGTTTATTGTTTTGGTTGCATCTACTTAATGGTATTACTCTTCTTTGAACTGGACTCTGTAGCAAAATTATTGCCTTCTGGATATCAGTAATATTGACTGCTACTGTGGCTTGTCTTTTCGTTGATCTTGCTTGTTCTATGCATTAGGTATTGCAGAACCAAAAACTGTTAGCTGCCACTGTTGAGAATCGGAAGAAACCTAACAAAAGAGTAAATTTTTCTTAAGTGTTATACAATATTAAAGATATGAATTACATGCATTATATAATATTGTTCATACATTTAAAAATACAGTGCAGCACAGTTGACCATTACCTGTTGTTTAAATGTGATTACAATAATATCATAGTACAGTATGCTTTGTTATATAGTTATTGATTGCATTTCTTCAAAAATTATCCACATTTGCAAAAAAAAAAAAAAAAAAAAAAGTACCCCAACAATTGCTCATATTATTCCTGTTACCAGAAAATATCCAATTCCACTTTAAACTTTTCCAAATTCTCTGTGCAGCCACTATCTCAATAAATAATTTATCCCGTGATCCTTTAATGAGATCGCTAACAAAAGGTGGCAGTCTTTTTGTTACTCCAAAAGATTTCAATAATTATACCCTCTGGTTCTTGTCCCACCTTCAGTGAGAATATACACTATATGATCAAAAGTATTTGGACACAGTTCATTGCAAAGATGACAATTCAAAAATCCTAATACACAGTAAGGCCAGATTTGGCCTTAACCTTCATGGGCATGCTTTATACTAACTTATGGTTGGTGCCAGCTGGAATTCATTTCTATTCCTCCAGCAAAGCAGTGTTAGAATCAGTTTTAAACCTGAGGAGGGCCAGCTTTTTGCTGCAGCTGAGTCCACCACTCCAATTTGCTCAACAGGGGTTCAGTGAAGTTGAGGTCCAAGCTGACCAGTTCAGCTTCCCACTGTCATCATCCACAAACTAGTTCCATATGACTAATGCTGTATGACATAGAACATTATTGTGCTCAGCACTCCAAAAGCTGTATCATATTGGTAACTCTAATAGTGGGCCTGTGCAATATCTGCAGATGACATGTGTGAGGCACTAACTACCTTCCTTATGGTTCGTCCATTACATTCCACAAGTTTGTGAAGCCATCCAGACTTTTTTATTATTATTATTGAGATATCACTTATTGTCTTCAATCTTTTAATGATGTCTGCCATAGTGAATTGTGGAAGATTCCACAAGTTGCAGCTGCACATGCAAAATGTTTACTGATGTAGCATCCAGTCACCATCCCACATTGAGTTAAAGTTCTGATCCATGACTGACATTGGTTTCTAAATGCACTTTGCTGCACAGCCTTCCCCCCTCCCCAGTTTTCTAGCTACAATATTCCATGTACAGTATCATCATCATCTTTTAAAAAGGAATAATGACTTCCCACTTGCAAAGAGCTGATAAATGACTGATAGGACATTATCATGGTGATAGGACACCATGTGCCTTTCTGGCCACTGATTTATGTTGCACAGAAAACTTCATGTCTGTTTGTCATAACCCTTAGTCTTCCTCATCATGGATCACCTTTAACTTCTCTCCAATTTATAAGTTATTCCTGGGTTATTGTTCCTGTGCAAAACCTCACATTTAACAATAATTAAACAGTTGTCATTTTTATGACCATATTTGTAATTAGTCCAAGTTACCTTGAAGCCTAGAATAAATTGTCCAAAAGATTTGTATCTTATATTTAATTTATAATAAAGTACAAATCTTTTATTAATCCAGCAGTGGTGGTAGTGGCACCACTAGTTGTAATAGAGAGGGTGGCTCCTGATCTGATACTCCAAATTTTCTTCTTTCTGTAGGGGGGGGGGGGGGGGAATTCTGCTTGGAGTATATCAATGCATGACTTTTTATTAATGTATTTCAATGCTTATTAAATGCACTTTTTTTTTTAGTTTTTTTAAAAGAAAAATTCTGAATTTTAAACTTGTTACACTCAATGAAAACCGAACTTGTATCAATTCAGCTAAGAAACAAAAATTATAAAGGGAGGGGGGAACAATATAAACATAATTAGTAGTCTATTCCATTTTTCACTTTATAAAATTGTGAAGCACCAAAACTTCATCTTGTATACGCACCTCTTTCAACTCCATTATACATGCAGAATTCTAAGGACACCAGTGCTTATTAGATGAAATTTTATCTGTTTAAATAATGATTTTAAAAATTCAATTGTAACTGCAATGGCCCTGGCCTTTAATTCATATAATTATTATTTCTTTATACCTGTTTCAGTCCTCAGCCGCCATAGCCATGGTCAGGCGCACGGGTACATAAGTACACGTGCCTTGAGTGACCGGGGATCAAGCCCGTGACTGCTGAATACGGTGCTGTTTCGTGTATTCTGTCTATCTTGTGAATTCCTCTGACCGTTTGGTCGTCCCGGAGTATCAACAGAAAATTTATTTATTTATATATGAAAATGTTAGATGTAGTGATCATTGCATAAACTGCCAGACCTCTATTATAAATATAGGATAGTGAAAATAAGGAATGAGAATAAAGGGATAAAGAACTTGGATTTGGAGACATAAGTAAGTTAGATGCTAAAAACATTAAGTAAAAATTATTATAATAATTACTTGGGGGACTTCACCCCTGCTCGTTGCACTAACTTCTTTTGATAAGATAAAATACTTACAGAAGCTTTCGACACTGTGTGCGTCTCTTCCTCAGCTATGAATACATAACACATGGAAATCAAGAATTGTACTGTGCGGTCATGCTAGATACACAAAGCGCATGCATGAGGTTTATTTAGCATGACCATGCTAAAACAAGCTTGTTTTACCACAGTAAAACAAGCTTCTGTTCTGTTCTATTAAAATAATTTTCCTCACTAGGAGGAAAATTATTTTAATGTATAGAAAGATATGTCATATTGGTACTGTTGCTAGTGGCATTAAGTAAAAAGATACACAGGAATAAATAAACTTTTAGAACTGCAAAAGTAAAAATGATAAAGATAAAGAATTAGAGCCAAAAGTAATAAGGGAGGAGTTCACAACAGTATCAATATAATTAATGGGAATAGGCTGCTATTTGTGCCAACGTTGTCAGTGCACTAGAACAGCCTATCCAGGATCTCACAGCATTACAAACCTTAAGATTAATGAAAATTGGTCTGAAAAGTATTAATTTGCCAGCAAAGCACAATTATTACACCGTAATAATGCATTGGGTATGTTAAGTTAATAATATATGTAATTTGTATTTGAAATCAACGTCAATACTTATTGAGGAAATGGTTTATTAAAATACAAGAAGAAAAGTCTAAGCTCAGTTTGAAGTAGGAGTAACGGGTTCTGAGTTAGAGCATTAAACAAATTAGTGACATCATTTCCACTTCTTGTGTTTTGTAAACATCACAAAGTGGGGTATTGCAAATGAGATTGTTGCACAAAATTATGTAAATTGTTAAACTGTATTTTTTTTTATAAAATGCATGATGAAAACATAAGGCTGAAACAAATGGATTGTCACTGTAGTACAATAACTTCATTATGTGTGTATGGAGAGTAGAAGAGCATTAATGTCAGCAGAATATGCAGACATTCACTTTGTGTACAACATATGTGAAAGAAATGCTAGAACTGCAGCCACCAAATAACAGTGTCATTTTCTAACAAGGTAACACCCTAACTCTTGTGTTTATCAATTTCCACTGAAAATTACAGAATGGGGTACAGTGAAGGGGCATCATGACCCAGGCCTGCCCCATCTACACAAGCAGAGGAAAAGGTGCTAGAATGGATCACTCCAAAACCTTCATTTGGCTCACTGTGTGAATACAGGCTGTATACATACCATATGCAGAGTTCAGGTATTGCAAGCAGGAGATTCATTTGCACATGAATAATTTTGTTTATAGATATTTAATTGTATCAACAACAGCCCTGACTTTCTTGTCAATATCCTGTGGACAAATGAGGCAACATTTATACAAGATGGGATATTCACAATCTCCATACATGGTCAGAAAAAAATCCTCACGCCATTCAGCAATCCCATTTCCAAGTGGGGTTTAGAGTCAATATGTGGGCCAGCATTGTAGGAGATAACTTTATTCATCACAAGTTCTCTGACTGCCTAAATGCTGATCATTATTTAGTTTTTGCAGAGGAAATTGTCAGCACTTCTGGAAGATGTTCCTTTTAAGTGTATGTGGTTTCAGCAAAACAGCATGTCTCCACATTTTGGGTGACAAGCTAAACACATTCTTAAATGATCGTTACTGGAATCATTGGATTGGTTACAGAGGTCCCATTTTTCAGCTGCCACACTCTCCTGATCTTAACCCATTGAATTTTTTTTTTTATGTGTGGGGTCACATGAAAGAAATTGATTGTGCCATAGAAGTTAACAACCAAGATGACTTGTTGAATCACATACACAAAGCTGCTAATGCTATTAAAAACAACACAAAGCTACTCACACATGTACAGATTCCTTCTCATGCCATGTTGAAGCCTTTTCCACATTCAAAATAAATGTCAGTGACACTCATTTCGAACATCATCTGTGATATTTCTTTTGATCATGATTCGGTTTGATTGCAGTACTAATAAAACTCATTTACTCCTGTACAACATTATTGAGTTTCTGAGTGTTCTTCAATTCATAGCTAAATTTTAATCAATGAACATTTATTGTTCTTAATTTATTGATAACCATTATTCAGATACTCAGTAGTAATTAAAATAGAAACATTTTTACCTAAATAAAACATTTCTAATTAAAGTAAGCTTTATCATAATAACTGCTTTTCATAAATTTATTATTATAAGCAAAACACTAGAAGCAGAAATGACGTCATTAATTTGTTTAACGCTGTAACTGAAAACCCATTGCTCCTACTTCAAACTGAGTGTAGAGTTTGTATTTTAACGAACCATTCCCTCAATAAATATCTATGTTGATTTCAAGGACACCCTGTATACAGAAGATTAAATTAAGATCAGATTGAAGTGGTATTAAAATTATAGAGTATGTGATGGTATGCAACATTATGGCTGAACTGTTGGAAGTTGGGGGAGGGTGGGCAAATAGTGGTAAGGAAAAAGAACAATTAAACACAAATTTTGTAAAAAGACAAAAAAGAAGTACACTACCAATTAAAGAAGGATACTCAGGCATGCTACGATTGTAAAACCCATGCTCAAAGTTCAACACATTAATTACCCTAACCTAAACCTTCTTTAATTAATAAATAAATAGTAAAATAATAATGAAGAAGAATAAGACAGTACGCCAAATATCGATAGCTGCATAGCATTACCTATTTATTACCACATGTTCTAAAACACGAAAGAATATTCCTACAGTATAGGAGAAATTGACCAGGATCTAGAAATATTTTCATTAAAACAGTATTCACTATAATGGTGGTCTCGGAAGTGATGTGAAATCATCTTACAACAAATACTGGTCTCACTGTCTGGTTTATCGACAAAAAAGAGGTACAAGCAAAGGTTATATATCTTCTAAGATGAGAATGGTCGACATACAAAGGACAGGATATAGAATGAATATAAGTTCTATAGGCAACTTGGCACAGTTAGCTTCAGTTGGGCAAAAGTTGTAAGAATGCAGATGCAGCTTCTACAGGATGTCTCAAAAATATTGGTACAAACGTTTAGGGGAGGTAGGTAACATCTAAAGGAATGTGAATCGCATAGGAACCCATAACCGGAAACGTCACGGGAAAGTAGTAGCAGAGGCACAAGAAGCAGAAATGACCCAAGACAGTAATTAGTGGTAAACATTTATTCGACATAATATTAACAATTGAGTACGAGATGGATGCATTGCTTGAAGGTTCCACCATGAGACGCGATGCATGCGTGACACCAATGCAGCATGGATTGGCGGACACGGTCGAACACACCTGGAGTTTCTTTGACAGTAGCAGCAGTAGCGCAGATGGATCTCACCACGAGATCCATTTCCGTCTCCACAGGAGATTCATACACGATAGATTTGAGGCCCCCCACAGAAAGAAATCAAGGTTCGATAAATCAGGTGAGTGTGGGAGCCAGGCAACGGGTCCACCACGGCCAATCCATCAACGCCCAAAACGCCTGTTCAAATGGTCACGAACACACCTTCCATAATGAGCAGGCGCCCTGTCACACTGAAACCAAATGTTGCATCTCACATTTGCTGGAACATCGTCAAGTAACCCTGGTAGAACTTGTTCAAGAAAGATTCGATATTTAGTGGAGTTCATGCGGGATGGTAACAGGTATGGGCCGACTAAGCAGTCACAGACCATACCTGTCTACACACTTATTGCGAAGTGATGTTGTGCTGCATGGGGGCGCACACCATGTGGACTGTCGTGAGCCCACACATGAGCATTGTGCTGATTGAATAAGCCTTCCCGAGTGAAATAACTCTCATCTGTGAACAAAACATTGAAATTTTCCCTCTTGCGAACTGATGAACAGTGCCGTCTACTGACTTTTGGTGACGTTTCCGGTTATGGGTTCCTAAGGGATTCACATTCCTTTAGATGTTACCTATCTCCCCTAAACGTTTGTACCAATATTTTTGAGACACCCTGTATAAGGAAGAAGTGAAGAATAGATATTAACAGAAAAAGAGAGAGCACCCAAGGGGCTGTGGAAAATGAAGCCATAATGTAATAGTAATGATGAAAACATGTTTTTCATTAGTATAGAATAAATGAAATACAACAATAATATGAAAGTGTTCAACAAAAATTAATTTAAAATCTTAAAACCTTACTTTTTTCAATGTCTTTCTTCCTCCAAAATTCCTGATTTCTAGCATTAACTCTTCCCGTGGATCTAGTTTCGTCTCTTGTCTCTGAATTCCTTTTCTTTCTAATATGTCTTTCCCTTTCTTGGAGAGTTTTTTGAATGTTTCACCATTGCACTTGGAAGCCATATAAACTTCATTTTCTGATGGAGGAGGAGGTGGTGGTGGGGGTAATGTCACACCATTTGTAGTGAAAGTGGTATTATTACTGATATTAGCAGTATTACTAGTTCCATTTCTGTGACATTGTCTCAGTTCCCCACAAATTTTTGATGTGGAAATTGTAGATTCAAGTTTATTTTGATTTTCTCTGGATTTTTTACTGCTGTTTTCATATGTATTAGAACTTCCTCTAGAACTCTTATTTATCACTTTCCTGTTGTCATAGTCATTTCTTGTGGTGAATAAATCAGAACTCATTTCATTTCTCTGAGTAACTGCCTTTAGTTCTTTTTGTAGTTGTGTAAAGAGGGCCTCTGTTGTTCCATCTTCCGTTCTAACTTCTGGTGGCAGTCGTTGCCGTGATTTACTTGATGATCGTGTATTGGGTGGTTTGAAATGGGTTTTGGTAATTGAAGATCGTAAACTTCTGACTTCGGATGGAACAGCATTACTGAGGTCACTAATGGAAATGTCTATAGATCTTTTAATTGTATCATCTCTATCTTCCTGTGCTTTGAAAGAATCAAGGTAGTCTGATCTTTCTGATACCTTTGTATGTTTGTTGTCCTCTAACCGATGTGCATCATCAGATCTACATATATCATTATTTACTAATTTACAAGGTTTTGAGAAACTATTTTCACGTTGATCATATAATACAGAATTCTTAATGTGATTAATATTTGGCATTTCACTAGAATTTTGGGGTATCCTTTCTGTTGCAATGTCATTTTTAGTAAATTGTGTTATTCTGGTACCTTGGAAACTTGGTTGAATCACTTGAATTGTAGGTAGTGACGATGGGGGCATAATCTGTTCCTTCTGTAGGACAGTTTGATTTGAAATAAGTTGCTGTTGCCATACCAAAAATTGTTTTTGAAGTTTTAGATATTCTTGCTGTAATCGTTCTTGTTCACGCACAAATTCTGATTTTTCTCTATCAGGCGTGAAGCTTGTTTCACTCAGACTTTGTTCTGACTGAGCTCGTTTCAAAGCACTGCCACTGTCTCTTCCAGGACTATGTTTCTCCATCACCATTTTCTTTTCTTGTGTTGGATTTATAAGACTTATTAAAGAAGCAGACTTACCACCGAGTGGTGTTGACCAATCTGCCAGCTCAGTGCATCTCAGCCTTACTTGACCTTTAATTCCTCTGACAGAACCTTCGACTCCATATACCTTACTATCATCTGTGTTTGTCTTTCTATTCCTCTCTAAGAAGGATCTTATCCTCACTCCAGGTCCTCCATATCTTCCTCTTGGAGTTTTATCATTATTCAAATCATTGAAGGATTCAGATCTGACTAATTTTTTAAAGTTCTTTCTAGTTTCTTGTTTGGGTTGATTCGACAAAGGCTGTTTATATTCACTACTAAAAGAATCAGTCCGTATGTTTCTGTCATTTTTCTTGGATTTTTTAATCTGCTTATTCTCTTCCTGAATTTGATACTTTTCTAGCCTTTGCTGGTTTTGATAGAATCCAATTGAGAAGTTGTGGAGATGGCACCGATTGTCACTTTCACTAATGTCACCACTTGATGGGAGTTTATCTCTGGACTTTTTCCTATTTTTAACTTGTTCTTGCTGACGAATAATCACATTATTATCCAAAAATACATCATCATTAACATCTTCAGAAGATTTTTGTTGTCTAATATGCACTAAAGCAGGAATACATAACTCTGAAGGCCCTGAGATTTGTCTGGTTGAATTGGAAAAACCAGAATTAAGTAAGTTGAATTGTGATTCTTTATCCTCTCGAATCTCTTGTTCATTTCCAAATGGAGAAGGAGGTTTAGGTAGAGTATACTGCCAATCAGATACACTGCCATCAACAGAAGATTCTACATCTTTGACCTGTTCTTCTATAGTGTAGAAAGCAGCTTCAATGTGTGATGCAATTTCCTGTTTGGTAACTTCTTGTGTCAAACGTGCATTCAATGTTGCCATTTGAGCATCTGTCACAGTTTCCTTCACACCAAAGCTATCTGGAAGGGAGGGAAAAAAAATTGAAAGCTGATATTGATATTATCTGTTAAAAACCACTCTTTGTATTCACTCATTTTTTAGAAATATTATGAATTCAATTTTAATATATGTACTAGCTTTTAAAATAAATCCAGTCAATATACAGGATAAAAAGATTATTTGTTAAGTGAAATTTCAATGTAATTTCATGCAGTTCACGCTCTGAACTCCTTTTTCTGTTTTATTCTCCCTTCCAAATAATATCAGTTTATATTCATCTTACATGTACACTGATGACAAGGGAGAAAAAAATAGTTGATTAGTTGAAATTAGACAAAAATAAAAGTTACGAATCATAAAATCAAAACCCAATTTTATAATCAAATTCAAAAATTTTAGCAGCTATAGTAGTGAAAATATGAGAAGATCTAAATTAATTTCTTAAACATAAAAATAAGCAAAATACCCATTAAACTTTAAATGCTGACATTGGGCATCTCAATATAAATAGTAGTAGTAGTAGGATGATGATAGTTAATCTCTATCTCACCAATTAGTCACTCAACGGTGATTTTCTCCAGCATGTGTGTTAAAAGAAGTGGGGGAAAGAATATATATAAATAAATTGATTGCATAATTAATACAATAGCAAATAAGCTGCTTAAAGATAAAAAAAGAAAGTTAAGAAAATTAATACTTTTAGATCCACTCCCATGAGGAAAGAGACAGGATAATCATTTTAATCTTTAAATAATATCAATTTATAAGGCAGAATAAAGAATATGGAGGCCAGTTCCATAGATGTCTACATGCATACCATAAATAATTTAAATATTCACATAAGAAAGAATAAGATGATTTCCACAATTAAATAATAAAAATGTTTGCAATTATAAAATAACTAATGCTATTTTGATCTTTCAAATAAAGTGGGAAGTTGCCTTATGTTCTCATGTTTCTGTGGCAAACAGAATTTAAACTGCATAATTAGGATAATAGCCATAATGCTCACAGCGGTAAATGTTCACAAAAAACAAGTGAAAATAAGAAGGCCCTATTTTTCATCAATTTGAAAAGGCCAAAATAGTTATTTAATAATTGAAGTTCTTACTTCCCATCTCAAAGGCAATGCACAGAACAGCTTTACTACTACTCTGTCACAGAATTGCTATAACACTATCTGATGAATGACCAGCAAGTGCTAAAATAGACTGTCATAACAGTAATTCATCTTTTAAAAAAAAATTTTTCTTCTTCATTTGTCCCTTCATCAGTATTTTCACCTTTCTCAGAGTGCATAACCATATCAACTATTTTACTGTGTAAAGAAAAAATAAATAAAATTCCAAGCTATATGTGACTTTCTAATTTTGATCAGAGCTACACGAGCTATTTTACATACTAAAGTAGGAAGTGCTTTGTCCTGCCATTGGATGTGTTTCATGACAAATTTTTGCAGCCTACCATGCTTGTCAGTTATGGCAAAATGATAACAGTGAACACTTTACACAATCTTTAGCAAGAGGACAAAAAAGATACCTAGCTTTTAAATTTTGTTCATCTACGTGGGGTTATCCCTTTGGGCCATTGTAAAAAAATTTCCAAGTGAATCTTTTTAATTTTTATCAAGTTTTTTTACAGTCAAGTGCTTTGTACCTGCCATCAGAGCTATTTCTCCTTCCATGTATGTTACCACTATTTCTCAGCAAATTTTTTTTCAGCCTATTGTGCTCATTAGCAACAGCAAAGTGATAGATACACACTATCAAGGTTTTACTAACAGCATAAGGGGACTTTTAACTTTTATTCCTCTATGTGAAGCATTCCTTTGGACTATTGTTTAAATTTCATGACATTCTAATTTTAATCAAAGCTGTTTTACTTATGAAAGTTGGACATGCTTGCTGTTGGTTAATATAACCAAGTTGTCACTAAATCATATATGGCAATTTCTGCTTATCAATGGTGTAAGAGGATATCTCGCTTTTATCTTTTGTTCCTTGTTCTAGAGTATGTCAAAAAAAAAAAAATTTCCATGCAATAAGTGAAGGTGTAATTCTAACAGAAGCTGCTCTTCATCCATATGTCAGCTGTGTTTGCTGGTAATTAATATGATGACAATGACCCAAGAGCCCAATGATCATAGCTTAATAAATTCAGCCCTTTCCACCAAAACTGGTTCCCCCCCCCCCACAAAATTTCTCAACAAACTGTAATGGCTACAATTTCTTTGCTGCTAAAATTTTTTGAACAGTGAAAACAAATCTCCAGCCGGTGAAAAGTGATGGATAACAAAAGCAACTCTCCAGTAAGCACTATGAAAAAGTAACTTTACTATAGTATCGAGGGTTTAGCGTCAAACAACGGTAACTAAAAAATTGCAATTTTGTTTTGAGACAGCATTAGTAGAGGCATATGATGCAAGAAAGAAAGCTTATACAGCATCAGCCAAAAAAAAAAAACCACCTTCCCATTTCACCCATCCATTTGTTCCAAATGTTTGTCTAGTTCTCCCTTGAATTTATTTAAGCTATCAACTTCTGCAATGCCAGATGGAAATTTGTTCCAGAAATCATCTACCTGCTGGCTAAAGGAAAATTTTCACACATCTATTCGACAGCTGTCTTTCCTCAATTTCAGTTTATGCCTCCTCAGGTTTGTAATCTGAGCAAGTGGAAGAATCCCATCAACATTGGGCCTGCTCAATCCATCAAGATCTTATAAGCCTCAATTAGATTGACTTGCAGGTGCCTAGTCTCCAGATGCTGCGGTTTGGAGAACTTAAGCTTTTCTTCGTAAGAGAACCCCATTGTTGCCCTTCTATGTACTTGTTTTAGCAACTCTGCATCCTTCCTAAAATGAGGCTTACAGACCTGTACGCAGTACTCAAGGTGCGGCCTTATACAAAGGAATAATCACCTCCTTATCCCTACTCGCAAAATTCCTGCATATCATTGACAAGACCCCATAATCTACTCAAGCAGCCTGTCTGCACTGCTCAGAAAACTTCATATCTGACTGCACAGTTACCTCAGGTCTCTTTCATTCTCCACTACCCTGGCGTAACACCACTTGGTTGGCACCTTTCTCTGGGGTTACTGCTACCCATATGCAGTACTTTGCATTTGTCAACGTTAAACTTCAGTTGCCCATTTGCCCAACTTTTACAGATCCTGTTGCAGCAGCATACTGTCATTAACAACCCTCCCAACTTTGGATCATCTGCAAACTTTGACATTAAGCTTGATATACTGTCATCAATATCACTGATAAATATACAAAACAACAATGGGCTCAACACTGAATCCTGAGGGACATCACTAATAACATTAGTCCACGAAGAGCCGTATCCATTTAGTTTTAATTTATGCAAATAACAATGCATATCATGTCACATAGCTTTATCTCTGTAGTACTTTACAAGTTAGCTTGACCTATAAACCTATTTCTGTTAAACCAAGAAAATGTCAAATTACTTTTTCTTAGTTAATTACAAAAATGTTTACTACAAAATGATTTTGTAGGATGCAAAATTCAAGCAGCAAGAAAAACTTGGTCTTGAGGTTGACCTTACAGACTGAACAACTTGAAATAACTTGCACCAAAAACCCTACTCTCTTCATCTGAGATCAGTTAAGTAGCCCTAATTGAATAGTCCTTTAAAAATTCCTCCAGTCTCTAATGGGATTAGAATCCAGACCTTTCAAAAAAGACTTTGTTTGTTTGTTATTTGGTTTTTAGGAGCATTAGCAACTAAGGCCATATTGCTCCGGGGATATGCGGTGGTCATTCCCTGACCTTTCCACATCCTCCGTATTTGGTGGTCACAAGCTCAAACCCTGGTCTAATCAAGAAGCGTGTGCTACGCACTGCTACTCCTGGCTACAAAGGTGCCTTCAAAAAATAGCAACGTGGCAAAACCACCATATTCTGCAAAAAACATCTGTGGTTCATTAGGTGGCACACTGACCATATTTTTGGCAGTCATGATATATATATATATATTTTTTTATGAAAACCCCAAACACAAGAGGTATTAGAACCTATAGTACTCAGTATCGTGCTTTGGTTGGAGGCTGAGAAGATGAAAGAAGATATTTGTTGACGTTAGACTTGAACTTCTGTAGACTGTAATTTTCAAGAAATATGTGTGAATTTAGGTTGTTCCAGAAAACAACAGTTGAGTGAATAAACGAGGAAGATGAAAAGTTGGTTCTGTGAGTTTGATGTTGGACAGTAAATGGATGTTGGATGTGGCGGCACGTGTTCAGACTGTTTTGAAAGAGAGAGCGAAAATTATAGAAGCCAATTCAGAAGAACAGTGCCCATGGAAGTATCTGTAGAAAAGGCATGCAGCAAAAACAGTACGTCTATGAGACAGCAAGTGGAGTCATTAATTAACCTAACTGCCCTCTTCTGAATGGAATCTAGAAGCCTGAGAGAGGTTTTGGGGACACCGCCCCAGATGTGGGAACAATATTCCATGCTAAAGCGGATTTGCGATTTGTACAGAGTGAACAGCTGTTTGGAAGAAAAGTAACACCGAGAACAAAAGAGAAAACCAAGTTTTTTAGATGCAGAAGAAGCAATATTTGTGATGTACTTGTGCCAAAAGAGATTATAAGTCAGGATAATCCCGAAAAGAGATATATCAAAAAGGAGGCAAAATGATATATCTGATATATTCTGCTCCTATGCTTATCTTTTATAAGCATAGGAGCAGAAGAATCCTTTTTTGCGAGATATAAGACAAGACTGAGTTTTAGAAGGATTGAAATCAACTAAGTTGTCTTTGCCCCACTGGAGAATTACCTAGAGATCAGCATTTAAGGAATTGGTAGCGGATATTTGAGAAGTTGAAGCTGATTGAGCAGGGCAAGGTTTTTCAAAATGGAAAGTGGAATGCAATGTGCTATCATCAGCAAAACTATGGATAGGATTTCCAGTCAATGGAAGAAGGTCATTAATATACAAGAGGAAAAGAGTGGGGGAAAGAACTGAACCTTGAGGGGACACCAGCATTAGTGGAGAAGTTAGAAGACAGAGAGCCATCTACCATCACCCTCAGTGAGCGATCAGAGAGAAAACTGGATAACCAATTACAAAAAACAGTTGACAAACCATAAGATGGAAGCTTGTTTAGATGACCTTTATGCCAAACATGATCGAAAGCCTTTGAGATGTCAAGAGCAACTGCTTGTGTTTCACCGAACTTTTCCATTGAATCTGTCCATAAATGAATAACATAAGCCAGAATATCACCAGTGGATCAATACTGATGGAATCCATACTGGCGATGATTGATCAGACGGAAGGTTTCTAGGTAGTTTAAGTGTTGGTGGCTAACTGATTTCTCCATTACTTTAGAAAGAGCAGAAGTAATTGCAATGGGATGATAATTTGATGGGAGGGATTTGTCACCCTTTTTAGGAACTGGCTGGATATGAGAAATTGGAATAAGCTGGATATGAGAAATTGGAATAAAAAAGTGAAAAAAGGTGGAAAAGAACAGGAGTAAGTTCAGGAGCACAGATTATGAGAACAAGTGGGAAAATACCATCAGGACCTGGAGCTTTCTTAGCATCAAGGTTCATCAAAATCCTTCTGATATCCTTTTGACGGAAGACCACAGGAGGCATTGAATGGAGTGTGTTGGGAATGGTGGGAAGTGTTTTACCAAGATCATTAAGTGTTTTATCAAGATCATTAATGGTGGGAAGTGTTTTACCAAGATCATGAGTTGGAATAAAAATGGGATGCTAGCAGGTCAGCTTTATCCTTGGCTGAAGTCGCAATAGAACCATCTGGTTTTGACAGAGTTGGGAGCAGAGATGGGCAAAAGTTGCAGCCAATAGCTTTGACAAGAGACCAGAATGCTCGGCTACCTTTAGGGCAAGAAGCAAGTTTTGTACTTAGCCTGTTCAAAATCTAGTTTGGACTGATTAATAACTGCTTTACAATTGTTGCGAGCTTTGGTGTAGGCAGAAAATAAAACTGTAGAATTGGAAACAAGCCAATTACGATTTGCAACATTCTTCTCTTGAACAGCCTTGTCACATTTATTGGAAAACCAAGGTTTAGATAAAGGATGAGATTTTAAAGTGGAGTGTGGGATAAAGGATTCCATTCCTACAAGAATAATTTCACTGACATGATCTGAGCAAATGTTGACATCAGAAGTTTTGAAACAATAATCCATCCAAGGAAAAGAAGAAAAGAAATCTCGCAGGTCGTCACATTTTGCATCCTTGTAATGCCAAACAACACGAGGTTGGGAATAGCCATGATATAAAGGCTCATTTGGAGAAGAGACAATCACCAAGTTGTGATCTGAGGTGCCTAAAGGACCACTCACTTCGACCGTGTACTTAGGATTGTTTGTGAGAAAAAGATCAAGCATGTTGGCTGTATGGTTAGGACTGTCAGGTATTCTTGTAGGTAAATGAACAATCTGTGCAAGGTCATTAGTAATTGCAAAAGCCTCAGCATCTCGACCAGCTGGGTCGGTGTGACTAGAAAACAGAAGCCAGCTGGAGTTGTGAACTTTAAAATCACCAAGGAAAATTACCTCACTGTTTTGAAAGTTGGACTGGAGAAAGTCAAGTTGCAAAGAGAGGAAGTCAAAGAGCTCTAAGTGATTAGTGGAGTTGGGAGAACGGTACAGACAACAGATAAATTTCACAGAATGAGGTAGAGAGATTTTAAGCCAGAAAAGAACGAAAAGAGAAGATTCCAAATTACCAAGTGTCTGACGGAATATTGGAATGGACATATGCACAATTATTATTCCTTTCACCTCAAAGGTGTACCTTTGAGGTGAAACTCAAAGATTTTTCTGAGATTCTGTCAGAGGGTTTGGCAGACTGCAAGTGGAAATGTACACCATTGAGATTAGAACTGAGACCACGTATATTTGTGAAATGAACTAGAAAGTGTTTACAGCAACACACACACACACACATAAACAGAGCTCCTGTTCTGTAGCATTAAATATTACTGTGGAATTGAACTGTACTTCACTACAAACATGCATTTCAGTTGTAACAAAGACAACTTACTTTAATTCAGTGATAAAAAATCACATAGTTTGCTCTCTTGCTTATGCATGACTTCTGTCATATGTGAAATGCCATCTTGTTTCTTTTATGAGTCCTATTTTCACATATTAATAACTAATAATTACAATTCTTAATAAATTGAAATAGTAATTCCAAATTTATTAGGTGTTTCTTAACTCAGTACGACCTCTGTAGCCAAGTGGTCAGGAGTGGGAGTGCAATAACACACTCTCTTTGAGTAGACCGGGGTCTACTCAAAGAGAGTGTGTTATTGCACTCCCACTCCTGAACTTGAACCCCTGTATTTAGCAGTCAGGGGTTCAAGCCCCTGACTGCTAAATACATTCGTTCTGCCAACACGCACTGAACCACCTGGCAGATTATGGTCCATTTCTCTCAGCATGAATTGTTGAGGAGGCTTCCATCCTGCAGTGGGTTGATAATGGCGGCAGTTTACCTTTTTTTTTTTTTTTTTTTTTTTTACAGTTAAACATTTTTTTATTAGATTATCATGCATGTTCTTTTCAATTCACTTGGTAATACGGGTTCATTTTAACTAAATGTTCTTTTCTATTTACACTATATACAAGCATGACAATAGAAATATTCATGTCTTAATTTTTAAATTCATAAATGCACAATTTTCACGTGATTCAGTTTATATCGCAGCTTATTTAGCATCAAAGGAGAGGGGGGGGGATAAGCATAATAGTCATTACATGACAGAGCCATTATACAGGTAACACTTCACTACACCTTTATGAGTAAGAATTTTTAAAGCTTCAGAGAACCTGTAATTAAAATATATATTTTCAAAGATAACATGAAACATGGTATTTTTAGTCTTCAAATGAAAAAAGGAAACTTACTATCCTCAGCAACACTGTCCATCTGGAGAGCCCTTTCTCCTTCAGCAATAGTAAGGTCAAAAGACTTTTGTATATCGTCAATTGTTCCTGCAGAAGACACGCTTTCACTTCTCTTGTGGATAATATCTGGAACTACTTCATCTGTTAAAAAAAACAAAGAAACAATGGCAATAATGGCATAAGAATTTATATCAAGCAAAATTTAATTAGAAAAATTCTTCTGGAATTAGAAGAGAGCAGACAATGTTTTTTATAGCTTAAATAGAAATGAGTTGAAACTATTTTAATATCATTTTTATAATGTGCTTATTTATTTTTATTTCATGAATTGCATCACTGTATGAATTTTCATATCATTACCTATAATTTTAAATAATTGCTTCTCCAATCTTTGTGTTAAAACAAGGTGTGGCAATGAGGCACTTGCCTCTGACTCATAGCCATGTAGTGATGGTATAATCTCGTATGGTGGGGGGAATGATTCTGAATAATTGTCCTTAGGTACAGAAATAAAACCTGGTTCTGGTTGCTACATAAGATGAGCATAAATTTATACATAAAATACATGTATAAATTTATGCTAAATATGATTACAGCCCCATATGAAATGATCTTCAAGAAATTCTACAGTCTCCGATGAGATCTGAATAAATATTTAGCAGAGAGTGATTATGTTCTAGGGCATTCAAATTTAGGTCCTAAGTGGCCACTTGTTTCAACTTTAATTAGTCATGTAAAATCAGTAGTGGGATTCAAATAATTTAACAACCGGTTCGCTGCCCTAACAACCGTTCTAAGTATAAAAAATTGTATACCGAAAGGTAGTTTATTATTTCATGTAGTTAATACTTAAAAAGAACAATAAAAGAGGTCCGCAAAACTATATTATGTTATAAGAAAGAGTTTTAAAATATTAATGAAAAAATATTAAATAATACCTGACAAAAACAATAAAACTGTTATTTAAGATATTTCCATATTGCTTCTTGATTGGCGTCCTCACTTGCATTTTCTTCGCTTTTATCCGAGCATCATCAGTTCAGTGATTTATCCTTAATCATCTTTTCACTGTAGGAGTAGGATCCCATTCCTTTAGAGACAGGCCGATTAGACTAATAGTCATTGTGTTTGATATATTAGAAACAGTTAGGCGACTTCTCTTCTCTGAACATATTATGTTCATCTTTGAAAAACCCCTTTCCACACTTCTGCTGAACTTACAGCAATGGTTCTGACAATATTTTTAGTCCTTTGAACACTTTCAGGAATTGCATAATTCAGGGAATTTTTTAAAACGTTTTCCACGAAATCTCGATAATCGTTAATATCAATTTGGTAATTAAAAATGTCATTAAATACGAGCAATTGTTCTTCAGCTGCTTTCCATGGAACTAGTACTTCTTCAATATTCCAGTAATCTGGCTCCAAAAAATTGAGAAATTGTAATTTATTCCTATCTTGAAATTGGCTACAACTTGCTTTTAAATGTTCACAATTCATTAGTTTTTTTTTTTTTTTCAAATTTGTTACGATGTTTTCTAAAAGTCTTTCCCAAGGAAGCAGGACAAATCGATGATTTTCTACAAATTTTATATTTTTGAAGATTTCTGAAGTAATTAATTCATCAACTTTTTTTTCGTATGGACCCTTTTCCTTTCCAAGAATTTGAAATGCTTTAATAGATATTATCACAAGTTTTTCAGCCTTTATTATGTCTATATTTCTTGCTTGCAGTGCACTTGAAAGAAGAGAAATTTCGTTTAAAATATCAATCATCAATGCCAAATCAGTTATAAAATATATATTTTCAAGACGGGCAGCCATACCTAAGTACTTTTTATTTGAATAAAAATAGTGATGTAGCACTGGATAAGTGCACCACAGCTAGAGTTGACCTTAAACTACAGGCAGCCCATCTTGGTCCCAAAACTCTACCAATCTTTATAATTTCAATTCCAAGTTGTTCAGATATTTTGGAAAGTTCAATTTGGTTCTTATTGGATTGATGAAAAATAGTATATATCTTATCAATAAATATTTTAAAATGATTTACTTGCTTTATTTCCTTTATTGAATCATCTAAAACAAGATGGAGGCAATGATTTAAACAGTGCCATATTATTATGTTTGGAAACTCTTTTGCAATCCTAGTGCTCACTCCAGATTTTCTCCCGAGCATAACGCTGGCACCATTGGAGAAAAATTCTATTAAATTGTTTTCTAGGTAGTTCTTAGTAAGCCCAACATTATTTAAACTTTCCATAACTGAAGAAACACAATGCAGAGACATATTGTCTCTGCATTATGTTTTTCCAATTCAACTGGTTCAACGAAAATTGTTGGTGATGTAACTGAATCCTCAACTTTTAAGAAAAGTATAATAACTGGTTTGCAGAATATCGTTGAAGCTTCGTCAATAATCAAACATATTTTCAGATTATTTTCAATAATTTTATTAAATATTTCTTTTTTAATTTCCTTTGCAATGAAATCAACTACTTTCACAGCAGTTTTATGAGAATGTAATCCTATTCCCATATCTAATCCATTTTTAATTTGCACTTCTATCTCATCTTCTATGTCTGAAAATGGTTTACATCTTTTTCCAGTCTGTAAACTGTATTAAATACTCTACAAGTAGCACTTAAATATTTTTCATTCATCATATCTTTTACTTTTGTTATTGAATCCTGCTCACATTGTTTTTAAGTTCTCTTTACAAATGTTATGAGCTTTTGATGAAAAATGTTCTTTCATTTTTTTCCTTAGAGAAGCTTGTACTTCTATTTTTCCCTGATGCCTCAAGCTGAAAAGATTTCCATTCTTTTGACACATGAATACTTTTCTCTTTTATAAAGTCATATTTTGTACAATACTAGCAACCTAACTTTTTGTTAAAAATTACCAGTCCATCATATTTTTCTTTAAAATTGTTATATTGTTGCACTGTCCAGCATTCAGGAAGATTATTTTAAATTTTGGAGTTGTTATCGCCCCCCCCAATAATTGACGTGCTACTTTCTTCAAGTTGGAGTGGTTGTGCTTGTGACTGTTTTGTACTATCCAAGGCCAATTCTGATTTGGTTTCTTATTGAAAAAATCTGTCAAACTCCGTTGCCTTTTCATCCTTTTAAGGGCTACTGCAAAAAATTTTAAAAATGTTTTATTTTAATATATTATAGAGCAGGAGCGGATACGTGTCTATATATTTGAATATTTTTACTGGTTCTGTCCACATGTGGTCATAACATAAACTTTTATAAACAAAGCACTGTGCTTATACCATTGATAAACATCAGTCAGAACATATATTTTCTTCATTTTATCGATACTAAACGAAAATTTTTTGCTGAATTAATAAATGTCATAGGCTATGCAGATTAAATATGATAGAATAATGTGTACGACAAATCTGTTTGTCATGGGAAAGTTGTGATAAAAACGTCTTAATTACCACGTGCACACTGGCATAAGGATTCCAACATGGAAGAACATTCTACCATGGCTTCCGAAATGGGCAATAAGATAACCTTTGAAATCTATATTTCTATGGGTTTATTGTGTCCTAGCTTCCTATTGTTTTTATTGATCGGGGAACACCAACGCACCCATAATATCTTGTGTGAATTTAGGATGTAACACAAAGCTGAAACAAATGATAGTGTGTCAGCCCCTGGTTTTTTGACATTTTTCTCTTTACGTTATGTTTGTTTACTTAGTAACAAATGCGAGGGAATAAAAATGTAGTATTTCATCAAAGGTATAATGAGTTTTATGAAATGAATAAATAAATATTACAAGCATAGTTCCGTCTAATTTTTTTCACCTATGGACGGAATGAACATTACTACGGGCACTTGGAATACGTTGTTGCATACATGAATGTTAAAAAAGAGTAAGGAATGTAAATTTGTGATTTCCACATTGGGTGGCTGCCCAGGCACCCACCTTAAAGAGAACCTTGATCACAAGTGACAATTTAACAACCGGTTCACTGAACTCAACAAAAAATTAGGTATCGGTTCTGCTGAACCAGTGCGAACCAGCTGAATCCCACCACTGTGTAAAATGTTAAAAGCTGTCTATCCATCTCTTCTTGGTTTTAGTGCCCATAAGCATCTTAGACCATATTTCACTTGTAATGTCTGTGTAAGTGCATTCACAAGCCAATTTGCATGTTGTGTAGGCTGGAAAACGAAAATAATTTATAGGGGGAACCCTACTCTCTCTCTCTCCATTTGAGATTGGCTAACTATAGCCCCCAGATGAAAAGGCCTTTAAGAATTCCTACATTCACAGATAGGATTCAAACTCAGATCTATCCAGACAATTGACAAGGTGGACAGATTACAAACAGTTTTCTCCACAACTAGCAAGAGATAAGCTTGCACTATTCTTTCAAAGTTAGTTCTTAAGCATAAACTGAGCTTTAATTTCAGTTTAGCAAGAACCTCAGAATCTCTCTGATGATGAAGGCTTAATTCTTCCAGGATCTTTTGTAAAAACCCAGTGAGGAAATGAATACTGTCAAAAGACAATATACCCAGTATGCCAATTCATCAGCATATTAATTCATACATTGTTCTTTTATTTTTTTCTAATTGCATTATGAACCTTATCTTCATTTTTATGTTGTACAATAAGTGAAAAATTAAGTTTGCTATGTTTTCTTTTATATATTTTATTGGCAAATTTATTGCTTTTTTCCCCTAATCTCCTATTTTCTACAGGGTATTAGTCCAAATGCAGTACTTTTCAGGGACATACAATTCATACAATTCTTGCAATTGTATGTTCCTGAAAAGTACTGCATTTGGAACAAAACTCTTGCATACCTATATACCTGTATTTTGTTATATCTAAGACCCCCTCTCAAGTACTTAGACTACCATTTTCTTATAAAAAGTAGTAAGTAGGATAGCCACCTAATGCGAAAGAGCAGATTGATCAGTGAAACATTTTGCTGTAATTTTTACAATTGCTAGAGACTTTTGAGTCGAACTTTGCTGTAATAATGAGAAGGCGATGTATTGGTAATATATGTACATTTTCGTGATATGAGTTTTTTTTTTTTTGGTAACATGAATAAGTGTTTCAAACAAGAAGTGAAAACATTAATATATTTTAAGGTTTATTTGATTGATTTGTATTTTAAAGATTATGGTTTAAAAAAAAACACTGTGGAAACTACAGAGTTCCCCCCCCCTTTAGAGTGAGTTATGTGTTATGAGTTACTTCTTGACTGTGGCTCATTTATTTATTTTTTTATTATTATTCAAGAAGTACAGACCAATTCTAAGAAATTATTTAGTAAACAAGGACAGAACAACTCTAGTAAAAAGCTATGATTTTATGTCAAATTAAACATCCCACAAACTTCCTCATTCATTTCACAAATATACATGATCTCAGTTCCAATTTCAATAATATCCATTTCTAACAACAGCCTGGCAATCCCCACTTACTTTTCTTGAAAGAATCGCAGTTGTTAAGTTGCCTCGACCACTGCTCTTCTGAGTTTTAGTAATTATTCACTGTGCGATTCATTTCACTTGAAAAGTGGTATTGTCCATTCTGATGTTCCCTGTCAAAGACTTTGTAATTTGCAATCTCCTCTCTTCAGTTATCTCTGGCTTAAGACCTCTCTACCCCACTGGTCAATATCATCTGCTAACTCTATTGTTCAACTCCACTAACCAATGGGAACCCTCTGACTTCCTTTCTTTGAAACTGAACTTTCTGAAGTCAAACTTTCCTAACAGTGGGGTAATTTTCCTTGGTGGTTTTAATGTTCACAACTAAAGCTGGCTTGTGTTTTCTAGTCACACGAACCTAGCTTGTCAAGATACTGACAATTTTGCAATTAATAGTGACCTCATACACATTGTTTGTTTACCTTCCAGAATATCACACAATTCTAACCACACACATAACCTACACTCCTAATCTTATTCTCACAAGCAACCTTTCAAAGTAGAGGATGGAAGAGAGGATCCCTAGCCACCTCAGATCACAACTTGGTGATGAACTCATCTTCAACAGAGCCCTTCTTTCACAGCCATTCTCAGTTAGCATTAGCAGAGGCATATGATGCAAGAAAGCAAGCTTATACAAAATCAGCCAAAAAAAAAAAAAAAAAAACCACTTCCACCCATCAATTTGCTCCGAAAGTTTGTCCACTTCTTCCTTGAATTTATTTAAGCTATCAACTTCCACGACAGATAGATGTCTTTCCAGAAATCAACTACCCACTGGCTAATAAAGGCAAATTTACACACATCTATTCAACAACTGTCTTTCCTCAATTTGTGTTTAAGCCCCTTCAGGTTTGCAATCTGAGCAGGAGGAAGAATCCCGTCAGCATTGAGCCTGCTCAATTCATTCCAGGCCCTATACACCTCAATCAGATCACCTCACAGATGCCTAATCTCCAGACTGAAATTTGCAGAACTTAAACCTTTCTTGGTAAGAGCACCCCTTTGTTCCCTACATCAATCTGTTGCTGTTCTCTGTACTTGTTCAAGCAGCTCTACATCCTTCCTAAAATGAAGCCTCCAGACCTGTATACAATACTCAAGGTGTGGCCTGACCATTACCTTATACAAGGGGATAATCACCCCCTTATCCCTCTGCTAGCAAAATTCCTGTATATCATTGACAAGACCCCATTATCTGCTCTGGCAGGCAGACCATACTGCTCAGAAAACTTCATATCTCACTGCACAATTACCCCAGGTCTCTTTCATTCTCCTCTACCCTGAGAGTAATACCACACAGTTTGTACATTTCTCTGGGGTTACTGCAGTGGTGGATTCAGGGTAGGGGCATCGGGGCACGTGGCCCCCATCGGTTTTTGGAAAATATACACCAATTGTTTAAATTCCCTTTAGCTGCAAAAAAATAATTTTTTTTTTCATTGTTAACATAGGATTTTATCTATTTTTGCATTGTCAGCTATTTTGAACTGACTACAGTTAGTGACACTGATGCTAATGTGATCGCCATTCTAGTGCACAAAATGGTACCCCTCCTGTAACTTTTTTTCTGGATCTGCCACTGGGTTACTGCTACCCATATGCAGTGCTTTGCTTTTGTCAATGTTAAACTTCAGTTACCACTTCTCAGCCCACTGCCCAACTTTTCTAGATACTGTTGCAGTAGCATACTGTTATTACTGTTATTAACAACCCTGCCAACCTTTGTATCATCTGCAAACTTCAGGATTAAGCCTGATATACCTTCATCAATATCATTGATAAATATAAAAAAACAACAATGGGCTCAACACCAAACTCTGGGGGTGCACCATTAATAACATTAGTCCATGAAGAGCAGTGTCCATTGATTACTACTGGTTAGGAGCAGGAACCGGTGCATGTATACTTGCATGGTCCTTGAGGTTGTCACAGACATTCTCTCAGATATGCCAGACAAGCTGTTCTTGCTACCTGGGAGTCTAAAACGCTGATGGAACTGATATTCGGGTGACACTCAAGTCAAAGTGGACCCAATTTCGGTGAAGTCCGGACGGTCTATGACAGCCAAATCCTCTGCTTGCACCTTCACGATGGTGGGACTGTTAGTAATCCTGGGTATAACCTTCATGCACAAGTACATGGTGGGTGACCACCCAGGTGTGAAACAACGTAAGCAGGGGTCGAGGTGTGGCGCCCACACCAGATGGAGGAACGCCGCCCCTCTATGTTACTAAGCAGTACTAGGTGGTAGATGACTCTCATCAACCGGTGAAATACCACCACTTTGCTTATTGGAGGCTTGAAGTGGTGGAACCCATGTTTAGTCTCTAGAGCTAAGTTCCGGCCAACCCTTCCCTATCTCTTCCATCATGCAGTATGATTGATGATTTTCGAGGTTATGATGAATGTCGTGGCGAGATCCAATATTCCTTACATTTCAAGGGTAGAGCTCTAAAACGGTGTTCGCAGGCCGGCCGCTAGTTAGTACACCGGACCGAACCTATTGGTAACTCTCTAGGAAGCTTCCGGATCAGCTAGTGTATAATCTTGCTACCTCTACTCTGCCAGATAGTGACAGGAGGAAGTCTGAGTAGTGTGTATATGGGGGCATTGTCGAGGCCACGTTATGTCAAGCATTTGGGTATATTCCTATCGTGTACGCCATATCCAAAAATTTCATTACTTCATACATCATGTCCCACCCACTTTTTCTTACTATTGAATACACCATGAATTGTCAAAATAATAGAGCAAGCTTATCTGCGAAAAGATCTAAACCTCCCAAGGACTTCCTAATTCATTTCACAAATATACATGGTCTCAATTCTAATCTCAACGATGTCCATTTCCACTTGCAGTCTTCCAAACCCCATGTACTTTTTCTGACTGAATCTCAGTTATCAGTTGATTCAACTACTGCTCATCTCAGATGTCCAAATTATTTGCTGTATGATTCCTTTCGCCTCAAAGGTGGTACTTGTGCATATGTCCGTTCTGATATTCCCTGTCAGAGACTTGGCAATTTGGAATCTCCTCTCTTTGATCTTCTCTGGCTTAAAATCTCTCTACCTCATTGTGTAAAATTCATCTGTTGTCTCTACCGTTCTCCCAACTCCACTAATCACTTGGAGCTCTTTGACTTCCTCTCTTGGCAACTCGACTTTCTCCAGTCCAACTTTCCTAACAATGAGGTAATTTTCCTTGGTGATTTTAACGTTCACAACTCCAGCTGGCTTCCGTTTTCTAGTCACACCGACCCAGCAGGTCGAGATGCTGAGGCTTTTGCAATTACTAATGACCTAGCACAGATTGTTCATTTACCTACAAGAATACCGGACAATCCTAATCATACAGCCAATACGCTTGATCTTTTTCTCACAAACAACCCTTCTAAGTACAAGGTTGAAGTGAGAGGTCCTTTAGGCACTTCAGATCACAACTTGGTGATTGTCTCTTCTCCAATGGAACCTTTATCTCATGGCTATTCCCAACCTCGTATTGTTTGGCATTACAAGAATGCAAAATGGGATGACCTGCGAGACTTGTTTTCTTCTTTTCCTTGGTCTGATTACTGTTTCAAAACTTCTGATGTCAACGTTTGCTCAGATCGTGTCAGTGAAATTATTCTTGCAGGAATGAAATCCTTTATCCCACACTCCTCTTTAAAATCTCGTCCTTTATCTAAACTTTGGTTTTCCAATAAATGTGCTAAGGCTGTCCAAGAGAAGAACGTTGCATATCGTAATTGGCTTGTTTCTAATTCATCAGTTTCATTTTCTGCCTACACCAAAGCTCGCAACAATTGTAAAGCAGTTATTAATCAGTCCAAACTAGAGTTTGAACAGGCTAAGAGTAGAAAACTTGCTTCTTGCCCTAATGGTAGCCGAGCATTCTGGTCTCTTGTCAAAGCTATTGGCCGCAACTTTTGCCCATCTCTGCTCCCACCTCTGTCCAAACCAGATGGTTCTGTTGTCACTTCAGCCAAGGATAAAGCTGACCTGCTAGCATCCCATTTTTCTTCGAGCTCATGTATTAATGATCTTGGTAAAACACCTCCCACCATTCCTAACACGCTCCATTCAATGCCTCCTGTGGTCTTCCGTCAAAAGGATATCAGAAAGATTTTGATGAATCTTGATGCTAAGAAAGCTCCAGGTCCTGATGGTATTTCTCCACTTGTTCTCAAAACCTGTGCTCCTGAACTTACTCCTATTCTTTGCCGCCTTTTTTCACTTTCTTATTCCAAAGGTGTTTTTCCTTCTGCTTGGAAATTTACTCATATCCAGCCAGTTCCTAAAAAGGGTGACAAATCCCTCCCATCCAATTATCGTCCCATTGCAATTACTTCTACTCTTTCTAAAGTAATGGAGAAATCAATTAACCGCCAACTCTTAAACTACCTAGAAACCTTCCGTCTGATCAACGATCGCCAGTATGGATTCCGTCAGTGTCGATCCACTGGTGATATTCTGGCTTATGTTACCCATTTATGGACTAATTCAATGGAAAGGTTCGGTGAAACACAAGTAGTTGCTCTTGACATCTCAAAGGCTTTTGATCGTGTTTGGCATAAAGGTCTTCTAAACAAGCTTCCATCTTATGGTTTGCCAACTGTTTTTAGTAATTGGTTATCCAGTTTTCTCTCTTATCGCTCACTGAGGGTGATGGTAGATGGCTCTCTGTCTTCTAACTTCTCCACTAATGCCGGTGTCCCCCAAGGTTCAGTTCTTTCCCCCACTCTTTTCCTCTTGTATATCAATGACCTTCTTCCATTGACTGGAAATCCTATCCATAGTTTTGCCGATGATAGCAAATTGTATTCAACTTTCCATTTTGAGAAACCTTGTCCAGCTCAATCAGCTTCAAACTCTCGAAAATCTGCTGCCAATTCCTTAAATGCCGATCTTCAGGTAATTCTCCAGTTGGGAAAAAACAACTTAGTTGATTTCAACCCTTCTAAAACTCAATCTTGTCTTATATCTCGCAAAAAGGATTCTTCTGCTCCTATGCTTATCTTTAGTGACACTCCGATTTCTAGGCAAAATGATATATCTCTTTTGGGGATTACCCTGACTTCTAATCTCTCTTGGCACAAGCACATTACAAATATTGCTTCCTCTGCATCTAAAAAACTTGGTTTTCTCTTTCGCTCTCGGCGTTACTTTTCTCCCAAACAGCTGCTCACTCTGTATAAATCGCAAATCCGCCCTGCCATGGAATATTGTTCCCACATCTGGGGTGGTGCCCCCAAAACCTCTCTCAGGCTTCTTGATTCCATTCAGAAGAGGGCAGTTAGGTTAATTAATGATTCATCTCTAACAGAGTCTCTCCACTCGCTTTCTCATAGACGCACTGTTTCTGCTGCATGCCTCTTCTACAGATACTTCCATGGGCACTGTTCTTCTGAATTGGCTTCTATAATTCCCGCTCCCTCTTTCAAAACAGTCCGAACATGTGCAGCCACCAGCCAACATCCATTTACTGTCCAACTTCAAACCCACAGAACCAACTTTTCATCTTCCTCATTTATTCATTCAACTGCCGTTTACTGGAACAACCTTCCTTCATACGTATTTCCTGAAAATTACAATCTACAGAAGTTCAAGTCCAATATCAACAAATATCTTCTTTCGTCTTCTCAACCTCCAACCCAAGCACAGTACTAAGTACTATAGGTTATAATACCTCTCGTGTTTGGGGTTCTCATAAAAAAAAAAAAAAAAAAAAAAAAAAGTACACCAATGCTAGGAGTATAGTTAATAAAGTTGATAAGCTTGAAGTGCTAGTCAAGACATCAAAGGCATATATTGTTGGGATATCAGAGACGTGGTGTCACACAGATATAGGCAGTGCAGAGTGGGAATTTGGGGAGTACAATATGTATAGAAAGGATAGACATGATAGGAAGGGAGGATGGGTTAGGCTGTTAGTTAAGAAACACATAAAATCTAAGGACATGCATCCAGTTGATGTTGGTGGACAATGCAGTGATGAGTCTGTTTGGTGTGAAAGCACTGGGAAAGGGTTGGGTTGGGTTTTTTGGTTTTATTGGCGCATCAGCTACTAAGGCTATAATGCGCCAAGACCAGGTCATTTATAAACGAAAATTTTTAAACTTTCAGTGACCTAATTAGTTAGGTCACTATGTCAAAATGTATAACAAATATATAAAAGAGAAATGTAAAAATTTTATATATGAGTAAAAATATTTATTAATTTTAAAAAGATAAAAACAGCAGACACGTTGTCATTGTCAGATAAAATCTGACTGAGTGTATAAGGCTCAGTCAGATGGTTAAAAGTGGTAGGACGGATATTGCTAAAATCTGAACATTCGACTAAAATGTGTCTGATTGATAAAACTGTGCCACAAGACTCACACATAGGAGGGTCATCCGCCCTCAGCAAAAAAGAATGTGTCAAATGACAATGTCCTATGCGGGTCCGGGCAAGAACAACTTCCTCCTTACGATTCCTGCGCAGACTAGACTGCCACGGTTCAATTACAGGCTTTATTTGATATAATTTATTCGTAGTCTGTCTATTCCATGAGTCCTTCCATTGGGAATGTAACTTTTGATGTACTATTTGCCTGTAGTCTGTATAGGGGACTAACAGGCAGCGGTTATTATGGGGAATTGCTGATTTGGCTGCGGCGTCAGCCAAATCATTTCCCCTAATCCCAATATGACTGGGAATCCAGCAGAAGCGGATGTCATATTCGCGTTCATGGAGAACGTGAATCTTCTGCTGAATGCTAGACAGAACTGGATGAGGATTATATCTCACAGATATTAGAGCCTGTAACATGCTAAGAGAGTCAGAATATAAAATGAACCGTTGGTATTGGTATTTACTAATATGATCCAAGGCTAACTCTACAGCGTGCAGCTCTGCAGTAAATATGCTGCATTCAGAGGGAATCTGCTCTGATATAGTGCTGTCTGTAAAGACAGCAGCAGATCCCACATATGATTCCGACTTCGAACCGTCTGTGTAGACTGGCGCGAAGTCAGAATATTCAGTTCGGTGTGCTGAATGAAGCTGCAGGTAGACACATGATGGAGTGTCCGACTTTCCCCAGTTTCTAAGCGACAAGTCGCATGCCGGGACACGAGCATGCCAGGGTGGAAAGGGTTGCTTTGATGTTCGGGCAACCTTGTCTACCTTGATATCAAGTTCTTTGAGTAGCTCTTGGATACGAATACCAAAAGGACGATTGGCAGTCTTTCGAGTATTGTATAAATTTTCCCATCGTGGCTCAAAAACGAATGGCCACGTAGGATGGTCTGGCAGGGATTTCAGTTTTAAGGCGTACTTTAGAGACAACTGCTTACGTCGAAGTGATAACGGTGGTTCGTTTGCTTCGACGTATAAGCTCTGGACAGGAGATGTTCGAAATGCTCCAGTGGCGATGCGTATAGCCTGATGATGGACGGGGTCCAGCCACCGCAGGACACTGTCTCGGGCTGAGGAATATACCTGGGACCCATAATCTAGTTTGGATCGCACTAGTGCACGGTAAAGCCGAAGAATGGTACATCGGTCTGCTCCCCAAGATGTAGAGGAGAGCGAGCGGAGAATATTAAGTCCACGTGTGCACTTGGTGCGGAGTTGACGAATGTGATCCAAAAAAGTTAGTTTTTTATCGAATATGAGTCCCAAGAATTTTGTGTTTGCTGCTACTGGAATAGCATTTTGTCCGAGCCTTAATTCGGGTTCAGGATGAAGATTACGCTTGCGACAAAAGTGTACGCAAACGGTCTTCTCCGGCGAGAACCTGAAGCCATTTGCAAGTGCCCAGGAATTCAGACTATCAATGGCTTTCTGCAGTTGTCTTTCAATTACCCTCATGTTGCACGACTGGCAAAAAATGCTAAAGTCATCAACATAGAGGGCACTGTTTACAGTCGGAGGAAGTTGTTCTGTGATGGAATTTATTTTTATGGCAAAAAGCGTGACACTTAATACTGATCCTTGTGGTACTCCCTCCTCTTGGCTAAAGGAGCGAGAGAGTGAGGATCCCACACGAACTTGGAACGATCGATTGGCTAAAAAGTTTTGAATAAAAAAAGGCAGATGCCCTCTTAGGCCTAGGCTATGTATGTCTTTTAAAATGCCAAATCTCCAAGTTGTGTCATACGCTTTTTCCATGTCAAAGAACACCGACACCAAGTGTTCCCATTTTAGGAAAGCATCCCGGATGGATGCTTCCATTCTAATAAGATGGTCCAAAGTGGACCGGTTCCGTCGGAAGCCGCACTGGATGTTGGAGAGAAGGTCATTTGATTCTAAATACCATATTAAACGAGAATTGACCATTCTCTCCAGGATTTTGCACAAACAGCTAGTCAGAGCAATAGGACGATAATTGGTGGTGACTTTTGGATCCTTTCCTGGCTTAGGAAAGGCAAGAACGATTGCCTTTCGCCAGGAGTCCGGAAACTGCCCTTCAGTAAAGATTCTGTTATACAGAAAGAGCAGACAATCCATAGATGTTGGTGGAAGATTTTTAATCATTTCATAATGGATGCCATCTGGTCCAACGGCACTTGCTTTGGAAAGAGTGAGCGCTCTTTTCAGTTCCTCTATAGTGAATGCCCCGTTGTAGGGATAGAGGCCCTTGGTCTTAAAATGAAGTGCTTGCCTTTCCAGTTTGTGTTTAAGGACAAGGAACTCTGGGGAATACGAAGATGTTGCAGAGATCTTAAAGAATGTTTCCCCAAGAGCATTGGCTATTGCAGTTGGATCTGCAATAGCGCATCCATTATAATCTAGGATTGAAGAAGGGTGGGATGTATATTTCCCCTTCATTTTCCGGATTTTATCCCAGACTACCTTAGAATTGGTAGCCTGGTTAATAGATGATGTAAAACGGATCCACGATTCCTTTTGACTCTGACGACGAATGTAGCGTGCTTTGGCTCGTGCACGTTTGAAGGCTATAAGGTTGTTCGTGGTAGGATATCGGCGAAATATCCCCCACGCTTTGTTTTGAGCCTTTTTTGCTGCTGTGCATTCTGAATTCCACCAAGGTTTGGGAAATGGTGGAAACCGGGCTGATGTTTTTGGGACAGCATTAGCAGCTGCTTGGACAATGATTTCTGTGATGTACTTTACTGCGTCATTGATCGGCTCTTGACTGACTGTGCAAAGATCAAAATTTGCCTGATGTTGGAAGGCAGTCCAGTCAGCCTGATCAATCTTCCACCGTGGTAACCTGAAAGGAAGACATGGTCTCCCAACTGGGAAAGGAAAAATGAGAGTAGGTGTATGTTATAGGCCTAATGAATCTGATGAGTATAATGAGCAATTGTGCAGAGAAACAGTGGGCCAATAAATCAGAATGTCTTATAATGGAAGATTTTAACTTTCCAGATATTGACTGGAACTTGTGGTTTGGTCACTCTCACACTAGCAATACTTTTATGGATTTATTATATGACTGTTTTCTACAGTAACATGTTCGAGAGGCAACCAGAGGCAGTAATACTCTTGATCTGATTATCAGTAGTGATTCTTCATGCATTAAGAATCTGCAGATAAAGGAACCACTGGGTGACAGTGATCACAATGTATTGATGTGAGAATTATTTAAAGATGTAACTACCATCAAGGGTACAGAGGTCTCAGACAGTTTTTAAATTCTGTACAGTGGGATCAACTGATGATGTTACCAACAGTGAATTCTAAATGGGAAGCCTTCGGGGGGCCTAATTTTGGAGGCTACTAGGCTTTTCATTCCAACTAAGAAATACTGTTCAAGGTTTAGGCCTAAATGGATGTCAGAAGAATTAATGAGGTTAGTTGTAGAGAAGAAGAATGTATGGGATGCATATAAAGTATCAGGTGACACAGAAGCCTATAGCAGGTATAAACTAGTCAGTAATCAAGTCACAAAGGAGGTTAGCCAGGTGAAGGGAGATTATCAGAAATCCTTGGCAAAGGATGCAAAGAATAACAGCAAGGAGTTCTTTACTTATGTAAACTCTAGAAGGAAAGGGTTGAATCAGATTGGACCACTTAACATAGATGGGTAGACTATTGATGATCATGCTCAGGTAGCTGATAAACTGAATGAGTTTTTTAATCTATATTCACACATGAGGAGTTATTCAATGAGAGGAGTGACAGAAGTTTATCAAATGCTAACAGGGAGCTAAGTGATTTTGTAATAACTGAGAGCAAAGTGGAGGAGAAATTGTTGTAGTTAAACATAAGGAAGACACCTGGGGTGGATGGGATCTATCCAGTTATATTAAAGGAGGCAGCAAAGGAAGTAAGCAAACCCTTAGCCATAATTATGAGAGCTTCCTTGGACTCGGAGGAAGTCCCCATGGACTGGAGGTGTGCAAATGTGTCCCCATGGACTAGAGGTGTGCAAATGTATCACCATTTCACAAAGGAGGTTCAAAAGGTGACGCAAGTAACTACAGATCTGTTTAACTTATGTTCCGGGGAAAATAATGGAATCACGTTAAAGAAGCATTGCAGGATCATCTAGAGAAGACTGCATTAATAGTTAAGACTCAGCACGGGTTTGTCAAAGGGAGGTCTTGTCTGACCAATTTGATTGGTTACTATGATGTGGTCACAAAGGAACTGAATGCCAAAAATAATTTTGATATACAGGATTTTAGGAAAGCTTTTGATACTGTTGCACACGGAAGACTGCTGTACAAATTGGAGAGGTATGGCATCAAGGGAAAGCTGCTACAATGGAAAAAGGGATGGTTAAGTGGGAGACAACAGACAGTGGTTATCAATGGACATTGCTTTTCATGAACAAATGTTATTAGTGGAGTTCCCCTGGGTTCGGTGTTGGGTCCATTGTTGTTTTGCATATTTATCAATGATATTGATTGAGGTATATCAGGTTTAATGTCCAAGTTTGCAGATGATACAAAGGTTGGCAGGGTTGTTAATGACAGTAATGACAGTATGCTACTCCAACTGGATCTAGATAAGTTGGGAAAATGGGCTAAGAAGTGGCAACTGGAGTTTAAGATTGACAAATGCAAAGTATACTGCATATGGGTAGCAATAATCAAAGAGAAATGTACCAACTGGATGGTACTACAATCAGGGAAGTGGAAAGTGAAAAAGACCTGGGGGTAATTGTGCAGCCAAATATGAAGTTCGCTGAGCAGTGCAGACGGGCTGCCAAGGCAGGTCACGGAGTCTTGTCAATGATATATAAGAATTTTGCTAGCAGGGACAGGGAGGTGATAATCCCGTTATACAAGGCAATGGTCAGGCCACACCTAGAGTACTGTGTACAGGTCTGGAGGCCTCATTTTAGGAAGAATGTAGAACGAGTACAAAGAAGGGCAACAAGATTGGTGAGGGGAACAAAGGGATGCTCTTACCAAGAAAGGCTTAAGTTCTGCAAATTGCAGCGCCTGGAGAGTAGGCACCTACGAGGTGATCTGATTGAGATGTATAAGGCCTTGAATGGGTTGAGCAAGCTGAATGCTGATGGGATTCTTCATCTTGCTCAGACTAAGAATCTGAGGGGGGCACAGTTTCAAATTGAGGAAAGACAGTTGTAGAGTAGTTGATTGGCGGAACAGGCTTTCATCTTTTATTGTGGAAGCTAATAGCTTAAATAAATTTAAGGCTGAGCTGGACAGGTATTTGGAACGAATGGAAGGATGAAATGGGAGGGTTTTTTTTTTTTTTTTCGCTGATGCTGCATAAGCTTGCTTTCTTGCATCGTATGCCTCTACTAATGCTAATTACCACTCTGTCTTCTCCCACTCAACCATCCTTCTATCCATTGTAGCAACTTGCCCTTCATTCCATACTGCTCCAATTTGTACAGTAATCTTCAATGTGCAACAGTATCAAAAGCTTTCTTGAAATCCAAGTATATGATATTAGAATTATTTTTTGTATCTAGTTCCTTTGTGACCATGTCATAGTATCCACTCAAATTTGTCAGGCATGACTTTCCCTTAGCAAACCTGTGCGTGTGTGTGTGTCTGATTAGGCGCCTCCGTAGCCAGGTGGGAAGGAGCAGCAGTGCGTAGCACACGCTTCTTGATTAGACCGGGGTTCGAGCCCGTCACCACTAAATACGGAGGATGCGGAAAGGTCAGGGAATAATCACCGCATATCCCGGAGCAATATGGCCTTAGTTGCTAATGCTCCTAAAAACCAAATAAACAACAATAAACATGTGTCTGATTACTGCAGTCTTGTCTAGATGATCCTGCAATGCCTTTTTAACCAGTGACTCCATTATTTTTCCTGGAAAGAAGTTAAACTAACAAGTCTGTAATTACTTGTGTCACCCTTTGATACTCCTTTGTGAATTGAAGATACATTTGCCATCTTCAGTCCATGGAGACCTCCCCTAAGTCCAATGATGCTCTCATAATTATGGCTAAGGGTTTGCTTACTTCCTTTGCCACCAACTTTAGCATAGCTGGATAGATCCCATCCATCCCAGGTGCCTTTCTTATGTTTTATTGCAACAATTTCAATTTTCTATTACAAAATCATTTAGATATCTATTAGAGTTTAATAAGCTTCTGTTTTCCACTTTCGTACAGAATTCCTCATGTGTGAATGTATATACATATTACTCATTCAGTTTGTTAGCTGTCTCAGCAGGATCATCAACAATTAAACCATCAATATCAAGTGGAGAAATATCATTCGTTACCTTCTTTCTAGAATTTATATAAGTAAAGTAGTCTTTGCTGTTTTTCTTTGCAGCCTCTGCCAAAGATTTCCCATAATCTGCCTTCACTTGCTTAGTTACCTTTGTGACTTGATTACAGACTAGCTTATATCTTCCTTAGGCTTCTGTGTCTCCTGATAATTTATGTGCATCCCATGCATTTTTCTTCTCTGCCCCGAGTCTCATTAGTTCATTTGACATTCATTTGGGCCAAACTCTGAACAGTATTTCTTAGTTGGTATGAAAAGCCTAATAGCTTCCATTTCCTTGAATACTTCCCATTTAGAATTTGTGGTTTGTAACACAGTACCGTCTTAATGCATTGGCACATAGGGCATTTTCCCAGGAGCCCCACAATTCTAGGGGCCCGTGGTGAATTTATCACCAACTGATTAATGTTGATTATCAGTTTCAATTTACTCATAAAATACAGTGGATTCTGGTTATTTGGGCCACCGGTTAATTGGGGCAGCCTCTGCCATTTATTTGAGGCAAATCTTAAAAAACAGAACTCAGTCGAGAAAATAGCCAAGGTTAACTTCGCTTAATTGGGACAACATGCCATTTAATCGGGGCAGCAGACCGCAGCACTGGAGATTACAGTATGATTGTCTCCGACCGTACCACATGGTTCGGTCGGATTTCTGGGGGTCACAACCATAAAACAATAAAAACAATTAGCAGTCACCTGTTTATTGGTCTTTTCTGTTAATGCAATCTATCATAAATGGATAGTAAACTCAATCTTACTGAATTTGCGATAATACCGACGGCTGCAATTCTATGGATTATTATGGTGAAATGTGTTTACACTTCCATGAAATCTTGAATCACATAAAAAAATTTATTTTCAGAATCTTCTCTTCATTCCTATTTTTAAAGCTTCGTAACTTGTTACTCCATTCTCACTTGCGCGAATCGTGTTACTTGCAATTTGTGTATGCCGTGTTCTTTGTTATTGATTACTTATCTTTTTACTGTTTTAAATTTTAATTCCCACCCACAAATGTCAGTGAACAGCAATGTCAACTACTTCATCATCATCATCAGCCATTTTCAATCCACTGCAGGATGAAGGCCTCTGCAGCAACTTTCCATTTCCTTCTGTTTTGTGCAATGGCCATCCATTTACTACCCACAAACTCATGAATTTCACTATCCATCTCCGCCTTTGTCTTCCAGGTTTTCTTCTAGCTCCTCTTGGGTACCATTCTGTTATTTTCTTAGTCCATCTGTCATCATGTCTTTGAGCAATGCCCAAGACCATTTTAGTTCTTTAGTTTTGATAAGAATGTCCTTTACTTGAGTTTGCTGCCTAATCCATATGTTTCTCTTCTTATCTAACAGTCTGATTCCCAATATAATTCATTCCATTCTTCGCTGTGTTCCATTCTCAGCTTCTCTTCCATTCTTTTGGTGAGCGCCCAAGTTTCACTTCCATAAGTCATGGTGGGGAGTATACATTGGTTCATTATTTTACGTTTCAGACAACCTAGGATATTGCTCTTCAGTATGTGACTATATTTCCTGAATGCTATCCATCCAAAAGTTATTCTTCGCTTGACTTCCAGCCATTTATCATTATTACAGCTAATAACTTGTCCCAGATAAGTATATGACTCCAACTTTTCAATTACTGCTCCTTCAATCATTATTTCCCTTTCTGTGGCATACTTGTTCATCATTACTTTTGTTTTAGCCATATTCATCTTTAGTCCAAAATCCTTACTAACTGTGCATAACTGATTAAGGTTTTCCTCTAATTCTTTGGGATCGTGGCTTATGACCACAATGTCATCTGCAAATCGTAAATGGTTTAGGTACTCTCCGTTCACATTGACTCCTTTCTGCGACCAGTCTAATCTTCTGAAAGCTTCCTCAAGGGCAGCAGTAAACAGCTTTGGAGATATTGTGTCTCCTTGTCGAACTCCTTTCTCGATTTTAAATTTCCTGCTGTCTTTGTCTAGTCTAATAAAAGAGGTAGCACTCTCATATATTTTCTTCAAAATCATAATACATGGGGTATCTATGCCTTGTCTTTCCAGTGCCTGAAACATTGCCTTATGCTGTATGGAGTCAAATGCCTTTTCATAATTCACAAATGCCAGGCATAATGGTGTTTTATATTCATTTGCTTTCTCCATTAGCTGTGATATTACGTGAAGGTGATCCATAGTTGAGAATCCTGTCCTAAAGCCAGCTTGCTCTTTCGATTGATTGTCATCAAGTATTCTTTCTAATCTGTTAGTAATGACCCTTGTGAACAACTTGTAGATGTGGGATAACAAGCTAATTGGTCTATAATTTCCAATTTCTGATTTATCTCCTTTCTTATGCAGCAAAACTATGATTGCATTATTCAACTGCTTAGGCGTCACACCTTTTCTAATGCACTTTGTGAAGAGCCTTGCCAATTTTTGTGTTATGTCTCTTCCTCCCAATTTTAACAACTCTACAGTAACTTCATCTTCCCCGGGGCTTTCTGATTCTTCATTTTCTTCAATGCATGTTCTACCTCATCAGGAAGAATATCGGGTATGTCGTATGTGTTGCTACTTTGCAATCCCTCGCTCCTTGTATAATTCTCTATAGTAGTCTTCTGCTATTTGAATTATGCCTTCTCTGCTGTTTATAAGTACACCATCGCTATTCTTCAGTTTCAGTATCATTTGTGTTTCTGTATTACTGCTCATGGCTGCTGATTTAAATCCTTTGTTTTCCCTTAAAGCTTGTTCTACTTTTCTTGTGTTAAATCTTCTTATGTCCTCTCTGAGTTTCTTTCTAACGGCTTTGCATAACTCAGTATACTCAATTTTCTCCCTGTCAGTGTTTTTCTTGCTCTTCATTTGTCGTCTTCGGTTCATCATGACAAGTGTTTCTTGACTAATTTTTTCTTCTTTGGATTTCTTTTTACCTATAGGTTTCTTGGGCTTTATCACTTTCAGAAAGTTGTAATATTCTTCGTCGATATCTTGGTCCTGGGCAGTCTGCAGAAGCTCAAACTTGTTCTTAAGTTTCAGTACATACTGCTTTTTCTCCTCTTCTGTTATCTCAAAGACCTTTGTATTATTTACTCGAGTCAATTTTTTCCTTTCCTTTCCTACATCTATATCAAGTGTACATCTTGCCATTCTGTGATCACTTCCAACATTTAACCTTATTCAGGATGGTAACATCATTCACAATATATCTTCTGTTAGTGAGGATGAAGTCGATTTCATTAGTTGTTAATCCATTTGGACTCTTCCATGTCCACTTTCTGTTCACCCTTTTCTTGAAAAAAGTGTTCATTACTGACAGTCCTTGAGATTCTGCAAATTCCACAAGTCTTTCACCTCTTTTATTTCTTTCACCAATTCCAAAATTTCCTATAGTTCCTTTTCTGCGCTGTTTTGCCTTTTTCCAACCTTAGCATTGAAGTCTCCCATAATAATAGTGTAGTGGGTTTTCTGCTCATCTAGAAGACTCTCAATTTCGGTGTACATTTCTTCAACCTCTTCATCATCATGGCTTGATGTTGGTGCATAAATCATTATAATCTTTAGCTTGTACCTCTTAGTCAACTAGTTAGTATGTACATATTACAGTACGTATTAATTATTCTGATTATCACGTATATTCTTCCAATTTTCATGTATCATTTAATTTTTTAATTTGTAAGGTAATAAAGAGTAAATTTGTGCTTAATGTATCTTTAGTTTTATAGCCTGTGGATAATATTCCTCATATTTTCGCTAATTAGAATCTCTGTTTAATAGAATTAAATGTATTTTTAACTTTTTTTTTCGTGAAACTTCAGATAATTGGGCAGCCGCTTAATTGGGCCAAAATGCACTAGTCCCAATGTGTCCCAAATAACCGGAATCGACCGTAATTGAAAAAAAGGGGCTAGAAAAAAGTTAAGTCATGGAAAAGAGCCTTTGAGATATACCATCATTATTTTATTACAAATTGTTACTGTTCCAACTTCCAAACAGCAATATAGTCTGTAAAAAAATTTAATAATATTTATATTTTTTCCAGATGAAATGAAGCATACTTATATGAGTGGAGCACAGAAGAGGAAATGAGCTGAAGAAGAGAAGCAGAAAATAAGCAAACTTCCAAAGTTTGTTTGGTTTAGCCCAGGTGCAACGGCAGCTACTAGTACTACTGCTCCTCTAAATACAGCATTGCCATCTACATCCGATCATCCAGCTCTAGTCATACCATTATCTGGTCCCGATGCTAACATTTCACAAGAAGAAATACACGAATCTGTAATGGCAAAGGAGTGTCCCGAGTCTGTGATTCACGTCACAGATTCTGGACTATGAGACATTAAGAATACTAATACAGTGGATTACTGGATTCGTAGTGGGCTGACATCACATCAGAATCGTAACTGCAACCTTTCAAACTCAAGCCGAGTGTACGATGGAGCCAGAGAAGAGAGAACTCAGACTCAGACAAGGTATTTATCAAAGAATGTATTCAAACGTGAACTGCAGGATGGCAAATGTGTAAAACGTGAAATGGTTACTCTATTCACCATCCCAAGGTTGTTTGTACTGCTTTGCATGTTGCCTATTGTCCAATAAAGAATCTCTCTTTGCTACATCAGGATTTAATGATTGGAAACACAGTAATCTTAATGTAGAACATGAAAATGGCAAAGAGCATCGCAAGTGCATGATGGCATATTCAATTCGGCATAAAGAAACTGGATGTATAGATTTTTTATTAATCAAACATCATCACTCAGAGCAGGAGTACTGGCATAAAGTGTTGACACGTGTGATTTCTGTCATTCGCTTTCTTACCTCCACAGGTTTGGCATTTTGTGGAGAGAATGAAATTATTGGGTCAACAAAAAATGGAAACTTTTTAGGTATTCTAGAGCTGTTGAGTGAATTTGACCCTTTTTGGAAGAGCATCTTAAACTGTGGAAATGCTGGAAAGGGGAACCCATCATATCTATCGGCAAACATTTGTGAGGAATTTATCGATTTAATGGGACATGTTCTTTGCGCCATTTTGGAAGAAATAAAAGAGTCACAGTACTATTCAATAAGTGTTGATTCCACTCCAGACATCTCACACATTGTTCAACTGACATTTACTGTCCCGATGACATGAGCTTGTGGAGCGTTTCCTCAAGTTCACCCCCCCCATCTTTTCTCATAGAGCATAGAATCTAGCAGACACTGTTATAGATTTTGTGAATGAGAACAAAATTCTGCTATCAAACTGCCATGGTCAATCATACGACAATGCCTCAAATATGTCTGGACGCTATACTGGATTGCAAGCACGGATCCGTCAATTGAATGAGTTGGCCATCTATGTTTGGTTTGATTTTTTTTTTTTTTTTTTTTTTTAAAGAGCATTAGCAACTAAGGCTATATTGCTCCGGGGATGTGCGGTGGTCATTCCCTGACCTTTTCGCAACCTCTGTATTTGGTGGTCACGGGCTCGAACCACGGTCTAATCAAGAAGCGTGTGCTACGCACTGCTGCTCCTGCCCACCTGGCTACAGAGGCACTGCCATCTATGTCCCCTGTGCTGTACACAGTCTGAACTTGGTGGGAGTAAAAGCGGCAGAGTGTTGTCTACAGACTGGCTCCTTCTTTGACTTTGTTCATGCAAAGAATAACTTTGATACTGTTGCACATGGAAGACTGCTGCACAAATTGGAGCAGTGTGGCACTGGAGGCAAACTGCTGCTATGGATAAAGGTATGGTTGAGTGGGAGAAGACAGAGAGTGGTAATGGACACTGCTCATCATGGACTAATGTTATTAGTGGAGTCCCTCAGGGTTCAGTGTTGGGTCCATTGTTGTTTTCTGTATTTATAAATGATATTGATGATGGTATATCAGGCTTAATGTCCAAGTTTGCAGACGATACAAAGGTTGGCAGGGTTGTTAATGACACTAGTGACAGTACACTGCTACAACAGGATCTAGAAAAGTTGAGCAGATGGGCTGAGAGGTGGCAAATGAAGTTTAACATTGACAAATGTAAAGTACTACATATGGGAAGCAGTAATCCCAGAGTAATGTATCAACTCTATGGTACCACACTGACAGTGGTGGAGAATGAAAAGGACCTGGGGGTAATTGTACAGGCAGATTGAAGTTTTCTGAGTAGTACAGACGGTCTGCAGGAGTAGCTCATGGTGTCTTGTCAATGATATACAGGAATTTTTCTAGCAGGAATAAGGAAGTGATTATCCCCTTGTATAGTCAGTCCTCGTATAGCACGATAGTTGTGTTCCTAGAAACTCTCATGCAATATAAACAACAGGCCCTATGGGAAAAATAGGGTTAGGTGCCCTATTGACCACCCAAGATTGAACACACATTTGTAACCTAAACATCACTAAACACAATAAATCGTAATAAAATATGTAAGTATTTTATTACGACTATTACGTAATAAAATGTTGCTAATGCTTTTGCTTCTATCGTAAGCAAACTTTTTTTTTGTTTGATTTTCTACCCAAACAGATGACAGCTGTTCCATCTCTTCCAATTCTTTGTGTCTTAATCTAATGGATTTTAATTACACTTTGAGTTGTTCCCGCTATGAAAGTTTATTTTCTCTGCATTCTTTGTAATTCTCGGCGTTGCCTTATTTAGGCCTGTAGCACGTGCAATATCACATGGTCTTTCATTTCGCCAAAGTGTTTCACAATTTCATATTTTTTTTCTCTATCGACAGAGGCGGACTGGCCATAAGCATTATCAGGGAAACCCCGGTGGGCCGGGGACCGGTGTGATTTTGGCCATAAATGCTAGTGTGAGGCCACTTCAAATTTTCCCAGGTAAGAATTTTTAACCCAGTCCACCTCTGTTTGTCGATATTGCTTTTCTTTTTCTCTCTGAATCTGTAGTGTCTTCACCAGGACGCTTCCTTTTCACACCTTAAGTATTTTACTCATTTTTAGGGAATAAAGAACAATTACAAAGGAGGCACGCTTGATTCACATAAACAAAGCTGTGTGTGTGTGTGTGTGCAGCAACTAAATAAACAACACCATAAAGGCAGAGACACACTATTAACACCTCACTAGCTCACATTTTACTAAAGCACATTTCTGGGGGTTACGACCATAAAACAATAAAAACAATTTCCAGTTGCGTTCCTGCTAGTGGAATCTGTTATAAACTGGTAGTAAACTCGATCTAATTGCATTTGCGATAATACTGATAGCTAGAATTTTACGTTATTATGGTGAAATGCGTTTGCCCTTCACTGATACAAAAAACAAATACATTTTCAGAATCTTCTCTTCATTCCTATCGTGTTGCGTTCAGTTGGGGTGACTCCGCGTCAAACTGCCATTTCTTGTAAACACAAAGGCGAATCATGCATAAGCAAATTCGATTTGTGTTATATATGATGTCGTTCCCCTATTTATAAATCGTGTATGATCGAATTCGTGTAGTGTAAACACGGGTTATACGAGGACTGACTGTATAAGGCAATGGTCAGGCCACACCTTGAGTACTGTATACAGATCTGGACGCCTCATTTTAAGAAGGATGTAGAGCTGTTGTAACGAGTACAGAGAAGGGCAACAAGATTAGTGAATGGAACAAAAGGTTGCTCTTACAAAGAAAGGCTTAAGTTTTGCAAATTACAGTGTCTGGAGACTAGGCACCTGCGAGGTTTTTGTTGTTTTGTTTTGTTGGTTTTTAGGAGCATTAGCAACTAAGGCCATATTGCTCCGGGATATGCGGTGGTCATTCCTTGACCTTTCCGCATCCTCCGTATTTGGTGGTGACGGGCTCGAACCCCGGTCTAATCAAGAAGCGTGTGCTACGCACTGCTGCTCCTTCCCACCTGGCTACGGAGGCGCCTTACCTGCGAGGTGATCTGATTGAGGTGTATAAAGCCTTGAATGGTTTGAGCATGTTCAATGCTGATTGGATTCTTCCTCTTGCTCAGAATAATCACCTGAGAGGGCATAAATTCAAATTGAGGAAAGACAGATGTAGGATAGATGTGCGGAAATTTGCCTTTAGCCAGCGGGTGGTTGGTAGGTGGAACAGACTTCCATCCCTTGTCGTGGAAGTTGATAGCCTAAATAAGTTTAAGGCTCAGCTGGACAGGTATTTCGAACGAACAGAGGGGTGAAGTGGAAGTGGTTATTTTTTATTTATTTATTTTTTTTTGGCTGATGCTGCATAAGCTTGCTTTCTTGCATCAAATGCCTCTACTAATGCTAATGCTAAATTCAAATTGAGGAAAGACGGTTGTAGGATAGATGTGCGGAAGTTTGCCTTTAGCCAGCGGGTGGTTGATTGCTGGAACAAACTTCCATCTGTTGTTGTTGTAGAAGTTGATATCTTAAATAGATTCAAGGCAGAACATGACAAACATTTGGAGCAAGTGGATGGGTGAAATAGGGGTGTTTTTTTTTTTTTTTTTTGGCTGATGCTATATAAGTTTGCTTTCTTGCATCATGTGCCTTTGCTAATGCTAAAGATCTTCTAAACAATCTTCCATCTTATGGATTTCCAACTGTAATCAGGTATCCAGTACCTATTTTTTTTTTGCAATTGGGTATCTAAGTTTCTCTCTGACTGCTCTCTGTGGGTGATGGTAGACTGTTTTCTGACTTCTCCACTAATGCTTGTCTTCCCCAAGGATCAGTTCTTTCTCCCACTCTTTTCCTATTGTATATTAATGACCTTCTTCCACTGGCTGGAAATCCTATCCATATTTTTGCATTCCACCTTCCAGTTGAGAAACCTTGCCCTGCACTCAACTTGTCAAATATCCACCACAAATTCCTTAAATGCTGATCTCCGGGGAATTCTTACATTGAGGCAAAAATAACTTGGTTAATTTCAATCCTTCTAAAATTCAATCTTGTCTTATATTTGCAAAAAAGAGTCTGCTGCTCCTATGGTTTTCTTCAGTGACACTTAGATTTCTAGACAAGTTAACATATCACTATTAGGAATTACTCTGGCTTTTAATCTCACTCTTGGCATTACTTTTTTTCTAAACAGTTACTTACTCTGTACAAATCTGAAATCTGCCCTTCCATGGAATATTGTTCTCACTCCTGGGGTGGCACCTCCAAAACCTCACTTAGTCTTTTAGACTCCATTAAAAAGAGGGCCAGTGAGATTAATTAATGACCCATCTCTTTTTTCTGAATTGGCACTTCTCATTTCCTGCTCTCTTCAAAAACCAATCCAAACACATATTACAACCAGTAAGCATCCATTTACTGTCCAACTTCAAACTCACAGAACCAACTTTTCTTCTTCGTCATTTATCCATTCAACTTTCTGTTTTATGAAACAAGCTTCCTTTATATTTCCTGAAAACTACAATCTACAGAAATTTAAGTTTAATATTAATAAGTATTTTGTCTTCTCAACCTTCAACCTACGGATGGTACTAGGTTCCAATACCTTTTGTGCAGAATTCTTAAGAAAATACTGATTTTAAAGTATGTTTATTATATTTTTGCAAGAAGACAGAGAAAACTATGCTGTTGCAAAAAAAGACAGAGGAGCTTGTGTCAGACTATGTTATAATGGCAAGATGGAGGAGTGAAACTGTGTAAAAAAAAAAAAAAAAAAGACCAAACAGATTCTCCATTGTAATTCCAAAGAGTTGGCTGCTATACCATTGATATCAACACTGGTGCCAATATGAATTATAACTCAGGTTGGGCCCTGAAGTGTTAAAATACCACATTAATACTCCAGTGCAATATCCATTAGCTATTTTATAAATGTTGGTTTCTCTGCCTGAAGATGAAAAAATCTGTACCTCTACCAGAGATGAACTGAATCAATCAGAGTTGAAAATGACTTGATAGGTTCTTCATGTCATTAATGGGATTTGAAGCATTCCTTTCCAAATGGGTGGGAAGTGACCAAATAACATAGCAAAATGAGAATTTTTGTAGGATTAGCCAGTTGTGTTCATATCACAAAGCAACACTAGGCATTCTCATTCAGTGATTGCGCCTTCATAGCCAGGTGGGAAGGAGCAGCAGTGCGTAGCACACGCTTCTTGATTAGACCGGGGTTCGAGCCCGTCACCACCAAATACGGAGGATGCGGAAAGGTCAGGAAATGACCACCACATATTCCCGGAGCCATATGGCCTTAGTTTTGCTAATGCTCCTAAAAACTAAATAACAAACATAACAAACAACATTCAGTGATTTTTTTTTTTTTTTTTTTTTTTTTAAGGAGCATTAGCAACTATGGCCATATTGCTCCGGGAATATGCGGTAGCCATTCCCTGACCTTCCCGCATCCTTCGTATTTGGTGGTGACAGGTTCGAACCCCGGTCTAATCAAGAAGCATGTGCTATGCACTGCTGCTCCTTCCCACCTGGCTACGGAGGCGCCTTCAGTGATTCACAATCAACTTCAAACTCAGAGAACCAACTTTTCTTCTTCCTCATTTATTCCTTCAACTTCTGTTTTCTGAAACACATCTACAGAAATTCAAATCTATGTCAACAAGTATCTTCTTTCATCCTCTCAACCTCCAACCTTTGTCCATCCAACTGCTATCTGAAAAAGAATTTGGGCACTGTTTCATTAATAAATGTAGCACATTTTAATGGGCATATAGAGTTGCACCCCTATAAAAAGTAATAGGAGTTTTCTGGAATCAAAAAAGATTAAGAAATTAAGAGAAATAAACATACAGGAAGGAAAAACAATAAGAGAAGCACCACCACTACTGAGCAAGTATATTGCTGCCTTATCATACCCAGTGGGTAAACATTCTGTCAGCAAAACATACCTTTCAGGCAAACATACAACAAGGCAGTTCCTGTTAGGTAATGTGACTCACAGGAAATTGACTTGATTCCAGTTTAAAAAGTTAAACTTTCGTAGAATCATATGTGGAATATTTTCTTTTTACACTTCTCTATGGCCTGAAGGAGCAGAAGAGCTCCCAATTTCACTGCTGCCAATATACCAGCTCACGTTAACAATAGGCTATGCATTTCATTGGCAGTGTATGTACTCAATCTAACAAAGTGTATGTCCTTGTACTTTTCCCCAAGATAACAGCTAATCCTTTGGCACTAATTAAACCAAAAATTTATTAATTTTTTTTTCTATGCTTCAATATTTACCATTACAGTTAAGTAGTAACTTTTAAACTACTGTCATTACAAATAAGATATGACATGTGTCATAATTTTAGGTTCTTTAAATAGTTTCATTGTTCTCTTTAACTAGCCACCTACCTAAGTCAGAGAGGTAGACTGCTTCCCCAGTTTCAGTGTCCAATGACAGAAATGACTGGAATTGAGCTTTTTCGGGACCAAAAGTTTGGGACTTGAATTTAAACTGCTCTTCATCATTATATATTTGTTTGTTTTGAGGTAAAGACTGCAATGATTTTTGGCTAATACATTCTTCTGGAAGTTTGATGCTATTTTCTATAACAAAAACAACAGATTTAAATTAGAAACAGTAATTATAATAACATTGAAAAAATAAATAAGTAAAATAAATTAAATAATAGATTACAGACACCCCAACAAAATTTGTGATAACAAAGGACAATTAGACTGACAGTAGTGGCGATGAACACATAGATGACTGTGCACAAGCGCCTCCGTAGACAGGTGGGAAGGAGCAGCAGTGCGTAGCACACGCTTCTTGATTAGACCGGGGTTCGAGCCCGTCACCACCAAATACGGAGGATGCGGAAAGGTCAAGGAATGACCACCGCATATCCCGGAGCAATATGGCCTTAGTTGCTAATGCTCCTAAAAAAAAAAAACCAACCAAACCGACTGTGCACAAAATATAACATGAGTAACAATCAAGTGGTTAATTTTTTATTTTTTTTCATAAACTAAAAAGAAAAAATTCAAGGTATTCCAGCAGTCAGAGGTAAAAAAATTAAAAATCAATTATGGAAGAACTATTAGTTGCAGAGGAATGTGGCTTTATAGTGACAATCTACAAGTTATGGGTTTATATATATATATATATATATATATATATAGAATCAAAACTTTATTTCATTTCAAATATTACCAGAAGGTGTCACCTTCTGGGGAGACATGTGATTCCTAATAAATTTACAGCAATAACTGTACATTGTGTCCACCACACTCTAGTATTCAGCATGAGTGTGGTATTGTTTCTCTCTTAGCTAAAAATAACATATCCATTGGAACTTCTGTACCATCTCAAATATGGCATCTAATGATGGCAGTAACATTGGATTATGTCAGTATATGTGAGACTTGAAGTAGTCCCAAAAAAAAAAAAAAAAAAACCACGTGCTGGTGTTATGTCTATAAATCTAGAGCCATTCACATAGACATTGTCCACCAATGTTTTACTAGGCATGGTAAACATTTGTATGATGGTTGTCTGTTATCCAAATGCGATAGTTGTGGGCAAATACCCTCTCCCAGTTTGTGAAAAATGTCCTAAACACAATGAACAACCAGTTCTCATTCTGCCCAGTCAGTGGCATAGCCAGTGTAGGGTCAGCAGGTACATTGTACCCCCTGATGCCAAAATCTGGTATTGTGGCACTTTTTTAGAAAACAGTGCTAGGATCTTTTTTCTGAATGTACCTGCTGACAAAAAATCCTGGCTACATCACTGTGCCCAGTATTCCCAAGGCTCACTTAATGAATGCCTCTTGTTTTTGATAAAGCAGTTGTTGCATATACTGCATTTTATAAGAGCATTAGTGTAATGTGTTCCTTAGTGCTTTGCCAAAAGATGGGATGCCAGATTGAAGTAAAACCGAAGAAGCACTGGTTATTCTAACCATTAATAAAGCAGCTTATTCATCAATGTCCTTTTCAATAGAGGGCAACCTTCGGTGAATTTTGATGGTCTCTTTTTTTCTTTTATCTTTTTTTATTTATTTATTTTTTTAAAATATTAACAAAAAAAGGCTTTTGCATTGGTAATAATTATCATATCACTGTCTTGCATATCCCAATACCCCTGAGTAATTAAATAATTGAAATAACAAACCACATTAGTATAAAATTAAAATAGTACTTTAATATTACTGTATAATTTAAAAGCTATGAAACTATATTAAAATCAATAAAAAAAAAACAAATGGCATTTAAATCTGGTGCTTAGCTTACCAAAGCTTTCTTCATCAGCAGATAACCTTCATATTTTGACAAAAAATATATAGCCCACAGGACTACACGGCACAAATACCACAGTGGCAACACATACTCTCATTATAAACCTACGGTATCACTGGAAGTTTCTCTACTCGAAATGGTTGCCAACCAATGTCCCGCCTATTCAAATACTGATTACATATGCCATGTTCAATAATGGTTCATACCATACCCGCTTTTTTGTTACCACATTAAGATTTTTGAGCCACTTCCAATCACAAAACTAATGTGTGCTGTCAACATTTATAATATCCTCAGGATGCACTCAGTGTCCTTCCTCTCACACATGCACAGCAATGGCTAATGCAGAAAACATGTTTAGTATATGTTCCGTATATATTGAAATTTGAAGTTGATGTGAGTGATGTGTAAATAATGAAACATACACTTCCTTTTATAAATACAGAAGATAGCATTTAGTTAACCATGACATGTTCAAGAGCTGAAAGGAAGGCACATGGAAGTGTCTGCTCTGAGCTTTCTTGGAGGCTGCCTCAACAAGACATCAATAGTTGCTACTGGTCACAAAATATCTTGGTAGCTCACTGGTAGATTACATTGATAAATGCTTTGAATAAATTACCAATAAATTACTTCAGGAAAAGAAACAAACCCTTAAATTTAACAACAATGAATACGCAAATAAAATTCCAAAGGCCAGAAATGCAAATATAAAATATTAACTTGTACATTCTTCTGGAAGTTTGATGCTATTTTCTATAACAAAAACAACAGATTTAAATTATAAACAGTAATTATAATAACATTGAAAAAATAAATAAGTAAAATAAATTAAATAACAGATTAAAGACACCCCAACAAAATTTGTGATAACAAAAGACAATTAGACTGACAGTAATGGCGATGAACACATAGACGACTGTCATTTTTTCCATAACATTTTTGCCAACATCAACTGCTGAAATGATTCAGTTATATGATAATTGAATAAGTACACAGGGATTAAAAGCACCTATAGCATATTAAGAGAGTGTTTGCCATGAAGTAGTAGTGATTAGTAGCCATGAAGTAGCATTTATGTAGTAGCACTACTTCTTAAGGAAAAATAAGCATACAGGAGAACCAGGTAATCTATCAATATGAAATTTGGGGGAAAAATCACTAAGAACATTCTGAATAAGTCCTAATATTCTGAAACAGACTGGAGTCACTATTAATATATAGATGAGAACTACAGAATCAGAATTTAGCCTAAAACATTCCCAAAGACCAACAGAACAGATTCTGAATATTTGGTGTTGATCTGACTTTTCATTTACAGTGATGCAAGAATATACAAAACACACTTTTCTTAATATGTATTGTATAGATTATACTGTGTAAGAGCATACACATTAAACAATAAATTCCTAAATAAAAACATGAAAAACAAAGAATAATTATAACAAGAAGCATGGCATAGCATAAATACAATTATCTGGCATATATGGGAATTAGTAAGTGCTAGTCAGATGAACATTACATGCCTACACTATAACAGGATGTTCATCGAATTGGCATTACTCTTATGAGTTCTCATTCTGTATATTGAAATGCCAGTGTGAAGTTAAATTCCTTGGTCACACTAAGGTATATACTATACTCATGCTTACAAGTTAGTGCAAATGCATCAGATCTGCTTGCAGCTAACTACTAAATAGTTATAAGATTGGCATCATTATGTATATCTCATATTGTAAATACCTTCACAATGAGTTGCCTTGATATTGCACTACCTTGAATAAGTAACTCTTCACCATAGGAAAAGACTATTGTTACTTATTCTCAGCAGATACCACAACCCAGACGTTGACTGGCTCCTCTTCGGTGGGTGTGCAGGCACCCTGGTGTTGAAATGGAAAAAACTGGAAAGCACAAATATCCTTTTTTAATATATGAATTTTAATGCATGCCAGTTTCATGAGCATTCTGGATGGATGAATGCCACGATAGTTGGGCTTCTACTATACTTTCTTGCTTCGTGCCTAGCTTAAGGCTTACAAAAAATTTGTTAAAAAAAACAGCTTTATAAAAGTTTTCATACAATATAATTCAGTGTAACAGCAAAATGCACAGAGCTCCCAAATGTTTCAAAACAAAAATTTAGGGGGGAAAAGGGACCAAATATGGGAGGAATTATTTTTCACATCCCAAACAGATAACTTAACTGGCCTTACCGAAGGCCAGTTAAGCAGAATAATTTCAATTTTCTTAGTGTTGTATCAAAAAAGATGACGATTGACAACAATTAATGTGAAAATTGAATTCAGACTGGATTAAGTATGGCCACAACTTTCAATGTTTCATTAATTAATACAGTGGACAGTGCAAATTGTGATCACTTCAAGACACAGCTTAAGTGATAAAAATAACTAAAGAAACAAGGATGCAGTTTTTCAGCATTTTATTGATGCACAGTGGAAATATGTACATAAAAGGTGGAAGTGGACAGAGAGTGCAAGCAATATAAAATACTTTAATTTGACTCTACGCTATTTTTTCAAGAAAGCCATCAAAGATGAACCCGTCATAAACACTTCTGGAAATCCATAAAACTGTTAAAAACAAATGCAGAAAATATTAAAATCAAGAATCTAAAAAAGGATTAACAGCCACATAACCCTTTTTGGATTCTTGATTTTAATATTTTCTGCATTTGTTTTTAATGGTTTATATGGATTTCCAGAAGTGTTTATGACGAGTTCATCTTTATTGATGGGTTTCTTGAAAAAATAGCGTAGAGTCAAATTAAAGTATTTTATATTGCTTGATCTCTCGCTCTCTCTCTCTCTCTCTCTCTCTCTCTCTCTCTCTCTCTCTCTCTCTCTCTCTCTGTGTGTGTGTGTGTGTGCCCACTTCCACCTTTTATGTACATATTTCCACTCTGCATCAATACAGGTAGAAGTACAGACACAGTACATTTTTTCCATGGAGTAATGACCCAGGAAACTATACAGAATGTGTAAAGAAACTGCAGTAACTAGACCTGCAACATGTTGGAGTTCAGGGAAAAATCTGGGTGTTACATAGTCACTTCCACTGCATATACGTAAATCATAATTAGGCAAAAAAGTAAACAATGTTTTTTCTATCAATATACATTAATCAGTCCATGTAATATTATCTATGTAATCATGAATAATATTATCCATGATTACAATAAGCAGCTTACACTGTATAATAATACAAAGTAGTTTAGTTACATACATAAAAAGGAACACAAATAATTCATTCCTTACAAGTCTGACTTTTGTTTTTTAGAAGTTGTTAGTAATCACTATCTTTCCTTTTATGCACCTCAGTAGCCGGTTTCTTTTCATTGGTTTCTCCAGTGGCTTTCATAACTCCTGTTATAAATTGTGTCAAAATCCTTCATCCACAATGTTTTTTTTTTAAATATATAATCTGTTATTAGACTCATCCAAAAGTTAACTAGCTTATGCACACAAATGAACTTCTTTCCTTGCATTTTTAGCTTAATTTCATGACCTGTAATTCTGTCTTCTATTTTTTTAACACCCTTTTTACACTTCAGCTGTCTTCATTTCCTCCAATTCTATTGCTTTACTAACTCCTTTCTTTACCTTTTCAAAATAGTTGTTATATCCTTTGTAAGCAGGCAGTTCAAAAACTTGGTGATTGCCTAGTAATTGGTACAAGTTATGGCTCGTTCACATATTGCTTGGGAATATCACTACTAATAGTCTTGGATTTAAATTTCTAACTTTAATTGCAGGCATTGTCATCAGTCATAACTCCTAGAAGAAGCAAAATTCTGTTCTACACATGCACACTACCGGTAAAATTTAGTAAAATATGATGACAGAAGTTTAAAATTTGTTTCTTATGAAAGATTTTAAAAAATTCCTTAAGTACTATTAAATATGGTGGACTACTAAATATGGTGCTGTTTCAACAATTTATTATCTTGTGAACTTCTCTGATTGTATTAATAGGTCATCCTTGACCTATCGGGCACCTCCGTAGCCAGGTGGGAAGGAGCAGCAGTGCGCAGCACACGCTTCTTGATTAGACCGGGGTTCGAGCCCGTCACCACCAAATACGAAGGATGCGGAAAGGTCAGGGACTGACCACCGCATATCCCGGAGCAATATGGCCTTAGTTGCTAATGCTCCTAAAAATCAAACAAAAACAACAACAACTTGACCTATTAATACAATCTTGACCTAATAAACAGGGGGGAAAATTTTTTTTTTTTTTTTTTTTTATGTTCAAAATCTTAATGAATCTTGAAATGAGAAGATACAATATCAATATACAATATTGTATGTTAGTAAAAATTTGGGATTCAGGTCATCTACTAAACAAAAAGCCATTCAAAAATCCTAAAACAACTTTTGGACCACTCAATGGTCTATACAGCCACACCCAGATAAAGAGAACTGAAATCTCACTAACTGCTACACACAAATGCTCAACTTAAAACAATTGTTAGGGGGAAGACATATTAAAGAGACAGAGAAGAATGTTCCTCATCATTAGAGTAAAATGCTGTACAGCCACTAAGTTTTCCACTGCTGAAATAAAATAAGTACAGATGAGAATTTCTATACTCTAATTACTACAATGCAAAAGAGGGTATTTATAACAGTAACTTAAATGACAATTAGTAAAATATAATGACAGAAGTTTAAAATTTGTTTCTTATGAGAGATTTAAAAAAAAAATTTTAAGTACTATATCTTAAAATAAGGACATAAAAGACCTATGTGTAAAAATAAGTACCATCTGGGAACCCTGAATGCATAACACATGGATAAAAGTAGCTGATTAACTTAAATTCTTGCCTACCATTTGTTAAAATTCTGTCTTTCACATATGGACCATTTTCTGTCTCTGTTTTTGAGCATACGTTTTGGTGAATTTCAGTCACAGGTGGCAGAATATGGGTGACAGACACTATAGCCTTTGTGTCATTACTGCATGGAGGAGGAGGTGCCCGCCGTTTTTTTGTGATAACTGTGTTTGAAGTGATACTAATCAGCGTTGGCTTATCCTTAGAATCATTTGACTCTTGTGCATTACACTTTATGTCCTTCAGCTCTGATGTTGGTCTGTAGACTGGGCTTTCCACACTGCTACTGCTTCCACTACCACTAGAGGTTTCTGGTGACATACTTTCTGGTGAATCACTAAAAACAGAGGGTTCGTGGTAGCCACTTGAGTCTGAACTATGACGCGAGTGAGAAACTGTTTCACTGTCATCTGTTACATTTAGAGGTAGACAGTTTCCATTTTGAACACTCTGATTATTTTTAACAGGAGGTGGTGGAGGTGCTGGTCGCTTCTTTGCTACCAGCCTGGTTATAGGAACACAATGATTACCAGAACCATCACTCCTTGATGGAGATACACCACGGTCATTTAAATCCTCACTAGATCCTCCAGAGCTCTGTAGAAAGAAATGTTCTTAAATACTTGCAAAATAAATATCTTTAAATATCTTATTTTAAAAATACAACTACTTGCAATATAAAAGATATTATGTTATCTAAATGATTTCTAGAGAAGATTAAATATCTCTGTATAGTAACTGCATACTGTATGACAAATCTGAAAAGAATAAATTTTACTAAAAGTCCAACAAAGTTATGAATCTATAGATGGCTATATAAAATTCATTAGATTGCTATTGCTGAAACGGTATTGACTTTTTATTGTCTTAAGATACCATCCCTCCTCCTCTTCGTGAATGATGGAATTACTAAGAAAAATACAGATTAATATTTGAAATTATAAGTTATAATTGTTGTTAGTATAAGACTTAACAATGCAAGGGCTGCCAAGGACTCAAGGACAAATTTTGTTTGTCTATAGTTCATTTTAAAAAGTGTTGAAAAAGTTACACTATATAACCAAAAGTACTGATTATATAGTGTAATTTAGACACCCCTCCATAATATTGTGTATTGGCTCACACATACTAATATAAATCTTGTAGGTCTGCCCATGTGGTAGCAGGACATTAAAAGCTAGCATGTATCATGGCTTACAGACATTCAATTTGGGGTAATAACCAGATGTCACATCGGTAAGATGTCATATCAGTAACCTTTCTGTGCACAAAATCATGACATGTCTGAACCTCTCAAAATCCACTGTGGCAGATGATATTCAAAGATGGAATATCTACAAGTAATTCCTCAACAAAATAAACAGTCTGGAAGGACATTCAAATTCATGGAATATGTCTGATACCATAAAGTGGATAGCTCCTGCTTCATTTTGTTTGCAGACAACATCACAGTGCAGGTCCAAGAAGCCACCAATAACATCCTGTGGCTTCTTGTCAACCATCCATCCATAGGGAACTATTAGTTCCCCTGGGTTGCTGACCACATAAGGGGACATAAACTTAAAAAAGATGCATGCAGGATAGATATGTGAAAGTGTTTTCACCCACACAGTAACTGACTGTTGGAAGAAACTTCCATCTGATGTTTTGAAAGTGGGTTGTTTGAATTTAAGGAAGCATTAGACAAATTATTAGAGGGGATAGAAAGATGATGTGGCTAGTTTATTTATTCATTTTGGTTGATGCTGTATAAGCTTGGTTCCTTGCCTAATTTGCATTAATAATGCTAAACACTCTCCAGATTAGTGGCAAATGACAAAAACACCAATTTTCACAGAGGACTATTTTGTTGAAAGCCAAAATGCCACAGCTTTAAATCGGGTAAAACATTGTCACATTTATGCCCAACTATTATGAGGGTAATTCAAAAAATAAGTTACACTTGACCATTGTAGCCCAAGAGACATTTATTAAGGTATGTAACATTATGCAATAGAAAGCACATATCTTGCACTACTTTTCCACATGGTTACCAAGTTGGTATAAACACTTCTCGGAATGTGTGACTAAACGTTCGATTCCCTGATGATAGAAATCCATCCTTGGTCATTCAGCCACCGTCGAACTGCTGTTTGCACCTGCTCATCGTTTGCAAATCGTTGTCCACCTAGATGTTCTTTCAGCATGCTGAAGATATGATAGTCACAAGGCAAAAGATCGGGACTGTACGGCTGATGATGCCATACCTCCCATCCAAAACTTTGGAGCAAGTGTCGTGTTTTGCATGAATTGTGTGGCATAGCATTGTCCTGAATGAGGACAACACCTTTACTTAACTTTCCAGGCCTCTTGTTTTTCATGGCTGTTCGCAAAGACCATAATGTTTAGCAGTATGAGACAGCATTAATTGTTGTGCCTTTTACCATAAATTCTGTGTAAACAACTCCTTCACAGTCGAAAAACACAGTGGCCATGACCTTTCCTGCTGATGGTGCAACTTTGAATTTCTTCCACATAGGCAACGTTGTGTGTCTCCATTCCATATATGCTCTCTTTGTTTCTGGGGCGAAATGGTGAACCCACATTTCATTGCCAGTGATGATGCAGCCTAAGAAGTCATGGCCTTCCACAGAATAGCATTGAAGGCTAGAGAAGACAAAAAACGTTGACCTTTGTGTTCATCTGTCAGTGAACGAGGAACCCATCATGCACACAAATTGCGATACACAAGATGTTCACGAATGATGGAATGAACACTGCCTATCGAAATATCCAACTCGTTTGCCATTTCTGCGGCTGAAAGTCTTAGATTATTGCGAATCATTTCGTCAACCTGCATCACATTGTCTGCAGTGGTAGACATTTATGGCCTTCCTTTTTGATCAGCATCCTTTAAATCTGTGCGACCACTTTCAAACTGCTGGCACCACTTCACTATGGCTGGACGCGACATTACATTTTCCCCATACACCGCCGTTATTTCACGATAAATCTCTGAACAATTCAAACATTCCGCCCACAAAAGTGATACTGTTCTGCGTACTTCGAATTTGGAGTAACACTCTAGCTGATCTGCCATTATGAACACTTGATCCTACACAACTATTACCACTAAGTCAACGAAACTCACCTACCAGAGGGCATATGAACTCCATTCCAAGCAGGTGCCACATTTGTTGCACAATTATACCAAGAGATAGTGGCAGGTGTAACTTATTTTTTGAATGCCCCTCGTAAAACAGACCTTGAATAACAGGCTTATAATTAGTATAAGGTACTTGAGTGTTGTGAGAGTGCAGTATGGGTTGTTTAACAGAAAGGTTTGCACTTTCATTTGTTGGCATGCAAGACTATGATAAAAACATTATATACAACTATAGGTATGTTAGATGTATACAATTGTATAAATTGTATGTAAAGTTGGTAACTTTTTAAAATAAATTTTTACAGAAAAAGTAGACCATCTTTCATAAACATGTTTACCTGTCATGGCACTAACTAGTGAATTTATATATATTACAGTAATTATTGATATATATTGATATTTTTTCCCTTTATTCTCCAAGATAATGGGGGAAAAAAGATAAAAAAAGAAAGAAAAATATAATATACAGTAATCTTTACAGAGACCATCTTTTTAATATCCCAGTATGTTAGAACAACAAAGTGGTAGGTCCCATTCATTCTGAAAAAGTGCAGATAGCATTCAATGAATCTGTTCTTCATGTAAAGAAATAATAGAAATAGCAATTGCAAATGACAGCCCAGATTAACCTGCAAAAATTATATCGATTATATTAGAAGGGAAAGTGAGAACAGTAGTTATGCAATGAATATTGAATTTTTATATATATATATATATATATACAGATTATTCTTCCAGCATTCTCCCTTATAGATTCATTAGTAGCCAGTTATTTCACTAAATACAGTCAAGCTATTGAACCCAGTTTAATATCTCCACTTAAATTTAAATATTAAAATATTTAGAATTATGTCAGCATGGCTCTGTCTCTGGTATTGTCTTCCATTTTAATTTGCAACCAATTATTTTTTCAACTTGAGAAATATCACCATAAAAAAAAATCTGTAAAGAATACATGCTGGTATACAAAAGGCACTGAATGCTTGCTCGTGTATAATTTTCCCATAGAATTTTGGTTTTGGCTTCACTTTTTCCTTGCTCTATATTGCTGTGCATTGGAAGTAAGGTAGTCTGACTAAGTTCTCTGAGCAGTGCAGACAGGCTACTATGACAGCTCATTGGGTTCTGTTAACGATAAACAACAGGAATTTTGCCAGTAGGGTGAAAGAGGTGATTATCTCATTGTATAAGGCTGCACCTTGAGCATTCCGTATACAACAATGGAAGCCTCATTTTAAGAAAGATGTGGATCTCTATATTTCTTGGTAACCTGACATACACAGTGCACCAAATAAATAACAAGACTGCATGCATTCTGCATTTAGTATTAATGTAAGAAGCCAAAATAGTACATGATTAGATCTGCTAACGTGTGCTCTTTTAAATGAGCGCAAGTTGAAACTTGTGTGGTCAGTGGTTAGTTATTTAGGATGGGAAGAGTAATAGTAGTTTTGTGCATGTCATCAGAAAATTGAAAATGGAGCAAACAGCAGTTATCAAATTTTATTGTAAATTGAGAAAAAGTGCTACAGAAAATTTTGACGATTTAAAAAAAGTTTATGCTGATGAATGTTTGTCTCGGCCAATGGTGTTTAAATGGATTTCTCATTTTTGTAAAGGACATGAGTCATTAGAGGATGGCCCTGACCTAGCTGACCAATCTCTGTTCGAACACCGGAGATTAGCATTAGCATTAGTAGAGGCATATGATGCAAGAAAGCAAGTTTATTCAGCATCAGCCAAAAAAAAAAACACACCACTCCCATTTCACCCCTCCGTTCGTTCGAAATACCTGTCCAGTTGAGCCTTAAATTTGTTTAGGCTATCAACTTCAACAACAAATGATGGAAGTCGGTTCCACCAACCAACCACCCGCTGGCCAAAGGCAAATTTCCGCACATCTATCCAACATCCGTCCTTCCTCAATTTGAATTTATGCCCTCTGAGGTGATTATTCTGAGCAAGAGGAAGAATCCCATTAGCATTGAGCATGCTCAAACCATTCAAAGCCTTATACACCTCTATCAGATCACCTCGCCGGTGCCTAGTCTCCAGACTCTGTAATTTGCAAAACTTAAGCCTTTCTTCATAAGAGCAACCCTTTGTTCCATCAACTAATCTTGTTGCCCTTCTCTGTACCCGTTCCAGCAGCTCTACATCCTTCTTGAAATGAGGCCTCCAGACATGTATACAGTACTCAAGATGTGGCCTAACCATTGCCTTATACAAGGGGATAATCACCTCCTTATCCCTGCTAGAAAAATTCCTGTATATCATTGACACAACACCATGAGCTACTCTTGCAGCTCGTCTGCACTGCTCAGAGAACTTCATATCAGCCTGCACAATTACCCCCTGGTCCTTTTCATTCTCCACCACTGTCAGTGTAGTACTGCAGAGTTCATACGTTGCTCTGGGGTTACTGTTTCCCATATGTAGTACTTTACATTTGTCAATGTTAAACTTCATTTGCCACCTCTCAGCCCATCTGTTCAACCTTTCCAGATCCTGTTGCAGCAGCATAGCGTCAGTGGTGTCCTTAACAACCCTGCCAACCTTTGTATCATCTGCAAATTTGGACATTAAACTTGATATCCCATCATCAATATCATTCATAAACACCGAAAACAACAACGGACCCAACACTGAACCCTGAGGAACTCCACTAATAACATTAGTCCACGTTGAGCAGTGTCCATTGATTACCACTCTCTGTCTTCTGCCACTCAACCATCCCTTTATCCATAGCAGCAATTTGCCTCCAATGCCACACTGCTCCAATTTGTGCAGCAGTCTTCCATGTGCAACAGTATCAAAAGCCTTTCTAAGATCCAAATATATAATATCAAAGTTATTCCCTGCATCCAGTTCTGTTATGACTACATCATAGTATCCAATCAAATTGGTCAGGCAAGACCTGCCCTTAACAAAACCATGCTGCGTCTGAGCTATAACTGAATTCTTGTCTAGATGATCCTGCAGTGCTTCTTTAACCAGTGCCTCCATTAATTTTCCTGGAACAGAAGTTAAACTAACAGGTCTATAATTACTTGTGTCAGCCTTTGATCCTCCTTTGTGAATTGGGGTTACATTTGCACATCTCCAGTCTATGGGTACCTCCCCTGAGTCCAAAGAAGCTCTCATAATTATGGCTAGGGGTTTGCTTACTTCCTTTGCTGCCTCCTTTAATATAACTGGATAGATCCCATCCACCCCAGGTGCCTTTTTTATGTTTATCCTCAACAATCTCTCCTCCACTTTCCTCTCAGTTATTACAAAATCATCTAGCTCACTGCCAATGTCTACTTTACCTACGTCATTCTCCTTCCTGAATAACTCCTCATGCGTGAATGTAGATGCAAAATACTCATTTAGATTGTTAGCCACCTGAGCAGGATCCTCAACTGTTGAACCATCAATATCCAGTGGACCAATCTGATTCATCCCTTTCCTTCTTGAGTTTAAATAAGTAAAGAACTCTTCTCTGTTTTTCTTTGCATCCTTTGCCAAAGATTTTTCGTAATCTGCCTTTGCCTGCCTAATCTCCTTTGTGACTTGGTTACAGACCAACTTATATCTATCATAGGCTTCCATGTCGCCCATTAATTTGTATGTATTCCATGCATTTTTCTTCTCTGCCACATGTCTCATTAGTTCATCTGACAACCATTTAGGCCTAAACCTTGAACAATATTTCTTAGTTGGTATGTAAAGCCTGGTAGCTTCCAAGATTAGTTCCTTGAATGCCTCCCATTTTGAGTTTGCTGTTGGTAACATCATCAGTTGGTCCCACTGTATAGAATTTAAATACTGTCTCAGACCACCATAGTCGCCTTTACGAAAGCAATAACCCTTCCCTTTACCTCTGATGGTAGTTACCTCCTTGAGTAAATCCCACTTCAACACACTGTGATCACTGCCACCTAGTGGTTCATTTATCTGCAGATTCTTAATGCATGAAGAATCACTACTGATAATCAGATCAAGAGTATTGCTCCCTCTTGTTGCCTCACGAAGATTGTCACAAAGGTTAGAAAAATTGACTGAAGACAGATCAATTTCAACGAGGTTGCTTGCTGAGATGATCGGTAGCAATAAGGAATCTGTATCAGAAATTCAAAAAGAAGATCTGGGCAAGAGAAAAATTTGTTCCCATTTTGTACCGCATTCGTTGAGTTTCAAGCAACGAGAAAAAAGAGTCGAGTGTTGCATCAATTTGATGCCGTGTGTTGACAACAACCCAACATTTCTGAGCAGAATCATTACTGGTGATGAGAGTTGGGTATTTCAATATGATCCCGAGACAAAATGTCAGAGTTCAGAATGGGGTTTGCCGTCCTCTCCCAGTCAGAAAAATCATGAGTGAAAGCCACATTGATCATCTTCAATATCAAAGGCATCAAGAATTTGTGCCTCAAGGGACAACAGTTGTGAAAAAGTTCTATAAGGAGGTGTTGAAGAGGTTGTGGGATTAAATTTGTCGGGTGAGATGCAAAATGTTCAACTCCAAAAATTGGTTGTTGTTGTTGCATGACAATGCACCCACACATTCTGCCGTCAACATAAAGCAATTTTTTGCAAAAAAAATTGATTCCAGTCATTGAACACCCCCCATATTCTTCAGATTTGGCTCCTGCAGATTACTTTTTGTTTCCCAAAATCAAAACAGCCATGAGAGGAATGTGATATGGGATGACAGAGGACATCCAGGCTGCAGTGACCGACCAGCTGGAAGCAGTACCAGAAGCTCCATCTTTTGTATAAAAGATGTAAACAGTGTGTACACATCGGAGGTGTTACTTCAAAAATATATAACCTTACTTTGCTGTTAGTGTTATTCTTTTTTTTTTGTAGTAGCGTCAGTCTCATCATTTAATTAGCACACTGTGTATTGTGCACCCTATATATATATAAACATATGAAATAAGTAATAAAAATGTAGAAAAAATAAGATAATTAGAAAAAATTTCAGATCAGATTAATGCCATCAAAATATTGATTAAACATTACATCAGTCTGTAAAACATATATTACAGTATTTATTGAACCGTATACTGAGGGAATCAAATGAAATTTAATAAGAACATAGAATATAGGTATTCAGAGTAAAAGTATACCTATAGAGCCATGAGGCCAAGTTATTAAGTAACCTAAGTTGGGCTTCACTGTTATACTCTATAATTAAACATATAATTTATAATAAAATAATATAGTAATAATAAAATGATGATGAAGTAAATTACTGATAAAAGGATACATTGAATGGTACGCTGACAAGGGTTAGCACCAACTCAATACATCCTGTCAATAATTGGCTAAGGCTATCTGTTTCTGTTTGCTCTTTGCCAGTTAGTCTAGGTTCAAATACTCAAATTATAGATCCAAATACTCTAAAATTATAGATGCAATCTATGTTAAATTTAGCAGCAAACTGGCAGAATGACAACTAGTCTGACAGACAGCAGTGAATCAAAAATAATGAAAGTGAGTGCCAACTAATAATTTTCTTATAGGTTTATTTGCTAGTGAAAAATAATTATGTAGTGAAAAGGAAAGGCTCAGCAACAGTACCTCAATTTCCCTTGAATTACTCTAATAGATTTTGAAGTATAAAATTTAGATTTAGCAAGAAAAAGCATATTATAGAGATACTTCGGATTTACTGAGAGCATAACTGCTCGCCCTTTTAGTAGGGATCCTGGTATTACAGTAAGTAATGATGCTTGAAGTAATTTTGAAGAAATTAGGGAATACCAGGTGTACTATATTACACAAATTCAATTATTTATTGGATTTCTGTGCCCTTGATAACATACTATTCATTATATTCTTTTAAAATAATTGCCTTATGTGTATACATTTTATTTATTTTATTCTGCAGAGATTTGTGCATTGTTTCAGCTCAAGGAACACTCACTGGCTACTTACAAAAGAAGAAAAAAACAGGCTTTTGCTTTCATAAAGATGACTACAGTGGTCTCACACAGTTTTTAAATTCTACGCAGCGGGACCAGCTGATGATATTACCAATAGCAAATTATAAATGGAAAGCATTCAGGGAGGTAATCATAGAAGCTACTAGGCTGTTCATACTAGGGCTTACAATACCAGTCAAAATCTTAACACTGGTATTGCGGTATTTTTAATTTATGAAACCAGGATACCGGTATTCCAAAAACAAACATTTTTCTCAATAAATTTTGATGACGGTTAGGTGAAATAAAGTAAGGAAAAAACAAGTACTGTAATTACTTGAATTCAAGTTTTAAATAAATATTTATTTCAATAATAAATATTGAAATAAGTATAATTAAACAAATCATTAAAAATATTAGTGTGTTGAAGTGGGATTTACTCAAGGAGGTAACTACCATCAGAGGTAAAGGGAAGGGTTTTTGTTTTCGTAAAGGCGACTATGATGGACTGAGACAGTATTTAAATTCTATACAGTGGGACCAACTGATGACGTTACCAACAGCAAACTCAAAATGGGAAGCATTCAAGGAACTAATATTGGAGGCTACTAGGCTTTACATACCAACTAAGAAATATTGTTCGAGGTTTAGGCCTAAATGGTTGTCAGATGAACTAATGAGACATGTGGCAGAGAAGAAAAATGCATGGAATACATACAAATTAATGGGTGACATGGAAGCCTATGATAGATATAAGTTGGTCTGTAACCAAGTCACAAAGGAGATTAGGCAGGCAAAGGCAAACTACGAAAAATCCTTGGCAAAGGATGCAAAGAAAAACAGAAAAGAGTTCTTTACATATTTAAACTCAAGAAGGAAAGGGATGAATCAGATTGGTCCACTGGATATTGATGGTTCAACAGTTGAGGATCCTGCTCAGGTGGCTAACAATCTAAACGAGTATTTTGCATCTACATTCACGCATGAGGAGTTATTCAGGAAGGAGAATGATGTAGGTAAAGTAAACATTGGCAGTAAGCTGGATGATTTTGTAATAACTGAGAGGAGGAGAGATTGTTGAGGATAAACATAAAAAAGGCACCTGGGGTGGATGGGATCTATCCAGTTATATTAAAGGAGGCAGCAAAGGAAGTAAGCAAACCCCTAGCCATAATTATGAGAGCTTCTTTGGACTCAGGGGAGGTACCCATAGACTGGAGATGTGCAAATGTAACCCCAATTCACAAAGGAGGATCAATGGCTGACACAAGTAATTATAGACCTGTTAGTTTAACTTCTGTTCCAGGTAAATTAATGGAGGCACTGGTTAAAGAAGCACTGCAGGATCATCTAGACAAGAATTCAGTTATAGCTCAGACGCAGCATGGTTTTGTTAAGGGCAGGTCTTGCCTGACCAATTTGATTGGATACTATGATGTAGTCACAAAAGAACTGGATGCAGGGAATAACTTTGATATTATATATTTGGATCTTAGAAAGGCTTTTGATACTGTTGCACATGGAAGACTGCTGCACAAATTGGAGCAGTGTGGCATTGGAGGCAAATTGCTGCTATGGATAAGGGGATGGTTGAGTGGCAGAAGACAGAGAGTGGTAATCAATGGACACTGCTCAACGTGGACTAATGTTATTAGTGGAGTTATTCAGGGTTCAGTGTTGGGTCCGTTGTTGTTTTCGGTGTTTATGAATGATATTGATGATAGGATATCAAGTTTAATGTCCAAGTTTGCAGATGATACAAAGGTTGACAGGGTTGTTAAGGACACTACTGACGCTATGCTGCTGCAACAGGATCTGGAAAGGTTGAACAGATGGGCTGAGAGGTGGCAAATGAAGTTTAACATTGACAAATGTAAAGTACTACATATGGGAAACAGTAACCCCAGAGCAATGTATCAACTCTGCGGTACTACACTGACAGTGGTGGAGAATGAAAAGGACCTGGGGGTAATTGTGCAGGCAGATATGAAGTTCTCTGAGCAGTGCAGACGAGCTGCAAGAGTAGCTCATGGTGTCTTGTCAATGATATACAGGAATTTTTCTAGCAGGGATAAGGAGGTGATTATTCCCTTGTATAAGGCAATGGTTAGGCCACATCTTGAGTACTGTATACATGTCTGGAGGCCTCATTTCAAGAAGGATGTAGAGCTGCTGGAACGGGTACAGAGAAGGGCAACAAGATTAGTGAATGGAACAAAGGGTTGCTCTTACGAAGAAAGGCTTAAGTTTTGCAAATTACAGAGTCTGGAGACTAGGCACCGGCGAGGTGATCTGATAGAGGTGTATAAGGCTTTGAATGGTTTGAGCATGCTCAATGCCAATGGGATTCTTCATCTTGCTCAGAATAATCACCTCAGAGGGCATAAATTCAAATTGAGGAAGGATGGATGTCGGATAGATGTGCGGAAATTTGCCTTTGGCCAGCGGGTGGTTGGTTGGTGGAACCGACTTCCATCACTTGTTGTTGAGGTTGATAGCCTAAACAAATTTAAAGCTCAACTGGACAGGTATTTCGAACGAAACGGAGGGGTGAAATGGGAGTGGTGTGTGTTTTTTTTTTTTTTTTTTTTTTTTTGGCTGATGCTGAATAAGCTTGCTTTCTTGCATCATATGCCTCTACTAATGCTAATGCTAATATAGTTATTCTAAACACAAAAAAATACATATTGTTACTGCAAAGTTTAGTTATGTTTAAGCATCCACACTACCTGTCTGAATAAATAGAGCTCTTAAGAAACATAAACAATCAATAGTATGATCGTTTAAAATGGATATAATTTTGATATATATTTGATTAGTAGCAGATAATGCCCTTTCGGATTCTAGTTTGGTACTATTGTACTGAGATAATCATAAACCATATTTTCTAGGCTTTGAACTTTTTTAGCAAAAATAGTTAAAATTATTTCATTAACTTCCGACTCAAGTTCGTCTTTTAAAATCTCATTGGAGTCAGGCAATTTCTTATTTTGGAAAGAATTGCGGAACACTGATGTTCTGTTCCATGTCGGTCTTCCATGGTTGAATTATGTTCATTTTTTGAAGGAGAAAGACGTTTTATTCAGCGAAGTATAATTTTCACTATAGGATCTTTACTGAGTCTGAAGAGAGAGCAAAGAGTCAGGATAAGGAATAAAGAAGAGAGCAAAGAGCCAGGATAAGGAATAAAGAAGAGAGCGAAGAGTGCAGTTAAGGAATTCTTCACATATATAAATGCAAAGAAGAGAAGGATAAATCAGGTCAGACGCATATGTAATTGTGTGGGATAGTATTAGATACCTCAACTGATGTTGCAGATGAACTCGACAGTTACTTTGCATCGATATTTACAGAAGAAAAACCCTTCACGTCAATGAGAAATTATGGGAGTGAAATTGAAAAAAAAAATGTAATTAATGATGTTCAAATTTCACATGTTGATTTAATGAGAAAACTTTTGCGCCCACTGGCAAGTAAGGCTCCTGTGGTTGATGGCATATACCCTATAATCTGAAAAGGTGGTGGCAAATGAGTGCATTGAACCATTAAGGCTAGTTATGAGAGCATCACTGGACTCAGGAGAGATTCTGTTGGATTGGTGTTAATTGGAACATAAAGGCGGTTCTAGGAGTGTAATAGGAAATTACCAACCGGACAGTCTAACTTCAGTAATAGGGAAAATCATGGAGGCAATGATCAAGGGTGGAATTCAGGATCATTTAGATGGAAATGGAATTCTGTAGGATACACATCATGGTTTTGTAAAGGGAAAATAATGTTTAACAAATCTGGTGAGCCATTTTGTTGGTCTCTTTTTTTTTTTGTTAGTTGTTGGCTCATTGGCTTCTGTGGCCATATTGCACCTCCCAAAGTTTTTGCATTTTCTACTCTGATCCAAGCCTAAGGCAGGATTAGACCCACAACCTTTAGGTTGCCAGGCAGGCACTTTACCCACCCAGCTAGTCCAGTCGGCATTTTGACGGTCATTCGTCAGCTGGATTTAGAGAATAATTTCGACATTCTTTATTTAGATATCAGCAAAGCATTTGACTCAGTCCCACATAAGTGGTTACTTTATAAGTTGGAGCAGGCTGGAATCATAGGAAAAATCCTTAGATAGATAGTACGATGGCTTGAGGGCACTAGACAGGGGGTTGTGATAAATGGTTATTCCTCAGATTGAGTTAATGTAAGAAGCAGGATTCCCCAAGGATCAGTATTGGAATGACTATTGTGTGGACAAGTGGACATGTCTTGTGTCTTATGCAAGGCAGTCCCTAAATGTTAGTTTATCTCCGCCATGGTTCTCTGTAATGATATACAAGACAATGGCCAGAAATGAGTGTAGTGTTATGTTTGCATAGTGTGTGTGTGTGTGTGTTGTTTAGCTGTTTCTGACTGCTTTTCTACCAGAAAGCAGCAATTACTAGGAAGGCTGCTTCCCAGTACCCATCCACACCATGAGGAGGCGGGCCCAACTATACATGTACTAAACTAAATGTGATATTTCAAGCACCCATAGGAATAAGTGCAAGTCTTATGAGTGCAGCAATCTCCTTTAATCAGGTATGGTGGTGATTACCAAAAAGAATCCTGCATCCACTGCAGAAAGTGTAATAGCAATGGATGCCAGCAGTTCCCGTACCCAGGAAGCCCAAATCTGGGTACAAGCAGTTTAAAATTCCGTCTCTAATAAACTGGAGACCAGCGAATCCTGTCCCCTAAGGGGCTAGCAAAAAAAAAAAAAAAAAAAAAAAATTAATGGACAAAATATTATTACGTTTTAAAAAAATAAATAAAATAAAGAAAAAAATAATAATAAATAAATAAAAGATAATAATAATAATAAATTAATTAGATAAAATGTTAAAATAATTATCATAAAAAAAAAAAAAAAAAGTAGCTTTGTTAAGTATAGAAGTCAGCTCAGCAATCCATGTTGTCTATTGAAAACCTGTGTAGCAAATTCCTGTAGAGCTGAGAAGGCATTTTGATTTTCAATAAGATATCTTTCATTTCCAAGAGAAAAATTATGCACTGTAGTAGATAATGTTTGTCTTAAATGTTTGGGACCACTGTTGTTTTTTATTATCTTAAATGACATCTATGAAGGGATATAGGGTGTGATGCAGATGATGTAAAGATCAGTAGAGTAGTTAATGATCGCTGCCAAGCAGAGCTTCTTCAGAGTGACCTAGATAGATTTCCGGAATGGTCAGAAAAGTGGCAGCTGTATGCTTTAATTCAGCAAAATGCAAGGTCTTACACCTGGGGAACAGCAACCCCAAAATAACTTATACAGTTGGTGGAGTTGAACTAAAGTCAGTAGTGGAGGAATGGGACTTGGGAGTTACGGTCAGACATGAAGTTGTCCGAGAATTGGTGACAGGTTGCAATGTTGTATGGTGTCCTATCGATTTATCGAACATTTGCTAGTAGAGATAACGATGTCATAATCAATAAAGGCGATTTTATAACCTTTATGTGATTAAATTATAAACTTTTTTTAAAAAAATTAGTACCGAAAAACCGGTATTTGAATACCGGAAAAAAAATTACCGGTATTCGGGATCCCAGTATTGTAAGCCCTAGTTCATACCAGTGAAGAAATACTGTTCAAGGCCCTAAATGGATGTCAGCTGAACTATTGAGACATATGGCAGAGAAGAAAAATGTATGGGATGCATATAAATTATCAGGTGGTAGAGAAGCCTATGGTATATCGGGGTGGCCAACAAGGTGATCGTGGCTTTAATTTCGGTCGATTACGACGAATTTTAAATATATATAAAAAATAGATTAGTCAAAATCTAAATGTTATTATTATTATTATGCGCCCCATTGCATATGCTTATTACAAATCCGTTGAACCACATGACCTCTCATGTTGCCGCGCAGCCGCTAGGCTTGTCTAGTGAAAATTCACGCAGTTATGTTGAGGAGAGCATAGCATATATGTCGAATTCTTTTTTAGCTTACTTAATATTAATAACTGGACAGTGCTTATACGTTAATTTAAAAGCCTTTGATTTCAAATGAATACTACGAAAAAGAGTAAAACGTATCATTTTCATCAAGGGTGGGAACTAGAATACTTTTTTGTAATGATAAAAGAAAAATGTTATTTGATTTGCAATGCTTCCGTGGCTATACCCAAAACAGGAAATTTAGAAAGGCACTTCAGAGCACTCCATGGTAAATACCAATTGGATTTTTCGCCTAATAGTGATCTTAGAAAAAATAAATTAAAAGAACTTAAATCCAGATTATTCGCACAACAAAATTTCTTCGTGACACCTAATTTACAATTTAAAGCAGTAACTGTAGCATCATTTAAAGTGAGTCATTTCTTGCAAAAAAGCGCAAACCATTTTCTGATGGTTAATTCATCAAAGATGCATTTTTAGAAATAACAGATTCTCTTTTTGAAAATTTTAAGAACAAAAATGGAATTAAAAGTGCCCCTCAAAATCTGCAATTATCTTGAAATACTGTGATGCAACGCATCGAAAAAATGTGTAAAAACATGAGCGAACAATTGCGTGCACATATTGCTAATTGTGTGTCCTTTTCTTTACAACTGGATGAATCAATAGACGTCAGTGATATAGCTCAATTGCTCATTGTTATTCGTATGTTTTTCGATGATTCTGCCACTAGAGAAGAACTGCTGGGTATGGTTTCATTAAAAGAAAGAACTAGAGGTCTTGATATATTTAACACATTCAAAAATTTTATTGAAAAAATTAAATTAATCCTATTTAAAGCTCGTATCAGTAACAACAGAGAGCTAAAGCAATGACAGGGCATCTTAATGGATTCATTGCATTGTGCCAAAATTATTATTATTATTATTAGCCATATGGTGCAAGGAAGCTTGAGGCTTATGCTGCACCAGCAACAAAAAAAAAAAAAAAAAAAAAACACATTATCGAGAGAGAGAGAGAGAGAGAGAGAGAGAGAGAGAAGGGAATCATCAAGAAACTAGTCCCGATGTGTCCCAAATAACTGGAATCGACTGTACTTAGATTTCAGGAAGGCTTTTGATACTGTTGTACATGAAAGACTGATGTATAAACTAGAGAAAAGTGACATTAAGGACAAGTAACTGCTAAGGATAAAGGGATGGTTACATGGAAGAAGACAGAGTGGTTATAAATGGGCAGTAATGCTCTTCGTGGATTAATGTTATTGGTGGAGTCCCTTACAGTTCAGTGCTGGTGGACTGAACCAATACTGTTTTCAGTTATTAATGATATTTATAAAGATATATCAGGCTTAATGTCAAAGCTTGCAGACAATACAAAGGTTGGCAGAGTGGTTAAAGACAGTAATCAGGGTGAGCTACTGCAACAATGGATCAATGGGCTGAGAAATGTCAGTTGAAGTTTAACATTGACATATGCAAGGTACTGCATATGGGTAGCAGTAACCCCAGAGAAACTTAACTGTGTGGTATTACACTCAGGGCAGTGGAAAATGAAAAAGACATGGGGGTAATTGTGCACTCAGATCTTAAATTCTCTGTGCAGTGCAGATGTTGTCAGGACAGCTCATGGGGATTTGTCAATGATATACAGAAACTTTACTAGCAGGGATAAAGATATGATTATCCCTTTTACAATGCCATGATTAGGCCACACCTTGAGTATTGTATACAGGTCTGAAGGCCTCGCTTTCAGAAGGATTTGGAACTGGTGCAGACAAAAGCAACCAGATTGGTGATATGAACAACAGGGTGCTCTTACCTCGAAAGGATTTAGTTCTGCAAATTGCAGCATTTGGAGACTAGGCACCTGCAGGGTGAGCTGATTGAGTGTTTAAGGCCGTGAATGGCTTGAGTAAGCTGAATGTGGATGGCATTCTTCCTCCTTCTGAGACTACAGACAAGAGGTGGAATAAATTTAAACTGAGGAAGGATGGTTGCAGGATAGATATGCAGAAGTTTGCCTTCAGCCAGTGGATGGCTGGTTGTTGGAACTGGCTTCCACTTGTTGTGGAAATGAAAGGTTTGACTAAATTCATGAAAGAACTAAACAAATTCTTAGTTAAAGTGGTGTTTTTTTTTTTTTTTTTTTTGCTGATGCTATATAAGCTTTATAATTAAACATTATATAGACTTATATAATGTTTAATTATTTATTATACAGCATTAAGCTGATCGGTTTGTTTTTACACATCTTTACTTGCTTTTTATATATCTTTTATATTATTGTTGCTATATTATTACTCCCTGGTGTGGGTTCCACCCAATGACGGACGTTAGTACCAAGTGCACGAGGTGGTTGTTACATCTGATATTACTATTGGTTGAGGAACTCTCTGACTATCCTACAGGTGTTCAGGATTGCTACTTTCTGGAGTTCCTTGCATATGTCCTCTGGGGAACCTATTGCAGCTAGTCTTATGTAGAGTCTTTGGCTCCATACAGGTGGTCAACATGATGATCAGGATGGTCATTACTTGTTGCACATACCACAACCTTTTGATCTCCTGTCTTAGGTCCGTGTACTTCCTGATCTTTTCCTTGTGGGTTTTCTGTAGATTGCCAGTGTTGGGCACTGCTATATCAATCAGATAGATAGCCTTTTCCTTATTGTTGACAAGAGTTATGTCTGGTCTGTTGTGCAGAATTGTCTTGTCTATTATTATGGTGCAATCCCAGTACAGCTTGTTGTTGGAGTCTCCAGTATGGCCTGGGATTTGTACTTTTAATATGGTACACTTTCTTTGATCAACTGATATTTCCTAGCTAGCCTCTGATGTATTATCCAAGGTACCAGGTTGTGTCTACGAGTGTTCTCTGTCTGGGTGATCACCTTGCATCTTGTTGTGATGTGTTGGACTGTTTCTGAGACCAGGTGGCATCATCGACATGTGTCATCTGACACTCTGTGCTCCTTGGAAATGTATTTTCTATAGTTGCTGCTGTAGATTACCCGATCTTGGATAGCGAGCGTGAATCTGAGAAGAGCATCCCACTCATTGTTTGTTTGTTTGTTTGTTATTTGGTTTTTAGGAGCATTAGCAACTAAGGCCATATTGCTCCGGGATATGCGGTGGTTATTCCCTGAATGACCTTTCCGCATCCTCCGTATTTGGTGGTGACGGGCTCGAACCCCGGTCTAATCAAGAAGCGTGTGCTACGCACTGCTGCTCCTTCCCACCTGGCTACGGAGGCGCCCCATCCCACTCATGAGCCATACATTGGAAGCTATTTTATCTATGTGGTCTTGATGGAGGTCACTGAAATGTCTACCATGGAGTGTCTGCTTTGTCTATCTTTCTAGCTTCATTTGGGTGGGAGGAACCCTTAGCTTAGGTTGAGTTATATAACTTACGTTGAGTTAAGTTATTCTGCTTCTGGTGGCCTGGTAGAGTGCTGTTGTATTTTTTTTTTGGAAGTAATCCTTCAGGTTCTCAATTGCTTTCTTCTGTTACTTGATGAGGTCTGTCAAGGTCATTCCTCTTTCTTTCTGAGCTATTGGCAGTCTCTCTACAGCTGACTTCGGATGGGATGGCTCTTGGTCATCATTGTCCTTGTCTTTCTCACGATATCCTCAAGTTTGGTGTTAGTCTAATCTATGCTCCCAAAGAAGTATGTTAGCAGTGTGACTGCACAGGTATTTATGGCTTTAACTGTGTTCCCTCTGTTCAGCTTTGTTTTGAGCAGGCTTCTGAGTCTCTGATGGTATTTTTCAGTCAGGCAGGCCTTGATCTCCTTGAGCTCTAACTGCTGAGCCTGCATCATCCCAGGTAGTTGTAGGTCTCTCCCCCTGTCATGGCTTCGATCTCTTTACCAGTCTGCAGCTGGTAGTTTTGGCCAACTAATTTCCCCTGATGCAATCCATGAATCACGCATTTGTCTAGACAAAATTCCATCCTCATGTCATTGCTGAATTCTTTGATGATCTGTAGTAGTTTCTGTTGCTTCTCAGTTGCTACATAGAGCTTGATGTCATCCATATACATCAGATGGGAGAGGGTGTACAAGCTTTTCCTTCCTTCTTTGAGATTATATCCATACTTGCTGGTGTTGAGCATGGTGTATAGTTGGTAGAGTGCTAAGCAGAGCCACAGTAGGTTCAGTACATCTCCCCAAAAGAATCCTCTCCTGATGGGGATTGGTCTAGTTGTGATGTTCTCGAAGTTGATGATGGCACTCCATTTCATTGTGGTTGCTTCTAGGAAGTTTGTCACTGTCGTGTTGACTTTGTAGATCTTTGGCATCTCTATCAGCCAGTTATGAGGCATGGGGTCAAAGGCCTATTGTGGTAACTGATGTAGGCCACGTACAGGCGTCGGTACTTCTTGTAGGCTTGCTCTATAACTGCGGCATCAATGGTTAATTGATCCTTGCATCCTTTCTGCTGTTCAGCCATGATGTTTTGGCTCTCCAGGTGGTCTGATATCTTCTTCGTTATGCAGCTAGTCAGGATCTTGTACATCATTCGGATACATGTGATCAGCCTGTATTTCACCATGTTTCTTGTCTCTTGGTCTTTAGCCTTCATATATGAGATTCTTTGAGTAAGAAATGCTGGGATTGTCTCTGGCTGATTTATCATTTGTATGAACTGTTCTGCTAGGTGCTTGTGTGTGTGCAAGTGAGCTTCTTGTACCAGTAGTTGTAGACGTTATATATTCCAGTGGAGCAAGTGGGACAACACCACTTGCTCCACTCTCTTCCTCGGGAGACAGTCTCCAACTTTTTGAACCAATTCTTCTGCCTAAGGCCTGAACATGAGTGATTTTATCCTGTGGTACACTCTATGCAGTATGATTATTACTTCTCTTCGACATCATCATTCATTTATTTGGCTTACATCCAGTGGTAGTGTTAGTTCTTGGGAGCAATACCAAATGGTGTCACTATCTGCCTCAGCCGTAACTTCGACTTTCGGGGAGGTAGGTACACTGAAGCGACTTTCATAATGGCTTTTTATTATTATCACTATAATTGATTACTATTATTATTGTTATTATACCAGTCTCCGAGGGGGATGGAGATGCATTTGCTTCCATCAAAGCTAGATTCAAACCCAGGTCCATCAGGCCGGTCCAGTGTTGTAACCACTGGGCCATCACACTCCATTATTATTGTTACGGTGGAATTAATTTTTGCTACCTCCGTTTAATTTTCCTACTGCAAATTAATCCTTATTTGTTTAATTACTCCCTTTTCTTTTGTCTTTTAATGCATGCTTATTAAGAATTCATGCAAAGCTATATTCACTTGCAAAGCTATTCATGCAAAGCTATATTCCTTTGGTTCACTAATGAAAACCACATAATTTGAACAAATGTTATTTTGGGCTGATAAAAAAAGAGAGTACATACAGAAAAATGAGCTCCGCTGGTAACTAAGCAAAAAACAAAACCCATTGGAAGTTTTACTGAACTGCTTATTAAAATAATTGAAAATAATTATGCCTTCCACTGCAAGGCCAAAAAGGTCAGTGGACTTAACCAGATCAGAGAAGCAGCAGGAGTTCTCATGACGAAATGTAAAAATACTGACACAGATCTGAAAAGAGAGAGCTATTGTAAGTACATGTGGACAAGTGATTTACTTATACGTGCAACCACTTATAGGTTAGGTTTTGCCCTTTCAGTCCCGAATAGGCAACGTAGAGTTAGTCATCAGACAGGGTCAGATGCATTTGATGAGGGGGGGGGTGATGTGATCATCACTTTTTTCCCCATCACGTGCTGTTTGAGTGCGTAGGACATGAGTCTTCACTTCGATGTCCAATAAGACGCAGAGACTGTCTAAACTTAGAGAAGTTTTGCACATAAAAAAGGATCCTTGGAAGACCCAGAGAGAGTCGAAGAGAGAAAAGAATCCAGCAAGTCTAGGCAGGACAGGCAGTCTGAGAAGGAGGTCAAAGCCGATGGGGATTCACCGCAAAGATAAAGACCCAGACAGCAAGGCAGGTTCCTACAATTGACCCATTGTCTGAACATCTGAGAGCCTCTGAGGAGATTGAGACCAGACAGCACCCATAGTAAGCTTGGTAAGTAAGGAAGTGTGGAACTGTTCTATAAATGTGGAAGGAGAATGTCTGAAATGATGATAATTGAATAGAAATAACCATGTTAATTCCTACCTATGAAGAACAATAAACGATTAAACAAATAAATGATTTCTTCCTAGTATTTTGTATTAGTATATTATGCTTTTTGATCTCTATAATTCTCAGAGTCCCCTAGTATTTAAAATATAGGTGCATTCACATACTAATAGAGTAATTCTAGTCTCATGTGCGGAGGTAAAATAAAGGAAGGTGGAAGTATGTTTACTAGTAACCGCTACAAAAATGAAATAATATTCAAGCCCACTAAACCATTTGTACTCGTGTTTTTACTAATCCTATAAATTGGTGGAAGTGTTTTGTATGATTGAGTTTTAATAAATCTTTGTTTGTTTCCTAAATAGTTGTTTTCTAAATTATTGCCTCCTTGCTAACTCTCATCCACACCAGAGATAATAAAAAGATTATTACAGCATTGAAGCCAGCACAGCCTTCAATGATATCACAATGCCAGTCAAAGCTGTGGTGTTCAAAACCCCTTGAACTCTGAGGGCATATAGACTGTACTCCTGTTGACCACTAGAAACGCAGTTAGGGGGGAGCACCTCCCCTAACTGTATGACAATGGAACCTTGTGGCACTCGATCTCCATCGTGCTAACATAAGCACCATAACTACACTAATGTTGAAAAATAATAGGAGTACCAGCCCTCCTCCACACATAATTGTCCTCATAACACGGGTGTCGCAGGGCGTAACAAAGACAACCTCGTAACATTATTATTCTTTTATCTTTATGTTATGTCTTAGGTCTGTAATAACTGGGTTAACACCTATAAATTTATCATATATAGGGGGTAGCTGTTGGGTTGGTTTTTAGGAGCATTAGCAACTAAGGCCATATTGCTCCGGGATATGCAGTGGTCATTCCTTGACCTTTCCGCATCCTCCGTATTTGGTGGTGACGGGCTCGAACCCCGGTCTAATCAAGAAGCGTGTGCTGCTCCTTCCCACCTGGCTACGGAGGCGCCATATAGGGGGTAGCACCTGTGGTGTTTTTCACACAGTTATTGTACAAAAACTAAAATTTAACTTCAAAAACTACTCTAGTAAAACTGCCTATAGTTCTGAAGGCAGAGAAAGTCTCAATCACTAACTTCAAATCAGAAGTTTTTGCATAAAGTTATTTTTTCCACAGCACCTCTCAATTCCAGCACAACCAGTTTTGAATTTGACCATCTATGAATTTTTAAGAAACAGTTTTGCGAGGTTGAAAATATTACGTACTCTCTTCGCAGGAAAGAAATGTTGGGTTATCATTCTGTACACAAACTAATTGCCATTCAATATTAATAATGAGACTGTTCATAAACATAAAAATAAAGCTATCCAATAATATAGAATTTAATGAATAATTTGTGGGATGTTAAGTGGTAAGGAATACTTTAGATAAAAAATAAATACTATTTTCTTCTCCGAAACCCACAGTACTGTTTGACACCTAATACATTTTTGAGAAACAATACTCACAGAAAAGAAATCCATCATTATGTAATCTATGGGTTTCCAAAAGTATTTTTAGATTTTAATAACAAATGAAACAAACAAAACTGGATACAGCTACTACCTACGATAAAGAAAATTGTAATAGTATTCTCCACGTAGTGCAAGAAAGCCACACTGGCAAAAAAAAATCCGACCAAGTAGATAAGAAAACAAATTATATGCTTCCCTCCTCCCACAGGTAAGTATCCAGTTGACCTTTGAATTTATTCAAACTCTCAGCCTCAACTATCTGTGAAGACAACTTGTTCCAGCAATCAATGACTCGCTGGCTAAAATAAAACTTTCTACAATCTAATCTAAACCTCAAGCCCTATAATTTGAATTTATGATCACTATTTCTGGGATTCTTCAGAACAGTGAGAATTCCATTTTCATTTTACTAATCCCTCTTAGAGCCTTAAAACCTCAATCAGGTCACATCGGAGGTGCCTGGTTGCCAAGCTCTGTAGCCCACATAATCAGTCTTTCCTCATACGGTCATCCTCCTGACGTTCTCGCCATCTACATCAAGTTTCTCAACCTTGTACCCATTCGAGAAGCTCAATGTCTTTTTTCAGATAAGGTCTCCATACTTGAACATAGTATTTCAAATGGGGCCTTACAATTGCCTTATACAGTGGGATTATAACCTCCCTATCTCTACAGGATAGCATTCGATAAACCATCAGTAGGACACCATGGGCTTTCCTGACTGCCTGTTTACAATGCTCAGAAAACTTCATATCTGTCCATATTGTAACTCCCAGATCCCTTTCCTCCTCCACTGTTTTAATTCAACCACACCAAGTGTATAATTTATTTGTGGGTTGCTATTTCCCAAGTGTAAGATTTTGCATTTAACAGCATTAAAACAAAGATGCCACTTCGCTGACCATCTTTGAAGTCTGTTCAAGCCATCCTGAAGGAGTGCTGTTTGGTACTCATCATTAACAATTCTGCCAATCATTACATCATCCACAAATTTCGACATTATGCCTTTGTCGAGGTCATTTATGAAATGAGAAACAATAGTGGTCCAAGAGCCGATCCTTGAGGAACCTCACTGCTGACATTACACCAATCTAAAGAATATCCATTAACCACAACCCTCTGCCTTCTTCCCTGCAGCCACCCAACAATTCATCTTTGAACCTTACGAGTAATCCCAACCTATTCAAACTTATATACTAACCTCTCGTGTCAAATATTTTGCTAAAATCCAAATACACCACACTGAAATTATTCCCTAAATCCCACTCATGAGTCACTGTATCAAAATAGCCTGCTAAGTTAGTTATGCATGATTTACCCTTAACAAACCCATGCCGTGTATCCTTCAGAATGCCATATTTATCTAAATGTCCCTGGATTGCACTCTTAATCATTATTTCTAAGATTTTTCATATGGCTCAGCCTCACTTGCACAGCCTCTTCTCAGCATGAAAATAGATGGAAAGTACCTGTTCGATTCATCCACAACATCAGCTGGGTTGTCTAAGACTTTCCCACATGTGTAAAAGGGTCCAATCTAATTTCCATTTTTCTTCCTTGTATTCACATGCATGAAAAAATCCTTGTCTCCATTCTTTGCTCTCTTAGCCAATTCTTTCTCATACACAGCCTTGGATCAACTTGAATCTGTTGTATGCTTCAGTACTTTTCATTGCTCTGTAATGAAATGCTATCCGCAGTCATTCATTTCAGCATCCCCTCCTGCAATATTTCTTAAAGGTATGTATGTGTTCGTGACTTCTGTGATTTTTGTTATAAAAGTATTCTATAATTCAAATGTATTTGCCATCCCTCAGAAATCTGCCCAGTTCACAGATGACATATAGCATTATCTGTCAAATTCCCTCTTCTGAAGTTAAACCCATGCCTTTACCTTTAACTATTGCGACATCTTTTTTTAATCTTCCAGCTGACGATTGCATGATCACTTCCTGACAATGGTTCTTGTACTTTAAGTCTTGTGATGTTATATGATTCATTAGTAATGATGAGGTCAAGAATATTCTTGCCCCTAGTACTTTCTCTAATATGCTGGTACAAATAATAATCATCTTATTTATTTAAAAATGTGTGTGTTATTTAAGAAATGTGTAGTGAACATTTTTTTTTTTTACCTGATGCAGTAAAACCCTACTTCCTTGTATCTTTTGGCCATCAACTAATACTAGTACTGTAAACTATACCAAAATGAGACTCACCTCCTGTCTCTTTTTTGCCAGTATTCCTAAAATACCTTTCTTCCTTTTCTCATCTTCTCGGGTAGAGTATGCAATAATGTCAGTATGCGAGTTGCATATGTTGGCTTGAATATCTGGAAAATAAGCTAGTATAAAATAATCTAAACTTCATAGAATAAAAAAAAAAAAAAAATACTGCCTGGGAATATTATCTAGTGAGAAAAAAAAAAAAAAAACAAACAAACAATGTCTACCATGTAACAAACACACTCAATGTAGAAATGTAAAACATGAAAAGTAGGAAGATAAAATGAAGTGCGTAGTGTGACTACTTGCAATTAAGTTGATTGCAGGTAAAAAACAAGCAAGAAAATAAAAATGTTTTTGCTTTCTTGCATGCATATTTTGGTTATAAAAAGTTTTTAACCCTAAAGAAAGAATGCACAAAAAATAAATAAATAAAATCAGACCAGTGGGTGCACTTTGTGTAAAATGTGCCATTCATTATTTTTAAAACTGAGAAGAAATAGTTTAAAATTGCACATTATTTAATGTCATTCTGTTTTAGCATTATAATGGATACAACCAAGTATCACAAACCTAGGGATGTCTAGAGCATTAAAAAGTCAATGTTTTTACTATTTGTCACAGCACCATAAAATTCCATTATGCATGTACCAAAATAAAACCAAGCTGACTGAATACAATCTTAAGTAATATCTTTTTTAAACATGCTCACATGTTTAAACAATGAAAAACAATGAAATTATTTTTGAATAGATTTATCAAAAACAATCATATAGACAATCATAAAAATGAAGGTTTTTTTTTTTTTTTTAATGTTCACGCAAACAAAAGAATCCAGGTATAGTTCTCAAATAGTGATCTATGCTATGAGATCTTGTACTATGCTACTCAGAGTATTATGCTAAATTGAATAATTCTCTAAGAAAAAATTATTAACTCAAAATAAATACTACTTATAATAAATGAATTATACTTAGTAGCATTTATTTTGAATTAAAAGAAATGAAATCACACAATAAATTTCAACAATGAAGTACACTACACTGCTACATTTCTTTACAATTTATATACTAATAAGCATTAGAGCCACAGTTACATATTTAAATTCAATACAGCCAAATAGATTAACAGTGCAGCAGGCAGAGGTGAAAGCGATTCTTACACTGCATCGATTGGACCAGGAGCAGCTCGGAAATTAAGGTGTCGGGGATTTTAAGACCTGTGGGGTGGGGTCCTCATGGAAAAAGTAAATGCACAGTCTGTGTCTGCATTTGGGTTAAAAAAGCAGTTGAAGGTATACTTGTATGCACACTAATGCTTGGAGCATAGTAAATGAATTTAATAAATTTGAAATGCTAATCAAATCATCAAATGCAGACATGGTTTCACTCAGGTATAAGGGATTCAGGATTTGAATATGGAGAGTACAATGTGTACAGAAAGGATAAGGTGTGTTTGTTTTAATTGTGGTCTCCACGGTTTCTCCTATATGTCAAATAGACACAGGACAGCAGGTGGGAAAGAAGTAATGCTCTTAGTTAAGAAGCACATAAAATCTAAAGTAGTGCATCAAGCTGATATAGTTGGCCAGTGCAACACTAAATCACTTTGGTGTGACATAAGCACTCAGCACACAAAAATGAAAATAGAAGTGTGTTATAGGCCTGTGATGAGTATAATGAAATTGTACAGACATACAGAGTGGACCAGTACATCAGAATGTCTTATAATGGAGGACTACAGCTTTCCTGATATTGATTGGACCTTGTGGGTTGGTCACCCACAAGAAACAATGATTGTTTTCTACACCAGCATCTTAGAGAAACAAGAGAAAGTAATTGTGCAAATAGCCCGGATGACTTCTGCTTCATATGTGTAACAGCAGAGTCATAAAAAAGGCCTACTTCTTGTACTTTTGGTGTTAAGTAGGCGACCAGCACAAGAACTGACTGGGCTCCACACACATATTCTTGTACTACCTGTTCATCAAAACTCATGGGTGGATCGAAAGGGACATTTTATGCCTATTGCAGTGCCCATGATATGGAGGAGCCAACAAATCACGTCACAGACTGTTAATTCTGTATGGTGCCTCCTATTAGTAAAGGGATGACAATAAAGAAAAGGTGGACAGTAACGTACCCAAATATACCATCTGCAATTCATCCCATGCCTCACGGTGAAGTACTACCTATTCCTGATCCACCCAATCATTTTTCTGTAATGATGAAGACACTTATGAACATCAACTTGATATACACGAAGAAATACAGCAGCCATCTACATCAAGGGATCTACCATTTTGTCCAAACTTTTATCCTCTTGAACCACATAAGATTACAGAAAGTGAGCTTAATGACCTCATCAGAGATCTCAAACTGCCGAAGAATAAGGCAGAGCGTTTGGCCTCGAGGCTAAAACAGTGGAATCTTCTAGATCATTCTGTGAAAGTGACAACATTTTGTACTCGAAATAAAGACTATGATAAATTCTATCAAACGGAAGGTGAACTCACCGTTTGTAAGGATGTTAATGGTCTAATGGCAGCAATGAACATGAGGCAGGTCCCTGAAGAATAGCGACTGTTTATAGACGCTTTAAAGTTAGCCTTGAGGCTCTGTTATTACACAATGGAAATAGTGTTGCCTTCAATACCTCTTGCATATGCAAACATGGAGAACATCCTCTTAGGTGTACACTATCAGAAGTATGAGTGGCAGATATGTGGTGATTTAAAGGTAATCGCCATTTTACTAGGATTGCAAAAGTGTTACATAAGTATTGTTACTTTCTCTGAGAGTGAGATGGTTGTGCTAAGGATACATACTATGAGAGGAGGAGTTGGCCTCAATGAAAATCATTAACACCTGGAATGAAGAATGTAGCATTTGAACCTCTAGTAGATCCAAATAAAGTTTTGCTTTCACCACTCCACATCAAACTGGGGCACACGAAAAATTTCATGAAGCCTTTGAAAGTGAACGGTCCTGCATTCACATACTTGCATGACTTAGACTTAGTACAGAGAAAATTAAGGCAGGTGTTTAAATTGGTCCACAAATAAGGCAGCTTTTTCAGATACGAACAGTTTGAATGTGCCCTTATTGATAGCAAAAATTCAGCATGGAAAGCCTTTGAAATGTTTCGACTGGTTTCTAGGAAATATTAAAGCCGGCAACTACAGGTAGCTTGTGGAAGATCTCATTACTTCTTACAAAAAAATGGGGTGCAACATGCCATTGAAGATGCATTTCTTGCACTCACACCTGGAGCTTATCTGTGAAAATATCTAAACCTCCCAAACACTTCCTAATTCATTTCACAAATATACATGGTCTCAATTCTAATCTCAATGATGTCCATTTCCACTTGCAGTCTGCCAAACCCCATGTACTTTTTCTGACAGAATCTCAGTTATCGGTTGATTCAACTACTGCTCATCTCAGATGCCTAAATTATTTGCTGTAGGATTCCTTTCGCCTCGAAGGTGGTACTTGTGCATATGTCCATTCTGATATTCCCTGTCAGAGACTTGGTAATTTTGAATCTCCTCTCTTCGATCTTCTCTGGCTTAAAATCTCTCTATCGCACTGTGTCAAACTCATCTGTTGTCTCTACCATTCTCCCAACTCCACTAATCACTTAGAGCTATTTGACGTCCTCTCTTTGCGACTTGACTTTCTCCAGTCCAACTTTCCTAACAGTGAGGTAATTTTCCTTGGTGATTTTAATGTTCATAACTCCAGCTGGCTTCCGTTTTCTAGTCACACCGATCCAGCTGGTCGAGATGCTGAGGCTTTTGCAATTACTAAAGACCTTGCACAGATTGTTCATTTACCTACAAGAATATCGGACAATCCTAATCATACAGCCAACACGCTTGAACTTTTTCTCACAAACAACCCTTCTAAGTACAAGGTCGAAGTGAGAGGTCCTTTAGGCACTTCAGATCACAACTTGGTGATTGTCTCTTCTCCAATAGAGCCTTTATCTCATGGCTATTCCCAAATTAGTGTTGTTTGGCATTACAAGAATGCAAAATGGAATGACCTGCAAGATTTCTTTTCTTCTTTTCCTTGGTCGGATTACTGTTTCAAAAGTTCTGATGTCAACGTTTGCTCAGATTGTGTTAGTGAAATTATTCTTGCAGGAATGGAATCCTTTATCCCACACTCCTCTTTAAAATCTCGTCCTTTATCTAAATCTTGGTTTTCCAATAAATGTGCTAAGGCTGTTCAAGAGAAGAATGTTGCATATCATAACTGGCTTGTTTCTATTTGTTTAGATTCATTTTCTGCCTACACCAAAGCTCGCAACAATTGTAAAACAGTTATTAATCAGTCCAAACTAGAGTTTGAACAGGCTAAGAGTAGAAAACCTGCTTCTTGCCCTAATGGTAGCTGAGCATTCTGGTCTCTTGCCAAAGCCATTCGCCGCAACTTTTGCCCATCTCTGCTCCCACCTCTGTCCAAACCAGATGGTTCTGTTGTCATTTCAGCTAAGGATAAAGCTGACCTGCTAGCACTCCATTTTTCTTCCAACTCATGTGTTAATGATCTTGGTAAAACACCTCCCTCCATTCCCAACTCGCTCCATTCAATGTTTCCTGTGGTCTTCCGTCAAAAGGATGTCAGAAGGATTTTGACGAATCTTGATGCTAAGAAAGCTCCAGGTCCCGATGGTATTTCTCCACTTGTTCTCAAAATCTGTGCTCCTGAACTTACTCCTATTCTTTGCCGCCTTGTTTTCACTTTCTTATTCCAAAGGTGTTTTTCCTTCTGCTTGGAAATTTGCTTATATCCAGCCAGTTCCTAAAAAGGGTGACAAATTCCTCCCATCAAATTATCGTCCCATTGCAATTACTTCTACTCTTTCTAAAGTAATGGAGAAATCGATTAACCGCCAACTCTTAAACTACCTAGAAACCTTCCGTCTGATCAACGATCGCCAGTATGGATTCCATCAGTGTCGATCCACTGGTGATATTCTGGCTTATGTTACCCAGTTATGGACTAATTCAATGGAAAGGTTCTGTGAAACATAAGTAGTTGCTCTTGATATCTCAAAGGCTTTCGATCATGTTTGGCATAAAGTTCTTCTAAACAAACTTTCATCTTATGGTTTGCCATCTGTTTTTTGTAATTGGTTATCCAGTTTTCTCTCTGATCACTCACTGAGGGTGATGGCAAATGGCTCTCTGTCTTCTAACTTCTCCACTAATGCTGGTGTCCCCTCAAGATTCAGTTCTTTCCTCCACTCTTTTCCTCTTTTATATTAATGACCTTCTTCCATTGACTGGAAATCCTATCCATAGTTTTGCCGATGATAGCACATTGTATTCCACTTTCTATTTTGAGAAACCTTGCGCTGCTCAATCAGCTTCAACTTCTCGAAAATCTGCTACCATTCCTTAAATGCCGATCTCCAGGTAATTCTCCAGTGGGGCAGAGACAACTTAGTTGATTTCAATCCTTCTAAAACTCAGTCTTGTCTTATATCTTGCAAAAAGGATTCTTCTGCTCCTATGCTTATCTTTGGTGATGCCGATTTCCAGGCAAAATGATATATCTCTTTTGGGGATTACCCTGACTTCTAATCTCTCTTGGCACAAGCACATTACAAATATTGCTTCCTCTGTATCTAAAAAACTTGGTTTTCTCTTTCGCTCTCGGCGTTACTTTTCTTCCAAACAGTTGCTCACTCTATATAAATCGCAAATCCACCTTACCATGGAAAAAAAATGGGCGGAGGGGGGGGAGGTAACCTTTAGCCATAATTATGAGAGCGTCCCTGGATTTAGCAGGAGTCCCTTTGGACTGAAGATGTGCAAATGTATCTCCAATTCAAAAAGAGGGAATCAAAGGGAGACATGAGTAATTACAGAACTGTTAGCTTCGCTTTTGTTCCAGGGAAAATAATGGAGTCACTGGTTAAAGAAATAATGCAGCACTATCTACACGGAATGCAGTTATACTGCAGTCAAAGGTATCAAAATATAATCAAAATACAGGCTGGAGTGTCAGCCTCTCTTTAGATACCTTAAAGCCAGCAATACTCTTTTCCCCTTTGGCAATATATATTACATTCTTTCTCTCTGAAAAGGTACTGACCTTGTCAATTTCAAATAGCCTTGGTTAAGCTTGTTCTTTAACACACCTTTCCCTCTCGTACTCTTTTTACATATTTTGGCCTAAAACAAAGAAGTTGAACACCATTACGTCAACTTAAAATTGAGGAATAAAAAGGGTGAAATGTTGAGTAAGTAGAAAATTCTAGGTGGGGTGTCAAATTATTTTTGACACATGCGTTGTGCATGTGCCAAACATTGTGCATGTGTAACACGTTGTAACATGTGTAACACGTTGTGCATGTGTTAGTATCAAAAAAGTTTGGAAAGCACCAATATTTAAATTCCACTTTTATTGTCAGAAGTGTACGTGTCTGCAATTCTGCCCAGACACAATAGGAGGAATTATATGATGAAAGCCTTGTGGATTATCTAAGACTTCAGTTAATCTGCAAGGCTCTGGAGGGGGGGGGGGATTTTTATCAGCATGGCCCACATTTGTAGGTAGAATGAATCTATTTTGCAGTGATGTTATTCATTTGAACAAACTTCTCGCTTATTTACAAAGGTGGTTCAAAGGTGAAATAAGTAATTAAAGCCCAGCAAGTCTGACTCCTGTATCAGAGAAAATTATGAAGTCCATAATTAAATAAGTAAAAGAAAATCATCTGAATAGGAATGGGATTATAAGGCAATCAGAGCATGGATTAGTTAAGGAAAGCTTATGCCAGATCAATCTGATTAGCTGCTATGAGACAAAACACAAAGGGTTCTGAATACAAAGAATAAACTTAACATCATTTACTCAGATTTTAGCAAAAGCTTTTGATTCAGTCTCGCCCAAACATTGTATAAATTAGAACATTATAACATTAAGAGCAAGTAGAGTCTATGGATAAAGAGATGGTTAAGTGGAAAGAATCAGGCAGTAATTATAAATAGCCACTACTCTTTGTAAAATAATATTATAAGTGAGGTCTAATATGTATCTGTTTCTAATATGTATCAATAATACTAATGGGGTATTTTAAGCTTAATGTTTTAACTTCCTGAAGATTCAAAAGTTTGCAGGTTGGTTAAAGACATTAATTGAGATTCACAACTTCAACAAAATCTAGATAAACTAGCCAGATGGGTTAAAAAATGGCAATTATGGCATATAATATATTAAATGCAAGGTACTGGATAGCTTGGATAGCAGTAATCCCTAGCTAACATACCATTTGTATGTACCAAACTCAAAGTCAATAATGAAAAAGACCCGAGTGTAATTGTATAGAATGACAATAAGTTCTGTGGGCAATGCCGACAGGCCAATAAGATAGCTCTTGAGTTCTGCCCATAATTTTTGGGAATTTACTAGCAAAGAAGTGATTACCCCAGGGTAATCACCTCGTTAGGGATAGCTATTATCCCATAAAGCAATGGTTAGGAAAACAGTTTTGGAACTCATTTTAGACAGAACTGAGATCTGTTGGAAGAGTACAGAGAAGAGCAACAAGATTAGTTAAGAGTAAAGTGACTAGATCCTTAGTATTCTGGGGGGGGGTTACAACCCCCTAGAAACAATATACACACATTTTTTTATTTATAAAAAAATTCACATAGAAAATATAAATTAAATATATATACTTCTTTGAACTAAACTTATAAAATAAAATATCAAACTTCTTAAAAAAAACAAAAATATAGCCTTTTTTTTCCTCCAGAGAAAGGCTGAAATTCAGTATAGGTACCCCTTATGTTGGACAGACAACTTGTGTGATTGAGACCCGCTAATATTCGCAAAATCAGACAAATGCTAACTTATTATGATTTTCTCTTGTAGAGAATCTGTCTTCATTTTGAAGTCAGGAAAGGTATCCCTCGTGTTATGCTACATAATGAACAGAAAGTTGCGTGAAGGACACAAACTGAGAAAAATAGTTGTTATTAGAAGGAAACAAATAACACTTATTAGAGGGTCATGTTTTTAATCGACATTCTTTTTTGTTTATTGAAAAAAGGTTATGTTTTTTTCTGTGAAATAATACTAATGATAAAAATACATACTTCTTTTAACAATAAAAACAAGAGAAATTAAATAATATAATTAAATATATTTTTCCACTGAGTTAATTTTTCTTAATAATTCTTCATTATTTTGTAGTACTGCATTCAGCGTTTCTACGGTCAGCTGTGGTTGTTGGTTTTTTTTTTTTTTTTTTTTTGTTGACATCCACAACTTATTTACTACCGAAAAAACTCTTTCTGTTGTACCATTTGTTCCCAGCAAACACAATGCAAATGATTTACATTAGGTATGGAGTATATCATTAAGTATGGAGGCTACATGTCCAATCCGGAACATTTTCTGGTACAGTTTTCAATGAGGGGAAAACGACTGAAATCCAGGACTGTCCCACATAATCTGGGACATCTGGTCATTTTAGTTAAGAGTGAAAAAGGACATTCCAACCAAGAAAGATTTCAGTTCTGTAAATTACAATTTGGAAAATTAAATGCACTAGGCATAATCCTTATGGGTTTTGATAATTAACTATATAATATCGGTGTAAATACACCATAGTTAACCCATAGATTTGAGCTACGATTGTAGCGTAGAAGGCATCGTTTTAATTGTATCTCATAATGTGGTTGCCTTCACAACAAGATAGCTACTATTGAATTACTTCAAATAAATAACGCTTCTCTAGTAGAGAAGACTACTGTTATTTATTTTCAGCGTACCACCACCTAGATGATCATTTCGAAGCTTTTTGGCTTCGTCATCAGTGGGCGGGTAGGTAATACAATATGCCATCTCAGTTGCAAAGTTATATCCACATTATGAGAGATGCCAGAAGGGTGTTATACATTACCACCACACCCTTCTGGCATCTCTCATAATGTGGATATAACTTCGCAACTGAGATGGCATATTGTATTACCTACCCGCCCACTGATGACGAATCCAAAAAGCTTTGAAACGATCGTCTGGGTGGTGGTACGCTGAAAATAAATAACAGTAGTCTTCTCTACTAGAGAAGCGTTATTTATTTGAAGTAATTCAATAGTAGCTATCTTGTTGTGAAGGCAACCACATTATGAGATACAATTAAAACGATGCCTTCTACGCTACAATCGTAGCTCAAATCTATGGGTTAACTATGGTGTATTTACACCGATATTATATAGTAAATTACAATGTATAGAAACATTTGGATGGAAACAAAATTGAAGAGTTTTAAGAATTTAAAAGGATTGAGTAAACTAAATGTTGACCATTCTTTCTTAAGCAACATGTGTGCACATATGTACACACATGCACACAGGAACAAACCGAAAAAGGTTGCTGAACAGTTGAGCAGAAATTTTCCTTCAAAATGTGATTATTTATTTATTTATTTTTATTTATTTTTATTTTTGCTAATGTTGCATAAGCTTGCTTTCTTGCATCATCTGAAAATACTAATACAGCAATACCTCATTTAGCACGGCTTCAAACAGCATGGGGTTTCACTATAACACGGTTTTCAATTAAGTTTAAATGGAAAATTTACTGTACATATTAAAACTCATTCAATAGCCTAGACAAGTACTCTGCATATATGCTGCATTGTCGTAGCCTAGGTATGGTACATATATGCTGCAGTGCCAACTCTATTGTCTCACATGCACATGTGACAATTGCTCCCCCAGGCAGTCAGCTGCAAGGTGCAACAGTGTTCAGTATTCTTAATTTCATCTTGATGAAATGTGACAGCTTTCCAAACTTTTCGTTTCACAATCGAAAATATATCTGCATCTTTGTTAGAAAGTAATGCCAACAACATGCATTCTGTTTGGCAACATGTTTTGCCCCATTTGGTAAATGATTTCACTGGTTTTGAATCACAAGTTCAGACAACTGCTGAAGACATTGTGAAGATCGGAAAAGACTTGGGATTTGGAACTTTGGACACTGTCAATGTACGTGACTGCACTGACTCACATGCAAGTGACTTAGATGATGCAACTCTCCTTGAAACTGATGAGCAAACTGCATATGAAGAAGAGGAAAACAATTCTGAAGTGGCACCAAAAGTATTTTCAACAGAAGAATTGGAGAAAGTTTTCCGGGGGGTTGACATGGCCTGCGAGGCAATTATGAATGGAGATCCGAATGTTGAACATAGCATCAAGATACGGAAAATTTTACAAGATGGGATTTGATGCTACAAAGACTTGAATGCTGAGAAAAAGAAGAGATGACTTCACGAGACTTCATTATTGAAATACCTAAATAAACAACCGTCTTTTTTAAAGTTTTTTTTCCTCATCTCTCATGATGTGTCCTTTTCATTAAAAAATTTTTGCAATATTTTTTTAATTTCAAATCCTTTTAATTGGCTATCAAGAGAAAATTGTTTATAAATTTATTATAATTTGTTTATAGACTGTTTCTCTGCTTTGCATTCAACTAAAATCCATTATAATTATACCTCAATTATCATGGTTTCACATAACATGGAATAGTTTCGGTACCAATTATTAGTGTTATGTGGGGTATTGCTGTACCAATATGTGCAAATGAGCAGTTTAGTAAAAGTTTTCCTCCCCAAATCATGTTTCACGAGGAAACATGATGCTTCCCTGCATCACATTACCAATACAGTACTAAAAAAATGCTAGCATTAAATTCATGTAGCACAGTTTAATTATTCAAATTACTTGTATTTTACTATATTTCATATAACTTCAAAATAAGCTTCCATAGAATTAACGATAAAAATAACAATATACTTACTTGAGACTGACATGAGGGTAACCTCTGTTGAACCATAATTGGCAAGGGTCATAGAAATATCAAGGACTTGACTAGGATTGCTGGGACGCACAAGCTCATATCGAGAAGGATCCAATCCTTTCTCTATGCATGCCATGTTCTTTATTTCTGACAGCTGCATTCGAGGACTCACCCTAAGAACCATTAATTGATTGCGTGGCAAGTTCACTTGCAACCTGAATGTTTGCTACGATTAAAGCAACCAGCTATTTCAATTTTGAATTTAGGTTAAAAAAACTTTCTTCAGAAAATATAAAATTATAGTTATTAAAATTACTATTAAAATTATAAAGTTTATTATAGTTATTATTAACCAGAGATACTGTTTTTTGGCATGGATAAGTCTCAGCACTTTAAAAAAAACTGCTGTTCACAATTTAAAAGAGAAATTGTTAATAACAGGGTATACCAAAATATAAATGAATTGCATCCATCTGTAATCTCTATTAATCTGATTTATTTGTGACAAATATTGGTGTTAATAACAAAACAAACTGATATATAATGAATTTTGGCTATTGCTTGCATACATCATGATTTAACATATTTTGTTTTACTTTATTTTATTTATTTTTTATACAAGAGAAATAATGGTTCACTATTCACAAATTCCAAATAAATTAAGTGAAACCAAGAAGAACTGGGATCAAGAGTTATATATTTATACTTATTACCACATTTATATAATTATCTATATATTCAATATGAAAGTCATTTTCTTTCAACAGTCAGTGTGAATGATAGGCTTAACCGATTGGGCTGGAAGTGATCTCAAATTGAAGATATTTCTTTGTAGGTATGCAAAAGGTTGTTAAAATTTAAAAATTTCGAATAGTTTTATTTTACAGAACAGACCAGTTTTGTAGTACAAACAAGAATAGTTCAACATTCAATTTATAGATGGAGCCACAGGAAGATGTTAACTGTTAAACAAACAGTTGTCTAAATTGATAAGGCATTTTTTTCTGATTAACAATTTGCATGTTCACACAATCGTGTCCTTTGTTCCAAAAAAAAAAAAAATATATATATATATATATATATATATATTATAATAATAATAATAAAACTGCTACCAACTGTGAAATTTTCCCAACGGGTACAGCTAGCCATAGCCATTGCATACGATAGGCCTAACTAATTTGGTTTTAAAATTTAAGATATTTCTTCCTAGGTGTGCAGAAACATGGGAAAATATAAAAATTCCGAATAGTAAAAAATCCAAATTGTTTTATTTTACTGAACGGGACAATTTTCTCTACTAGTGGTGCCTACCTTAAAAGAAAGAATAGGTTTATTTTTACAGAAATGAGAAAGGATTCAATGCATACTGGCTTATTGGCCTATATATGTAATTATTTATTTATTATCACAGTTCATAATTAATACCAATTGTCTTGTCTGGAGCAGTGGGGGGGGAAGCTGTATGCAAACTAACGTTCAAATCCATGAACTGTGGTGAAAAAAGGCCTAGGAATGATTCAGAGCAGCAGCTGTTCTAGGAAAAAGCTTATGTATTGGGTGGAAGATCACATGCACAGTGAACAGATACATGCAAGTTAGAACAGGAGACACACTCCTAGAGACTGCTAATAGTGCAAATATACAAGGGGCATTTGAAAAGTTTATGGCCAGAGTATGAAAGAATAGGAGTACAATGTTAAAAATTTCTGCACTTAGAATGTATAGCACCTCAAATAGTAACCCACCAAGTTTCATGCAGTTTCAATAAATTTTTTTAATTACAGGTGATGAAATCAATAACATTGTTTGAAAGAGGAAAGATAGACAAAAATCAGTCACTGTGCAATCATCCAATAGTTGGGAGCAAAAAGCAATCCATGAGGATATGGTTATAACATTAGGAGAGGATGCCCCTTTCTACTCCATGGTTAGGAAATAAGCAATAAAATAACGAGGAAGAGCCTGAAAAATGGCCCATGCTGTGGAAGATCTGCAAGGTTCATTACTAAGGAAGTTGTTAACAGTGGCATGATCTAGTGATGAGTGATCGACAAGTAACAATTTGGTACATTTCCAGCATCTTGGGCATCTCATCTGAACATGTATATCACATAATACCAGAGGTTCTCACTATGAAAAAGATGTCAGCAAGATGGATCCCAACACTGTTTACAGCAGATCAAAAAAGCACAAGAGTTGTCAAGTCACATGCACATTTGCATCGTTTTCGAACAGATCCAGCAAATTTCTTTGTAAGGTTTGTGACCACAGATGGATGAAACGAGGGTCCATACCTTTCAAACAATATTGTTGAAAGTAATGGACCCCATAGTTGAAAATGATTGACTCCAGAGACAATGGTGCAGGGGAAACACAGCTCTTCCCCCCCACAAAGAAAGCCAAGTTGATTCTTTTTTGGTGGCAAGGTGATGGTATCAATTTTTTGGGACACTGGTGTGTTGCTATTGGATTACCTTCAGAAACGCCAGAAGTCACAGGGGCATATTACGCAAACCTAGTGAGGCATCTTCGTGAAAATATCAAAGCCAAACGTCAAGGAAAACTCAGTGAAGGACTCTTGTTCCACCAGGAGAACACACTTCTCCCAAGTCAGTCATTGTTATGGCTGCACTTTGAAATCTTGGACCATCCCCCACATTTATCAGATCTAGCACTATCAGGCTTTCACCTATTTCCTAATTTAAAAAATACTGGCATCCATTTTCCCACCAACAGTAATGTTATTGCTGCAGTGGATACATTCCTCGAGGATGAAGAGAAAAACTTTCTTTGTAACTGGTATCAATGCATTGCAGCACCAGTGCCAAAAGTACCGACTCCAATGCTCTGGTAGCATGTTTAAAAGTAACATGCTACCAGACTCCTCAAATAAAGCTCCTCATATTCAGGCCATGAATGAACTTTTTAAACACACACACACACACACTGTGTGTGTGTGTGTCAATGCTTCAGTCTGGGAATTTTATTGCCACACCTTGTGTTTGTGTTTGTGTGTATGTGTGTGTGTGTGTGTGTGTGTGTGTGTGTGTGGTACACACATATACAAGGTGTGGCAATAAAATTCCCAGACTGAAGCATTGCTGTCATGTTCAATAAGTTTGAAAATAAACAGAAGCTGTATGTTGCAGTTCAAACTTCCTCCAAGAGATGGTGGTACAGAAATTTGCCATTAGGCTGACAGGTTGCAAGTAACAACTAGTTTTGTTAGAAGTGTTAAAATTCTGTCACAGCTTTGCAATGTAGAAACAAATGAATATAAAATTTGGCCTTAAACTGGAAAAATCTCCAAAAGAAATGTATGAAGTGTTAAAAAATGTTTATGGTGATGAAACATTAAGTCATACCAGTGTGTTTGAATGGTATAAATGGTTCAAAGACGGACGTCAAGATGTTCATGATGACCCAAGAGGTGGGCATCGTTAATGTCTCAAGATGAGGACAGAGTTTCAAACATTCGGGAAATTGCAGCAAGAGATCATTGTTTAGCCCTCAGAATGACGGCTGATGAGTTGGATATGAATAAAGAGACAATTTGTAATCTGAATGAAGATTTAGGGAAAAGGAAGATCTGTGCAAAATGCACCACACAGCCTCACAGATACAACGAAGAGTGTCACCGTGTGAAGATTTCATCCATTCTTGTCAAGACAATCCTAATTTTCTCACCTGTACTGTGACTAGAGTTTAGTATTCGGCATTGGATGATTCAGTATAACCCAGAGACAAAGCGTCAGAGCATGCAACAGAATTAAAAATCATCACCAAGGCTCAAAAGGTTTTGTTTTCAGAAATCCAGGATCAAGGCAATGCTGATCATGTTTTTCAACAGTGATTCACAAGAAATTTGTATCTGATAGCATTAGCATTAGCATTAGTAGAGGCATTTGATGCAAGAAAGCAAGCTTATGCAGCATCAGCCAAAAAAAAAAAAAAAAAAAAAAAAAAAACCACTTCCACTTCACCCCTCTGTTCGTTCGAAATATCTGTCCAGCTGAGCCTTAAACTTATTTAGGCTATCAACCTCCACCACAAGGGATGGAAGTCTGTTCCACCAACCAACCACCCGCTGGCTAAAGGCAAATTTCCCCACGTCTATCCTACATCTGTCTTTCCTCAATTTGAATTTATGCCCTCTCAGGTGATTTTTCTGAGCTAGAGGAAGAATCCCATCAGCATTGAGCATGCTTAAACCATTCAAGGCTTTATACACCTCTATCAGATCACCTCGCTGGTGCCTAGTCTCCAGACACTGTAATTTACAAAACTTAAGCCTTTCTTCGTAAGAGCACCCCTTTGTTCCATTCACTAATCTTGTTGCCCTTCTCTGTACTCGTTCCAGCAGCTCTACATCCTTCTTGAAATGAGGCCTCCAGACCTGTATACAGTACTCTAGGTGTGGCCTGACCATCGCCTTATACAATGGAATAATCACCTCCTTATCCCTGCTGGAAAAATTCCTGTATATCATTGACAATACTCCATGAGCTACTCTTGCAGCCCGTCTGCACTGCTCAGAGAACTTCATATCTGCCTGCACAACCACCCCCAAGTCCCTTTCATTCTCTACCACTGTCAGTGTTGTACCACAGAGTTGATACGTTGCTCTGGGGTTGCTGTTTCCCATGTGTAGTACTTTACATTTGTCAATGTTAAACTTCATTTGCCACCTCTCAGCCCATCTGCTCAACCTTTCCAGATCCTGTTGCAGCAGCATAGTGTCAGTAGTGTCCTTGACAACCCTGCCAACCTTTGTATCGTCTGCAAACTTGGACATTAAGCCCGATATACCATCATCAATATCATTTATAAACACAGAAAACAATAATGGACCCAACACTGAGCCCTGAGGGACTCCACTAATAACATCAGTCCACGATGAGCAGTGTCCATTGATTACCACTCTCTGTCTTCTCCCCCTCAACCACCCCTTTATCCATAGCAGCAATTTGCCTCCAATGTCACACTGCTCCAATTTGTGTAGCAGTCTTCCATGTGCAACAGTATCAAAAGCCTTTCTAAGATCCAAGTATATAATATCAAAGTTATTCCCTGCATCCAGTTCTTTTGTGACTGCATCATAGTATCCAATCAAGTTGGTCAGGCAAGACTTCCCCTTAACAAAACCATGCTGTGTCTGAGCTATAACTGAAGTCTTGTCTAAATGATCCTGCAGTGCTTCTTTAACCAGTGCCTCCATTAATTTTCCTGGAACAGAAGTTAAGCTCACAGGTCTATAATTACTTGTGTCAGCCTTTGATCTTCCTTTGTGAATTGGGGTCACATTTGCACATTTCCAGTCTATGGGTACCTCCCCTGAGTCCAAAGAAGCTCTCATAATTATGGCTAAGGGTTTGCTTACTTCCTTTGCTGCCTCCTTTAATATAACTGGATAGATCCCATCCACCCTGGGTGCCTTTCTTGTGTTTATCTTCAACAGTTTCTCCTCCACTTTACTCCCAGTTATTTCAAGATTCTGTAGCTTACTGCTAGAGTTGAATACACCTCTGGCATTCCCCTCGCTGAATAACTCCTCGTGTGTGAATGTCGATGCAAAATATTCATTTAGTTTGTTAGCTACCTGAGCAGGATCATCAACAGTTGACCCATCAATATCAAGTGGACCAATCTGATTCATCCCCTTCCTTCTAGAGTTTACATAAGTAAAGAACTCTTTGCTGTTTTTCTTTGCATCCCTTGCCAAGGATTTCTCGTAATCTGCCTTCGCCTGCCTAACCTCCTTTGTAACTTGGTTGCATATCAACTTGTATCTATCATAGGCTTCTGTGTCATGTGTTAATTTGTATGTATCCCATGCATTTTTCTTCTCTGCCATATGCCTCATTAGTTCATCTGACATCCATTTAGGCCTAAACCTTGAACAATATTTCTTAGTTGGTATGTAAAGCCTAGTAGCTTCCAAGATAAGTTCTTTGAATGCTTCCCATTTTGAATTTGCTGTGGGTAACATCATCAGTTGGTCCCACTGTATAGAATTTAAATACAGTCTCAGTCCATCGTAGTCGCCTTTACTAAAGCAATAACCCTTCCCTTTACCCCTAATGGTAGTTACCTCTTTGAGTAAATCCCACTTCAGCACACTGTGATCACTGCCACCTAGTGGTTCATTTATCTGCAGATTCCTAATGCATGAAGAATCACTGCTGATAATCAAATCAAGAGGTATTACTCCCTCTAGTTGCCTCCTGAACATGCTGATGTAGAAAACAATCATCCAATAAATCCACAAAAGCCCTGCTAGTGTGTGAGTAACCAGCCCCCAAAATCCAGTCAATATCTGGGAAATTAAAATCTCCCATTATAAGACACTCTGATTTACTGGCCCACTCTATTTCCCTGTACAGTTCCTTATTATACTCATCAGAGTCATTAGGCCTATAGCACACTCCTACTCTCAATTTTGATCTCCCAATGTTTATGTCACACCAAACTGACTCCACACTGCACTGTCCAGCGATGTCGACTGGCTTCACTTCCTTGGTTTTTATGTGTTTCTTAACTAATAGCATAACACCTCCCCCCTTCCTATCCTGTCTATCCTTTCTGTAGACGTTGTACTCCCCAAATTGCAGTTCCGCATCCCTTATATCTGTGTGACACTACGTCTCTGATATCCCAACAATATCTGCCTTCGATGTTTTGAGCAATACCTCAAATTCATCAAATTTATTTACTAAACTCCTAGCATTGGTGTACACACAAGTATACCTGCACCTGTTTCTATTCTTAGCTACCCTAACATAACCCATGTGTTTACTTGTACCGCAATGGCTCCCAGCAGTCTCTGAAATACCATGCATCTTGTTTTTCAGGCTTCTGCTCATTCTAATAGAAGCAGTGCAAGAATCTCTTTCACCTCTGCCAGTGGCTACTGTCAATCTATTGGTCTTTGTCTCCCCCCAAGCTAGCAGTTTTCCAACCCACCTAACACTGCCTCGATAGCATCAGCAAATATTCTTGCACCCTTTCTATTTAAGTGTATCCCATCCCTGTAGAAGCAATCTCTCCTGTTAACAAGTACAGTCCAGGCTGAAAAAAATTCTACCCCTTGAGCCTTGCACAATCTTCCAGGGCCGAATTGATCGACAAGGTTCTCATCATATACTCCCTCCTATCGTGTCTGGGCAGAATTGCAGACACTTTCAAATTCAACCCTAATTCTCGGCTTTTGTTCAACAGTGACCTGTACTTGTTAAGTAATTCTGCCGGTCTCCTACTCTTAATATTATTAGTGCCAACGTGTACAACTATATCACCTTTTGTGCCCTTAAAAGATGATATTCGCTCTACAACGTCATCAACCTTTGCCCCTGGCAGACATACCCTGGTCCTGTTCCACCTATCTTTTTTACAAAGCATGTTCCCCGTTTCCCTGACAATAGAGTCACCAACAACTACTAGTTCCTTCGGGACCAGCGCATTCTGCCTTGGGGGTTGTCTCTGTGTCACGCGATGCCCAAGTGCAAGCTCTGGCGTTGATGTGGGCAGCTGAGAGCTTGATGGGCCCCTCAATTTAGTTTCTTCGAGGGCATCCACCCTGTCCTTCAAGCTCTCATATAGGCCCATAAGAACGCCGAGTTGTTGCCTGATATCGATACACTCCTTGCATCGCGCACACACAAAGACATCCCCCTTGGCAGTATCATGTCCCGTACCCGATTGCTCTGCAAACATCAAGCAAACAGTGCATTTTATAAGGCTGTGAGTCAGAGGACAACTGCACCCCTCAGTTCTGCTCTGAGCCACAGCACTTCCATTAGCTTGAGCCTTTTGCTTTGCTGCTCTGGTCTGAGTCATGATTCTATTAATTTATTAATTAATTATGTTATGTTATTAATTATATTACGTTTGTAATCTAAGTCATTATATGTATTTATTTAAACGTACAATTTAACTGCTAACGAAGTTCAACTAACGCTATCTAGTTGTTGTTTGTTATTTGGTTTTTAGGAGCATTAGCAACTAAGGCCATATTGCTCCGGGAAATGCGGTGGTCATTCCCTGACCTTTCCGCATCCTCCGTATTTGGTGGTGACAGGCTCGAACCCCGGTCGAATCAAGAAGCGTGTGCTACGCACTGCTGCTCCTTCCCACCCGGCTACGGATGCGCCACGCTATCTAGTACGGTATATAACCTACGGTATATCTAGTACGGTATCACAATGGCGGGAAAGTTACTAACGGTAGCGGTAGTTACGAACACGTGGAAACCCTTACCGATACTGTTACAAGGCCGAGAAAAGAATAAATACACCAAATTAATCAAAAAATCACAAAATAATGTTATACTCTAAATTTAAATCAAAAGTTTTAGAAAAACAATAATTTCAAATGATAGGGGAAAGTCAATGCTGTGCTCTACATACAGGTACTTCAAAGACTATTGAAGTGCAGTTCCTGGGTGAGGCCACAATTCTGAAATAAATGTGGCTGGTGCTTGTTGCATGACAATGGCCATGCCCATTCTGCACTTGTTGCGAAAACATTTCTGACAAAACATGGCACTGTACAGATCAACCATCCACATTGTTCTACCAATCTAGCACCAGTGGACTTCTTCCTCTTTCTCAAGGTAAAAACTGCCCTCAAAGGAAAGATATTTCAAGATGGTGAGGAAACAAAAAAATCGCTGAACCAAACATCTATTTGAATGCCTTCACTGACTCTTTTCACAAACTTTTAGAATGATGTAATAAAGTGTATTCAATCAGTTGGTGATTACTTCCAATAAAAATAAAAACACTTTTTAAAGTTCCTTCACTTTTTATTGTGCGGGGCTGGTTCAATAAAAAGAAAACACAAAAATGCAAAATCAAACAATATATTCACAGCAAGCAACAGCTCTTAAAAAAAAGAAAAAAGAAAAATTTTTAGTTGTTTGACCATATTAGTATTGTCAAGGAAAAAGTAACACTACAAAAGCAACCTGACCCCCCCCCCCTCCCACACAGAGGGAGGGAGAGAGATGGGTAGCAGCAATCCCAGAGTAACTTATCTACTACTGTGTGGTACTACACTCAGGGTAGTGGAAAATAAAAAAGACCTGGGGATAATTGTGCAGTCAGATATGTAATTCTCTAAGCCATGTAGACATGCTGCCAGAACAGCTCATGGGGTTTTGTCAATGATATACAGAAACTTTGCTAGCAGCGATAAGGAGATGATTATCCCTTTGTACAAGGACATGATTAGGCTGCATCTTGAGTACTATATACAGGTCTGGAGGCCTCACTTTAAGAAGGATATAGATCTGCTAGAACGGGTGCAGAGAAGAGCAATCAGATTGGTAAAAGGAATAAAATGGGTATGTTTGCCTAAAAAGGCTTCAGTTCTGCAAATTACAGCATCTGGAGATCATCTGTATGATCTGATTGAGGTGTTTAAAGATGGTTTTGAATGGACTGAGTAAGCTGAATGTGAATGGCATTCTTCCTCTTGCTGAGACTACATGCACAAGGGGGCATAAATTTAAGTTAAGGAAGAATGGTTGCAGGATAGATGTGTGGAAGTTTGCCTTCAGCCAGTGGGTGATTGACTGTTGGAAGAGGCTTCCATCTGTTGTGGAACTTGATGGTTTGAATAAATTGAAGGAAGAACTAGACAAATTCTTGGAGGGTATGGATGAGTGAAGTGTGTAGGGGTGATTTTTTTTTTTTTTTTTGCTGATGCTATATAAGCTTGCTTGCTTGCATCATTTCCGGTCAACCCTTCCCTATCTCTTCCATCATGCAGTATGATTGATGACTTTTGAGGTTATGATGAACGTCGTGGCGAGATCCAATATTCCTTACATTTCGAGGGTACAGCTCTAAAACGGTTTTCGCAGGCCGGCCGCTAGTTAGTACACCGGACCGAACCTATTGGTAACTCTGTAGGAGGCTTCCGGATCAGCTAGTGTATAATCTTGCTACCTCTACTCTGCCAGATAGTGACTGGAGGGAGTCCGAGTAGTGTGTATGCGGGGAGCATTGTCGAGGCCACGTTATGTCGAGGATCTGGGTATATTCTTACCACATGTACGCCATATCCAAAAATTTCATTACTTCATACAGCATGTCCCACCCACTTTTTCTTACTATTGAATACACCATGAATTGTCAAACTAATAGAACAAGCTTATCTGCGAAAAGATCTAAACCTCCCAAGGACTTCCTAATTCATTTCACAAATATACGTGGTCTCAATTCTAATCTCAACGATGTCCATTTCCACTTGCAGTCTGCCAAACCCCATGTACTTTTTCTGACAGAATCTCAGTTATCGGTTGATTCAACTACTGCTCATCTCAGATGCCCAAATTATTCGCTGTATGATTCCTTTCGCCTCAAAGGTGGTACTTGTGCATATGTCCGTTCTGATATTCCCTGTCAGAGACTTGGCAATTTGGAATTTCCTCTCTTTGATCTTCTCTGGCTTAAAATCTCTCTACCTCATTGTGTCAAATTCATCTGTTGTCTCTACCGTTCTCCCAACTCCACTAATCACTTGGAGCTCTTTGACTTCCTCTCGTTGCAACTTGACTTTCTCCAGTCCAACTTTCCTAACAGTGAGGTAATTTTCCTTGGTGATTTTAATGTTCACAACTCCAGCTGGCTTCCGTTTTCTAGTCACACCGACCCAGCAGGTCAAGATGCTGAGGCTTTTGCAATTACTAATGACCTAGCACAGATTGTTCATTTACCTACAAGAATACCGGACAATCCGAATCATACAGCCAATACGCTTGATCTTTTTCTCACAAACAACCCTTCTAAGTACACGGTCGAAGTGAGAAGTCCTTTAGGCACTTCAGATCACAACTTGGTGATTGTCTCTTCCCCAATGGAACCGTTATCTCATGGCTATTCCCAACCTCGTGTTGTTTGGCATTACAAGAATGCAAAATGGGATGACCTGCGAGACTTCTTTTCTTCGGTCCGATTACTGTTTCAAAACTCCTGATGTCAACGTTTGCTCAGATCGTGTCAGTGAAATTATTCTTGCAGGAATGGAATCCTTTATCCCACACTCCACTTTAAAATCTCGTCCTTTATCTAAACCTTGGTTTTCCAATAAATGTGCTAAGGCTGTTCAAGAGAAGAATGTTGCATATCGTAATTGGCTTGTTTCTAATTCTTCAGTTTCATTTTCTGCCTACACCAAAGCTCGTAACAATTGTAAAGCAGTTATTAATCAGTCCAAACTAGAGTTTGAACAGGCTAAGAGTAGAAAACTTGCTTCTTGCCCTAATGGTAGCCGAGCATTCTGGTCTCTTGCCAAAGCTATTGGCCGCAACTTTTGCCCATCTCTGCTTCCACCTCTGTCCAAACCAGATGGTTCTGTTGTCACTTCAGCCAAGGATAAAGCTGACCTGCTAGCATCCCATTTTTCTTCCAACTCATGTATTAATGAACTTGGTAAAACACCTCCTACCATTCCCAACACGGTCCATTCAATGCCTCCTGTGGTCTTCCGTCAAAAGGATATCAGGATTTTGATGAATCTTGATGCTAAGAAAGCTCCAGGTCCTGATGGTATTTCTCCACTTGTTCTCAAAATCTGTGCTCCCGAACTTACTCCTATTCTTTGCCGCCTTTTTTCACTTTCTTATTCCAAAGGTGTTTTTCCTTCTGCTTGGAAATTTGCTCATATCCAGCCAGTTCCTAAAAAGGGTGACAAATCCCTCCCATCCAATTATCGTCCCATTGCAGTTACTTCTACTCTTTCTAAAGTAATGGAGAAATCAATTAACCGCCAACTCTTAAACCACCTAGAAACCTTCCGTCTGATCAACGATCGCCAGTATGGATTCCGTCAGTGTCGATCCACTGGTGATATTCTGGCTTATGTTACCCATTTATGGACTACTTCAATGGAAAGGTTCGGTGAAACACAAGTAGTTGCTCTTGACATCTCAAAGGCTTTCGATCGTGTTTGGCATAAAGGTCTTCTAAACAAGCTTCCATCTTATGGTTTGCCAACTGTTTTTAGTAATTGGTTATCCAGTTTTCTCTCTGATCGCTCACTGAGGGTGATGGTAGATGGCTCTCTGTCTTCTAACTTCTCCACTAATGCCGGTGTCCCCCAAGGTTCAGTTCTTTCCCCCACTCTTTTCCTCTTGCATATCAATGACCTTCTTCCATTGACTGGAAATCCTATCCATAGTTTTGCCGATGATAGCACATTGCATTCAACTTTCCATTTTGAGAAACCTTGCCCTGCTCAATCAGCTTCAACTTCTCGAAAATCTGCTACCAATTCCTTAAATGCCGATATTCAGGTAATTCTCCAGTGGGACAAAGACAACTTAGTTGATTTCAACCCTTCTAAAACTCAGTCTTGTCTTATATCTCGGAAAAAGGATTCTTCTGCTCCTATGGTTTTCTTTAGTGACACTCCAATTTCTAGGCAAAAGGATATATCTCTTTTGGGGATTACCCTGACTTCTAATCTCTCTTGGCACAAGCACATTACAAATATTGCTTCCTCTGCATCTAAAAAACTTGGTTTTCTCTTTCGCTCTCGGCGTTACTTTTCTTCCAAACAGCTGCTCACTCTCTATAAATCGCAAATCCGCCCTGCCATGGAATATTGTTCCCACATTTGGGGTGGTGCCCCCAAAACCTCTCTCAGGCTTCTTGATTCCATTCAGAAGAGGGCAGTTAGGTTAATTAATGATTCATCTCTAACAGAGTCTCTCCACTCGCTTTCTCATAGCCGTACTGTTTCTGCTGCATGCCTCTTCTACAGATATTTCCATGGGCACTGTTCTTCTGAATTGGCTTCTATAATTCCTGCTCTCTCTTTCAAAACAGTCCGAACACGTGCCGCCACCAGCCAACATCCATTTACTGTCCAACTTCAAACCCACAGAACCAACTTTTCATCTTCCTCATTTATTCATTCAACTGCTGTTTTCTGGAACAACCTTCCTTCATACGTATTTCCTGAAAATTACAATCTACAGAAGTTCAAGTGCAATGTCAACAAATATCTTCTTTCGTCTTCTCAACCTCCAACCCAAGCACGGTACTAAGTACTATAGGTTCTAATACCTCTCGTGTTTGGGGTTCACATAAAAAAAAAAAAATCATTTGCCACTACTACTACTACTATATTCTGCATAAGCCTAAGAATTACATTTCTTAGGCTTATGCAGCTTACTCAACTTACTTATATATATCATAAATGGGAGGAGGGCAAATCAGCTATGATTATTAAAGAATATATTGTGCCTTTCCTTTTCTTCAGCACTATATTGGATCTCCCTTTGGTTATATAAATTCTCGACTATACCACTAATCAAGCTAGACTCAAATATGCTGGTTGTCTTTGCCATAAATGTATCTTTTTTTTTTTTTTTTTTTACCCATCCAGTCTGTATGTGGTTTTTTGGCCTGAACCAGCATTCTAATAGTTTAGGTTGGCATTGAGTTTCATCCTGCAAATGGGAATGTCAGCTCTTTATCTGGCCTTCTGGTCTAAAACTACTGAGGCTGAGAGAGAGTGTAGCCACAGGAACAGGAGGTGTACATCCAATTATACTCAAACTATTGAGTATAATTGGATGTACAAATCTGACGTGCAAATCGATCGTCAGACCCGGGTATAGGGGCGAAAGACTAATCGAACCATCTAGTAGCTGGTTCCCTCCGAAGTTTCCCTCAGGATAGCTGGCGCTCGAGGGAATCAGTCTCATCCGGTAAAGCGAATGATTAGAGGCCTTGGGGCCGAAACGACCTCAACCTATTCTCATACTTTAAATGGGTGAGAAGTCCGGCTTGCTTGACTCGAAGCCCGGACGAAAGGATGTGAGTGCCCAGTGGGCCACTTTTGGTAAGCAGAACTGGCGCTGTGGGATGAACCAAAAGCCAAAAGATGTAGGAAGTTGTGGGGGGTTTTTGGGTTTTTTTTTGTATTGCTGTACAAGTTGAATGCATCATTTGCCACCACTAATACTAATATTAAAATCAATTATAAAATTTTCAGGTAGGATTTTTACTTATAATATTTTTAAACTTCCAATTTTAATAATTTGCAAAATAAACTGCTTTTTTTTAATCATGTTTGCAAATCATATAAACAGAATTTTTTTTTTTTTTTTTTTTAAATAAATTCTAAGGTTATCCATATATAATAAACTGAAATGGTGGAAATTTGTCTTCCCTGTCAACATAATAGATCTGCCACTTGTCACTCACTCGGAGAGGTGCGGGCTTCCATCCATCATCAATGGTACCAAACTCAAAGTGTGGTGGTGGAGAACAAAAGAGGCCTGGGGGTATTTGTAGAGTCTGAAACTGAAGTTCTCTGAGCAGTGCTTGATTTCATTTGATTTGTGTTTTCATGCCACAAAAACAACTATGGTTATAATGCACCAGGAAAATCTGAGCAGTGCAGACAGACAGCCAGGACAATTCATAGGATTCTGAATGGTTTGGAAGCATTGTTTTAAGAAGGGTGCATCTGTTAGAACAGGTGAACAGAACAGCAACAAGATTAGTTAAGGGCACAAAAGACTCTAACCACAAAAGACTTCAGTTCTGAAAACTGCAGTGCTTGGAAACTAGGCACATTCAAGGAGACCCAATTAAAGTTGAAGTGTTTAAGGCTCTAAATGGATTGAGTAAATTAAATGCTGATGGCTTTTTTTTTTTTTTTTTTTGGCTGATGCTGTATAAGCTTGCTTCCTTGCATCATTTGCTGCTACTAATATTACTACTACTATCTACTAATACTAAAAAGGTAGCAAGTGAGTGCATTCAACCATTTAATGATAATAAGATCATTATTAGATTTGGAGCTTATTGTCTTGGACTAAAGAAGTGCCAATGTATCCCTATCCATGAGGGAGAGCCAATTACATAGTGAATATGACTTCTGTGGTTGGTAAGACCATGGAAGCTATGGTTAAAGACACAATATAGGGGCGCCTCCATAGCCAGGTGGGAAGGAGCAGCAGAGTACGTAGCACACGCTTCTTGATTAGACCGAGGTTCGAGCCCATCACCACCAAATACGGAGGATGCGGAAAGGTCAGGGAATGACCATCGCATATTCCCGAAGCAATATGGCCTTAGTTGCTAATGCTCCTAAAAACCAAATAACAACAACATAACACAATATAGGACCATCTTAATTGGTATCTTTTTATATATAAATAAATAAATTAATTAATTTTCTGTTTATAATCTGGGATGCTGCACAGTTAGAGGAGTTCACAAGATAGAGAGAATACAAAAAATAAAACTGTATTTAGCAGTTATGGGCTTGTACCCTGGTCACTCAAAGCATGTATACTGATGCACCCTCTCACCTGACCACTCAGCTATGGCCAAACAAAAGGTATTAGAACCTGTAATACTTAATGCTACGCATGCATTGAAGGGTGAGAAGAGAGAAGATACTTGTTGACATTAGACTTGTATTTCAGTAAATTATAATTTTCAGAAACCACATGTAAAGCATTAGCATTGTAGAGGCATATGATGCAAGAAAGCAAGCTTATGAAGCATCAGCCGGGGGGGGACTCTCTCCCATTTCACCCCTCCATTCGTTCCAAGTACCTGTCCAGCTCAGCCTTAAATTTATTTAGGCTATCAACTTCCACAACAAAGGATGGAAATCTGTTCCACCACCCACTGGCTAAAGGCAAACTTCCGCACATCTATCCTACATCTGTCTTTCCTCAATTTGAATTTATGCCCTCTCAAATGATTATTCTGAGCAAGAGGAAGTATTCCATCAGCACTGAGCATGCTCAAACCATTCAAAGCTTTATACACCTCAATCAGATCACCTCGCAGGTGCCTAGTCTTCAGACACTTTAATTTGCAAAATTAAAGCCTTTCTTCATAAGAGCAACCCTTTGTTCCATTCACTAACCTTGTTTCCCTTCTCTGTACTCATTCCAACAGCTCTACATCCTTAAAATGAGGCCTCCAGACCTGTGTACAGTACTCAAGGTGTGGCCTGACCATTGCCTTATATAAGGTGATAATCACCTTCTTATTCCTGCTAGAAAAATTCCTGTATATCATTGACAAGACACCATGAGCTACTCTTGCAGCCCGTCTGCACTGCTCAGAAAATGGGTGCCTCCGTAGCCAGGTGGGAAGGAGCAGCAGTGCGTAGCACACGATTCTTGATTAGACCGGGGTTCGAGCCCGTCACCACCAAATACGGAGGATGCGGAAAGGTCAGGGAATGACCTCCGCATATTCCTGGGGCAATATGGCCTTAGTTGCTAATGCTCCTAAAAACCAAATAACTAACAAACAAACAAACTGCTCAGAAAACTTCATATCTTCCTGCACAATTACCCCCAGGTTCTTTTCGTTCTCTACCACTGTCAGTGTAATACCACAGAGTTGATACATCACTCTGGGGTTACTGCTTCCCATATATAGTACTTTACATTTGTCAATGTTAAACTTCATTTGCCACCTCGCAGCCCATCTGCTCAACTTTTCTAGATCCTGTTGCAGCAGTGTACTGTCATTAGTGTCCTTAACAACCCTGCCAACCTTTGTATCGTCTGCAAACTTGGACATTAAGCTTGATATACCATCATCAATATCATTTATAAATACAGAAAACAACAATGGACCCAATACTGAACCCTGAGGGACTCCACTAATAACATTAGTCCATGATGAGCAGTGTCCATTACCACTCTCTGTCTTCTCCCACTCAACCATCCCTTTATACATAGCAGCAATTTGCCTGCAATGCCACACTGCTCCTATTTGTGCAGCAGTCTTCCATGTGCAACAGTATCAAAAACCTTGCTAAGATCCAAATATATGATATCAAAGTTATTCCCTGCATCCAGTTCTTTGTGACCACATCATAGTATCCAACCAAATTGGTCAGGCAAGACCAATTTGGTTGGATACTATCACCCTTAACAAAACTATGCTGTGTCCGAGCTATAACTGAAGTCTTGTCTAGATGATCTTGCAGTGCTTCTTTAACCAGTGCCTCCATTAATTTTCCTGGAACAGAAATTAAACTAACAGGTCTATAATTACTTGTGTTGCCTCTGATCCTCCTTTGTGAATTGGGGTCACATTTGCACATCTCCAGAACATGGGTACCTCCCCTGAGTCCAAAGAAGCTCTCATAATTATGGCTAAGGGTTTGCTTACTTCCTTTGCTGCCTCCTTTAATATAACTGGATAGATCCCGTCCACCCCGGGTGCCTCTTTTATGTTTATCTTCAACAATTTCTCCTCCACTTTCCTGTCAGTTATTACAAAATCATCTAGCTCACTACCAGAGTTTAACTCACCTCTGGAATTCCCCTCCCTGAATAACTCCTCATTGGTGAATGTAGATGCAAAATACTCATTTAGTTTGTTAGCCACCTGAGCAGGATCATCAACAGTTGAACCATCAATATCCAGTGGACCAATCTGATTCTTCCCTTTCCATCTAGAGTTTACATAGGTAAAGAACTCTTTGTTGTTTTTCTTTGCATCCTTTGCCAAGAATTTCTCATAATCTGCCTTTGCCTGCCTAATCTCCTTTGTGACTTGGTTACAGACCAGCTTATATCTATCATAGGCTTCCATATCACCCATTAATTTATATGTATCCCATGCATTTTTCTTCTCTGCCACATGTCTCATTAGTTCATCTGACATCCATTTAGGCCTAAACCTTGAACAATATTGATAAAGGCTGTTCCAACAAACAGAAGTAGAAAGGACAAATTAAAATGAGAAAAGGTTGGCTGTGTGAGTTTGTAGAAGAAAGCAGGGAATTACAGATGCTAGTACAGAAGAACAGTGCCCATGGAAGTATCTAATAAAATGGCATGCAGCAGGAACTGATCCGCCTATGTAACAACATGGAGAAATCATGTAATAGGCAGGTCATTAATTAACCTGATGGTGCTCAGAATGGTTTCATGAAATAATCTTGCCTTACTAATCTGGTAAATTACTATGACAAAGTTACAAAAGTAATAAAGGCTTCTTTACAAAGATAACTCACCTCTAAGAAGTGAATTATCTTTATAAGCTATCTAAAAGAAGTCTATATCATTTGTGACTGGATTTTAGTTATCTGGATAACTAAAAGCTATCCAACTATAAATCTCAAAGTTTTATTACAAGGTTATAAAGTAGTTGGCAGTGATTAAATTATGGTCGCAGAAATAAATCTTACATTATACATCTGAATTTTAGTAAGGTTTTGATACAGTTCCTCATGACGGGTTATTGTATAAATTAGAGCAGGTCAAGATAATAGCAGAGAAGATCCATCAATGACAAAAAACTATCGAGCCATCAGGACATGCTGCTTCAAAAGTATTTGGATTGATTGCAAGTATGGTCTGAAAAATGGCAGCAAAACTTTACTACAAAATGAAAGGTACTCTCTTCAGGGAACAGAAAACCCGAAAGTAGATTACAAAATTAGATGGGGGAAAGAGATTAAAGGTTATTTAGAAGGATAAAGATTTGTGGATTACAGAAAGATATAAAGTACGACATCGTGTAAACAAGCAACAAGACAGTCATATGGTTTCTATGATTTACTTAAATTTTGCAAGTAGAGAGAAGGAAATCATTATCCTTCTCTACAAGACAGTTGTGAGACCAGCTGCAAAAGTGTGTCTGAGTCTAGAAGCCACATCTAAAGGAAGATATGCAACTTATGAAGAAGGTGCAACCCTTAATTGCACCTTCTCCAGAGGTTATACATCTTATATAACAAACTAGCCATGAAAGAACATGGTACACAGTATTAAGCCAGATAAAACCAATATATCTCTGGTAACAAAACCAATATACAACTGTGTATACTGGTTGTGTTAGCTGGCTTACTGTGTTCTTTCGATCACACCTGCCAGCATGATGAAAGAACACAGTTCAGCAGGCATATGATATTTCTGGCTAAGGTGACCCAACCCACTGGCCACCACATTTAACTAGAAAATGACACTTGTGCAATGTAGTACATGTTTGTTACACACCACATGACCGTGTAGTACAAGAATACTCTGCTAATATTACAAATGTTTACTAAAGTGCCTGATATAAACTTCAAACAGCACCATCATCATCTATTGCCCTTCTAAGTTAAGAAAGCTTAATTACCATGCTAATTTGTTTCCTGTAACGAAACTCTCAATTTATGGCCTATTTAATTCAACTTTAGCTTACTTATTGAAACCGAATTTCCCATTTCTACTGCATTTCAATGTATTTTATACAGCAACTTTTTGAAGCTGTATAAAACAGATTTATATGAATCTTTTCATTTGTTTGCTGTCAGCATGAAAGAATACAAATGAGCCTGGCATTATAAACCTCCTCAGGCAGTTCTTGATAAACTTCAGAGCAGAAAACTCTCTCATACACACACAACTTGCATAAAAAAGTTAACAAGAACTTATTGGCAAGGCCAGTGTTTCTCACCAGTTGTCTGAAGAAAAAACAATTAGTGCAACTTTTTTTAATTCATTGGATATATATTTTCAATTTTTGGATTAACTGGTCTTAACCATTATCATAGTTTCCTCCTAATTTCTTAAAATACAGTAAATGTTTGATAATCCAACTTTAATTATCCAAAAAGTCCAAAAAACCATTATACAATCAAACAGCTAACAGATAAAAAAAGAAATACATAAAATAAATAACCTTAAATGATCTTCAAGAGCTCTCACCAATCAAAAAAAAAAATTCTTATTGCTCAAACTGAATGCAGCAACAACATGCAACATATAAGTTGTTTTACAATTAAGGCAAGTATGTTGCATCCTGTAATTAATTTATGACACAATATTTTTCAGAAGGTCATTGAGCTGTTTGCGGGCTAAAATTGGCGATTCAAAAATAACTACTGATAGGGAACTCGAAACAAAGTTCCATTTCTGCAGTTCTATACTTGAAAAGAACCATAAAATAAAAAAATAAGACTGTAGGAAGCACACACAAAACTGAAAACATAATTCCATTTAAAGATGATATGCTGTTTCCTAAGTCTTCAATAAATTTGTCAAATAACAAAAATTAAAAGAAAACAAATTAAATTTTTTAATTTAACAATAATAAATTGTTTAAAAAATTAATCTCTCTCTCTCACACACACACACACACATAAAAGAATTCATTTTCCTTAGTTATCTTCTCTATGAAGTTGGTATAGCATTTATGAACCTTATCATCAACCAACAAGGTAAATTTATCTATCCCAAGTTCCTATGTTTGTAAAAATAAATTTGAATTTAAAATAAAGTAGAGATCCCCCACCATATAGTTTTAAATGAGTGTAGTGTGAATAAGTGCATTATTCATCATACAAGACCCCCTCTCTTACAATACATACAGTATTTCTGTTGCTATGTTCATGTACATAAGCATGCAAAGACGCAAACATATTTTTCATTGGGCAAGAATATTTTTATAATGGCTTATATTTGCTTAACACTCTGACCAATTTCCAGAATATCTGATTATGGATAAAAGTGTTCACATTATTTTTCTTACTGCTCAATAACAATAAATTCTTGAAAATACTTTAATTCTGTGTTAAATATTATATTAACCATAATTACATCATACAAAATTCTATTTGCAACCACATTTCACAGTTTCAGTTACATGATTCTATAATGCAATTTTAATAATAATTGGCTTACCTCAAATGGCTGATTTGCTATCCTTGGCATCTTTTTCACAGGTGGGTCAATAACAGAACTCTTTGGAACGATGTAAATAGTATTTGTATCAAAAGAACCAATTGGAGTGCTTGGCTTATAATGGACAAAGTCCTTTGCACGATCTGCCCAAATGTGAATCATGTGTCCACCCGGGCTAATCTTGTTTGATGTGGCAGCTTGAACCAATAAATCCATCATTGGGGTTCTAACAAATAAAGGCATTTTTAACACACAATTATTTTTACGATTAATTTTTTTCTGTATGATTATGAGAGGGGAGGGGGAAAATTTGTATATATTAAAACACATACATAGATTTATCTATTCTCTAAAAGAAAGGAAAAAAATTAAATATGAAAAGTAATATTTAATAAAAATAGACACTTGAAAATGCCAAATGCTTTATAGCTTAGTATATTTTTGAAAGAAGAAATTAACTACTCAGAGATAATTAAATTTAATTCACATGTTAGCCTTACAATAACACACCACAATTTTTTTCAAAAGTGTCAGAGGTGAAGTTGTGCCTTTTGTCAAAGAGAATTATGAGGGCGAATGCAGTGAAAATAAGCACTCTATTTTTACCAATAACTGTTATTTTATTTTTAGAAAAAAAAAAAAAATCTAACAACCAGCCTATCAGAGCTGTGTGGTCAAGCATGAGAGTGTAGTGGTACATGTAATGCAGTGGACTGTGGTTCAAGCCCTCATGACTGCAGAATATGTGACATCTTGGTATTTAATAGTATGGCACTTCATGGCATTTATCAACTGGAAAACAGTGTTGTATGGAGGGAGAACACAGAATTACCGAATAACTTGAAAGCCAGATGTGCATAGATACCATTAAGAAAATATGACATAAGGATATCAAAGTGATATCCTTACTAATAAAGAACTGGCTAGTTTAACCTTCCTCCACTTGCAACTTCAATTTTAACAAACATGCTTGTGTGGCATGGCACCTGTATTATACAGATTTTTGTTTTAATTATAAGTTTTAATTTTTAGATTTTTTTACTGAATTAATTATGATTTGCTAAATCCAATTAAAAAATATGAAATGAAAATAAATGAGAAAAGCCAATAATAATAATAATAAAGTAATGGGTTTTTATAATATTTTTTATAATTTAAGATCACTGATCCTCAGATTTATTTTCTATAGTTTCTGGTGTTAATTACCTAGTCTTGGATGGTGAGCACAAATCCTTCAAACTCAGGGAAGAGCGTCCCACTTATGAGCCATGCATTGGAAGCAATTTTATCTATGTGATCTTGATGGAGGTCATTGTCTGCCATGAAGTTTCTTCTCTGCCCATCTTTCTAGCTTTGTTTGTGCCTCCTGGTTAGGAGGGGACTCCTCGTTAAGGTTGAGTGGGGTATAACGCTTGTCTATCTTCCTTGTGGCCTGGTCTAGTGCTGCTGTGTTTCTGGAAGTAATCCTTCAGGTTAGCAATCGCTGTTTTCTGTTGCTCAATGAGGTCTATCAGGCCCCTTCCTCCTTCTTTCGGAGCAATTGTCAGTCTCTCCACGGCTGACTTCAGGTGGTGTTGGCAGCTCTTGGTCATCATTGTCCTTATCTTTCTCATGATATCCTCCAGCTCGGTGTTAGTCCAATCTATGACCCCAAAGGAGTATGTTAGCACTGGGACTGCATAGGTGTTTGTGGCTTTAACTGTGTTCCCTCCATTCAGCTTTGCTTTTAGCAGGCTTCTAAGTCTCTGATGGTATTTTTCAGTCAGAGAGGCCTTAATTTCCTTGTGCTGTAACTGCTGGGCTTGAATCATCCCCAAGTATTTGTAGGCCCTTCCTTCTGCCATGGCTTCGATCTCTTTACCAGTCTGCAGCTGGTAGTTTCGGTTGACAAATTTTCCCTGGTACAATCCGTGGGTCTTGCATTTGTCTAGACCAGTGGCGTGCAAACTTATTTCGCTTGCGACCCCCTGTATTAAATATAAAGTTAACACAACCCCTCAATATAAACCCCGAGAAAGCATGACCAGATTTTTTGAGAATAAAGATGCATTTTATAAATTATGTAGTAGAAAATTTTATTCGAGTACTGAGAAAGGAATAAAAAAATTGTTTCCTTTTTAATTTCTTTCTATACATTAAAATAATTTTCCTCCTAATGATATTTATTCAGCCAATGGGAGAAGGTGTATGCTATGCAGGTTACGTGGTAATACGTAACAGAAGCTTGTTTTTCTGTGGTACAACAAACTTCTGTTTAAGCGTGGTAACTAGGGCTTGCAAACCGGTTTTATAAAACCGGTTAAATCGGTTTTCATATTGAGTTGTTAAAACCGAAACCGAGCTTCTAAAACTGGATTCGAATATTTTCTTAGTTAGCCCTCGAATATAGTTTTTTGTTACGCACATTTTCTTTTGTTTGTTCGTTTGTTTGGATCGTTCAACTGCTTTATATTTTAAACATGTTTTTTATTTTATTTTATGTTTAGTTACGAATCTCATGGGCAAGTGGCCCAAATCTAGGAGGGATACCTTCTATCTTCCCACCTGTATCATGGCACGATGCAGGTGTACTCATTTACGACTGAGTGAGTCAGAGTGATAGCGTAAAAGAAAATGCTCAACATTTCTCTGTTCCATCTATCTTGTTCGCCAGGCAAGTTATGGAAAGCGCCTTATTGATAGTTACCCACTAGAAACAGATTCGCTGAATATTGCATCAAATTTCAATCGTAGAAAGTTTTTTGCTTCTTTATTCCTATTAAATTTGCGATCAAATGTTCTCCAAAAAGCAGCTTTGCCAAATTTAGCTTTTATGTAATTTTGAAAATACAATAGATTTAATTGGTGAAAAAAAATTGCAAGTAAATAAATAAAAAATTTCTTTCGTAAAAATTTTGAAACTTGCCTCGTTTAGACTCTTCATTCAGTGCTTGCGGGAGTGACGCATAGTATTGTGCCTTTGTTATCTTCAATATTTTTATTTAAAATTGTCGGTGATATAAATTCCTACTAATTAATATTTATTACTCTTAATATGGTCTAAGATGAAATCAAATGTATGGAATTATTTTGCTCGAAAAAGCAAAGATGAAGCACAATGTTCGAAATGTTAGAAGATAATGAAGTCGTCTGGAGGATCTACATCATCTTTGATGTTGCAAAACAAAATGCATCAGATTGACATTAAACAAGATAACAGTGAACCTCCCGTAAAAATGGTAAGAACATTAGAAAACTTTATCGTTAAATAATCTATGGAAGAAGAGATTTCAAAATTAGCTGCTTTAGATGGATTTTCTTTTAATTCAATTGCCAAGAGTGAGTTTATACAATCAAACCTTCACCTTCAGAGAAATAAATACGATAAATTACCACCAGCCTCAGTGAATGGAATTAAAAATATGGTTCTGAATTATTATAAAACTAAGAAAAAAGAACTCATTCAGCATTTCAAAAATTCATTGGTTTTGGGTGCACAGTATTCATTGACTCTAGACGAATATACGTCTATACAAAATAAAAGGTATATGAATATAAATTTGTATTCAAAAGACAATCATTAGTCGTTAGGTCTTATTGAGATTAATGGTTCACTTGATAGCAGAAGAACTGAGCAAATTGTGAATGGACACTTGAAGGAATCTGGTTTGAACTTGGATGAGAATATTGTTGCCTGCACCACCGATGGAGCAGCAATGATGATTAAGTTTGGCAAGCAAATTACACCTAATCATCAAAAATGTATAGGCCATTGTAGTTATAGATGTATTTTATGAAAAAACAATCAAATATGGTGCCACCGTCTCTGAGTCTCCCAAAGACAATGAAGAAAATGAAAATAATGAAGAAAGTAGTGATGATGAAGAAGTTGAAGAAAGACAGCAAGGCATGCTTTATCAAACCGACTTTACCGATGAGCTCATTTATTTCTTCAATCCAATGGCCAATATTACACAAACTATTAACAAAGTCAGAAAAATTTGCAAGCTTTTTCGAAAATCACCTACCAAAAATGACATATTACAAAATTTTGTTAAAGCAAAATTTAATGGGAAAGAATATAAACTTATATTAGATTGCAAGACTAGATGGGATAGCACATTCTATATGATTGAGAAATTTTTGAAATTGAAAAATTGCATTCCAAATGCTCTATGTGCAGTACTGTCAACTGAAGCTGTCTGACGATGACTGGAAAACACTTGAATTGCTATGTGAAACTTTGCAACCAGTTGAAATGATTCTGAAGGCTATAACCTCAGAAGATACAGACTTACTTAAAGCAGAGTCTTCAATAGAATTTCTGCTTGCTAAGCTTGATACAGCAGAAAACCCATTTGCTTTAAATGGTTTCAAAATTTTAAAATTTGTTTTAAAGTTTCACCAAAGCCTTTTGCAGCGTTACAATGCAAGATGAAATTGCCAAACTGTGGCTTTGCTGAGCTATCTACACAACCCCAAAAAGTTTAGGAAAGAAGATTCAGGTTCAAGAACTTTTGATTTTCCAAGTAAGCAAGTTTTGAAAAAGCATGCTGAAGAGATTTATCAGAGATTATTTGCAAAACATTCCGAAGGAGTCTTAGCGTTGAATGAAGAAACTGAAAATAAATGAACTGTTCTTTTAGAAGAAAACAAAGACTCGTCTAGTTCAGATGTTGGAGATGCACTCATATGAGAGTATGATAGTGTAATAAAGAGATTAACTGAAGAGCCTTCAAATATCTGAGTGAATTGGAAATCAGCAAAGAATTTAAAATTTTGGAGGCAACTAGCAGTAGAAGTGAAAAGCTGGAGAAAGTTTATAGAGCACTGCTGACCATTAAACCAACAAGTGTCCAATCTGAGAGAGTGTTTTCGATCACTGGTCTCTTTAACACAAAAATAAGGTCAAGTCTATCAGGAAAAATGCTTAACATACTGTGTTTTTTAAAGGATCATTTTCAGAAAAAAGCTGAGCAATGAATAGTAAAGTAATTTCCCCAAGCTGTTTTTTTTCACATTATTTTTATTTATTTATTTATTATTATTATTATAATAGGGCTTATTATTTTTTTGTTTACTACAAGAGAAGATAATTTTTATTCAAAGGATTTGAATACAATTTGTAATTTTGTATAATCTCAAGCTGGTTACTTTTTTGGAGCATTTTGATTTTTTAATTTTTTTTTTTTTTTTTTTTTTTTACTATAAGAGGTGATAGATTTTGTTTAAAAGATTTGATTATGATTTGTACACTCTACACCCAAGATAAAATAAATAACTGTGTTATAAGCTTTTAATTATTTTCCCTAAGTTTGAGAAAATCGGTTTTAAAACCGGTTTTAAGAGTAAACTTCGGTTAAACTCGGTTTTGAAATTTCTCGATTTTATGCAAGCCCTAGTGGTAACGCACTATGTTTATCTAACATGACATTCTTGATTTACGTTTGTAACGTATTTATTTAAATAAACTAAATACAACAAAGCATAATATTTTAAGAGCTTAAGATTCTATATCTATATAATATTGGTATAGAAACACCAAAGACAAGTCTTAAAGAAAAACTACGATCTTAGTGTGAAAGGCACCCATAGATGAAAAGCCAACTAGCTTTGAAACGGTGCCATCTGGGTGATGGTGCCCACCGAGAATAAGCAACAATAGTCTTCTCTATTAGTGAAGCATTACTTATTCGAGGTAGTGCAATACATGGTAACTCATTGTGAAGGATGAACACAATATGAGATACAGATGAAATGATGCTTTTCACATTACGATCATAGTTTTTCTTTAAGAGTTGTCTATGGTGTATCTACACCGATATTATATAGATATAGTAACGTATTTATGTATTCATAGCTGAGGAAGAGACACACAGAGTCGAAAGCTTCTGTAAGTATTTTATTTTATTTTATCAAAAGAAGCGAGCACAGCGAGCAGGGGGCAAAGCCCCTAGTTTACATATTAAAATAATTGTTTAATATTTTAATTGAATATAGCAAAAACAACAAATCAAATTGTTATTCTTCAATTAAAATTACAAAACAGTAAAAAATGGACAATTACAAAACAAAAGAATTAATGAGAAAGACAAGCCTGGATAACCAATAGTAGTTGGTCCATATTTGTCACAATGTTTGAAATTACTAATCTCATGTCATCTTCTGGATGAAGTCTGGAAAGCTGTTTTGTTATTATAGCTGTTAATTTTGAGAAACCAACCTCATATAAATATGTAGATCCGAAAGGTAGCTGTATACATGCTGAAGTGCTTCTTGTAGGCTTTCTCTATAACCACGGCATCTATGATTAATTGCTCCTTGCATACTTTGCTCAGCCACTTGCATCCTTTCTGCTGTTTGGCCATTTTCAAGTGGTCTGATATCTTTCTGGTTATGCAGCTGGTCAGGATCTTGTACATTGTTGGGAGGCAGGTGATTGGCCTGTATTTTTCCGGGTTTCTTATATCTTTGTCTTAGGGCTTCAGATATTGATTACTTGAGAGAGATACTTCGGGATTGTCTCTGGGTGCCTTATCATTTGGATGAACTGCTCTGCCAGGTGCTTGTGTGTACAAATGTGCTTCTTATACCAGTAGTTGTGGGCGTTATCTATTCCTGGAGTTCACCAGTTGTGAGAGTTCTTGACAGTGGAGCAAGTGGTGCTGTCCCCCATCCGGGGAAAGCCCCACTTGATCCACTGTCTTCCTCGAGAGACTGTCTCTGATTTTTCAAGCCGATCACTATGCCTAAGGCCCGAACGGGAGTGACTTTATCCTGCGCCATACTCGATGCAGTATGATTAATATTTCTCTGCGATATCATCTATCTATGGAGGTGGACCCATTTAGCTCACCTTATGTCCAGTGGTAGTTCTTTGGAGTGACACAAGATGGCGCCACAATCTGCCTTAGATTCCGCTCCGACCTTGGGGTAGGTAGGTCCACTGGAGCAACTTTCACGATGTTTATTTATTTATTAATTTTTTATTACTATTAATTTATTTATTATTATTATTCTAATTTATTACTATTATTATACCAGTCTCCCAGCATGATGGAGCCACATTCGTTTCCGCCAAGGCAGGAATCGAGCCCAGGTCCATCACGCTGAAATACCAGTTCCATGATATAACAGAACATGAAAAAATGGAACACGACAAAACAGAACATGAAGAAACAGAACTATGAAAAAACAGAACAGTAACAAAACAGAACAGTGAAAAAACAGAACCGTGACAAAATAGAACAGGGGAAATATAAAACATTTATTTTTGTCATATCTCGATATGTCATACCTATTTATTTATGAAATATCTATATAAAACAAAATATAAAAGAAATATATATAAAAAAAATAATTTAATCACTGCAGGTTGGCCATTCAGTGTAAAAACCTCAATTTATCTTCTTGATTTTGATATTTCTGCACAACTATTGCGACTTGATTACTAAGGGTCTCATCCCTCTTTTTTTTTTGACTTCTGAGTGACCTGCATGGGCATTGGCTAATAATAATCGCTGGCAAGCTATATCTCGTGTTAATCCATCTAATAGGTTCCAAATGCTTGGGTGACTAGAATGAAACAATGAGTTTAAGGCGTTGTGAAAACCTTCACAACAATTTGTAGCCTTAGGACATCTCTCAGCAGCAGCCTCAAAATGATTCCATATTCAAATTGGAAAGAGAGGTGATCTTCCTGCAACTCCTTTGATGTAGGTTGAGAAGAAATATGTGAGAACTTCATTGTAGTTATCCTCATCCGGAAATGTGGCAGCTAGTTGGTCAAAGACAGTTCTTACATCTGGTATTGGCACAAAGGAGAGAGAGCAGGTAGGGACTTCAGTTTCAACTTCATGTCAATATCAGACTCATACACTTCCTTTAAGCCAACACTGTTGATCTTCCTAATAGCACTCTGGCAAAGATGAAAGTAACCTTTTACTTCTGCTTGTGGAAAAGTAACTTGAGCAGCAGACATACATGCTTTTTCAAAGTTCAGCAGAATCATTTGGGGTGTTATATTGGGCACCAATTGTTGCAATATGGTAGACATTCTGTTGTATGTATCCATATTCTTTTTTTTGCAAAAGAAAATAAATACATGGAGGATATGAATTGCCAATCTTAGCATGCCATGTATATAGCTGATAAAACATGCTAGGTGCTTTATCAAATGTTCCGTCTCCATAAATGGCATCCTTGTCTAATTCTGAGAGCTGATCACCATTCCCAATTGTCAATATTCTTTCTGGGTCATCAGCTCCCATATCATACGAAACGAGGTCTTCTCTGGAATAGGAAAATCAGTTGTAGCTGGATTGGGAATATAAGTAGTTTCTTTATGTTTAAAAAGACTTCGCATGAGTGAGGATTGCATTGGTAAGTGTTCCAAAACATCCCTATTCACTTCTGATAAAATATTTCCCATAACATTCCTCGGAGTTGCACCAACTGCCTTCATGTCTTGCTTCATCCCAGCCTTTAAAATGTTTGCCTGTGCTTTTTGAGGATTAGAATCATGGCAGTGTTGTGGATCTATTTATTTATTTATGAAATATCCATATATTTTGTTTTATATAGATATTTCATAAATAAATAGATACGACAATATTATCATTATTATTAATGGGGTTTTTTTCGCAGCTTCTAGGGTCCCCCCCCCCATTCACCACTTTGTCATCTTGTGGTGAGGTAAGCACCATCACCGGCTGTTTGTGTGTAGTGTTGAAATACATAAAGGTGTGACGTTTTGTTGTGTTGACTGGCTGGCATCAGGTGATTTAGTAACAAGGAGGTGACAAACACGAGTTTGATTGCCCCGTCTCACATCTCTAGCTACGCAGATGCAGGCCCGATTCATCTTTTAGCTCCTGCTGGGCGTCCTCAGAACCGATAGTCTGCAGAAGCTCATGGAAATATAGGAAAGGAGAGTGGATGTATAGCAGGGAGAAGATGGGGAAGGAGGGACTGGGGGGAATATAGTGATGGAAAGATGGAGATGATAGTTAGAGGCATCCCCATAGAAGCAGGAGTTGTTAAAGTGATAGAGTAGAGAACTGGACAGTAAGTCCAGGAATCCCACCCCTCAGTAGGGGTAAGAAGCACCCCTGGTTGAGGGTCAGCAGCAAATATCCCACCCCTCAGTACGGGTTAGCAGGCAGCAAAGATCCCACTCCAGTTGGGGTCAGCAGTGAAGATCCCACCCCAGATAGGAGTCAGCAGCATAGATCCTGCCCCCAGGCAGTGGTCAGCATAGAGGATCCCATCCTCGGAAATTGTTCATTTTTTTAAAAATATAACGAGAATACCCCAAAACGAGGAATGAATATCCCAAACATAAACATGAGTACCCCAAGATCAAATTTTTAATCTGATCACCCAACGTTATAGTGATGCTTCTTCTAGGACCAACTTCACAGTTTACACTAAACAGTGACATGACGAGAGTCCCGTGACATGATAATAGTGTTTCCACCTTGAAGTGCAGGATTACCATAGCATCTCTTAAATGACAATGTACGTCACATTAATTATAGCACTACTACTACTACTACTATTAATTAGTACTAGTCTACTACCACTACTTCTACTACTATTAATTAATACTAGTCTACTACCACTACTTCTACTACTATTAATTAATACTAGTCTGCTACCACTACTTCTATTACTATTAATTAATACTAGTCTGCTACCATTACTTCTACTACTATTAATTAATACTAGTCTACTACCACTACTTCTACTACTATTAATTAATACTAGTCTACTACCACTACTTCTACTACTATTAATTAATACTAGTCTACTACCACTACTTCTACTACTATTAATTAATACTAGTCTACTACCACTACTTCTACTACTATTAATTAATACTAGTCTACTACCACTACTTCTACTACTATTAATTAATACTAATCTACTACCACTACTTCTAAATTATTAGTATATAATATTTTTTTGTCTTATTGTCTTTTTTTTTCTTTTTTCAGATAAAAAAGTATAAATTATAAATCATCTCTCCAAAATGTATTCTCCCAAATCAGGAGCCCAGAAAAGAAAAGACAAGAAAGAACGAGAGGAAAATGAAAAAAGAGATCAACAAATGCTCTTTCAATTTGGATTAAGTGCAACTTCAAAAAATTTTTCATTGAACTTACCTACAGAATCGGAGCAAAAAGAAACTGTTGGAAACCTCATCCCCAAACAAGGAGCAGTTGATTTGGGTAATCACGCACAGGATTTTGATTATTTATTTCGTATGATGTGATCAATACACGAAGGAACCAGTTTTTTCTTGCTTCCTTCGTGTATCATGGCTGGGATATCCAACCAACCGGTTGGTTCGGCACCATCGTAATATCCAGCCCAAGGCGGGAATCGAACCCGCGACCTTTGGGTTGCCAGTCAGGCACTTTACCTACCTGGCTAGCCCGGTCGGCACAGGATTTTGATGAAGGGACAGATGCAGAAAATGAAAAACAGAAAGAAACAGACACACAAGTGCATGTGGAAGTGAATTTCGAAAACGAGAGGAGTAACCATAATGTAGGCCTTGACATTGGATGTATCACAACCGAGTTTCCATCTCAAAAGGAAATAGAAAAGTATGTTACGAATGGTCACATCCCTCTGCCTAAAACATTCCCAAAAGATACCTGCAATCAAGTTTTCTCAGAAAGCATACTGAAATTTGAAAGCACCAATGGAGAACTACATGTAAGAGACTGGCTTGTCTGGAGTCAACAGAAGCAAGCATTATATTGCTTTCCATGTCGATTATTTTGGCACAAGACAGTCAATAGTCTCAAGACTAGCACTTCTGCATCTAAATCTGCACTGGTATCTACTGAAGGCTGGGATTCTAATGGGAAGTGGTGGAAACTTTCCAGCAGGATCCCAAAACATGAAAAAGGCAATAGTCACAGATAATGTTACCTAGCTTGGCAAGAACTAGAAAGGTGCCTGCTGTCTGGGACAGGAGTTGACACCATCTTAGAAGCATCAATCAAAACTGACGCTGTGAAATGGTACAATCTTTTAAAGTGCGTCATCGATGTTGTACTCTTCTTGGGAGAACGTGGTCTGGCATTTACTGGTTCATCCCATCAAATTGGTGATTCAAACAATGGATACTTTTTAGGACTCACTGAACTGCTCTCCAGGTGGGATCCCATCCTTCAGGAACATGTGCTAAGTGTATAGGAGTCACAGAAAAGGAGTGAGCGGCTTCAAGTTCATTATCTGTCCCTTGACTCACAAAATGAATTTATTGCAGAATGCTCGAATCTTGTGAAACAATACATTTTTCTGGAGGCAATCTGCAAAGTACTTTGCAGTAATAGTAGATGCCACACCAGATTCCTCCCGTATTGAACAAACAACATTTCTTTTGAGATTTAAAAGAAACATAGTATGAGATTCAAGGATTTCTCAAGTTTGCAGATTGTAGCAACAAAAAAAGGGGAAGAAATTGCTCAGTTAATAACTGATACATTGAAAGAACATGCTATTCCTCTCAGTGATTGTAGAGCTCAAGCCTACGATAATGGGGCAAATATGGATTAAGAATTATTTAATGTCTACAGTGTCTCAGGAACATCTTGTGGATTTGGCCAGGCTAAGTATTGAATCAAACATTGCAGAACAATTAATTTTCATGCTGTGATTCAAAATTTTTCACAAAAAAGGCCAGGAAAGCTCTCTCTTTTTTTTAAATTAAAGTAAATACTAAGCCTATCTACCTTTTTTTTTTTTTACATTTTACTAATAATTATGTCTTTGATAATCTGATCTGCATTGCAATATAAAATGATGTTTCAATGTGAATTCTTTCTCCTTATCTGTATTGCAGCATAAACAAAGATGTTCAAATCAAATGTGCTTTCTTCTCTCTGATCCTATTTTATTTTATTTTATTTATAATTATCATGGAGGGAGTATAAGAACATAAGTCCTCAAATGCAGAAAATCAAGAGAATGTAACTCCATTCCACCCCTCTCTCATCTTCCATATCCTTTTTAGCCTTACAGGCTACAGCTCATGGCATAAAACCATAGTGGATAAACACAGGATGACTAATGGAGAAGGGAAGGGGGCCTGAAAGAAACTTTGTACTCCCTGATAAAATTCCTCTCAGAGACCCAGTCTGTAGCTTATGCTGAGTAGTCCAGTCTTGGAGGTCTTGTCATGATTGTATTTGGGCTCTGAAGTTTCCCTCTAGCGATGGCAAACTCAACTTTTGCAGTCCCTTGTTCCTTACAAGAAGCATTAAGTTAGCATAACACACATCAGTTGTTTTTGTAAACTGTGCTGATATCATTCTCTATGGGAAAGATGGGCAATCCTGTATAAGTAGTAGTTCAGTGATATGTCTTAATTAGTTTCATTCTTGAAAATAGCCTTTCAGCAGATGCAGTAGCCACAGGAATAATCATAATTATTCTTAATAGAATAAAAATATTTAGATACACTGCAGTGAGGTTTTGTTGAGCAATAAATTAAAACATACTTTCATGTTAGAAATAGTATAGTGCTTCTTGTTCTAGCAGCACCGGGAGTTTGTAGTTCCTCCTACAAACAGCGAAGTATGCTTTGTGACACAGTACAAACTCTGCAAATGCCAGAAATAGTGTAAGTATTTGTGTTAGTTTGCATAGTGTGGGGTTATGTTGGTCTGTTGTTCCAGCTAAATGCCAGATGAACAACCTATTTCCTTTCATTTATTTTATTATATAATATTAATAATATAAAATAATATAAAATATGAAATATATATATATTTCATATTTCCAACATGTTTCATGTTGAAAATGTGGCGGCTCCGTAGCCAGGTAGGAAGGAGCAGCAGCGCGTAGCACACGCTTCTTTATTAGATCGGCGTTCAAGCCCATGACCACCAAATACGGAGGATGCAGAAAGGTCAGGGAATGAATGACCACGGCATATCCCCGGAGCAATATGGCCTTAGTTGCTAATGCTCCTAAAAACCAAATAACAACAAAATGTTGAAAATATGAAACATTTCTGATACAAAAAATACCTGTACTAAATACAGTACTTGTAATTTTTAAAACATATGTAAAGTGACCAGATCCTTAGTACAGTACTGTATTCCTCAGGGTCCTGAGCTGGATATCATCATTCTTCTCTTTCTTGGTGATTCCCTTCTACTTCTGACTCTTGTTTTCTCTCTTGGGGTAATGCAGAATTTTTTTTTTTTTTTTCTTTTGCATGGTGCAGCATAAGCCTCAGGCTTTCTTGCACCATATGGCTAACAATAATAATAATAATAATATCGATTTTACAACCCCCACCACCCCCAAAAAAATATACACGTATATTTTTTGTTAATTTTTTTATTTATAAAAAAAAATATTCAAATACAAAATATAAATTAAATACATATACTCTTTGAACTAAACTCAGAATAAAATATCACACTCCTTAAAAAAAAATGTGGGCTATATTTGTTTTATTTCCTATATTGTAAAATAATAATAAAAATAAATACTTCTTTTAACAATAAAAAGAATAGAAATTAAATAATATAATTAAATATTTTTACCGCGGGGGGGGGGGCAAATTTTTTTTAATAATTTACAAGAATTAGGAAAATTGCCCTTAACTTTTAGTATTGCTTTCAGCGTTTCTGTGGTCAGTTGTGTTTTTTCTGACGTCCACAACTTATTTACTACCGAAAAAAACTCTGTCCGTTGCACCAATGGTTCCAGGCACATAAGTATGGAGGCTACATGTCCAATCCGAGACAGTGTGCAATGGGAGAAAACGACTTAAATCCGGGACTGTCTCGCATAATGGGGACCGTCTGGTCACTTTAAACATACGTAACAATCAACATCAATAATCATCGCCAAAATATAAGGCTTTGTTTTTTTTTTTTTTTTTTTTTTTTTTGTTTCAACGTTTTAAAATGCCGAAAACCAAATTTATCAACGAATCCAATTGCTGATTCAAACCGCATTTCTAAATTTACTTTAAAATTCATTAACCATTACATTGAAATATTCGATTCTTTAATACTTTTTATCAGCATTTTCATAATCAAACCCCTTGTGTTTTTTTTTTTTTTTTTTTTTTTGCAACTTATTCTCTTTCAACGTCAAAGAAATGCCGTTTACTGCAGAGTGGCCAGCTTCTTCTAATACAAACTGAAATTCGTTTAAATAACACTGATCGAGCCAAACACAAAACTGTCGAAGAAGAACCACTGTTATATAATAAATGAGCTTCAACTTTTTTCCAAAGTTGACTTATTTTATTAAACTAGACAGAACTTTGTACCATATTTGACAGGACAAATTCGAGACTTGATTATTTCATTTAAAACCGATTCACAATCACTCACGGTTGCCGATTCACGATTGCATTTATAAAGATATTTCGTAAACGAAAGTGCATACAAAGATTTTCGATAGCTTCGCAAATGTCATTTAACTGAAATCCGATAGCTTTCGAATTATCAATCTGCTTTCCCATCACGGTTTCGAAAAGCGTTTCACAGATATAATGCTTGGCTCAAAATGGCCCACGCCTTTGCAGAAACAGAGGAAAGAGTGCATATTCTTTGTATTAAGCCAAAAAACCGCTTGTCACTGTTGATTATTCTGCAGCATCATCCAACAACAGATTCAAATTGTGACAGCCATATGATATTGTTAAAAAAAAATCCTAGTTTGATAATTAATATGTGAAGTTTTCACACCTCAATTCGCCTGAATTATGTTTGCTCCGCTATCAAACTTGTTCATGACAATCATTTATATTGAGATCTAGATATTCTGGTTCTCTTAAAATTGTATCCATCAGCTGCGAAGCTCCTAAAGGTGCGAGTCCCTGGGCAATATCTTTCTCTTCGCACACGACCGCCACTGCCAGTGGTGACAACCGAATTCTTAAATGCGACGGTTCATGATTGGGAACTAAATCCGAAAGCACAACACGACTAAATACAAAGTGGCAGAACGATTGGACACCCAACTGGGAATGGCTGTACCCAAAGTCATGACACGACTTGGCACTAATTCCTTTGTTATTGAAAATCACCGCAAATATCACAAGAAAAGAATATATACATATAAAAAGAAATACAGACATTTTTGCACAGTATAAAATTTAAATTATTAAAACCTATTTGCACAAATATGAAAAATTAAAATATTACATAAAATACCCTGTCGTTGTATAATCTCTTCTTAACAGTCTCCTTATATTTTACTCGCCTGGAAGCGGATCCCATTATTTTCATAAACAAGTAGCTTTTGTTATTATTACTGTAATCGTCCCATGTTTTTAGGATATACAGTAATCATTTGGTTCTTTGGTTTCTTCCTTCACGTTATTCCAGATGTTTTTCCTTAAACTGTTTATTTTAACGTATGTTTCGGTCTGAATATCCAGAAGTACATAACAAACAACATATATTTGGATGAGGAATGTAAACCTGTTGACTGAAGTGAAAATGGCAGGATTCCGAACAGTTATTGTTATTATTATTAGCTATATGGTGCAAGGAAGCCTGAGGCTTATGCTGCACCAGCCAAAAAATAAAATAAATAAATAAATAAAATAATTCCCGAGTTACCCTGAGAGAGAGAGAGAGAGAGAGAGAGAGGAATCACGAAGAAAGAGAAGAATGATGATAACCAGCTCAGGACCCTGGGTGAGCCCAGCCCATACATACTCACCAGTTTGGCGTTCTTGATTCACATGAAGATTTTTCTGAATTCCTAAATGCGAATTCCTAATTCCTCCAATGGAGTCTTTTACCACATTGTTGTGTAGAATCAAGAAAACACATCTGTTGGAGTAGCAATCAGTGTGCTAAATCCGCTGCCTACTTCATGAAAAGGTAAAAGTGCAAAAAAAATTTCAACCACTGTCCTATTTATGGATTTTGACTATAATTCCTGAGGCTATTGTTCCCCCTGTATTTTCGGGTACTAACACTATCTAAGATGGAATAAATAACCTGCTATTTGGCATTCAGTAAACACGCTTAGTACTGCTGAATGAACACTTTCAAAATCCAAATTAATTATAGCAAGTTTTATCCCATAACTAGCAAGTTCCAGTGAAATCTTCTTTAATGTTGTCCACAGTTCAATATAAGTATCGCTTGATTTGACTGCATAAACTTTTTTGGGAAATGAGAAATTTGACTTCATTAAAAGTTTTGGGGAATTTGACTGCATAAAAAATTTTTGGAAATAAGTAAACGTACTATCTACAAAAAAATCTGTTGCACTTCTTATTATTTTCATGGTTTTCCTTCAGTGGTAATTTAGATATATACATTTTCATGGTTTCTTTAGTGGAAAAATATGGGCACACTTTGGTTACAATGAATATGACAAAACTTTTCGCCATTCTGATAACCAACTGGTTTTATCAGAATGGCGTTATACAGTTGAGTTAAAGCATCATTTAAATTTTTAGTATGGAACACAGTTTTTAACTTCTTGCATCATACATTTCTTATTGTATGATGCATTTCTTATTATATTATTCAGGAGATGAAGATCGAAATGAACAATCAGAAGAGGTATCGTTTCGCAGTTCTCTCTTAATCAATTTGATTGGCCTCAAGTATATTTTCTATGCTCTTCGCTTAAGAACAGAACTGATTTTTTATTAAATTAAATTAGAGAGAGAACAGGAGGGTTGTGTTCAGATCGTATGATAATTATGCGTTTGTTTTCCTTACCTAGTAGCATTACATTTTTAGGCTTTGCGTACCGTTCAAGGTTTAGGCTTAAATAGATGTCAGATGAACTAAATGCATGGGATACATATAAATTATCAAACGACATGGAAGCCTATGGTAGATATAAGCTAGTCTTTAATCAAGTCACAAAGGAGGTTAGGCAAGCGAAGGCACATTATGAAAACTCTTATTGTGGAGCGGATGGGTGAAATTATAAGTTTTTTTTTTTTTTTTTTTTTTTCAGTTGATGCTATATAAGCTTGCTTTCTTGCATCAAAGGATGACACGAGCAACGCTAATGCTAATCTTTGGCAAAGGATGCTAAGTTAACCCCAGGGGCACATATCTGGTGAATATGGGCTTAATCACACCCAGGGTCCTGAGCTGGTTATCATTCTTCTTCTTCTCTCTCTCTCAATTCTGTTTTTTTTTTTTTTTTTTTTTTTTTCCGGCTGGTGCAGCATAAGCCTCAGGCTTCCTTGCACCATATGGCTAATAATAATAATAAATAATAATAATAAACAGCAAGGACTTCTTCACTTATGTAAACTCTAGAAGGAACGGGATGACTCAAATTGGTCCACTTGATATCGATGGTTCGTCTGCTCAGATAGCTGACAAACTGAATGAGTATTTTGGATCTGCATTCACACATAAGGAATTCTGTAGGGAAGTGGGGGACAGAAGCTTATTAAACTCGAATATGGAGCTTAATGATTTTTTAATAACTGAGAGCAAAGTGGAGGAGAAATTGTTGAAATTAAACTTAGAAAGGCGCCTGGGGTGGATGAGATCTATCCAGTTATATTAAAGGAGGCGGAAAGGAAGTAAGCAAATCCTTAGCTATAATTATGAGAGTATACTTGGACTCAGGGGAAGCCCCCACGGACTGGAGATGTTCAAATGTATTCCCAATTCACAAAAGGGGATCGAAGGGTGACACGAGTAATTACAAACCTGTTAGTTTAACTTCTGTTCAGGGAAAAATAATGGAGTCACTGGTTAAAGAAGCATTACAGGATCATCTAGACAAGACTGCAGTAATAATCCAGACACATCCTGAGTTTGTTAAGGGAAAGTCTTGTCTAATAAATTTGATTGGGTACTATGATGTGATTACAAAGGAACTGGATGCAAAAAATAATTTTGATATCATATACTTGGATTTCAGAAAAGCTTTTGATACTGTTGCGCATGGGAAACTACTATTCTAATTGGAGCAGTATGGTATTAAGGCAAGTTGCTACAATTAATAAAAAGGTGGTTGAGTGGGAGAAGACAGAGTGGTAATCAATGGACGGTGCTCTTCATAGACTAATGTTATTAGTGGAGTCCCTCAGATTTTGGTGTTGAGCCCATTGTTGTTTTGTACACTGTATTTATCAATGATATTGATGAAGGTAGGTATATAAGGGCTTAATATCCAAGACTGCAGATGATACCAAAGTTGGCAGGCTTGTTAATGACAGTAATGGCAGTGTGCTACGGCAATAGGATCTAGTAAAGTTGGGCAGATGGGCTGAGAAGTCGCAACTGAAGTTTAACATTGACAAATGCAAAGTACTGCATATGGGTAGAAGTAACCCCAAAGAAAAGTACCAACTGTGCGGTACTACACTTAGGGTGGTAGAAAATGAAAGAGACCTGGGAGTAATTGTGCAGTCAGATGTGATGTTTTCTGACAGTGCAGACAGGGGAGGTCATGGGGTATTGTCAATTATATGCAGAAATTTTTTAAGTAGGGAAAAGGAGGTGATTATCCCATTGTATAAGGCAATGGTCAGGCCACGCCTTAAGTACCGTGTACAGGTCTGGGGGCCTCATTTTTGAAAGGATGTAGAGTTGCTTGAGCGGGTACAGAGAAGGGCAACAAGATTGGCGAGAGGAACGAAGGGGTTCTCTTACCAAGAAAGGCTAAGTTCTGCAAATTGTAGTATCTGGAGACTAGGCACCTGCGAAATGATCTGATTGAGGTATATAAGGCCTTGAATGGGTTAAGCAGGCTCAATTATGATGGGATTCTTCTTCTTGCTCATATTACGAACCTGAGGGGGCATAAATTCAAATTGAGGAAAGACAGTTGTAGAATAGCTGTGCAGAAATTTGCCTTTAGCCAGCGGGTAGTTGATTGCTGGGACAAACTTCCATCTGTCGTTATGGAAGTTGATAGCCTAAATAAATTCAAGGAGAAACTGGACAAACTTTTAGAGGGAATGGATGTGTGAATTTTTTTTTATTTTATTTATTTTATTTATGTATTTTTTTTTTTGGCTGATGCCACATAAGCTTTTTTTTTTTTTGCATCACATGCCTCTTCTACCACTACTACTACTATTTGTACTTTCTGTTAGCGCACTGAAAAATTAAGCAGCGGTCTTGTAATGTTTTACTTTCACAAAATTTATAATTTTCTATAAGAATGCAACATGTACCTCTTTCCATTTCATAAATGGTCAGTTTTAACTTTCGTTTTTAACTACAGTTGTGACAGATTGCTGTCACGTTGATACAACTGGAAAACAACTGAACTTGAAAGAGAGAAAATATACTGTTACATAATATACTATATTATAAATCAACAGGGATTACCTTTATTTTAGATATAGGAAGCTTCTTTTCCAACTCTCCTAGTCCAACTCATTAATAATTCTTGAGGATGGCGATATCTATTTTGTAAAGCAGGTGGGACGGTTCTGACAGTGGGGAAGATGTCCCACCTGCTTTACAAAATAGATATCGCCATCCTCAAGAATTATTAGTGAGTTGGACTAGGAGAGTTGGAAAAGAAGCTTCCTATATCTAAAATAAAGGTAATCCCCGTTGATTTATAATATAATAGAATATAGGAATTATTGAGCATTTAATAGCTCTCAATTTTCAAAAATAATATACTATAAGACAACTCCCACAATAATCAAAGACCCTGTGGTTTTGTCCCCAGCGCACAAGCCAATCGTTTTATGACTGGTTTCGAAAAAAGAGTGTAGTACCCGATCGCGTAAATGACTTAACAGGTATTAAAAAAGGATTTAGTGCCTAATCGTGATAAGCTCCCTAAATTTAGTTTGTAACGCTCTCCCCACCCCTAGACACTTTATTTGCCTTCGGTGGAATGCGACACATTTCCAATATAATATTTGGCACAGTATAGGAAAAGGTTGGCCACCCCTGGGTAAAGCCCTCTACAGTGATATTTACATGTAATTGGGTAGTGCTCAAAGGCATCGTTTTAATGCGCAGTAAATTCGTGAAAAGGGCAAAAGAAGGTTTGCAATATAGCACCATTACCATAACATCTCTCATCTCATTCGTCATAACGAGTTGCCTAGTCTTGCACTTTCGAATATGTAACGCTTAGTCGATAGAACAATATTCCTACTTATTATCAATCACTCCAGGGGCTCATTTGGTTAGTATGGGCTTAGCAAACCCAGGGTTCTGAGCTGGATATCATCATTCTTCTCTTTCTTGTTGATTCCCTTCTACTTCTGACTCTTTCTCTCAGGGTAACGTGGGATTTTTTTTTTTTATTATTTATTATTATTATTTTATTTATTTTTATTTTTTTGGCTGGTGCAGCATAAGCCTCAGGCTTCCTTGCACCATATGGCTAATAATAATAATAATAATTTAGTACCACCACCTAGACAAGCACTGTTTACGGAATTTTTTGCTACCACTTCTCTGGACCGGTAGGCAGCGTGAGTGTACTAGTAGACAACCTGGAAATGAAATACTATAAAGATATAAAGTGAGCTTTATAAAGAAGTTTCTGGCTTATTTTCAGTTATCGATTGTATAACTAGAAGCCTTTTAGGTCATAATTCTCGGCGTAATAACATTACGATTACAACCCGAATCTGGGCCCCGTTCCCCAAGGCCATTGTTCCCCAGCCAATGTAAAACCCCTCGCATCGCTGTAGTGAAGGGTACATTGTACATATCACTTTAGTATACAACAAATATTATACACAGTAGAACTGGGATAAGAAGTTTTCCAAGGGACTGGAGGTTTAGAACTTCTTACGCGGGAAAACTTCTTAGAAGGGAAAATAACCTAAGGGTATGAAATATTAACTACTCAAATAAAAATATACACATACATAAGTCAAAGATCATTTTTAAGTACTATTTCAGAATTTATAAATATTTTACTGTGCCTATGGAAAACAGTTTTAAATTGAGGATTTCTAATTGCTTAACATTCTTTTCATTAAACTCATTACCAAATAGTCATTACCAAGTTGGAAGGATGAGTTCCTCTGGAGTTTCAACATAGCTTAAGGCTTAAAAGGTGACAATTACAATAAGCCAGAATAACAATCGACTAAGCACTGTAATTCAGTTCACAACCATCACAACTTAACGGCAAATGCTTTACTGTGTTTCACGTAGTCGACGCTATCCAATTATCGATATCGATGAAAACAACTGCAATATGTAACTTCCATTATATCAAAATCTTTATACAAAGGGTACTAGGAAAGTTTTGCAATACAGCTTTGTTTATTTAATTTTTTCAAAGTAATTTCCTCTACATTCAACACACCTCTCCATCCTCCGAAACCAATCTTTAAACCAGTTCTGCCAAGTTTCACTAGGGAGTAAAGCACACTCGTTGTCCCAAGCCCGTAGAAGGTCCTCATCACTGGAAAACCGCCTCCCTTTTAGCTTCATTTTCACATGCGGGAACAGTGCAAAGTCGCAGGGAGCAAGGTCTGAACTGTAGGGAGGGTGCTCGAGAAGTGTCAGTCCTGTCGTGGTCAAATATTCGGTGCAGGCTTTCGCGCCGTGAACTGGAGCATTATCGTGATGGAGGTACCAGGTGTCCATTCTTGACTTTGGCCGCAGGTTCTTCATAGATCCAATGACTTTAGGCAGGCATTATTCAGTATACCACTTAGCTGTGACTGTCTTCTGCGTGTCCAAAACGACACGTTCCACAATTCCACTCGATTTGAAAAATACAGCTATCATTTTCTTCTTTACAGATCGGGATTTTCTGACAATTACGGGTGTGTCGTCATCATCAAAGACCCAAACTTTGTTTTGAGCCTTGGTCGGCAGATCGTAATAGTACAGCCAAGTCTCGTCACCTGTCACGATGTTGTTCACATACCGAGATTGTCCCTTATCAAACTTTTTTAACATCTCCCGGCACCAAGTCACACGTCGTGTCATCTGCTCTTCAGTCAGTTGATGCGGCACCCAGAGAGAACAAAGTTTCTTCACGTGCAAATGATCTTGCAGAATCGAACGAATTGCTGGTGCATTTAGGCCCAAAGTATCCTCTATCTGTTGGTAGGTCACTCGCCTGTTTTCGTCAAGCATTTTCCTCACAGCAGTAACGTTTCCTTCGGAGCTGACATTCGTGGCCTTCCTGGCCTCTCAGAATCCTCCAGAGTGAAATTTCCCCTTTGGAATTCTCTATACCACCTGAATATCGTTGTACGATGTGGACAATCATCATCTAGTGCAAGAGTCATTTCTTCTAAGCACTGGTCTATGGTTAAACCACGCACGAAATTATACCGCAAAACTGTCCTTATCTCATTTCGTGACCACGATGCCATCGCAAGCACTTTACACACTCACTACTAATGAATAACTGAGCCCATCGACTTGGCGCGGCAGCTACTATGCACGTATGAACATGTCTCAACATGCAGCAACAAGCAGCTTCCTGTGATTCATTGTTGCGTCATATTGCAAAACTTTCTTAGTACCCTTTGTACTAAAAAGGTTTTAGCGCTGAAAGCCTCAGACTAAGGAAAATTCACCAATCGAACAAGTTAGTATTGTACATAGCACAATGGTTTTTGTGATATCTCATATTGTGATTGCCTTCCAAACTAGTTGCCATCATATTGAACTACCTTGAATAAGCAACGCTTCGACACTGGATTCTCATATAGGGAACACTTCGACACTGGATTCTCATATAGGGAACACTTCGCCAGTGAATTCTCGACGAATACAGTACTACTACCCAGGGATGGTGGTATCCGCTGAGAATAAGTAACATTAGTCTTCTCCATAGGCGAAGCGTTGCTTATTAGAGGTAGTCCAACATTAGAACAACTCGTTATGAAGGCATTCACAATATGAGATACTGTACATCAAAAACGATGCCATTTCACCTACTTCGGTCAGGGCCGGGCCGTGCCGTGCCGTGCTATGATACAGAGAGGCGGCCGCATCAGGCGGCACCGTAAGGGGGCCGCATAAGCAGCGAAATCAAAATACAATTTGAACCATTAAGGGGCGGCATTTCGAAGACTTGCATCATACTGAGAAAATCTACCGCACGGCCCTGACTTCGGTGATTTACTAAGAACTAAAATGATGCTTAGCACTAACGTTCGATTACCAAAATGTTTATATTGTTTAATGTATTTTATATTAAAAATAAATAATTTCTAAATTTAAAAACGTATTAAGTGGGAAAACGTCATTATAATAATACACTGTCTATTCTTTATCACAAACTTTGTATGCCGGAAACTTTAACCGGGAAACTTCTTACGAGGGAAAAATAATACCTTACAATATATAGAGTTGAAATTGGGACTTAAGAAACCAAACCTAGTACTGTATAGGGGAAAACTTCTTATGCGGGAATTTCTTATCTGAGCTCATAATTTAGGAATATTTACGTTAAGCAATCATCACAATTCATCTATACGAAATCATAAATGAAATGTATCTGTCCTTTAACACAATTTATCGTACATCGAAAAGCGGAGCAAATCAGCATTTTTCCCACTTATGACCAAGTTACATGACTTTATGTTGGTGCCAAGATATCATGTCAGGGCGCTCTAGTTATATTTAATTTACTTTATGGTATTATACCACTGTGGATGACCTGGACCTGTTCTAAAAACTCACGTTCAATTAGTCATTATGAGGCTGCATCTGTTTGCAACTTATTGACTTCTAAGAATGCAAAATAGCTTAAGATTCGCACTAAGCGAACAAATTATTCATTAAGAGGGGGGGACAAAAATTCGGAATTTCATGGAGGCCAATTAGGAAAAATCGCTTCAATATGCGGCTGTTATTCAATTTAAATAGTCAAAACCAGCTCGAGAATGTATGGAGAGAGAGAGAGAGAGAGAGAGAGAGAGAGAGAGAGAGAGAGAGAGAGAGAGAGAGAGGATCCCAGGTCCAGGCTAAAGGTGGTTATATATCCCCTTATGGTCAAAACAATGTGGATTTTTTAGGGGTACATGACAATTAACGCTTAATGATTAAAAAATAACTACCAATTTTAACTTAGCATCAGCTATCAAGAAAATAAAAAATCACATCACCTAACAGTCAGCGGTCAAGCCGGAGATCAAACGTAACGCAGGACCCTCTCCACCAACCTCTTTACTGTCACTTTAGATATCAAAATTACTGATAAAATCTCATACTATTAAGGGATTATTGAGCAGAGCAAAGCAGGACAGAGTGCAACTTTTTGAAATTTAAATAAGATGACATTCGCTACACAAATGATTTATACACAAACGGGCACAACTGCTCGTCAATTGGTCCAAATGGGCAACTGGGTCATCATCTTTTTTATTCTGTTTAGGCCTACATAAAATTTTCTCTACCAAATTTTATCCTAGAAATTATACCGATGTTTAGGTATCTGCTTCACAGATTAGCTACTTTATTTTTCCTCTTTAAAGTGCTCTTTCTAGGCACTTTATTTGAATTTCTATATCCTTCCTGGTTGATGCGCGGTGTGTACATTATACAAAAGTACTACTTCATAACCTGTTTACAATGATGCCAGAAATGATTACACCGAAAGATCACTGTAAGGCGAATGTCCTGAAGATGAGGCTTGTTTGTTTTAATCCCGTTGTGAATTTCAGAAGGGTGAATTAGAGGTCATTTACATAGCTGCATGTTTGTCCAATGAGGGGAAAGAATTGCATAAAATAGATCCATTTAATGAGATGTAGATGCGTGGAGGGTCTATTTCTCTTATACAGAAGAACCATATACTGTAGAACAGCAGCGACCATGGTGATTATGTACTGATAGAAGTCATCGAAATAAGCGTTCCCCCTCCCCCGCATTAGAATAATTCTTTTGAACTTTGCAGTTCATATAACATCGCTAGCACAGCCTGGAAAATGTTATAAGTGAACCGAGCCGATTCCCTTTGATTTATTTTACATTTTGCATTGAAATCTAACTTTTCATGTTTTCCTGCACACTGTAATTGTTCCGATATCGTTTCTTCTATCAGGTAAGATATATTTTTCACCGTTGCGAATTTTAACGAATTGATGTATATTGCTTCTATATTTTTTAACAGCATTTCACATTCCATTAAATCAAAATTGATGCTGCACTATGGCCATAGATGTGTCAAGTCCGCTACTCTGATTTTCCCTTACTAAATTGTGCTCATCAACCAATTCCAGTTTCAACACTTAATCCTCGGGATATACGCAAACTCTGTCACGCGACCTCTTAATACGAGAGCTGTTCAATAAAGAATGATTATAACTTTTTTTTTTTCTTTCTTTTTTTTTCACAATATACCTTTATTAATCATCCATATTTTGATGGTCCTTTTCAAAATAGTTCCCATTTGATGAAATGCACTTACTCCACCGTTTCTACCATTCTTCAAAACATGGTGGAAGCCATTTCTGACATGCGTTTGAGAATCGTCTCCGATGTCTACAACTTCTGACGACTGGAAACGCTTTCCTCTCAGCTCCTTCTTTAACTTTTAACTTTAGGAATGGAAAAAAAAAAAAAAAAAAAAAATTGGTCAGGGCTGTAGAGCGGATGAGGAACACGTTTGTCATGAATGCTGGGCTAATAACTCAATAACAGTATAAACAATGTGAGGTCTCGCATTTTCGGGAGCATATTTTTAGGCACTTTGGACACAGAAAAAAAAAAAAAAAAAACAAAAGTTGCGCCATCTCAGGAAAGGTTTTTTTTTTTTTTTTTTAGCAATTCAAGGAATGGTTTGTTTGTTTGGGGAATTTTTTTAGGCGCATCGGCATCTATGGCCATAGTGCAACATTAACAATTGCGCCCACCTGCGCGCAATTGTAGTCGTTTGCGGCAAATGTGATCCTGCAAAGTGTGCCGTACAGTCTGTAGCAAGGTCTCAACAACAGTCGTACGACGTGGCACATACTGGCAAACCACTCCTTGATGCTGCACTATGGCCATAGATGCCGATGCGCCTAAAAAAAATCCCCAAACAAACCATTCCTTGAATTGTCAAAAAAAAAATAACCTTTCCTGAGATGCCGCAACTTTTGTTTTTTTCTGCGTTGGCGATGATGTTGATGTCCAAAGAACTTTGTTGCTTATTTTTCTGGATCGAAATAAAGCCACGTCTCATTCGCTGTTATCATCTTGCGCATAATCTCACCATCTTCAGTAACCATCCTTTGGAGCTCCTGACAAACCTCCATAAGAACCAGCTGTTGCTCCGGTGTGAGCAGGCTTGGAACCCAGCGGGAAGAAACACGTGTCATATGCAAATTGTCATTGAGACTGCCGTGCTTACTTCCTACTGATATTCTCAACATCTCTGACAGTTCCCTGACTGTTATACGATGACCTTCTTTCACGATTACAGAAGCATTGTTGATGGTTTCTGTGGTGACAGCAGTGGTTGGAGCTCCAGAACAGCCGATTTTTGTGACTGAAACACGTACAGCTTTAAACATTCTAACCCACCTGCGATCTGTGCTAATGGACGAGTAGAGCACAGATTCAGCTAATATTTTCTTGAGAAGGAACCAAAATTTGAGAGCAGCATACCGTCCCTGGAGTGTCAAATAGGCGAAACCGAAGAGAAAAACTTGACCATCGCAAAGGTTACTTTGTGCTCATGAGTCCATTGTGCAGTTGCTATATGATGCAACTTGTTTGGTCTTAAATTCTGCAACTAGCCAAAAGTAGCAAGCCGTACGGTTGATAATGAAAAATTATGATAAATGCAAGGTCTATTAAATAATTCTTTATTTAACAGACCAAGAATATTCGTAACAGACCTCGTAAAATTATGAGCAATCATTTTGCTTTCAGCAAAATGATTGCTGAATTTTTTGATTTTAAATATCGTGCCAATTATATTTTAAATTATTATTCTTATTATTTCTCTGAGATAAAGAGGTGTTTTCCATTTATTTTAATTTCGATTTTTAACGGAAACCAAGCTATTACAAAGCATTTGGCCACTGAAAAAAACAAGTGATGCTCAATGCGCATTTTGTGCCTATAAAAGTTTATTTAACTAAAGAGCATTACGAACAGCGGCTTTCCCAGTCTTTGAAACCACTATCTGGGGTTTCAGAGAGGAGAGGGGATAGTGGGCAATTTTTTAAATTTCACTTTAACTGCATTTCATTTCGTTTATTCAAATTAATTCATTGATTAAATTTTCATCTTTTTGTGATAATTTCAGAAAAAAGTTTCATCTTGCTTTATTTATTATTCAGAATATTTCATTTATGTGTTTCGGAAAAGTTTATTCAGCTCACTGAATTTTAGTGCAAAACGCAGATAAATCAAAGGAATCGGTGTTAAATTACTATAAAATTTTCCAGGCTGTGCTAGCGATGATATTTGAACTGTAAAGTTCATTTGCACTTTGTTACCCACCAACCTTGAGTTTCTTCAGTGAGTTTATGCGAGAAAATGCTTTTTAATAAAATTGTTTTCATTAAAAAATTGAACTGAAAATGAGTTATTATTTTGTCAATTTAAACTAATTAATTTTACACAAGATGAACTTTTCAGAAAAACACACACACACACACACACCTGAATATAAAGATGAAATTTAAAAACACGTACTGATTTTTATTTACAAGAATTAATCTAAATAAGATTTAAAATCTGATTATAAACATGCAATTAAAAAATACACGCGGTTTTACTTTACAAGAAGTAATTTGGTGATGCTAAAAGAGGACCAAGTTAGTAAGCAATCAATAAAAATCATCTGCAAGCTTTTATTCTCAAAAGATCTTACAAAAGTTGTGAAATACAGTATAATTCAATCTTCAAATCAGCTGAATAAACATATAAGATATTTTATCTCAAAGGAATAATTTGATTAATAATTAAATATGCTAATCAAACTAGCCAAAAGTAGCAAAGTTTTTAGGCTTCAGACCCCCATCTCCACTTATCTCCGTGGTTCTAATCTCCACGACTATACAAACCCCTTTGATTCGGATCCCTATATCTCCCTTTGTTCGTATCCATATGATCTCTTCACCATTTTTACTTTCTTTGTTTATAATGCCTACATACCTGTGGTTTGGATTTCTGTGTCTCCTGCCACTACCCACTTTTGCTCAGAACTACCCGTACATTCTAACCAAAGAGATAAAAATCTGTTCTGTTTAGTAAAATTTTCCATTTTTAACCCTGCTTAAATATACAGCTTATTCGTCTTTTCTGGTGATGCTATACGATTTAAAGAGATATTAACAACTTATAAAGGGTGGATACATAGTATTTCTCGAAGCTAGATCAAGATCGAGTACTCGTCCCACGGTCTTCAGTAAAAGCAGATCTCTCCATGATGGAAATCGAATGCAGGTAAAGCGTAGGAAATTTACTTTACACTAAGAACAGATCGAAAAGACACCTTGTAACCTCAGACAGACAATGTCATAGAAACCACGAATAGGCGTAACTACTGTATATACAAAGCATACATATACTTTGTCACCAAACTCAGAATACCCTATTCAATGCAAAATAAATATTTTCGGCCTGTCAGAGGCCTGCAGTATTATTTATCCATAAAGTAAATTATGCCGAAGTAAACTTTGTCACCATTGTGATCTTTCAATCAAAAAAAAAAAAAAATGTTGGAAGTTATAAAATTTTGGTCTCTGCCAGGGGCGTAATGCGAGAATTAACGTTAGAATTAACATTAGCATTATAATAGATAAATGATGCAAAGAAGCGGAATTGTTTTATATCTACCAAAACAATTTGGTAAAAAAGGTTAAAAAAAAAAAAAAATTCTCAATCACTTTTAGATGCAGAGATCTCCATCGCCAAAGAATTGAATATCCAATTATTCTTTGAACTTTACAAAACTTGCCCGATCTTATGAAGATAAACTTCATGAGTCGGGCCTTCGGTTAATCTCTACAATTTTATATTTGTGCCCAGTAGTTAAGTGTTTCTCCTACCAGTGAAAATATACCTCCCTCGTCCGTAGCAAAACTACAAATTCTGACCATTCCCTGACCTTTCCGCATCCTCTGTATTTGGTGGTCACGGACTCGAACCTCGGTCTAATCAAGAAGAGTGTGCTACGCACTGCTGCTCCTGCCCACCTGGCTACGGAGGCGCCAATGCTTGGAGACTGCAGTGTTCGTGCAAGATGGTGCCCCACGTTCGTCGACAAGTGAAGGAACTGCTCCGTTCAACATTCGGAAATGATCGCATCATTTCTAGAGACTGTCCGCAGTTCTGGTCAGCCCGCAATCCCTGTGATTTCTGGCTATGGGGATACCTGAAAGACAAAGTTTACCGTGGCGGCATACTGACGCTTGTAGATTTGAAAGCAAGCATTAAACCATATGTAGCAAACATTCCCAATGAGATGCTATGCGAAACTGTGTCGCACGCAGTCTTCTGTGTTCAGAATGTCATCAAAAGTGAAGGAAAGCACATAGAACAATATCTATATATTTCTAAGTTCTGATATTAAAATCTAATCCTAAGTTAAGTATTCCATCTCGTGTTTACAGTGCCAATTTCCCCCCTAGTGGCGAAAATTACAGTGCCAATTTCCCCCCTAATGTCAAACTAAAAATTTCCTTCTACAAATCGCTTCTTCATACCCTAAATGACACACCCACTAATTTTCACAGCGCTAATTCTAACCGTTTTGACACTAGAGTCTCCTGAATAGAGGAACTTATTTTATAACCACCTGGTGTGTGTGTGTGTGTGTGTGTGTGTGTGTGTGTGTGTGTGTGTGTGTGTGTGTGTGTGTGTGTGTGTGTGTTTAAAAACACAAAAATTTCAGTATATGTATTATTACAACGGTATTTTATCAGAAAATATTTTATACACTATTTTATAATAAAATAAAGGAAGATTTTAACCTATGCAGGGAGAAGTATTTAACGTTTCTTCAATTATAAATTTTAAAAAATACATAAATTACAACGCATGTTTTATTAGATTCAGATTTAAACGTAGTGTTCAAATATAAAAATAAAATATCTGAAAAAAATAATAAAATATCTGAATATGCTACATTTGGTGAATTCATGCTGTTTACAGGCGCCATATGCAAAATAAAATGAAACAATTATTATTCTTAATTTTAAATTCTCAGTGTGAGAAGCCATTGAATGCAGAAATACAGCATGGAGTGCAATGTGGATGGTTGAACTGGAGAACAGATGAACGGGGTGCTGTGTTGTAAGATGTGCAGTAAGAAAAATATTTAGATTTAGTAATGGGCAGTTTTAAGCTTGAGAATTAAGAATAGTAGCAAAAGGGGTAAACAAGTAATTCAAATAATACCAGAGAAAACAGGGACCAGAGAAGACTTAGTCCAAGTAAAGGGGTGTCATTTGAGAACGGGCATGAAGGGGTTGCTTAAGGAAGAACAATAGGACGTGAAACGGGATTATATTAAGCGCCTCCTTTGATCTATGACACCGTTGGAACCAAAACAGGAAATGAGTGGACATCCAGTGTTCGCTTCAAAATAAAACCGCCGACAGGCTGACTGATATTTGAGTTTTCTGATACTTTAGAAAGAAAGGTGTGAAACGATAATGAGTGTTTGTGGAGGTTGCCGGTGGACACGAAAGGGTCATACTGCCTGTGAGAAAAAAATAAGAAAGTTCGAGAAAATGGTTGGTTTGCGCGCTAGAGAGACAGCTTGGGAGAATTGTGTTGGCAAATGGAAAGGAACGTAAATTTAAACAGAGGGGGAGGATTGGTTGGAGTCCTTGGGGGAGGCATGCCAAACTTGAAGGGAAGTGTAAAGTTCGGGAACAAAAAGAGAGAGTTGAGTGGAAATGTAGGAAGAGAAAGAGTTGAGTGGAAATATAGTGAGGAGACAGGGTCGAAGAGGAGAGTCGAAGTGAGTTTATCGAAAATGTAAGGGTGTGAGAAAAAGGGATGAACGTGTAAGGGGTAGTTAAAGGCAGTTCATTAAACAGTAAGAATGAAAGAAGAAGATATACATAGATGACTAAGTCCACCGAGGAAGGCGATAATATCCTAGAAATAGCCCTGGAAGCAGAAAGTAGCAGTCTTGAAAAGCAGAGTAGCAACCCTGGGAGCAGAAAGTAGCAGTTTTGAAAAGCAGGGTAGCAGCCCTGGATGCAGCAAGAAATAGCTCTGAATGGCGGAAGATAGCAGCCCTGAATGAGGAAGAAGTAGAAGGCCCTTACGAAAACATCCCGCCAGAATATAGAAGTAAGTGCCAAGTTAGAATAAGCACACTTTAGATTATTAGAAGGACTATAGGGAGATAATAAGAAAATTAAAGAGGAAGGTCATATGATTAATATACCCTAAGATATGTATATGAGTTGAGTATTTCTATTAGAACATAGTAATGAACAGAGAAATAGACAGAGATAGTTAAATTAAATATGAATGAATGGATGTAGAGTAGCTATATTAGACGGGTTAAATCAAAGAGATAATTAAGGTGAATACTAGCATATAAGATGATCCAATTGTATTATGGTAACTAAGCCAAAGGAAGTTTGTGTTTAATACAGCTATAAAATAAATTGTATAAGAATGTCGAATAAGAAATTGAGTGTGATCCCTAAATGGTTATACATTAGAGAAGCTATAATAATGGAGATTCATGGAAAGTGTTAAGTATCCTTGTTCTAACTAAATGATGTATATGAATATCAATTTTTATAACGGAACAGTCCATTTAATGTACTATATATGTTGTGTTATCTTACCATATAATGTACATAATTATCTTTAACTTCATTTCATGTATATATACGTAATAAAGAATTGTATATAGCCTTTAATGAAGTTGTAACTAGTCAATTTGAATATACAAGCCTAGTCCGAAGGAGGAATTTTACTTAATACAACAATTCTCAAGAATCTGACAGGAAAGAATAAATACGAAGCCGATTCTTCTGTGAGGTACACGAGTCAGAATGCGGAATGTGGGGTAAAGAAACGAGAATAGAGTAAAGGTTTAAACAGAATATAGGCATTCTTACAAGTTACACAAATAGACAAATAAAAGAAAATAAAAGAAAAATAAAAGAAAAATAACAAAAAATCCCCCCCCCCCCACAGTGTGATAAGAAAGTAAATTGTAGAATGAAGGGAAGAGTGTATAAAATTGTGGTTAGACCTGCATTGATGTACGGTGCTGAGACGTGGGCAATTACAAGGGCCCAGGAAAAGAAGATGGAAGTGGCGGAGATGAGGATGCTAAGATGGATGTGTAGTGTGACGAGAAGGACAGGATAAGAAATGACTACATCCGAGGTACGGTTAAGGTTGGGCCTCTGAGTAAAAAAATGCAGGAATCTAGGTTGATGTGGCTTGGATATGTGGAACGAAGAAGTGAGGAGTATGTGGGGAAGAGGTGTGAAAAGTTGGAGATGATAGGAAAGAGGGGGAGACCTAAGCTGAGATGGAAGGACAAGGTGGCAGAGGATTTAAAAGAGAGAGGATGGAGGAGAGAGGAAACCCAGGATAGGGAGGAATGGAGGAAAAGAATTAAGGAAGGAAATGCCGATCCCATATAAACGTGGGAAGAAGGCGAAGATAAAGAAGAAGAAGAAGAAGTGTGAGAAGCCAACATATTGTGAATTTATAGATCAACATGAAATCTCGCGCCAAAACGACCCTTTGAAGAAAAAATCATCGAAATATTTAAGCTTGTGTAAAAATGATCTGTTCGCAGTTTTCAGGGAATTTTGGCTCAGTTAAACTTATAATGTGAAGGCAAACCATGTTTTAGTAATTTTATACTTTGAACATTACAAACGTTAGGCGATTTGTTGTGGCCTCTGATTTGTGTGTTAGTAGTTGACAACGTAATTACAGTATTGGTCTTGCTCCAGGGTTGTCGGAAGTAGCATAATAACTAGCAGTAGGTTAACTGTATTTAAAAATTCAATGAACAAGCTGCAGATCATAAATGGCAAATTTGTCAAATAAGTATAACATTCAGATGAATGTACCCACAACAAAAAAAATCAGGCATAAAGGATGACAGCTGACACTTTACATTGGGAAGGGAAGAAAAAGAGAGAAATGCAATACAGAAAGTATTAACAAAATGTTTCAACCAATGAAAATTTTTGAAAGTGACAATGCCGAGCAGATGTCAAAGGAGTCCATCTCTTGCTTACTGCACTCAACTATCAACTGATCACTTAGTATATACTAACTGTGGGCGGTCTCTCGTACCTACCTTCTCTCCACAGTCATTCGCACTTTCCTACTGTCAGGAAGAATGACGTCCAAATCCATGCGTCCTTCCAGGAGCTCGTTGATTGCACAGTCATCACTTGAGTGATAGGTCGTCATCACTGGACCAACTTCCAGAGAAACGTTGTTGCTACCTTGGCTGTTGGTAGGCTTCTGTGGTGGTTGTGGGGCTGCCTTCTTCACTCGGGCACTAGAAACAAAGCAAAAGAAGAAAAATTAAAATCACTTAAAGCAAACGATGGATATCTGAAAGAAACGAATTAGCAATTAAACCGCACAGTGGAATTTTATTTTTATTCTTCTATAGCCCTAAAATTCGTAATAATATTAAATCCTTCCCCTCATTCCATCATCTCTTCCGCAAAGCTAAATTTCTAAGGCTAAATGTAATTTCTAAGTAAATTACAAGGGCTAATATTTTTATTTATTGTGACTTAATCTCATTTTCTTTCTAAAATTAATGGAATGAAGGTTCTAGGAAAAGGGGAAGATAGTACTTCCTTTCATTTTTCGCGTTCCCAAACACTTCAATCACCTGGAGGTACAAGGCAACGTGAAAAGGCTTTCCAACTAAAACTGCTTTCACTGGTTGCATAATCGCTAACAACAATATGTACTTAAGACATTCTTGCCCTCCGAATTATTCATGTGGGAGGGCTATTTCGGGGGAATGGGTGCTATTGGAAAAACAATAACAATAAATAAATCGCCAAGGAGCCCGGAGTGTCCGATGACGCATGTCAACGATGCCACCTGGCCTCAGAAACGATCCAACACATCACCGCGGGATGCAAGGTGATCACCCAGACTGAGTACATTCATAGACACGACCAGGTAGCCAGGAAAATACATCAGAAGCTAGCAAGGAAATACCAGCTGATCGAAGAAAAAGTGTATTATACTACAAGTACGAACCCCAAGCAGTACTATAGACCCCAACCCCCAAACTGTAGTGGGACCGCGCCATAATAACGGATAGGACAATCCCGCACAACAGTCGGACATAACCCTTGTGGACAAGAAGGAAAAGGCTACCTATCTAATTGACACAGCGGTACCCAACACTAGCAACCTGCAGAAAACCCATGGGGAAAAGATCAGGAAGTACACGAACCTAACATAGGAAATCAAAGAGATGTGGCATATGCAACAAGTAATGACCATCCCGATCATCGTGTCAACCACAGGTATGGTGCCAAAAACCCTACATAACAGCCTAGCATCAATAGGTCTTCCAGCGAACACCTACAAGGAACTCCAGAAAGTCGCAATCCTGAACATCTGTAGGATAGATAGTCAGAGTTCCTCGACCAACAGTAACACCAAACATAACAACAACCACCCTGTGTACATGGTAGCAATACCCGTCACGAGGTGGAACCCCCCAATCAGGGAGAAATAATATAAGAGCAATAATAATAATAATAATAAGTAACCAGTCAAGAGATCCAAGTTCAGTTATTGACTGTGCAATAATGAGTTAAGGTCATACAGTAAACTCTGTATAAATAATAATGCGAATGCAGTTATTACGAGTACATTTTCCTTGGGAAATGTAGAAAATCCCTTCCCACAACTTAATACATCCTATCTACATGATATACTAATACATATACACTACACGAGCCCAATAAAAAGTATCAATGTTAATTAAAAATTGATATTAAAAAAGATCAAGATCCAAGACTAAATTCAACTTAAAGAAAATCATTATTACAATCAGAAATTTTATAGTACTTTTTTTATCCCCTGGTCTCTAATCTCCATACTCCCAGAAGAATTATTTTTATCATTATCATTATCATTTTTATCATTATTAACAAAAGCGAAGAAAGATGACAAAATTGCAAATTAAATGAAAAAAAAAAAAGAAAAGTTATTAGGATTATTAGTTCGTGTTTTTCCCGTTTATCTGCTCCACAGTCATGTTTCGTTTTAGTACGTTCTCCACTGATTTCTGAAGTTCGGCAGTCACAGCGCCATGTATCATATATCCCTCGTCCTCCAACTAAAATGGCTTCTGGAATAAGACAAAAATATTCCTTAATAAAAATTTCTGCAGAGAGAACGTATGAAGCAGGAAATCTCACTTAAGGAATATTTTACCTTTCTTATTTCAGAAAGTCGTTTCTTTTCCATATTTAGATGCGTTTCACAGCAATGAAGTAGTGTCTGTCAGGTATAACAAAAACACCCTGGTTGAACGCACTTTAATGGAATTTGATTTTTGAAGACTTTAATAAATTTCACCGATCAGTTCAATTTTCCGTCCACATTTCATACTGAGCAATTTAGATTGCCAGTTTTCATGCAGCGTTTGTCATATGCCAATAAGAGCCATGGGCCAGCTCATGAATATTAAAGATCGTGAACTGGAGCACACAGCGGAAGAATACACTAAATCCACTTCTAACCTTCACTTCCTTACTAGAGATGCTATCTGCAAGACGAAATATTACGCCAGTATTTCAGTCATTCTATCAGCACGTCGTTTATCGAAGGCTATTTCTTACTACCAGTCATCACATTGCAAACTGGATTTCTCCTCTCTCTCTCTCTCTCTCTCTCTCTCTCTCTCTCTCTCTCTCTCTCTCTCTCTCTGATAGAGAGAAATCTCATTTTCATGGTTCATTACGCGGCACTGAGCATCTCCAGTCTCCCTTTTCATTCGTACACCTGAACGGTTCAGTAATGCTCTACTAGAGATCACTAACCCCGTGAGAAGATCCCTGAAGTCATGGTAGCGACAGCTGATGGAACTACGATGACTAGCCTCATTTAATAAGCATATCATAACTTTCCCTTGCTGCATGACTTCCTATAGAGTAAATTTTTGGGTTACTATTTAGATTAAAGTCTGTTCAACTGCAAAAAAGGAGGAAAGCTTGTATTTAAAAAGTTTAAAAGCAGCGAATGTTCGGGTAATTAAAACAACATAATCACATCCTATAATTCGTCCTCATTACTTGTTTGCACGTCTTGTTAACTAAGCACAAAGCGTTCATTTTCTACAAGACAATATCTCTGTGGATGGCTATGAGTGCTGCTAATGTGATCTAATGCAATGAAACGCACACTTGAAGTTAGCAGCGAGATGCACTTTTCTTGAGAGCAACTGGATGCCCATGCCGAACTTAGCTATATTACTCTAAAAAAAATATTCGGACACCACGTTGGAAAAACAGTAGTTTTAATGAAAATTAATAAAGTGTAGGTCCACCCTCAACAACATGTACAAGGAAGGTTTGAAAAGTTCGTGGCCTGAGTATGAAAGGATGGTGTTAAAATTTTCTATACTTAATGTTACTTCAAATAGTTTGTTTTGTTTTTAGGAGCATTAGCAACTAAGGCCATATTGCTCCGGGAATATGCGGTGGTCATTCCCTGACCTTTCCGCATCCTCCATATTTGATGGTGACGGGCTCGAACCCTGGTCTAATCAAGAAGCATGTGATACGCACTGCTGCTCCTTCCCACCTGGATACGGAGGCGCCACTTCAAATAGTAACCCATCAAGTTTCACGCAGTTTCTATAACGTCTCTTTTTTTTTTTTTTTTTTTTTACGCAGGTCCTGAAGTCACCAAATTTGTGTGAATGAGGAAAGATGGACATAATCATGGAATTTTTCAGACATCCAATATTTGGGAAAAGAGGGACTAACACCAAAGACAATCCGCCCCCAATAGTTACAACATTGGGGAAGTTGCTCCATCCTATTCCTTGGTTGAAATGTGGGTAGCAGAATTTAAACGAGGGAAGAAGAACTTGAAAAATGACCCACGCTGTGAACACCTGCAGCATCCATCACTCCAAACGTTGCTCACAGTGTGCATTAAGAACAATAATAATTGTTGACCGGAAAAATACACCTTCTGTAACAGTTATGTAAATAGGTAAGTTATATGTGGAATTATTAGTGAATTGTAAATATATGAGCTGTATAATGTTTGTACACAATCATAAATGTGTAAATACTGTATGTATTAAACATAAAATGTGTACAAAATATTTTGGGACGAGACTACGTGTACAGTATATGTAACCAATTGCACGTAGTATCTCGTACCCTGATATGTACTTAGCACCCTCCTGGCACTTTGCCGTCCCGGGGTGGTTCCTTATGGAAATAAACAGATAATAATAATAATTATTATTATTATCTGGTGATGAATGATCGAAGAGTGACAGTTCGTACATTTCCAGCGTCTTGGACACCTCATTTGAATGTGTGTATCACGAACAACAGAGGCTCTCGCTGTGAAAATAGTGTCAGCATGATGGCTCCCAATATTGTTGACAGCACATCAAAAATCAGAAGGGTGTCGAGTCACATGAACATTTGGATCGATTTCAGGCAGATCCAGCAAATCTACTTGCAAGGTTTATGACCACGGATGAGACGTGGGTCCATTATTTTCAGCCAGCAACATAGGAGCAGTCCAAACAGTGGAAACACATTTGCCACTCCCCACAAAGAAATCCACATCGATTCATTTTGCTGGCAAGGTGATGATATCAGGTTTTTGGGATGCTGATGGAGTGTTGCCGGTGGATTACCTCCTTCAGAATGGCTAGACAGTCACAGGAGCCATATTATGCAAACCTTGTGAATCGTCTGCGTGAAACAAAGACAAATGCAGAGGGAAAACCTGGCACAGGAGTCTTGTTTGCCATTGACATAGCTACACTGCATTAGTGCAGCTTTGAATCTCGGACTATTCCCCATATTCATCAGACCTAGCACCATTGGACCTCACCTATTTCCCAGTTTGAAAAAAATACACGTCTGAAAACCATTTTCCCATTGACAGTGATCTCATTACTGCAGTGAATGAATTCCTTAAGGCCCAAGAGAAAAAAAACTTTCTTCGTAGGTGGAATCAAAGTATTGCGGCATCGGTAGCAAACGTATATTGACTCCAAATGAAACTATGTTGCCCAGACTTCTCAAATTAAACCCTTCATACTAAAGCCACGACCTTTTCAACATCCCTCGTACAGTTTTGAATAGTCCTTTGCAAAGCTGAACCTCCAAATCTAGTAGCCTTGGGACTTGACCCGTACTGGATGTCGGAATTTTTTGAATTTCGGATGGTCATGAATAGCAGTCAACTGCTGACTTTCGAAAAGCAAGCGATTAAGTATTTGTATACAGGAGGAAAACTGGAGGGGCTTGGCAAAAAAAAAAAAAATAAATAAATAATAATAATAATAATAACCTCCTGCAAAAAAGCACAAGTTATTTCCAAAAAAACAGGACATTTTCAGGAAAAAGCAGGAGGTTTTTAAAATACACGCTGCACTAGAAATTAAATTTTGCTGAAGAAATACAACCACAGGCTGCTTACAAGTACAGTAAAGTACAGAATGCTTTTAAACATTAGCTTATCTAACATTTTTCTGTCTATGGATTTTTGTTTGGATTGTCTGTTAGATTTCAACTGATGACTGCTTCAAGAAAGGTACTGTAGCTGACTTTGAACACCTGCAGAAATGTTGAGTCAGTTTTCTTTATAGCAATGGCACTACTCTTCACACTTGGTTGTCAAAAGCATTTCCCAAAACTGCACCAGAAAGAAAATATCTAAATTTAGTTGTTGTTTTTTTCATCTGGTTAAAAATTCTCTGACTAAAACTGAGCTGACAAAAGGATCACTATCACAGTGGTTAATCAGTGTCAGAAGGCTTGAAGTTAGTTTTAAATAGAAATGCCTTTATTTTTTATGCTTGGCAATATTGTTATAGAAGATAACAGTCACTAAGATGTGTACTATTGATTATTCTATACATCAATTTAATTCCATAAGTTTACCTTCTGATTGGCAGAGGTTTCAAGTCATCTTTATTTAACTAATTTAAATATAAGCTTTTTCTGTAGGTAAAAATGAAATAATGTTTCGATAACTCCTCTGGCCGTGTTGCACCATGAATGAATGTTGAATATCATAGAACTGTTCAAGATATCAGTGTTGTCCAAGCAAACCAGCCATTTGTTTTTTGGTCTTGTTTTTTTTTTTTTTTTTTTTTTTTTTACTGTTTAGCCAAGCATGTTATAATCAGTGTCCCATGACGAAATGAGAGCACTGTTGAAACAACGAGAAGGAAGATGGCACCTATCTCTTAAATACATAGCAGATACGTGTCTTCTGAAATGCCGTTCATTTGAAAGCAGCGCAATTCAAGACAGCTCGTTGAAAAGGTGCCTCTTACCACATATGAGTAAGAAACAGAGTGATGCACACAAGAATAAAGACCACTGAATGGATCCCATCGGAGATCATGAGAATGATCATTTCGATACTTCAGGAAAAGAATACTGTGGTAAAATAGGTTCAACAAAAGCCGATATAAGCTGCTGTTATGTTATGGATACAGTATACAGAAAAATAAGATTAACAGTTTGATGCACTATCACAAAAAATGTATTTGTTAATCTATGGATTCAGCATGAAGTCACATTCCTAAAACCAAACTAACCTTTGTTAAAGTAACTTGAAAATCTATCAGTAAACTATGTAGCCAAATCTAGACTTTTCTGTTAAAAAAAAAATTAAAGAAAATAAAAGTATCTTTCCCAAAATGCAGTGTAAAAACTAAAAGACAACATGAAACAGCACACAAAACACTATCATTGAGAAAGACCTTTAGAAAGAATCCGTAATATTCAAACTGTCCTGTGATATTCATTAAATTATTTTATCCCAAAATACAAAGATTTGTCAGAGCCTAAAAAGGCAAAAAAATTTATGAACACTTCATTAACTTTCTTAAGCCAGGAAACAGCTAAAATGGTGCCACAGCTGCAAATTGGGAAGCTTGAAGGCTCGATGTATTAATGATGTGCTAGTTATCATCCTAAGTGCCATTAGGGTTGTCGCCTCATGGGTAGTTAATTCTGTAAGATTTTATCTAGGTTAAAAAATGCCGGGAGATTTTTTATAGTTTAGAAAAGTCACTGATGAGTATGTGAAAAACGAAACTTGTTTTATTTTATTGATTATAAAACATAAAAATTAAATATATTTTTGAATTATTTAATTTTTAAAATACTTTTAAAAATATAAAAGTTTCATTACTTAATTAATACAGATAATAATTTCATTAATATCTGTAAAGATAACAATGTAATCTTCTTATACATTAAAATAATTTTCCTCCTAATGATATTTATTCGGCCAATGGGAGAAGAGGAATGCGAGTTACGTGTAATACGTAACAGAAGCTTGTTTTACTGTGGTAAAACAAGCTTCTCTTTAAGCGTGGTCACGCGCTATGTTGATCTAACACGACCACGCGGTACCATTCTTGATTTCTATATGTAACGTATTAATTTAAACTAAATGCAACAAGGCATAACATTTTAAGATTCTATATCTGTATAATATCGGTATAGATACACCATGGCCAACTCTTAAAGAAAAACTACAATCGTAGTGTGAAAGGCACCCATCGATGAAAAGCCAACTAGCTTTGAAACGGTCCGTCTGGGTGGTGGCGCCCACCGATAATAAATAACAATAGTCTTCTTTATTGGTGAAACGTTACTTATATGTAATGCAATACTTGGTAACTCGTTGTGAAGGATGAGCACGATATGAGATACAGATGAAATGCTGCCTTTCACACTACGATCGTAGTTTTTTTTTTTTTAAGAGTTGTCTATAGTGTATCTACTCCGATATTATATAGACATAGCAGCGTATTTATGTATTCATAGCTGAGGAAGAGACACACACAGTGTCGAAGCTTCTGTAAGTATTTTATTTTATCAAAAGAAGCGAGCGCAGCCCCCTAGTAATAAAATTAATAATGAAAAAGAAACTAACTTAAAAAAGGAACGATAAAAGCTAAACCACCATACTAAATATGTCTCGGTGCAGCTTTCAAAAAATCTGGTGTCGATTTGGAAAAATTAATTCTGTAACATTAAGTATGAATTTTGAATGTCTCGGGGAAGCGCTCAAAACATATGGTTTCGATGTGGAACGACACAAAAGTAAACAAGAATGACACAAAAAAAAAAAAAAAAAAAAAAAAAAAAAAACGGAGGAGTAAATCTACAATTTACAAAATTCCAGGATATTCGGTTTCCGGGACGTACCTCATTAGGTGAGGTGCATCTAATACGAATTAATTTCGAGAGTGCCATCCTTAGGTGCCATCGAAACTGCTTAATTGCACGATTGATCTTTAATCAATGTAATCAAACTAAATGTCAATATAAGACTTAGATTATATTTACAGTATATTTGGGAAGCTAAACGAATTTATTAATATTTCAATTTAATTTCTAAAGAGTAATTTTCAGGGTATACATATGAAAGCGGACTATTCCAGACAGCAAACGTATGAGGTTAAGAATGAGAAAGAAAAATTCTTCGCACATTAATTATTTCGGTCCTAGTGAGCCGGTTCTTATGGTAATGTGGTATTATTATGAACACAATTAAAGGAAAACTAAAATATCCCTTTTTCGTTAGATCTCACGAATGCTTTAAATGAGAAGAGCCCAGTATCAGTAACTTATATGCTATTGATTTCTTTGAATAAATACGTTTTGCTATAAGTGTCCCTTGAATTTTTGTAGGGCAGTACATTTGCTAATAGTTCAGAAGCTGCTATTAATTTTTCCAAACCTGATCTGTGGTGGATATCAATAAAATTAATGTGGATTCAATATTTTCATTTGTATTTTTCAACATATTAATCAGATAATGTTCGCTTGATTTAAAAACTTATACCAAATTTTTATCGAACACAAACTGAAAATCTTTAATTTTACAACATAAAACTTACCTCATGGTTTTTTTTTTTTTTTTTTTTAATTATCTGAGGTAATCATCTCAATTTTGTAGCTTTTGATATAATAAATAAATACTGTATTCTGTTTAAACTCTGGGTCGACCGCACGGTGAGAGGCGTTCACAAGATACAAAGAATACGAGAAACAGCACCGATCTGCAGAAGTTTCATGAATCTATAAAATTTTGAAAGATCTTACAAATTTGAATATCTTTCTTTGGAAATCGAACGACTTGCAATCTTCGATAGAAGAATCTCCTGAAAGTTAATTTTTTCAAAAGGGGTCGATATGTGGTATTCCATAGCACAGCGTCTCCCAAACTGGGGTCCGCGGACCCCTGGAGGTCCGTATACCAGTTCCAGGGGATCGGCGAAACTGTGGTCGACCGACCACATATATATATATATATATTATATATATATATATATATATATATATAATGTGTGGTTTGTAAAATAAATAAAGTGTCTGTGAAAACATAACATATGCATATGTTATGTATACTCCGTTGAGATAATTTTAAGTAAGTTATTTCCAACTGACGATCCTCAGGAAGATACTGAGTATCAAACTGGCATACGTAGAGATAATCGGCTCTATGTAGCTAGAGAAAATACTGCGGAGTTTACGATGGAAGAACTTACAAGAGTTCTGAAGAAGCTTAATCTCACAAAATGTCCTGGAATTGATCTTTGATCTAGTCGAGAATATATTTATAACGAGGTTCTATAAGTCGTTACCTAATATCCTTTTATTAATGTTTAACAAATGTCTAACAGAAGGGCTGTTTCCAACGCAGTGGAAGATTGCATTATTGAAGTTAGTTAGAAAACCTGGGAAGCCACTAACTGAACCTAAATCATATCGCCCTATCCCTCTTTTGGCAAACCTTGGTAAAATTCTTGAAAGGTTAATGGCATTACGGTTAACCGACCTGCTAGTGCAACAGGATATGATATCGCCTCAGCAATATGGGTTCACTCCTGGGAAATCCTGTGAAGATTGTCTAGTGGCATTTCGAACGCATATTGAGAATTCTACATCCAAATATGAATTAGCAATGTACGTGGATTTCGAAGGGGCATTTGATACTGTTTGGTGGGAGGCAGCGATGGCTCAGTTAAGAAACGCTGATTGTTCCAAGGAATTATATATGCTTTTCAACAGTTACTTTTCAAATAGATATGTGCTAGTAAAGTTCAAGCACTTTGAGCTACGAAAACAGGTTGTGAGAGGATGTCCTCAAGGCTCCGTCTTGGGACCCCTTATTTGGAACCTAGTTTTACAGAAGATTGTCTAGTGGCATTTCGAACGCATACTGAGAATTCTACATCCAAATATGAATTAGCAATGTACGTGGATTTCGAAGGGGCATTTGATACTGTTTGGTGGGAGGCAGCGATGGCTCAGTTAAGAAACGCTGATTGTTCCAAGGAATTATATATGCTTTTCAAACAGATATGTGCTAGTAAAGTCCAAGCACTTTGAGCTACGAAAACAGGTTGTGAGAGGATGTCCTCAAGGCTCCATCTTGGGACCCCTTATTTGGAACCTAGTTTTACAGAATTGGTTGGTTCGCACATTCCCTAATTGTAAGGTGCTGGCATTTGCAGACGATCTGACAATTATAATTGCAGGACGATCTCGCTCACTCTTAGAACAGAGAGCTAGTAGTGTGCTGACAGACTTAAGTTCTTGGGCTCAAAGTTTTAAGCTTGCTATTAGTCCTTACAAAACTAAAATGATGTTATTTAAAACAGCTTTAGATATAAATCGACCTCCTCAGATCAAGTTGAATGGTGTACAGTTACCTATGGTCCTTGATACCAAATACCTGGGAATTATTGTGGATAGTAAGTTATCATTTCACCAGCACTTATTATATTTAAGCAATAAAATCAGGAAATTTTCTGGTGCTATTATTAGAATCTCAAAATCTGACTGGGGCCTATCTCATAAAACACTGTTTCTGTATTACAAGGCAGTATTCCTTCCTATAACTACGTACGCTGCAGGAGCCTGGTTCCATAGAGTTAAAATAGCTACGTTTCGGGCTAAACTAAATTCCATACAACGCATCATGCTTCTTGGTATTGTAAGAGTGTGCAGAACGGTGTCCACTGCCGCGCTGCAGGTGTTGGCCGGAGCGCTACCCTTGGATCTACATTTGTAGTATCGTGGTTTTTGCTACCGTATTAAGAGGGAAATTCCTACAGAACTTTTTGGTATAGAGATCAATATTCGCTCTGACTGCAGAGGCGAAAAGAAAAGATGTATGAATGAAATAATCAATTTATGGCAGACAAGATGGGATACCATAACTACTGGAAGAGTGACCAACTTGTTTGTCCCGAACGTGACTTTTCTGAATGATAAAAAGGTTCGCAATTGGTTTACACCTTGTTTACAGTCGTCATTTTTGTTACCAGGGCACGGGTCAATGAATGAGAAATTATATGCATTAGGGCTAAGTAACACGGAGCTTTGTTTTTGCGGGGCCAGGGAAGGCTGGCGGCACATACTATATGATTGTCGAATATATGACAATGCCAGGACAGCGATACGTGAAATTCTTGAGAGTATAGCTCCAGGAGAAGAAGCTATATTTTTAAGAGACTCTAGTAAGTTTCAGATGCTCCAGGTATTTGCTAAAGAAGCTGCGTAAACTGCAAGCGACGTAAACGGGAGTACAGCCATTCTGTAAAGGACAATGAATGTCCTGAATATAAAAGAGCATTAGAAACCGCAAGAATAAGGACCGCTTATGAGTAATTTGACTCATTACTCTGTACATAATGTAAACAACACAACCTCTCTAAACGGTTCTACGCCAGTTTCGTCTGTGAGGGAGAAAGACCGTCTGAGGATTATGCAGATAAATGGGCAGCGATCTCGGGCAGTAGCTGACGAGATTAGGCTTTCTGCCGAGACAAATTGTATCGACATTGTCGCTATACAAGAGCCTTATTTTGCACGCGTCCAGTCTGGACCACAGTCTAAAATCCTGGGTTACTCGTTAAAAATGAGAATAATACAACCCGTTGACCAGAATCCCAAATCTTGTATATTAATTCTTAATGACTCTTTAGACATCACGGTTCTTCATGGATTTTGCACTCAGTTCTCTACCTGCGTTCTTGTCACACACTCCGTAATGAATTTTTACTTAATTTCTCTCTACTGCCCTCCATCGGAGGACTTTAATCACTCTCTTGCTTACCTAGAGACTGTCATAAATACTTTGGGACCGAACAGCAATATATTGATCTCATCGGACGTCAACGCAAAATCAAACTTTTGGCACAGCTCTTCTACAGATGCACGTGGCCTTCTCTTGGAGGAGTTCATAATTAATCATTGTGTTTCAATTCACAACAAGCCTAATCACCCTCATACTTTCTCAAGTTATGCAGGAGAATCTAATATAGATATAACGATGACAAACTCTCACTTCGATTTGCGGCTTACTGACTGGACCGTGTATACGGACTGGTGCACCAGTGACCATAGAGTCATCTATTATATGCTTTCCCCTGATTCTACCGTTCCATCTTCACACACTTTCTCACAGCCAGAATTAATAAGATTTTCCATCAGAAACATTGACTGGAATGCTTTTGACTCTTCCATTCTTCTGGACCTTGACGAACAGAAACTTGCTTCTTTTGAAACCTCACCTATTTCTCATCAAGTGAACTATATTCAAAATGCTATAATAAAAGCGTCATATAAGTCTTCTAGGAAAAAGAGGGTTAACCAGAAGACGTGCTCATGGTGGACGCAGGAGTTATCGCAGTTAAGAAGGGAAGTTCATCGAGCCCGTAGGTACTACCAAAGGCATAGAGACTGGCCCCAAGCCGACGTTAATCGTTTTTACCAGCAGTATTCTTCATTGAGGAAAAGCTACGTGAAGGCCATTGCCTCTCGAAAGCGTGAAACGTGGATGAATTTCGTTCACACCTCTGGAAATGCTAACCCTTGGGGTCTTCTATACAAGATTGTAAGAGGAAAAACCTCTAGTTCTAACATATTTGGCTCAATTGTGGCAGACTCCGTGGAAACACTGAACTGGCATGATTCTACAAATGCAATCTTAGATGCTCTTTTTCCGTTGGATGATCCTACCTCAGACTTACCTATTCACTCTAAAATCCGATCAGACAATGAATTGTATGTGTCCTCAACAACCACCGAACCTTTTACGTTGGATGAACTGCAGGCTGTCTCCCATAAAGTTAATGTTCAGAAGTGCCCAGGCCTAGATCTTATAGAAAACGTTTTTATCATCAGAGTCTTGAAATTAAAACCTTACGTTCTTCTAAACTTATTCAACAGATGCCTTCAGGAAGAAACCTTTCCGGAAATTTGGAAGGTCACTCTAGTTAAGTTGATCAGAAAGCCGGATAAGCCTCCTGGAGCGGCTAGATCGTACAGGCCGATCGCTCTGCTGGCTAACTTGGGTAAATTGCTAGAGCGACTAATGGCCATTAGATTGAATACCCTACTGGTAGAACAGGATCTGCTTTCAAGAAGTCAATATGGGTTCTGTCCCGGACGTTCCTGCGAGGATGCTCTTGTGGACTTTGTCTCTTCAGTTCAAAACTCGGTACATAAATATACCCTGGCCGTTTTCATCGACTTCGAGGGTGCCTTCGACTCCCTTTGGTGGGAGAGCGTCCTGGAGCGTCTGCGATCGGCTAGGTGCTCCAACCACCTTTACCTTTTAATCCGCAATTATTTTGCCAATAGAACCATAATAGTCAAGGCTAAACATAGCCAAGTATCAAGATCAGTATCTAGAGGGTGCCCACAAGGCTCTATATTGGGTCCTTTTACATGGAACATGGTGCTGCAGCAGTGGCTCTCCCGATCTTTCGGTAACGTCAAAATAATAGCGTATGCAGACGATCTCACCATCTTGGTAAATGGTAACTCTAGGGCCGATCTGGAAAATACCGCAAATTTTGTTCTCCGGGATCTCTACGATTGGACTGTGGCCAATAAGCTTAAAATCAGCTTGTCAAAAACAAAGATGATGATTCTTGGATCAAAGTTGGATATCACTCGTCCTCCGTTGGTCAAGATCAACAACATTCGTCTCCCCATAGTTAAAGAGTACAAGGTTCTAGGAGTGGTAATTGATTCCAGTCTCAATTTTATTCCTCATTTGACAAACTTATCATCTAAAATACGTAGATTTACTGGTGCAATTGTTAGGGTGTCCCGTGTTGAATGGGGGCTCTCCAGAAAAACTTTAAGGATTTATTACAATGCAGTTTTCCTCCCTCTAATCACGTATGCTGCCGGTGCATGGTTTCACAGGGCACGGCTCAAACACTTCATTACAAAACTCGCCTCATTGCAGAGAACCATTTTGCGGTGTTTAGTTAAGGCATGCAGGACAGTCTCGACGCAAGCTCTGCAAGTACTAGCCGGAACATTACCTTTAGACTTGCAAGTTACTTATAGAGGCTTTTTATACAGACTGAAAAGGCAGATTGAGACCGAATTTCTTGGAATAACCATCAACCTTCAAGAAGATGCTAAAAGAGAAAGAAGGAGACTGTGGAACGAGTTAGTAAACATTTGGCAGTCTCGATGGGATACAGCTCCCGTTGGTGAAACAACGAGAAAATTTATACCACAAGTTTCATTTCTCCTTGATAAACGTGTTCGATTGTGGTTCTGCATGGACATATTCACGTCGTACCTGTTGACAGGACATGGATCGATGAACCAGAGTCTTCTTAGGTTCAATTTATCACAAACAGACCTCTGTTCGTGTGGATCACCAGAGAGTTGGGATCACATCTTGTTTCATTGCTCCCTGTATGACGATCTCAGACTTCCTCTTCAAGCACTTACTAATTTTCAATCAGGACAGGAGTCGTCTCTGCTTCAAAGCTCGGAGTCATTTCAGATTCTTCAGGCTTTCGCTCAAGGCGTATTTCTTCGAAGGCGTTCAGTGTCGACAGATCTCAACAGAATGCAGCACAACGGTCCTGCTGATGAATAGCTGGTTAGATCTCCTTATAATACATAAACTCAAATCCTCAAGAAATGAAATTTTCCTCGGCCTGCAGACAAAATTAAGTGCTTTCTTCCTTTTCTTTTTTTTTTTTTTTATTTTTTAAATTTTATTTATTTATTTATTTATTTTTATTTTTATTTTTTAATTTTATTTATTTTATTATTTAGTTACATAAATGTTTTATTTTAATAATTTTGGTTCCAAATCCAGCACCACGGGTGATCCTTTTTTTTTTTTTTTTTTTTTCCCTCTGGAATGGGCCCCCAGAGGATCCTGGCCTACCTTCTGACAACATTAGGTGGGTCAGAGTCTCTCTTGAGACAGTACGTGCTTTACATGGACTGGCCCACCTTCCCGTGGTGTGGACGAGTACCCAGAATCATCTGTCCAGGTGACTGATGCTTCTGGGTAGCCAAGCGGCCAGAACAGAACAACAAAACACACACATAATACACACAAACCGACGTCACACACATATCTGGCCCATTTGTAGTGATACTCTTCTTCACAGAGATACGAGGCGGAGTTGAACAAACGTTCTAGGAGCCGCCCTTTACATATACACATGTCCACATACATTTGCTAAAGAAGTATTTGAACTAATGAAAAGTATGATTCCAGTGATACGAGGTTGATCAAATCCATCTGGCTGGAGGCACCGAAGTGTTTTGATGCTGCCGTTCTTACTGGTTGCACAACTGGAAGATCTACTCTTTTCTTTATCTCTCTCTTCCCCCTCCTTGGTTTTCCCTTTTCACTTTTTGATATATATATATATATATATATATATATATATATATATATATATATATATATGTATGTATGTTTGCGTATATATGCTAAAAACCAATATATACATATATATATTTTTTTTCCTATTTATTTATTTACTTTTTTTTTATAATTATTATTATTATTTTTTTTTTTTTTGTTATCTTAGTTAATTATTTTTATTCATTTCTTTCTCTTACTTTCGGGTTTTTTATTTTTATTTTATTTTATTTTTTTAATTTTTTTATTATTATTATTATTATTATTAAATGATTCCCCCCCCCTCTGGAGTGGGCCCCAGAGAAGGAAAAAAAATTTTATTTTATTTTATTATTATTATTATTTTTTTTTTTTTTTTTGTCTCATACTCTGAGACCATAGGTGTCCCATCTACTGGAACTGGCCCACCTTCCCGTGGTGTGGACGAGTACCCAAGCGGTCAGAACATAACAACAGAACACACACATAATACACACAAACCGACGTCACACACATCTGGCCCATTTGTAGTGATACTGTTCTTCACAGAGATACGAGGCGGAGTTGAACTGACGTTCTAGGAGCCGCCCCTTACATAAACACATGTCCACATGTATCCACATGTTATGTATAGAAGTCCGTAAACTTTTTTTGATTTTTGAAAGGGTCAGTAGATCTCAGTAGTTTGGGAACCACCACTGCCAAAGCAAATGATACACTATAAACCACGTGTGAACGTTACACAGGATAACAAAATTAATAACAACATATCCATCATAATGTTGGTAACTAACAACCAAGCGACGTTTCGTTACTCAACGGAATAACATCATCAGGGCTTGGGGGAGGGGGGGGAGCAGGCAATAACACAGTGGGCTGCCTTAAAAGATGGTGAATTAGTACACAGAGAACGAAGTAAACGTCTCACTAGAGGGCCTACAAAAGTGCAATGCAGCGAAAGGGAAGAAAGAAAACAACTATTTACTGATATAAATAAAATAAATGTTCTCTTTATACTCCAGGGCGACCATAAGGCCAGAGGAGTTCATAAGACACAGAGAATGCAAGAAATATTACCGTAGTTTCCTAGGAAGGAAAGTCAGAAGATAAAAAAGAGGGAAGGAGGAGTGTGAACCCCAGGAAGAATACTGCTAATACCTAAAAGGAGGTAAGGGTAAAATTTGGGATGGGGTTGTTAGGTTGTGTGAAGGTGATGAGAGAGAGAGAGAGAGAGAGAGAGAGAGAGAGAGAACTAAAGCTAATAAACAAAAGGAGAAAACCCATGGGGGTCACCGAAGGACTTTCAAGGAAGTGTCCTTCAAAACTTCATAAACAGGAAACAGTGTAGACCTTTACGAGTTCTCAATCTTTATGAACGCACAGACGAGCTAAACTGGTCTAAATAACACCTCAATACAGCTGTTGACTACAACGAACGCTGTTCCAACTTACCATGTGTCAAAAACGCGCGGTTTCTTCCTGCTCCCCATCACGACACTTTCCACATCCTTTTACCCGGCCCATCCTATCCCACCATTCCGGATCATCAGGTGCTATGCTATCTGACAAGTGTCCTCTGACACTTGTCATATAGCATAGCACTTAGTGATCTGGAATGATATCTGACAAGCTGCTTTTCTATCAACAAAAATCACGGCTACTGCCTTAACGGAAATCTATTGACAGAAACCTCCACAGGATAGTAATGTTTGTAAAACCTCCTCTTGTATTTCGGTTTTAGTTGTTATTCACCTTGGTTTGCCGAGTGGTTCACTTAAGGAATTTCCCTTCGTTTAATAACTTTAATTACATCCCCCCCCCCATAACCTAGCAACCCTCATCCACATCTTACTCTGGTCTTTTAGGTGTTAACAGTATTCTGCCTAGGGTTTACTCCCCATTTTCCCCTTCTTATAATTATGCCAGGCTGCAGCCTAACATAAACCTTCAGCAAGACTTCCAAGTTTTTGCCTATAAATAAATACTTTTCTTCTTTTTCCTTTTCTTATCTTCCCTTTTGCTGGGCCCTCTAGTGGAGGGACATTTACTTCATTCTTTGTGAAATAATCACCGTCTTTTAAGGAGGCCCACTATATTATTCCCCCCTCAGGCCTGATGACGCTACTCATAAGTTTTAGAATACAGCCTAGTTTATACCAGCATTGCAGTGCTTATCATCTAGCGCGGCTCTGATCTCCTAATTAGCAATTCTTATGAAGACTCGTATAATTTTATTAATTTTATTGAAAGTTCAATAAAATTTGAATATCATCTACATAACCATTTATCACACTGCACTTTTATAGGTTTTATGCTTAACACTATTAACCTGTAAAAACTGACAGAATTTGGGCTACCTATCAAATGTTTGAGGGATGCACGAGGCGGCCAGTTTTACACCCCTAAAGAACTGGCAAACATTTGAAATGGTAAAATGAGAAAGTGAAGTGATCTAAGCAAATTTTTAACGCTGAAAAGAATCCAGAAGGCGGGTGACATTATCACCGTAACAGCTGTCATGATGACATGTTCACCAGACACAATAACAAGGGTGTTATTAGTAACTAATGGGTTCAATCCCCCCCTCCACCCCCGGTCGCTTGTAAGTTGAAGCGGGTCTTTGTTTCAAAAAGAGTTTATAAAATGTAAGAACTTTTATAAGAAATAAAATATTTTTAAAATATGTATGTCTTAACATATATTTATATTTAAAGTACCGATATTGAGAGAGCAAAATTTCGGTCAAAATATTGAGATTCAGTTACAGCTATGGCTAACAGGAACGGTTGCAGCAGAACCAGCAAGAGGTATTTCTGCTCCTGAGACAGTTACTCGAAAGTGCTCCCATACTATTCAATTTCTCAACTGTTGTGCCTGGGGGAATGCGCCTCGATCGCGACATCCTTGTCCTGACTTCTGTAGCAAATTAGTATTTTTTTTTTTTTTTTTGTGTTTTTGTATGGGCGGCTCCTAGAACAGAAGTTCATCTCCGCCTCGTTGCTCTGTTCAGTAAAGTAGCAAATTAGTAGTTGAATCCTGAGGGCATCAAAGAATGATTAGGATTGTATGAGCGCACAGACAAGTCAAATTGGTCTAAATAACATCTCAATACAGCTGTTGACTACAACGAATGTTATTCCAACTTACCATGTGTCAGAAATTGTCCACTCAAGCTATATTTACACACAATTCCATCACATACGATTGTCTACAAGCAACAGGGAAAAAAAAAAGTGGGGCAAAAATCACCATAACTGGATGGAGATTTTTGCCCGAGGTTCACAGAATTCTAGTTCCACTTCGTGAAGCTGAAAAGACCTAACAGCACGAAGTTACAAACCCATCAGACCCGAGTGCTGGAAACAAAAATTCATACTTGTGGACTAACGCCTGGATGGTGAACATCTATTTAAACAAAATAGACACACACACACAATCGGGCTGGCAATAAAAATCTTTATTGAAAATTTCACGATATGTAGAAAAGACAAGATCTGTTCAATACTGCTTAAATAAGATTTTCTCCACCTACACTGGTTGGTAAAATAGTGAATTAGAGGCGTGGAAGAACAAAGATTCAAGGACTTGTACTAAATGAACTGCATGTTAGTTGGCATCATAACGACGGTCAAATTTGTTAGCACAATTTTTTTACATTATTAAACACCACGCAAAGCGTTTCTGGAACAGAAAAAACAGCAGTACCAGCACTCCGCATCACGACAGACCACCATTGTACCAGCTGGTCCAACTTTATGTAACAGGTGCTTCTTTCGGCTCCATTCTGCAGCACTGCATTGTTCTCGTTTATTACTGTCATGTTACAAGAACCTTTAAAGTGACCTTGAGAAGTCGCCACTCCACGTGTGCGTGAAGTCAACGTTCTGTCTCTTAGCAACAGAGATTTAAAAAAAATAATAATAATAAAAAAGACTGAGAAAGAAAGGGGAGAAGAAAAAAAGATAAATGAAAAAATATCTACAATCGGAACAGACAAGCAAGGTATAAACAGGATAAAGTAATTTATAAAACTCTTATATTAAGCGATAGCTTACAGAAAAATTCTGGACACATCGTTTAATTAAAAAAAAAAAAAAAATGTATTAAACTTAATCCATAATTGTTCAATACCCAAAACGCCCACACTGTTTTGGCGAAATTTAAACATTATGATTTGCTGAAATTACGGTACCTAGATTCTGTGAAACTCAGTAATCCCTACTTTAGTAGCAATCACTGCATTATGATCACTGTTAGTAGTAATCATTCGAAGAATATAAATATAATAGAATGAATCGAGTGATATAACTACTGAACTATTCGAATGATTTGCTAAAATCGAATGAATATATTATAATCTCTCGGTTATGCCCATCATTATCTAATATTTTTCGTGTTTCGGATCAGCCTATAAATACTTTAAAACCATAAATGGTTCTCCCACTGCCAGATTAAGGCATGGACTAGCAGGGCAGTCGCCCGAGGCGCCATCCTTACAGGGGAACCTGAAGAGCAAGGGAAAGATTTTTTTTTTTTTTTTTTTTTACAAAATCTTACGCAGCTTTCTAGGATATGCAGAGGGCGCCAAAATAATCTTTCTGTCAGAGGCGCGAGACTATCTTAGTCCGGCCCTGCCCACTAGTGGCGCAATTTACCACTGCTTTCTAAAAAGACCGTTCGCCCCAAGCCAAATCTAACGATTCTCAGGGTCTACGGTTCGATTATCTCATTCGAACACATATTTATTATTATTATTTATTTATTTTTTCGTTTGGACACATCGTAGTACATGCGGGAAAATGAGCAGTTATTCGTTTAAATTTTATATTTATTTTAAAAAGTTGTTACGACATTCCATGTTTTTGTCCAACAAAATGAATTGTAAAAAGACAGTAGATTGCTTCTATTTATACATGAGTAAATTTACTTCTTATGGTCGCATAACAGGTGAATTTACTCATGTGTAATCAGCAGGTAAATGGTTGAAAGTTGCACAGGAGAGGCTCACTTAACTACAAATAGTCTGTCATTGTATAAAAATTCCTCTTGAAGAATCACAATTTATTAATTCTGCGTGACTGACGTCGTCCACTAAACTATAATTATTTTTAAAACCTTTTTAATGAAAGAAATAAAAACATTTTTGCATTAATAATCTATTTAGTGTGACTTTTACCATTTTGGTACCAGCCAAAGTTGGGTGAAGTTAATGTGTTTCACACGGATCAGTTTATGTAACAAAAATTAACTGCGAATTCAGCAGCAGAAGACGTGTGTCCAGGGGGTGAAAAAAACCTACCGAATAAATTTTTAATTTGACATTTAGGAATTTTCAATAAGCTAATAAATCACAGCTAAAGTGCCAATCATGATACCAGTTCTGACAAGCTTTACATCCACCCAGTCTTTTTTTTTTTTTTTTTTTTTTGCAAGAATAGTTTTCATCAATCATCCTGAAAAATGAAGTTGGAGTATTAGATGTGCCTTTAGTCCTATCCTTTTTATTTGGAAAAGGTTTCTTTTTCAGACCTGTGTCATAGTTTATTCTGTCTCCAACTTAAGTATTATCTTTTTGCAAGGTGACACTCTGTTGCCAGTCGTCTTTTGTTTTGGTTTCATTCCACATTTATCAGTATGAAATGCAGAATAGCCATTTTCTGCCCGCCAACTAACTTCGATCACATGGCTGAATGATCACATGGTTGTTTTGTAAATGACATCGCTAATGTAACTTACTTAAATCCCTTTATAAAGCAGATGAAAATCTTAACTCCATTCAATTATTCTGCCGAAGGGAATTTTTATTACAATTCTTGAAATATCACTGAATTAAAAGGTGTATGATCTTTATTGAATGTTAGTCACTAGTTCCAACATAGCATCTTTGAAAACTTTACCAGAAAGCAACATATCTTTCGGTAAATGTCCTGCTTTCACAAATAAAGAAGAATTCAATTCTAGAAGAGTCACCACCATTTTTTGCCAAGGGCAAAAAATCTTCTCGGTCCGCCTCAGTTATTTTAAAATATTTTCACTGCAGGTTGTAGATGTAACAGTAGGCTTGATCTGCATGGTCGGTGACGTTCTCTGAGAATGTATGCTGTAACTTAACCAGAATTGCCCATGCTTTCCTAAGTGGATCGATTTCCGAAGCCCATGCTTTCCATAGCCGAAATGGATTTCGCTGTGGCCACTTGGCGGTCTGTTGTTTTGCTGAAGGCGCAAATTGCCGACCGGGCTAGCCGGGTGGGTAAAGTGCCTGCCTAGCAACCCAAAGGTCGCGGGTTCGATTCCCGCCTCGGGCTTGGATCAAAGTACTGCAAAAACCTTGGGAGGTGCATTATGGCCACAGAAGTCTATTCGCCAACAACTACCAAAAAAAAAAAAAAGGCGCAAATTCGTATTCTTCGATATCATGATTCAGCGGGCATAACTTCTCCGAAAACTCCACATGGGCGCTCTCCATCTCACAGATATCTTGGCTAGCAAGTGTTAAGCGAAGTAAAGAAGAAAAACATCAAGGTTGTAAACTTTTAATTGCTGTAATCACCAAAAAAAAAAAAATATATATATATATATATATATTCGCCTCCATGCAGTTTTTCGGGACGGTATCGTGACATATGATGGATACAATGCAACCTAAGTCCAAGGTAATTATGGCAACAAAGGCACATGATGTCAGTGGATATAGAATGGAATTTTCTTAAATCTGCGGCAGAAGACAGTTTCACTGTGACAGCAATGGAGCAGTATGGCATTTTAGAATCTCTAGAACATTCATTAGTGCGGTGCGTGATATGATTCCCCCAACTCAAGAATAACGCTTATTTTGGAACACTGCATCCAAAACATTTTGGTGACATTCAATTTATTACATTCCGTAATAAATATCCAAATAGGACTCGAAAAACATTGAGAATTGTACTTGGACCACTGAACACAGTCTTTGAAAAGTTCATCAAACACAATAAAAAGAATAAATACATGTCTGCTGCATGAGCAAGGTCGACAGTTCCAGCATTCTATAACAGTTTTAATTGAATTCTGTATTCATTTATAATAAAATTTTGTTTATTGCAAACTGGATTGCATAACCCTGTATATATTTTGTCAAGGTTTTAAGAACTGCAATTCTTATTTTATATAATATAAAAATAATGTATTTAAAGATACAATGCACAAGGCATAATTATATATGAGTTTTAAGTAATTAACTATATAATATTGCATTACCAGGGTACCTGCCCACCCGCCGATGATACGCTTTGAAACGGTGCCGTCTGGGTGCTGGTATCCACTGAGAATAAATAACAGTAGTCTTTTCTGCCAGAGAAATGTTCCTTATTCAAAGCAGTGCAATATCTGGTATCTCGTTGTGAAGGCAGCCACAATATGAGATACAATTAAAACGATGCCGTTTACACTACATACGTAGTTTAAATTTATGGATAAACTATAGTGTATCTACAGCGATATTATATAGTTAATATAAAAATAAGAAATTATTCCAGTTTAGATTTCTTACAGATATAGCATAAAATTGTTGTGGGGGAAGGCAGCTAAAACCAGTTCGAAAACAGCAGAAGTCGTGGGGAGAAACTATATGAACTTGCTACTTTAGTAATAGCGATGATTATCTCTAAAAATGAGAAAGCATAAATAAATAAATTGTTTACAATCCAGAATAAGCACATGAAATCAGAAGATGAGATTTGGTAGCACAAGGTGCCTGCCCACATTTTCATACATGGGCTCATATTTCATTCTGACATGACATTTATGTATTTTTATTCATTTATTTATTAAAATTCAAATGAAGAAAGATTTAGTATTTTAACTCCCTTGTATTATTACAGAATGAATTAAATGGAGCATAATGCATTATAAAAGTCCTTACTCATAGAGAAATTGTACATCATCAAATATTCAATTGCATTCCGTCTTTGAAAGATTGCTGGATAGTAAAAGAAGTATACAGGTTAATAATCATATAAAACACCACAACAGGTTCAATAACTAATTTTATTCTATAAAGAATTTACAAGATAATATTAGATTATTAGGCCTAATTAAGTAAAACGAACGTTAAGAATTATTTGTTTCACTGTTCACTGCTAAGTATCGAAATTAAAATTAAAAGATTTTAAGTCTCCAGAAAGAAGATTTTTGGTCAAGGGAGAAATCAAACAAATTTCATCAAACAAATCAGACAAATCAAGAAAAATAAACAATCGTAAATAACCCAATTATTTGTAACTTAAATTTTCTTATGAGTAAGGATTTTGGAAACACCCTGCATTAAGGATGCTTGGAAGTAGTGTTTCCAACATTTCTCAGATACGGACCACTTTTATATCTGAGGTAGACGCCACAGACCACAAAAAATATATTAAACTATGCATGCAAAAAATTAACTTTTTTTTTTTTTAAATACAGTGATATATACTCATACTAAACATATGTAGTATATATTAGAAACAGGAGTGTTGCCTACTGCAAGAAATCTGTCATACTATCAAGTCCCATGGACCACAGGTTAGGAAACACTAGTTTACATATCTGTGGATGTTAGTCAACTCTTCCTCACAGCTTCAGGAGAGAATGGAAGAACTATAAACTGCCGGGAATAGACAAGCAGCATTTTTTTAATATGTAATTTTTTTGGGTAAACACATTAATGATACAGTGGAGAAAATTTATTTGCAAGAAGTGTAGGGAGGGAAACAGTAGCCAAAAGCAACCACAGAATAATCTTCCCAACGCATCCAGAGAAATATTTTTAAATTAAAATGTTTCACGTTCAAATCCTTGGTTTAACTCTGCATTGTTTTCCCGATTCAAAATAGTTACAGTGCTAATATCGTACAGTGTGTTAATATATAAAATTTTAAAATGCATGTTTCCGTCAAAGCGTATTTGATATGCATAAGACCATATTAAATCACGCTATATGCTGGGACGACCAACTACTTTTCACAGTGTTCCGCAGTTTAAATATTCAGATACTGACTTGTTTATACATGCAACGAAAGCCTTCTGCACATTCTAGCTCTGAGAAATTGGACGCAATAAACTGGACGGAACGAGTCTGCAATCCAACCCGATTCTTTTGGTTAAACTTCTGCATCCAGGGCCAAGGTGCTAATGAATGAAAACACATGCAGATCCCGATCATTTTTTAACCAGCAGAATTTAACCTAATGAACTCGTTACGAACTTGGTGATCACAAACACATCAACAAAGGCCTACTTACTCTGCTCAGCCATGCACAGTTCCTTTTGTTGGTTCTTCCTAATCACATATACGTTTCATCTTTAACACACGAACTAAAGATTTTCCATTACATTCGGGATGTAAAATTTGTCCATTAGTTGTATCTTCGTACACGTGGGATGAGAAGCAATACGCACTTCGACGCCCCCACACACAACGCGCTATGAAACAAAGACTACAGCTGACGATAGGGTGAAAACCACTGTCCAGACGAAGGTCAAGTCAAGGAGACACCAGCAGGTAAACCTGTTTTGAGAACACGTGACCCTGCGCTCTCCCTTCTCTCATCTAAACGACAGCCTCACTCCGTAGGCCACTGCAGTATGAGCTTGTTGTATGCTTTCCAGCCACATAAAAAGCAATCTGACACTGTATTTGAAACACATGGGAGGCAAATGGTCATGTCCAAACATTCATTAATCTTTGAGAAAACCGCAGATCCCTTACGAAATTAAATTATGGGATTACGTTGTTCGTGATTTAAAAAGAGATATCTCTAATAAGGCGCAAATGAAACCTTCTGAAAGGAAAAGTTTTATAAAATTAAATTTTGCATTTCGACTTTTTTTTTTTTTTTTAAGCAAAACCGGAAAGAGGAGGACTGCAGCTTTGATGGGTTGGCATCAAAGTATTTTACTTTTAAGCCATGATGATTTAAGGTCGGATCCAGGAGGGGAGAATTCATAATGTATACTTATACTCTTATTTTAACCCCCCCCCCACAAAGCATGTTCTCACCTGGTATGTTTCTGCATTATTTGTAAACAGAACAACATAATTTAAGGCTGGAACGGCCATAGGCTAGTGCTTAGAGTCTCTAAACGTCGTGTGTTTAACACTTATTTGAGAACGGATTTTAAAAAATCTTGATAAATCCATCCACCCCATATCTTTCTTTCTTTGTTTCCTTTTGTAATTTTCTATTGCTTCTTGAAATCATGACCAACATTTGCTTTTATGACGCGCTTCTATAGTTTCCTTAACCCCAGATTGCAGTTTACGCCACTTTGGGCGTGGTTCTAGGTGCTGTTGTGCTTTCCAGGGTGAATATGTGACTTTTCATTTGTATTATTCCTCTTTATCGTTATTTGTTTAGGCTGATTACAGCTAGATTTCAGGAAGTAGTAGCGCCTCACAAGGATGTTGCAGTTTTCAGCTAAATTACCATGTTTAGACAGCAAGTGTTATTGTTATTTTAACTAATAATCTTACTCGATCAACTACATGTCGTAATTTAAGAAAAAAAAAAAAAAACTTTTATTAGTTTCAGATAGGATAGCACAGGTTTTACTGTTTTAACAGTTTCGCGTTCTTCCTAATTTCTGCAGTCTCTCTTTACCATCGGCTTTACCCCACGTTCTTCGTTATGGCGGCCCTTGTATTTATTTGTCTTTCCAATTTCTTAAGCTTTTTACTGCATTTCGCTCTTGTTTATAATTTAAATAATTTCAATTAATATTACACAACTATGTGGCTAGCTAACTCAGCTACGCCTGAAAAGTCTTCTACCACCCTAAACATGTTCCTAGCATAACCGAGGACCCAACCTATAGAGCCATGGTAACACCTCGGTCGCAGACAATGTGACATTAATCCGCAGTACGAATTTCTAGATTAATTCAGACAGCTGAGGTCACAATGAATCAAAAAACATACAATACGCGTATTGTATTCTGAGATCGCGTTATGGCGAGGTTTATGTATGTGGAAAATATATTAATCGCTGGTTAAACATAATTTGCTCAAGTCCTGTTTCTCGCGACTTGGTTCTTCCTCAGAATGCATATGGATATTGTTCTGAGGACGTATGGACTATATGTTATGGACGTATTACAAAAAAAAAAAAAAAAAAAAGCAGAACTGTAGGTTACACCCTTCCCACCTGTCGGAATAGTCTGAGTTTCGAACCGGAAGAATTTGTCAGATCTTCGAATGATCGGATATTCTAAAATGATTTATCGAGACATCCCAAATTTCGTTAAAATGTAACCAATAAAAATTTGGCAAATTATTGTTATTTCTCTGTCTGTCCGCATGTAATAACTCGACTAATAGCGGATGAATTTTCATGAAATTTCATATTTGGGCCCATAGAAATATCTGTCAGGCCTTCTCAAATTTGGGACTAACAGAAATCCAGCTATTATTATTATATATATATATATATATATATATAATAATAATAGCTCGCATGACTGCTAAATATGGTTGACAATATAATCAAGCTCGCATAACTGCTAAATACGGTTGACAACTGCATTCATGATTTATTGTAAACGCCCTCTAACCTGGTGGCCGTGCTGGAGTATAAACAAGAACATTAAAAAAAGAAAACGTCGTAACATCATAATTCTGGAGAACACTCAGACATTTCAGTTATCCCCAAGTCCATGAGTTGAATTTAAGAGGCACCATTACTCGAATGTATTTTGGTTTCTGCGTGTCGAAAACAGGTGTCTAAGAAAATTTCAACATGCCATAACTATGTTATTGTTTATGCTTCTTTGGTAAAATGTAGGATTTTCCTGGATGCAGACAGTTAAATAAATATACATTAGAAGAAGATCTATATTTGCATGAGCCGATCTATATGTTAGTCACTAAGAATTTTCAATTTGAAGCACATTCCCCTATCGGATGGACTTGTGCAGCGCCTGCTTATTATACGCGTTCTGGTTCTGTATTAACCGCATGTATAGCCTGCCCTTTTGCTTCACGGAAGAACTATTATTAGATCTTTTAGAGGAACAAGCCCTTCCTAAGAAATCACTTGCATTTCCATCTGCCTGTAAATTACTCAAGTTGTTATGCATTTGCCATGAAATGTTACAAGTGTTCTAAAGATCGGTTTGTCTGTTTTTTCATAATGAAACACAGGATGGCAAAGCTTTTTCATTGACTACATTACTATTCCCCCACCTGAGAATGATTAACCGAGCACTGAATGAAAAACAGAACTAAACAGATGTTCCATCATACCCTCTGGCTAAGCTAATATTTCCTTGTTGGCTCCTGAACTCGTGAAAATATCCGTTTGGAGAGGAAAACAAACCCTCTTTCCACTTCTGGAGGGACATAAGAAACTTTACTGAACAGGTAAACGAACTCATTACCACAGAAGTATTACCTTGTGAGTTTCAAGGTCATCCACCTACCCGTTTAAGCTTTCTGTCCTCGTAGAGTTATCATGCCCTCTGGTAGAGAAAGGCCATTTACATACAGGTATCCTGTACACCGCAAGCCTCTAATGATCTGCAGGATCGTTTGGCTACCGGGCACAGTTAACGGGTCTCCGATAAACTGACTGCTATCATTTCATTAATCTGACCAACGAGATAGTTCAGAATGTAGCTACACCACACCCGGGTATAAAACATACGGTTTGGACAGAGAATGGCTGGTTGTCATTCAGAAGACTGCATGCGGAAGTGCAGTGTGTTTGTGTCTCTTGCCTTTACGTGCACCGGGGAATTCTTATAGATGATTATGCGTTAATATAATGCCAACTTGCTGTTTCATCCCACGAAATAAAAGGTCGCGGATCAGAAGTGCACGAAATTTGCTCTGCTTAAAAATGCATAGAGTAATTGGAATTTGAATTGCAACTTCGTGTGAAAGGAATTCAGTATTTATTCTACTTTAAAACCAGTCGTGCAATATCAAATGCCTTCACCACACTGCATACCCTTGCACCAATTCCAGAAACTACTTTTACTTCTGTTATTATTCACAAGGGCGCAGTCAAACCGGGCCCACCAGAGCGTCACTTCGGTACTTTTTTTTTTTTTTTTTTTTTTTTTAATAACCAGGGCGCATCCTCTCTCAGTTATTATTTTTAGATTCTCCGTCGATTTTTTCTCCGTCGATAAATGTCTGTTTTATTCCAGGCTCTTTTGCGTCCTTGACTTTGGCCAAAGTTTTCTTTCCCATTTTTTTATTTGAAAGTCTGTGAAATTCCTGAGAAAAAACCCTGCACCTGAAGCCGGCTAACTTCTTTCTTATCCAATTGAAAAATACCTTTGCAGAGAATTCCTCCAATCTTCAATGGAAATCAAAGACCTTTTCCAAATAGAGTGCATATCCTTACAGTTTTCTTATACGTGTTTACATTTCCATGTAAACACGTATAAGAAAACTGATTGCGATGTAGTGACGAATTATAAAAGTTCAAATAAAAGAAAACGCAACATCAACGAACTTTGCTCTTCGCAAAGTGTTCTTTCATAATCGATACTTGTTTAACATTATTTTAATTGACTTTTCAATCTAATATTTACGTATTGCTTAACTGTATTAAATTATAATAATTACAGTGGTTAATTATACTTATTGTATATCATAACAATACCACTTACTCCCTTAGTGGCAGAAATGGCTTCTTATTAGTCATTTAATTCGCAAATTAATTTATGTGAGAATTTTCTTAATAAATTAGTCCAGTGAATTGAAAAAAAATTTATAGCATCCTTCCTGTGTTACGTGCCCTGACCAACAGAGTAACCAGGATTTTCTTCTGGAGGGAAGAGGGGGATGAGAATCGTGGCCTCTGCTTTGACTTGAAAAAAACTACGCAGTTATTCTATTTTTTATTATTTTATTATTATTATTATTTATTTATTTATTTATTTTTTAATATTGGGAGGAATGAATCAGATGACCTTCTTTTCCTTGCGGTTCTGGCCTAGGCACTATTTTACGTTTTATACTAGAACGACATTAAATTATTTTTTATTTATTTATTATTATTATTTTTTTTTGTATCTATACTGCCCACTAAAAGTATTTGAACTTGAAAACATTTACAGATTGCTGCAATGAATATTAAAGGGTACATACAATCAGAAAAAGGTACTGGGGAAATTGAAAAGTTTTGGCCTACCATATATTTCATTATTTGAAAATATTTATATTAAATACAATTTAATAAATATTTAATATTAAATTTATTTTTAATTGCAAAAATTTATATGCTTGTAATCTAATTTTTTGAGTAATATTTTAAATAGTATTATTTATTATTATTATATTTTTTTAAGGTTTAATGCAACCCCCTACGAATAATTATATTAAAATTCTTCTGGCTGCAGTCACGGGGTAACAAACATGGACACAAGTAGACACATTCCGAAATCGCATCCATTACATTGCCACAAGAAATGAGCAGCCCAGTAACCGTGCTGGTATATTTGCTGCAACAAAACATTTACAATGAAGTCTGTAAACTCTACTAGCACAGTGACCGTACCAAGTACTGTATTAAATAAAAATTTATTGACGTTAAAAACGTTATTCCGAAAATTTTGTAACGAAAAACCGTCATGCGAGAAGCGTTACGGAAGTGACGTCATCTTCAGCTTCCGCCAGAAGCGAATTAATGTAACTTTGTATTGTTGGAATCATACTTGTATGATAGCAACAATAATTTATCCTCTACTGGACCAAATTTAATGGAATTTTGCACTGGAGGAAAAACTTTCAAACCTCTGCAGTAATTTTTCCAGGATAGTGGAAAATATGAACATGTGATCGAGGAAATTTTCTCACGTAATAAACGGGATAATGTGGACATATAGCATATCGTTGGAAAGCTAAGGAATTCAGAAACAGAAATATTAAGGTTTTACGATACAAATAAACTCTGAGGCTGAAAAACAGTTCTGCACATTTATGAAAACATTCTTCAACTTGGACATGTCATCAGATGTTTCAATAAATACTACACGTAATGGAACAACTATAGATGGTGTATTTATCGTGAACTAAAATTTCATCAGTTATACAGTACCTGTATATCCTACTGTAGTCATCAGAGACCAATACTTTCAGTAACCGATATGTAATTATTATTAATAAAATAAAAACATTGTTATATTATTATCCATGAATTTCGTTAATATCTGAAAATTAAAACGTTTTTAACGCCTGCCGATGACTCTTAAATGTAAAACACGTTAAATATGCTAGCGGCAAGACACGTTATGTACCTAGTGCAGAATTTTTTTAATTTTTTTTTTTATTGGTGACGCGAATATGATGAATAGGTGTCTTATTTCGCACAGGCCAGTTTAAATATTTATTGGGGCCTCTGTAATTTAAAAAATTATTTAGATGCAAAGTAGTATTCCAAAATAAACATTTCGTACTTAATGGGAAACTTCCATTTTAAGAACTGCCCTAATAAATACGGCATTGCTTCTACAATACCACTACTATCAACGAAACTGTCTTCCACTACCTGTCTAAAAATATCTCATTCCTCATCCGATGACATCATAAGCTCTGTTGCTATAGTTACCTTGATAAACTGCTGACCAGTGAGTTGAGCGAAACCTATACATAACTGAATTTGTACGTGCATATAAGAAAAATGAAAGATAAAACCACGAATTAAAACATAGGGTTGGGTATAATTAACACCCACGAGAGCAGCAATTATTTACCGATACAGCACAGTAATCCGTATTGCTATTCACAATGAACTATTCATATATGTTTCGCAAGACACAAAATAAAAACTAGAACATCCATTACATAACCAATCGAAATTGCAACACTATTTTGCCTAAGCCGATAAATGAATACTCTCGCAAGAACCTCAAACTCGTAAGGGATTGTAGACCTATTGTGTACTCAGTACGAAAAAAAAAAACGTAACCTCTAATGAGAAACACTAGAAAAAACTGCAACAGTAGTTATAAGGTAAAACAAAAGAGATATTTTTTTCTCCGCAATAAAATCGTTAAAAACTTAACGATTGACAGATATTGCTAATGACAAACAACAAAATATCTTTGAATACAAGATGCCATAACACCGCTACATCTGTTGAGGATCGTTTCAATTTAAATTGCCAAGTCAACATACAGAACTGTTTGTTAACACGTCCATACGGAAAATTGCTCTAAAATATACTGAGTGACCACTATTGTGAACACCTATCCTTTTCATGAAATGAAGAACTCTTTTCACTAAAGCGTTTAGGGCAGAACTCTTTTCACTAACAGCATCACCTGTTCGCACCTGTGCGGTATAAAGCAGATGGGAAGACACGTAGTGACGCTGTATGTATGCAATTCAGTGCAAGAAAATGGTCAAGATCAAATTGACTTTAAACGTGGCATGGTAGTCGCCGTTAGACACATAAGTATGAGTATCTCGGAAACTGCAACCCTGCTGGGATCTTCTCTATGATTACGTCTCGAGTTTATCGATCGAAATTGGTCCATTAACCAAATAACATCCAGCCGAAGGCGAGCCGGACTCGTGTATGCGACATGCTAACGAACGCTGACAAGACTTGTGCAAAGTAAGCAGAAACAACGGAACCGGGTTCCATTCAAAATCCCAAGAAGGCAGGGTTACAGTGAACCTAGGAACATCAACACTGACCAGTGGAGGGTTGGAAAAACGTTGCTGGGTCTGAGAAATCCGTGCTCCTGCTGATGGGGGAGGGGCGGAATAAAGGCAAAAATAGCATGAGCCCATGGACCCATCCTCCAAGGTGTCAAGCTGGTAGAGGTGGTGTAAAGACTGTTTTCGTGGTGTACATTGGGCTCCTCGTTGCCAGTGTGGCAACATTTGGCTGACATAGGCGCATCCCGTCATGGCTGCAGCGTATCCATCTGCAAATATGTTCTGGCCTTGTGCATTATCAGAGAGGATAATCTACCATGTGTACAAAGCCAGAGTTGTATAAACTGGTTCCAAGAATAAGAGACCGAATTAAGACTGCTACTGTTATCTGACGTCTAGCTACTCCAGTAGCTAGATCTCGGTACAATGACCTATGGGATGAAATGTAAAGAGCTCTTCGGGTTAGAGATCTGAAGCCAGTTATCAAATTTGCAACAACTGTGAAGCAATTCAATATAACCCAACATCCCTGTGGGACGCTTTCGACATCTCGTTCAGTCCATGCCACGACGAATCCAGGCTGTTCTGAGGAGAAAACGAGAGGAAGGGGGTCCTACTCGCTATTTAGTAAGTTTACTTAATAAAGTGACCACTAACCGTATATGGATTCGGAATTTAGAATGGTCGTTCGCCTCAACAGAAAACTGGAGAGTCTTGTACTGGTTGTCAATCGTAATGTTTTGAAATTAAAAAAAGGGGAAAAAAACACACACATATATATATATATATATATATATTAGCGTTTTTAAATTTAAAAATTCTTGAATTACTGAAGTAGGCCATTTTATGAGCGGTCAGCAACACAGCCCCCGTCTTTGTGATTTCCACTCTAACATAAATTCACAGCTTCACAGTATAAGCAGTCAAGTCCCATTGAGAGAATGAATTACATATCAATCTGCTATATTTCCCCTTTACAGGCAATTATAATTAAATGCACTACTACGGACAGAAAAGGCTTTTTTTTTCTGAAATAAATCAGAGAGGAAGAGTGGTGGATTTGACACTTTTGAGGGCCCTAAGCGGGAACTCCTATGATACGGGGGTATGTCGTAAAAATACACGATTATATACACATCTGCTCATGCGGGAAAAAAAATAAATAAGGGAAGTGTATTTTTTATGAATTAATTAAATTTGAAATACACTGCAAGCGAATATCTTAGTGTTAAAAAATGATGGCAGCTCTTTACATCATGCCTTGAATATACGGCAATAATTTTTTGAAGCCCACTAAATGTGGAGACCTCCCAATAGCTCAAATCCATGGAGTTAATCTACGAATTAATCAGTTAGCTGTTGAGCGGTGCTGCTTTAAGCTGTCTATTTTAAGATGGCTTTTTTCTCGCCGGTGTACTTCTTTTGTTGCATTTCTTCAAGAACGCCTATACCTTTTATAGGCTAGAACAACAGCACGTTGCACACAACAGAAGCGTAACGCGATACAGCCTATAATAATGACCAGTTCACAAAAGTTCCGACCTTCACACAGCAGCGCCTAATGAGGGCGCTGTAGGTAGCTTCAAGACGACAATGGTACAAGGCCGGCACGCAAAATGGATGCCTCACAATGGCAAAGTCTTACAACTTCTTCACTGAGAGATGGTAACTTCTCATCCCAGTTTTTATAACCAACAGCAGAAGCCCGATAGATAAACAATAAGAGGTCAAATTTAAACAGGGAGCGACCAGAACGAGGCTTATAACGTTTAGCAACAGTAAGGCTGGATCGAGAGTGTAGTATTGTCAGTTATCTCTAGTAAACAATCCATCAATGACGAACAATAGCCTTTTATATGTGCATTCACTAGCAACGTCAGTGTCGAAAGAATGTACACGTGACACAACGTAGACTGCCGTGGGAACATAACCTAGGCATTACGTGCGTCCAATGTTATAAGTCGCTCTACAACCCTTTGGAAATAAAAAAACGTTTCTTGCATCAGTCCGCACATTCACAGCCAAATCCTCAAAGGATTGACGAAACAGCTGAGCACCATACTGTGGTTATTTACTAACGAGGTTGCCTATTTGCCCCTGGCATTACTGCTGTGAAGGGTCTATTGTATATACCATGTTTGTATACAATAAAGATTATATATATTTCACTTTTCATGCAACCACAGAGTGCAACTTAGGGTGGTCACGCTCACTGCGACAATGTGAATTACAGTTAATCGTTAAAACGCATAGAAAGTGGTGCCACCATTGGGAGGGCGGGGAAACAGTCACAGACATTGGGAATCGTTTCGTCGGAAAGTTTTTCTGTTTTCAAATGTGAAGTGCGCTACAACAATCCCTGATTTAAAGTATGGATTCATACAGAAAAAAGTTACTCTATCAAAAATGGGACACGGTTCAGTAGCCTATAAACTAATGATTTTAGCCTACAACTTAGTAGTGTTGTCATTTATTCAAGAATTTGTACTTAAGTGTTCATGAGTGGTAAAACTATAAATTCTGGGTCCCCTAGACAAATTGCCGAAAGGTCTCCCGCGTGATCAATCAATAACCATTCAAATCTTTTCTTACGCCATACTTTTGTGTACATAAGAAACTATGGCATTTCGATTAAAATTTATATCATCGTTAATTTGGCTAAACAGGTTTGGCCTGCCTTTAAAATGCTTGCACGGGCGTTGGATAACCAAGAAACAGATTTGGATGCGCCTATTTAGTGAGCATTGCCCATAATGTGAATTTAACAAAATGCTTTGCTTAATTTAAATTTTGTAAGGATAGATACTTTGTATCCTAGGGGATAATATTCAACAGTTCCCAATTCACATCACACTGCTAACTCAATGTACCCACTTCTTTTTTCTTTTCTTTTCTTTTTTTTTTTTTTTTTTTTAACTCACGCTGTCTAAAAAGTGCAGAAATAGAAGTAAAGCGATATGTATTTGTTTATAAATTCATGCTAATAAAAAGCAGAATTTCGTATGCTAAAAGGAAAGAGTTATCAAACGCGGTTTTCCAAAATAAAATCCTTCATAGACACATCATGAACTCAATGTAAAACTGGTACTATGTAGTTTAAGTCTGAATATCTGAACCCAGCATTTTCCTTTTTTAGTTAATTTTTAAAACTTATCCTCTGTACTCGCTAAGCAAAACACAGAGGAGACCGCAGAGTCAATGAAAAGCCTTCTGAAGATCACTAGTGCACATTTTTACTCTCTAGAGTCTCGCTAGATTTTCTTTTTATCCTGGTTACGTCAAGGACATCATCGTTAGCATACCTGTGGAAAAGGAACTGCATCCCAATGCTTGGCAGAATACTGGACGTAACTGAATATTACCTTGATGTGTTCACTTACCAACCAAGCTAAACTAAGAACACTAAATTCTGCATGCGCGAGAAATGGAAATAATAAATAAATAAGAACATAAGTAAACGAAATGTTTATTTATGTTCTAGCTCATGGCCATTTTTAATAAGCTCCCACAGCTGCTCGATAAAGGATTGGTGTTTGATCTGAATAATAATTCTGAAGAATCCCATTACGTGGCTTTAAACTGCTATATGGAAGACGAATGCAGCATTGCTCTAAGCTCAGCTAAGTATTGTCAATCCTCAGAGATCTAAACTAGAGAAGAATTAATATCTAAAACACTGGCTCTCTTACTTCAAAGGCGTGTAGACCTGCTTATGAGTTCAATAGTGGTTCAGGTAAGGATCGGAAAAACTGATAGGCTAAGTTAAAAACATATTGCACAGGAAATAACGGTCAGTGGTAATTCATCATGCGAGGGATGTTGTTATAAGAGATAAGAAACTAAATCGTTCAAAAGGTTACCACCTTAAACTGACCGAATTCAATATACTAAATGATAAACAATGATGGGAGAGAGAAATACGTTTGTCATCGTACACGACAAATGAGACAATCGAATCGGAGTGGTGGGGGGTTGGAGGTGACCTACCAGTAAACAGAGATAACGATGAGTTTATGTTAACTTTATAGTGATGATAATCCCGCATCAGATGCAATCACGCCACTGAAATCCCCATTTCCTTGTACGGAACACGTGTTTAAACCTTCCCAACAGTGACCGCATCCACCTGTTCCGGAAGTGACGCCTTGTGATTTGAATGAAGCATGCCATCTGGGAACAAAGAGATAATTCTCGACTTCAGTCGGTTTAAAAAAAAAAAGTTTTAGCATTTCGATAACTAACATTACGACAAGAATTTAAATTGTCACAGTAAACATCGCCTACGGTGACCTCTATCTGCACATCGTTTCACCTTGAAGTCTAAGTAATCTTTCCAACACTTCCTGGGATGCCCAGTGACAGTCACGCATACCTGAAACACGAACAAGACAACGATTTACGACTACTACACTTCGTTTCCATTGTATCAGTCCCTGGATGAATGTGCGACAGTCATCAGACTTGTGTCAACAGCAAGGTCCAGAAGATGTCAGCCCGCTGTGTACTCTTACGTATTACTGCAATAAAACTTCCCTTAACAACAAGTCCTTTGACGTCATTTGGAGTCGCCGTTTTCCTATCTGCTGCATTCGAGTTGTTTCGAAATCTGAATTCATACGCCAGTCACTGACAATAGTTCATTAAAGCAAATTATTTGACTAATTGGCTTTTATACTATATATATTAAATAAATCTGATAATGATAATACATTCTGCTGCTCAGAAATTATTTCCGGGTCTAAAGCCTGAAGGGCCTAATACCTGATGTTTACCACGTCATAAACCTATACCACACGTAAAGCAATAACGTTTCCATTATAGATAAGATAGAACTGTCTGTTTCCTGTAGTTTTCACACTCCAAAATAATTAAAATATACCTATTATGTAAACCATTAACAAAAAAAAAAAAAAACATGGAACATCTGTCACACTTTCATAATCAGAACCTCTTGAAATACTGCATCTTACCACACTCAAGTAATTGTTGTCCATGAAATTGAAGCAGGAACTTCAGAACGTCAATTACTTGGTTAATCATTGAGCTTTTCAATTCCTGGAATAGTCAATTTCCCATTCCAAAGTTGTTTCATTACTAATACGTATAGCCAAACACCATCCCTACACTTTTCCATAGGTTGCATTTCGATCCTAAGCAGCTAGCTATAAATGCATTCAGCAAGGTTAGTCTATTACTATAGGAAGCGCAACACGATCACTCTACTAACCAAGTACTACACTATTCCAATGTAATTTTAACAATGAAATATTATCTTCCAAAAAGGAAAGATATCCCATTCCAGTGGTATTAACGATGGACATAAAAGCTGCACACAAGTAAAGCCTAACTGGTTTCCAATCATTACTGAATATGACATCAAAATAACGCACACATTTTTAAAAAATAAAAAAAAACAAATTTTCTGTTTATACACCGGGACGGCTACACATAGCCAAAGGAGTTTGACAAGATAGTAGACGCGCATATAAATAAATCACCGTATTTTTGTGAAATCATGTGATCCAAACACGTGACGTTCGTAGGTACAGTAAGAAGCAGTATAGCGAAAGAGAATTTCAGACAACTTATACAAAACAATGCAAAAAATCCAGAAAGACTGTTAGGGTACTCAGTTTAATTTTAGAAAGAAAACAAAATGTTCTTTATTAACCCAGGATTTACATTTTCATATTTATATTGTAATATATAAAAGTTATGAAGTAGCAGACGTTAGTGAGTTACTGAATGCAGAGAATACTGCGCACATTGGAATTCACCGATGCTTGAGGAATGTTTATGGAGACATGACAGTCGATATTAGTTAGGCGTTATACAGTATTTGGTTATCAGTGATAGTTGTTTGAAATACATGCCAGGCATCCGCGCACAGTAAAGACGGCGAAAAATAAAGAGCGGACAAACTGATTTTATAACTATGCATTAAGATTCGGGAAACGTGTACAAAAGTGGGAATAGGCTTTAATGCATTGAATACAATTCGGGACAATTTGGGATACAAGAAACTGCACGCCCACCTGGCGTGCAGTTTCTTGTATCCCAAAGATCACAAAGAGCAAATAATGCAAGCTGCAAGCTTGTGCAGATCTTCTAAAGCGATGTGAAACCATGGACGACAATTTTTCTTGATTACATCGTCACCAAAGATGAGATCTGGGTATTTCACTATGAACCAAAGTCGAAGCGGCAGTCTAAAAAGTGAAAACACAAGGATTCTCAAATAAAGAAGAAATTCAAGGATCAGTCATCTACTGGAAAAATCAAATATTCTGTTTTTGGGACGAGAGAGAGAGAGAGAGAGAGAGAGAGAGAGAGAGAGAGAGAGAGAGAGAGAGAGAGAGAGAGAGAGATTATCCTTATGGATTTCCTGGATCAGCTCACTATTTGTAGAAAAAATGAAGAGCTAAACAACGAACTAAAGATCAAATCCAAAGAAGGGAAAATTTCTTCGTTTGACGACAGTACCAGACCCTACACCCGCATCCTGACAAGAAAGACCAAGTCGGATAGACTATTCTGCCACATTCCCCTGTACAGTCACGACCTTGCGCCATCAGACTTGCACATATTTCGTCTTTTGATGAGCGGCCTTCGTAAAGTACACACTTTCCTTTCGGCGTCAGAAATGAAACTTGGAGGCTGACGATTAAATGAGGTAATAAAAGGTGGATATGGAATTTAATACTATAATGTTTTGCTTAAGACAGCAAACGTTACGCCAAAGATGAGCATTACATTCAACAATAGAAACATTCATTTGTTTTAATTACCATTGCAAAGTTGTTACAGTATTAACTAAATTTCATATCCACTTTTTCATTAAATCAGAGGAGGTGGATTTTCTTAAATACAGTACATTTGGTTAATTATCTGCATGAGTGATGTGCCGCAAAACAATACTACCAAACTAATACATATCACTGGTCCGTTTGTTGTGCAAGAATTCATCTTAGATAATTCTCACGTTTCTCCCCCATGGGGGAAAACGTACACGAAAATAATCTTAATTCAAATTTGATTTTAAGTGATGCCTTAATCGATCGCGGCTTCTGCTGGAGCCTGCGATCGATTTTTCCCAAAGTCAAATCAAGAACTTCAGACCAGAAACTGATTAACTCAACACCAAGTGCCGAGGGACATGCCGCCGTAGCCGAGTAATCAAGTGCGATGGTGCATTAGTTTAGTTTTGGTTTTTATGGCGCATCAGCGACTAAGGCTATAATGAGTCAAGTCCAAGGGGGTGCATAAGTACATGCGGTTTGAGTGACCATGGTTCAAGCCCGCGTGACTGCTAAATACGGTGCTGGTGCTTATAATTCTGCCTTGTGAACTCCTCTGACTGGGGGGGGTCATCCTTGAATGTAAACAGAAAATTTATTTTTCAGTGAAAAATAAAAATTTAGTTCTAACTCGAATCTAGACCATTCCACTCTATTGCCTCTTTCAAGAAAATCGAGTAAGGTCACCAGAAGTGGTAGTAGTACAGAGCTTTATAATTAAGACTTAAACCAGATATGTTCTCACAGCGTGGAGGAAAATAAAAAGACTAATGTCCTCAAATTGGAAGCAAAACAGAATCACTCATATCCTGAGCTGGAAAGCAAACAAACTTCATGGCTTCCTGTTTATTTCCAAGTGTTGTGGCCTGGAATAGAAGTTGGTAAATATTTATTCAAATAACAGAAAGAACAAACTTGTCATCTGTTGTGGTCCATTATAAAGCAGGAGTTTAAAAAACTTACTGTTCTATTAGATCCCACTAGCTGCGTCTTGGTCTATTACTTCATAACGAAGATAGCACGTGATTTGTGTATTTGTTAAACTTCTTTTTGAACTGTAAAACAATGTAGTTCCGGTTGGTAATATCAGTACAGCTTGACTACTAAACTAGCAAGGATGTTTTGGTTAATGTAAACGGAGAATAATTTTAATAATGAAACACATTATTAAAATTATTATTAATTGACAATTATTATTTATACAACTAGGTTTAAAGGTAAACATGATATTCGAAGGAATGCTAAATCACAACAAGTATTGGCGCCTCCGTAGCCAGGTGGGCATGAGCAGCAGTGCGTAGCACACGCTTCTTGATTAGACCGGGGTTCGAGCCCGTGACCACCAAATACGGAGGATGCGGAAAGTTCAGGGAATGGCCACCGCATATCCCGGAGCAATATAGCCTTAGTTGCTAATGCTCCTAAAAGCCAAATAACAACAAGTATTAGTGGTGGGTGTGTGTGTGTGTGTGTGTGTGTTCATTCATGGGCGATTTGCATGTGATGCAAGATGAAAAACCTGGAATAACTGTAACTCACAGGGAAAAATTCTACTTTATCCGCATGATCCTGCTTCGCTCGAAGAGAACTTTCCTCCAATCGTCGACGGGACTTGAACCCAGACCTTTCCAAACGATGAAAGTGGTTAAACCACTACTTTATTAGAATATTTCCCTCGTAAAATGATTGGCTGGGGGGGCTCATTGCCTACCTTAGTCGTAGTGCAAAATTCATATGGTCTTTATTATGTCTGTACTAATGTACGTTCACTCACAGAATTACATGTTGTGCAGAATGAAAAACTAGAAATGCCATCTGAATAGCATTGTAATAAAGTAGATAAAATATTAACTACACACTTTTGCTATAAAAAGAAGGTAACAGCTCAAATAATTATTAGAGTATTTCAAATATAAATAAAGCCTATTCAAATACTAAACATCTCATCAACCTACCGACAGAAGTATGATACGAAGCCCTTTTTATTTGGAGAAGGTAAAGGAGAGTTGCAACGATACAGATCCTCCAACTTCATGATGAAACAATTAAGATACTGTCCTTCAAGTCACCAGTTTTACTTGAGCGTTACATAAGTTAACTAAAGGAACGTGATACTGTAATCATTTGGGTCAAGGGCTGCTATGCAAAACTTTCTATTAGAGAACACGAAAGTAAGGCAATAACAAACGGATGCTTCTAAATTCTCGACATTCCATCAGCTGTAAACCAGCCATTTCTTCTTTCGCACACCTACAGTAGAATGACAGGGTACATCCCAATCTCTTGTAGAAGATTGTGTCCAATGAAAGGAGACTGACGTCACGCTATGGGACGTCATCCATAAGAGAAATACATTCGCCCACTAAGCTCCGAGTAGAACAGAATTCCCCTGCAGCAGAACGTGACAGTTTTTCCTCTGTGTATTCTGATTTATTGAACTAGGAGAATGAACTCGCTCTTATATATAAAAATAAGTTTATTATTGATGCTATATTTAAAATGTTTTTCAAGTTTGGGAATACAGTACTTTGAGTTTATTAGGTAGAAAACACTAAACTCAACGTGTTTAAGAATCCAATAGTCTGAAATTCAAACTAAAAGCATCCAAAGTCTCTTCCCCCCCCTTCCTTTTTTAAAAAAAAAAAAAAAAAAGGCGAGCTTTAATTAACTCGGACTGCGATCTGATGTTTTTTAATTCAGGAATTCCTCTGCTGGGTTTTTACTACCAAATGCATATTTTAAGACTGGTGAAACCAAATCACAGAAGACACTTCTCGCTTTTTTAAAAGGAAGGGAAGAATGTCATCTTGAAGCAGTTTTCGTACCATATAAGAAATACAATCACAAAAGAAAGAGCATTCACTAATTAAACTTGAAGGGCAGTACATGGAATTACCAAAAAGAAATCAGATTGACCACGTTTAGGATTTCTGTGCTAACATCAGTCTTTGTGACTGAATTTTTGGTTCTGTAATATATTACAGAATTTTGGTTGCTGGGACTGTTTGGGTCTATAATAATAACTGTTCTCTCGTTCCAATAAACTAATTAAATACTTCACGTAGTAAAGTGTTTTTACAAAATCGACTTGGAGCATTCGCACTTGCTCATTAAGGCAATGCAATCTATTTTCCTTAAAATAACATGTAGATTCCAGCAAATGCAAAATGTTTAGTGACTGTAATCAAAGCTTGCTAACAGATTTTGCAAACCCGGCGAGGGTCTCGTGGTAGCACAACTGATAGAATCCTGCCCACACACCAGCTGAAAAAACCCGAGTTCGAGTCCTGTCGATGACGTGAGGAATTTATGAGCCTTTTTCACAACATGGTTGAGTTAGTCGGTCTCAAGAGATAGTAGCATGGTTTATCCCGGAAACAGTTTTTGCGTCTATCAAACAGAAAAGCGACCACACAACACGTGTAATTTTTAAAGACAGTATATACGGAGCAATACGGCCTTAGTCGCTGATGCTCCTAAAACCCTACTATAACAACACCCTGCGAAGATCAAATATTTCGTTCTCTTCCCCCAAGGAAGAAAACATCAATTTGCGGCGTGTGTCTGGGGCACTAGTCGCACCGCCCTAGCTACAGCTGTCACGAATGCTATTCCAGCATCCCACAGTCTTGTACAATTGCCCATGGACAGAGGGCACTAGTCGAACCACATCACCATTAATACAGCTACTGCCAGCTACTCAGCTGTTCACTGAGACATTTTAAGCACTTCGATGTTTAAAATTACTCAGAAATGGATGCCCTGAAACCGAAAGTCTACGAGTTTTGGAAAACTCGGAATTGTTTCAAAAATGTAATACATAAATTGGGTAAAGTTTAAAGTACTGTACTTTAATATTTATTCTAAGTTATTTATTTTGGTAATAAAAGTGATTGGGATTTCAGGTCTTATAGTAAAGCATGATTTCATTTGGTAAAAAATGTTTTTGAAATGTCGACTGTATTCAAAGATATTTGAGAATGTGTGTTTTATATTAAAAGTTATTACCACGATCACGCATTTAGTTAACTTCTACAACATATATGAACTATGACGGATTCTGTGATCGTATTTTCTGTGATATTTCAGATCCAAGCGGATCGCAGAATGCCTTGGAGGGAAGGGGGTTTACAAAGGTCAAAAATAGCGTTCCAGTTTAACGTTCAGTAATTAAATTATTTAATCAATAAATTCCCTTCACCGTGACATGCTTTTTTTTTTTTTTATTTAAAGCTCTTGTTTATACCAATTCGTTCAATTTTTCTGTAAAAAGGATCAGAGGATAGTTGGGGCTGGGGAAATCTAGCTACGTCTGGAAATAACCACCAACACACGAAACTCTTATCTATTATACCAGTGGTTAACTATTAACGTCGTGCTCATAATATCCTGATTTACGATACCAGTAAGTCATTTGCGAAAATGCATCAATTTCATATTTAAAAATTAACTCATTAAATTCATGTTAATATCCTAAACACGATTCCTGGTTGAGACTTTTCGAATGAAATTATTTTATCTTTGTTGATGCAAAACTCTAGGCTCATATCGTGAAAAAACATTTTCGAAATCAGTTCTGATTATGTATATGGATTATTCTTTGGCACAACAAGCTATGCAGGTTTACAGCATTACGGAACAGCGATTGATTGTACAGTATTAGCTGTTTTAAAATGACTACGTACAGTAAAATTAAAAGAAGAATTCAAAAATAATCGAGGATACCGTTTCGTTTCTGATACTATAAATTCATCTAACATGCAATACAACGGAAATTATCTAATATAATAGTAATTGTCATTTTGACCTTTTGTCGACATGTTGAACGGGCAATTTGTCCTAGAATGTTTTTTATTTGACCTGTTGTGTGTAGCAATAAATATTCGCTGTCTTTTTTTGGAATAAAACTGGAAATATCCCACAAAGGTGCTCCCTCCAGGTTTAAACAGTGTACGAAGACAAATTAATATTATGTTAATTTTAATTGAAATTAAAAAACTCAAAACGGAGGCTAAAAAGTTATTTCCAAAAATAAATTCCTCTCCCTCACTTTGAAGAGTATTCAGTTCTGTAATTCACAAACACACACACATGGGGGGGGGGGGACCTAAAGGGCTAAAAACATATGGCAAATGTCCAACCCCCTCCTGCAGTAAATTGTTTTTAAAGAGAGGAATCTTTTTTTTTTTTTTTTTGTTAAATAAAATCAAAAAAAGCAGACGGATATTCTTAGGTTTAGAAGTGGGAAAAAGAAAGAAATGGGAAGGAAACAGAAGGTGGAGACTGACAACTCTTTTGTACATATGTCAAACAACTCAAAATGAAATTATTTTATTTCAATAATGAAGTCATTTTTAAGGGGAAAAAAAATCGCGTGTGTTCCTTGTCCGCACCAAAGATGTTTTATGTGTAAACATCTCTGACAACACCTACTAAATTTCGAACTAGAATCGAAATCATGAACGATGTAATTTATGCTCACGCCCGCTACTTACTCTACCGAATCAATGTTAGTGATAAATAGGATATACACGCCCGCTGCTCACTCTACCGAATCAACGTTTGGAAGAGGTTAGGCCAATAGCCTAATTACCCATTTGATTGTAGCCATTTGTTGAACAGTATGATTGCAACAATACAAGTATTTACATTGTTACAATCATACTATAATGTTACTCTGTCATGCTTTGTCGCAAATTGCACATGCAGCGCTAACGAGATCTGCAAGAAACGACAGTATCCACGCATGTACGCTATCGAAACTATAACTTGGCTCAGGATCTCAACAAGTACAAACGCGAGATGGTAACGTTGCACATTCGCAATGAGGAAACAGAGATACTGTCCGAGTTAAAATATGTCAAGATCTACGACGACATGAAGAGCTCATACTAGATCGCAAATTGTATGAATCGAACTTGGACATTCACAAAACGATTGAAATATATAAGATGATATGTCAAGACAACGACGACGGTCATCCTGATGAAGCATGCAGTAATGACCTGCATAGCCTTATAACGCGACTGCGAGAAGAAGACCCCTTTTGAAACTTTTACAATCATCCAAACAGCGAGATGAATGAGGATCTAAAGCTCGCCACGCTCAACCCACTCAGCGCAATTGCAAAGAAACGCGAAAACATGATGACCAACGAGGACTTCTGCAACTTAATGGGAATGGCCAGTGACAAGCAAAAGATTCTACTCATGCATGTAATTTGGAGACTGTTATCTCCCAATCGCGAACCTATTCAAATATTCTTCACCAGCCCAGTTGGTTGCGGAAAAACGTTTATGATTCGCTTCTTGATGGAAATATACAACCGCTTCAGTAATACAGACAGGTACTGTAACGCCTACATTACATGCGCTTCAACTAGTAAGGCTGAAGTGCAAGTAATGTAATGATCTTGGATGTGCTCGGAGCTGGCATAAACCAGCTCTGAGCACATCCAAGATCACTGCCCTCAAGATATCCATTTCTCTGGTTACCAAAAGGTTTCTGCAACGGGTGGCAATGGTTAGCTCAAAACCACCTAAGTGGTATGCCCGAACCATACGGCCGCCGTAGCCTAGTGGTCAGGCGCGCGGGTGCATAAGTACACGTGCCTTGAGTGACCGGGGTTCAAGCCCGTGACTACTGAATACGGTGCTGTTTCTTGTAATCTGTCTATCTTGTGAACTCCTCTGACCGTTTGGTCGTCCCGGAGTATAAACAGAAAAATTTATTTATAAACGTTTTTCCGCAACCAGCTGGTTTATTTATCTGAGTCAGACAGCTATTACGTGTAAAATATAACACGAACCAAGTATAAGATATCGAATGTTAAAGTTGGGCTAAACACCTATGCTGTTTCTATTATACCAAAGTTGCTAGTAAGGACGAATATGACGGGCAACCACAAACATCTTCCTGCAGAACTTCCATAATTAGAACGTTCTCATTTGGTAACAATTAGAATTATCAACAGCTGGTAGTGAATATCACACATATTTAGAACTTGAGAAATGGTGCTGATAATTTCAATTCATGACACGGAACCAAAATACAAAAATTTAAATATAATAACAGCTAATTAGGGAGTAGTCAGGAATGTGGAACAGCCTGTTTTAGACAATAGCTGCAGCATTATCTAGTCAAAAACTTTTGTTTCCAATGGGAAACTGTTCCTTTCTGACTCATCCGCATTTGATATTACACGCGTTAACACAACGACTATAACAGTTACAGAGGACTTTCTGCACATATTTCTTTGATCTCCTGATTACAAGTGGATCTCAGCATGGGTAAGATTCGGCGAGAGCATGTAGCGTTCTTTTCTCAAGGTCAGCACCCCGTAGTTCACACTAGAAAGGAATCGTAGTTGTAAAGCTCTTTCATTCGGGCATTTCCTCGTTTTGGATGAAGAGCAAATTTGTATTCCCTCCCGGAAGTGAGCTGGACAAACGGAAGCTACGATAAGACAAGGCAACACCCATAAACAGAAACAGCCTTGACGCGCAGGCTTCCGAGGTTAAAATTCTTAAAGATTAACGCTAGAGAAGGCCCACCTTGTCAAGAGGGTGGGAGACGGTGATTTAGAAATTCCAAGGACGTAAAACGGTAAGGAAGTGACAAGGGGGGAATGAATGCGTGAGTTTTAACTTAGCAAAGACATTACAAAGTTCATTAACCTAAGATAGAGTTACTCAAATGTCCATTTGTTAATAAGAGGGTTTAGCATAAAGTAGTCAATGTCATGATAACGTCCAGAATTACAGATAATGAAGGGCATAAGATGGTGAAACGTTTATCTCGTTTTCGACTTCCATCCACTGTTCTAAATGTAGTAGCGCGACGTAAACTGAACTCTGCTTAGGTTTCTGTTTCAAGATTAGATCGCGTCATCTTATCACCGACCAACAATTCGTTATTTTGAATACTGTTAAATTTTTATCATTTAAAACAGACACGTTAACGTGTGTGTTCCACTGAACTATGAACAGAATTAAAATATAGTTTTAACATTACATAATCATGGAACTTATTTCCATTAGTTCAATGTTCTTCGATGGCGTCATAAATTGGGCCAGGGTGGGACCAGACGGTTTTCCACAATTTTCGATAAAAGTATGCAGCACTTTCATTCTTGACTCTCTCTCCTGCATCTCTTTAATTAGGCCTTGGATGAGGAAACCATACCAAAGATATGAAATCACTACTATGTAAGGCCTGTGCCCAAATCAAAGAACCCGAAATAATCAAGGGCTTCCGACCAACAGCCATCCCCTGCACCCTCTTAAGATATTTTCAAAGGCAATAACAGTCCGATCTTGTTCACCACTGTTTCCATCAAAAGCCTACCCAAACTGAATTATCTATTAATGGAGCAAAGGTGAATAAAGTCAGCTCTTACACCGACCTAGGAGTGACGTGGAACGAGGGCCTCACCTTCCAAAGGCATTTTCAGAACATCAGATCAAAAACTCTTGCTGCCAAATGAGCTGTAAGACAGGAAATAACTGGGATTCGAAACCAGCAACTAGAGACCCAATATATCCAAAGATATATCGTTCCTGTATCCCTATATGCTTCGACAATTTGGTCCTCTGCCCCAACTACTAATATTAGGAAATTTCTCAGCCTGGAATACTGGCTGCTCCGGTGGCTGAATAGGATTGCCGGGAAGCCCTTTACAATTTCAAAATCCATATTGTATGCAAACTTGAACACAGCTCCGTGGATTGAGATGGTCACCCTACGTAACATCTGCACGCTGGAACAACTTCTGACTGGGAGTTTAGGTGCCCCTCAAATTGAAAAATTATGGTCAGACCCCGCCTGGTAGCCCGGCCCCATTACCCTCAGTCTCCGAAGCGTTCTCCATAACACGGACGGATTAAGGTGGATGTTTCCTGCCAATACTCTGGAGCTCTTTAGAGTCTTCAAAATAGACCCCGGACAGGTACTGCCATGACAGAACCTACAGGAGGCTCATTGCAGAGGATCTATACACTAAACTACATATATAATGAAGAATGCATTTCAAGAAAGATGAGCTTTGTTCATAGCAAAAGACTTTAAAAGGGCGTGAACTCAAAAACTGTAATGAACGCTTTATAGTGTCTTCAAAAGACTTATAGGACTGACGATATTCCGTTCACAGAATGACTATGACATTCAATCCAAGTGTAAAATGACTGTAGTTATTCTTATTTATTTATTTATTTAATAATTATTTATGTATTTTGTGATATTTTATTTTATAAAACTATGTGTTCCTATCTAATAAGTTATATTCGATGTATGTATGAGCAACCCTCCTAGACAACTTCTGTACAGGGGTGTTTGATTAATAAACTAATAATAATAATCCAGGGAAGATCCGCAATCACCAATTTGCTTGAGACCTTGCTGAGAATCCAGCATGCACTCAATAGTAAAGTGCAGCTGACCATCCTCTCCTTGGATATAAAAGCGGCCTATGATAGTTTGGCATTACCTGCTCTAATACATATATGCTCAGAAGACACCTTAAAAAAGAGGGAAAAGTACTGGAGATCATTAAGACAGTCGTTAGCCATCTCTTAGTCACCCATAAAAACCATGTGATATCGTATACAATTAATACAGGTGTACCTCAGGGATGGCTCCTCTCGGTAACCCTTTTGAGATTATTTTCATAATCTCAAAAGATGCTAAGCAGATTCACTAAGTGAAAAAAAAAGCGCCAATTCCCAAATTCAATTCATTCAGAATTATTTAACTTCAACTGAAGTTTAACCCGATGAAATCTGCTCAACTGATAATGCCAAAAGAGAGAGAGAGAGAGAGAGAGAGAGAGAGAGAGAGAGAGAGAGAGAGAGAGAGAGAGAAAGAGAGAGAACGAACAAAAAATATTGACATCCGAATAGACAGCACCTTAGTGAAGAAAGTTTCTCCCCACACATGGATCTTACGTGGGAAGAAGGCTTAACTTTGAAAGGTACTTTGATTACGTAAAACCGAAGACGTACGTAGCCATGTTGACAATTAAGCAAGAACTAGTTGGGTATGGGACCCTACAATCATCCAAAGATGCCTCCTCCTACAATCATCCAAAGATGAATGGGAAGAGATCCACACAGGGGAGTTTTCTTTCTCTCTTCCCTCCCCTTCTTTCCTTTTTTAGAAAGGAGTTAGAAAGAAAAAGGGAGAAAAACTCCTTTTTTCTTTCTAAGGTATCGTATCCCTGGTATCGTTTGTGTGAAAAGAGAACAACAGTGATGAAAACTCTGAATCAATGTAGCGACTAATCATTTTCAGCGACAGGTGTTGATGTCAATCAAATTGCGTTGGTGATGTTCACACATTTGAGGTGGGGAGAGCAAAGCTGCTGCTAAAAAAAAAAAGAATAAAACAAAAAGAAAGCGCCAACTGCTAGATCCTGGTATATAAATAATATTCATGTTTCAATCACGATATGTGACTTAAGTGTAAACGTTGGATTAAAGTATTTTTATTTAAAATACTTTAATCCAGCCCTCACTAATGTTTGTTATATTAAAAGTTGATACTAATAATAAGCAATTTGACTAATTAAAATGTATTATTATTATTAATGAATATTTTAAACGATTCTCTGAAAGTGTCAAAAACCTTTCCAGATAAAGAGGCCCATAAAAACTAAAAAGAAAAAAAATAATAATAATAAACGAAAATTCATTAAGTCCCATCCCCAACTCCCCCTCCTCTCCCAACACACACAAAACAAGCATCTTCCGAAACCTGTCGACTTAACTAGCTATGGTTCATAAACGCACGGGAATGGGTTCTGAAGACAGCGTGAATAAACAGTGGCATTCACCTGCGAGATCTTAAGAAAGCTGTCGGTTTCCTCATGTATGTCATTCCTGTGTGTACTTATCGACGAAAGGAGATACAGAGATGACCTAAATTATGTGTAATGACAGCCATCTCCGAGCCAATGAAGTATGGCAAGTAATGTCGTTTGTCTCGCAGGTTCCATAATCCTCTATTCTACAACGACAACCGAGGCGTGGAATATTCCCACGAGATCTGGAAACTATTCGTTGCTGTTCTGGTGCATGATCATAACATTCCGTCGAGTTGCTAGCCACATTGCCTCCATCAGCAGTACGTGGACGTGCTTGAAAAACTAATCATAAAAAGTTGCTATTTTTAGTGCGTTCGATTTCTGCGGCAACAGACACATAGTCGCGGACTTCAAACAAATTTGAAGTGAATTGCCGGATGGAGGTGTGTCTGCAGATTAGGCTGAAATGTCTGAAAGACATTTTAGACATAATAGGGTTAACAGAGTCTAAAATATCCTCTACAGAATCAGGCGAGAAAAGGCAATTTTTGCTGAAAGTTTTGCCTCCCTTTCCCCGCCCCTTTTTTTTACAATAGCGAAAAACTTCGAACAGTGCGAGTTTGAACGGATATCCTTTCTAAACTGATATTATAAAATTTAAGTCTTAATCTCCTTACCTCTTACATGAAAAGGTTCGAATTCTTTTAATTGTCGCTTATTTCAATGTAATTTTCTGGTTATATCCAAAAATATAACTAAAAATTCATTCTGATGCTTTTTTCGAAATAGAAATTTTCAAATTGAAATTCTAAAAATATAAATAAAAAATAAAAAAATGAATGACTATGGAATTAGTCTAAAATTCGTCGCTGAATACTTTACCAAGGTGATCTTGGAAAATACTTTCCAAATTCGAAAATCCTCTTTTAATAATCAGAAATGACTTCGCAGTTTCTTATGCCTCGAAGTTATTTTATTTAAATATCTATTTAAAACGTTCATATTTCAATGTAATCATTGACCTTGCAGAGTCCACCAATTGTTTCAGCATAAAAAAAAAACTGCAGCCCTTATCAACCCACTGCAGGATGGAAGCCTCCTCAACAATTCATGCTGAGGGAAATGGGCCATAATCTGCCACGCTGGTCCAGTGCGGGTTGGCAGATCGACCGTATTTTGCAGTCAGGGGCTTGAACCCCGGTCTACTCAAAGAGCGTGTGCTACTGCACTCCCGCTTCTGACCACTCGGCTACGGACGCCGGTTTCAGCATAACTGCAGCCAACTGGAAGAATTCTTCTTCTGGCGTTATAACCCGTTATAACCCTTAGCTTTCTCAACGATGTTCCACCAATAAAGCCCTCCCAGAAGTCAAACTTCTCCAACTTCTTATTCTCATGATCTTTAAGTCTTCTTCTACGTCATCCATCCATCTTTTCCACGGTCTTCCTCTCGCCCTGAATTACCTCCAGGCATTTGTATTACCTCCAGATGCCTCTCATCTGGAGAGAAAAAAATGATTCTTTTATATATTTTTTCTTTCTTTTTTTTTTTTTTTTTTTTTCCGCAATAGGATCAATTTATGAAAGTTCCTCCAGAGAAAATCCGTTTCCTAGTTCAATGAAAAGGATATGATTGCTTACTGAAACATGAAAGATGCTTTTAAAGCTTGGATGGAACTGCCAGCAAGTGACTATTGATTTGTGGCATGTAGACGATATTTCGCTCCAATTTAAGAGGATTTCGAATACGCCATTAGCCAATTCAAATTATTTTAACGGCACCAGATCTTGTCGTTCATAAACGTATGTATATTTTGTCTCTAGAAGTGTCTGCTTACAGGCCGATTTGCATGTTATCCGAGCTGAAAATCCAGAATAACCCAAGGAGGGGAACATTACTCCCTTCACCTGAGTTCGGTTAACTACAGCTCGAACTGAATAGGACCTTAAAAGTTCTCCCAGTCGTCGACGAGAATCGAACTCAGACCTCTCAACACAACCGGCAGAGAGCGATGTATCACTGTCACCTAAGCTGCCACGAAAGATACACTCCAGTGACAATGATTTATTAGGATTTATATGCAACGAGGTCAATAAATTTTTCAAAAGTTGTTTCTCCAGATGAGCTGGTGTTCTGGTTTAATGCCAATCATCCGTGATAGAACTATTTTTTAGAGGGTATTAACTACTCTCCCCACTCACCCATAAAGTACTAAGTGAGTGTTAAACATGTTTAGAATATTCGGCAGAAATCTCTAAAACAGGTTAACTCAGTGCCGCTTAAAAAGGCCTTAAAATTCCTGGTGTTGTCAATAGACTTAAACTCAAACCCTCAGGTGGGTGGGGAACTATCAGTTCACTCAACCACAGAAATACCTTCCCCCCCCAAAAAAAAAGAAGAAGAAGAAAGTAAACCACACCACTATTAAATACAGAAATCTTTATTTCCATAAGAAATAATCTTCTCGTTGCCGATAGGTCAGTGGTATTTTGGATTCAGTTACACAAAAAGTAGAATAGACCTACACCACATGAACAAAGAACTATTTTTTTTATGAATGTTACTCGATTGAAACGATACTGGTTAAAAATTTCCATATCGATATAAAATAACTATAACCATGACTGCAACACGTGATTCAAATTATTCTTGAACAACACCTTTAATTTCTCCTCAGAGTCTTATACGCGTCTGAGTGGTTGTAAATTATCTTCCCCCGAAACCTTTCTTCTATTCTAGACAGAAGCATAGGTCTCAGAGTACCAAATTTGAACTGTAGTAAGGTATGATACAATTTTAATGAACTCCTGCAGCAACTAAGAAACACAGCGCGACATACGCGGTCAGTCATTAAGGCGAATGAATATCTGGATGTTTCCCTGGTCTTCTTCGCCTGATTACTTTCAGCGTTGAGCACAAAGTGTGCCCATTTAGAGAGGAATACTTTAGCACTGCATGTTAGTACAGAATACCCAAGTGGCCTAAAAAAGCAGAAATCTTCACCTTTTGTTGCTTTTACTGTTTTTGGGGACTGTTTTTAACTGTTTTCTCTCAACATCCAGTTGACCTTTGAATTTATTCAAACTGTCAGCCTCACCTACCTGCGAGGGAAACTTACTCCAGCAATTAACGACTCACTGGCTAAAAGAAAACTTCCTACAATCTAATCTAAACCTCAACCCCTCTAATTTGAATTTATGGCCCGTAGTTCTGGAATTCTTTATAACAGGGAAAATTCCACCTTCATTCATTTTACTAATCCCTCTCAGAGCTTTATAAACCCCAATCAGATCAAGGATCGGTTCTTGGACCACTGTTGTTTCTCATTTTCATAAATGAGATCGATGAAGGGATAGAAGGGTGATTTTCAGACGACGTAATGATTGGCAGAGTCGTTAATGATCAGTGCCAAGCGGCGCTCCTTCAGGATGACTTGAATAGGTTTCAAAGATGATCAGAGAAGAGGCGGATATGTTTTAATGCAAGGTCTTACATTTGGGAAATAGCAATCCCAAATAAATTATACACTTGGTAGGGATTGAATTAAAAACAGTGGAGGAGGGAAAAAGTATAAGAAAATAAATGCAACGTATATAGAGGTATAAATACGGTCTTCTCTCTTTTCGTTTATTCGTATACACTCCCCATCGAACAATGGATTTCTACTGAAATCTTTAGCATTCATCTTAAATAAATTCCAGCATTTTACGTGTCTTGACATATGTAAAAAAAAAAGAAATCTCAAAATAAATAAAACAGTGAATAAATAAATAAAAATAATGAACTCCGAAGTCCTCACTTGCACTTAAAATAATAGAAGTTATTACCACGAAAGTTTTTTCTTATGTTGCGATAATATCAGTTCGGTGGTCAATAATCAATTGGGCTACATGACACCAGAATACATTCATTTACATACGAATAAAAACCACGATTGTGGACTTGCCCTAGAGAGCAAAATGGCAGAGAAGATTACATAATGAAAATAGTTAATAAGAAAATTGATATCAGCATACACATAGACAAGCTGAGACATAATATTAAATATAATATAAATTAGTTCAACATTTAGCCTCACGTACTAAAAATTACGATCTCTTAATGCAAAACTGGAAAAAGACAACATCGGAAAGAACTCGATCAACAGTCGGAAGAGAGAATTAAATTCTGCATTTCTTTTAAGTATTTAGTGTCATAATGACAGTAGGATCAACTTCATTCTTGTTCAAAAATTTTAACACATTATTAGGAAATACATCGGCCAAGCAGATCGAAGTGAAGTTTTAGTCTCATATATTTTGGCGGAATTCTTATTCCATTCCCCCCCATCCCCCAAAACTGAAGGCATTGAAATAGTGATTTATCATTTTCACAAACATTGTTATGGATCTGCAAAGGTTAATTTTGACATTGGGATAATTAGATTACAATACAGGTGGACTTCGACCATTTTAATCACTTAGCTTTCGAAATATCTCACGTGGTTCGAACGTTCGCTCTCATAACGTAATTAGCATTTATTCATAACTTAGGTATATGCAAATTAGGCAGACTAACATATTTTATACGGGTTAATATTTTGCATTATTAACCCCGAAATTATGCAAAATCAACGATTAACAATATTTAATTTAGTTTTCATAATGAAGTTTGTAAAGAGGACAATAATATTAAATATAATATAAATTAGTTCAACATTTAGCCTCACGTACTAAAAATTACGATCTCTTAATGCAAAACTGGAAAAAGACAACATCGGAAAGAACTCGATCAACAGTCGGAAGAGAGAATTAAATTCTGCATTTCTTTTAAGTATTTAGTGTCATAATGACAGTAGGATCAACTTCATTCTTGTTCAAAAATTTTAACACATTATTAGGAAATACATCGGCCAAGCAGATCGAAGTGAAGTTTTAGTCTCATATATTTTGGCGGAATTCTTATTCCATTCCCCCCCATCCCCCAAAACTGAAGGCATTGAAATAGTGATTTATCATTTTCACAAACATTGTTATGGATCTGCAAAGGTTAATTTTGACATTGGGATAATTAGATTACAATACAGGTGGACTTCGACCATTTTAATCACTTAGCTTTCGAAATATCTCACGTGGTTCGAACGTTCGCTCTCATAACGTAATTAGCATTTATTCATAACTTAGGTATATGCAAATTAGGCAGACTAACATATTTTATACGGGTTAATATTTTGCATTATTAACCCCGAAATTATGCAAAATCAACGATTAACAATATTTAATTTAGTTTTCATAATGAAGTTTGTAAAGAGGACAATATAATATTAAAATTTTCTATATAAGATCGCATCAATCTGGGATTCCCCTCCTCCGATTTAAATATTACCATCCTTATTAAATGTTTATATATTGGTTTTGCAGAATTTATGAAATTTCAAATAAACTAAATACAGTAGTTATTTCTCTTCTGGGATAACTGAAGCTGAAACTGGAACTACAACTTTATTTTACACTAATGCTCGCGATTTCGCACTTGCTTGATAAAGTGAAGCATTCATCAAGAGTTTCACACCAAGCAACAGGTATGCTAAACGTTAAATTTTCTTTCTTTTCTATTTTTTTTATTTTTAAATTCCTCTTTTCAGTTGTAGTTTATCTCAGTTAAATAGGTCACACCTACTAACAGGTAAAGTTAGAATGGCGGGGGAAAAAAATGTCGTGTGGCTTCCGATATCACTGTAAAACTTAACTATCAGTTGCGTGTAGATGATTGCGTAATACAGAACTGCGAGCACGCAGTGAAATTTTGTTTTTTGATCTAGTGTAGATATACGCTCATGTTTGCTGTAATAAAAGGAAGTCCTTGAAGTAAAAATTTCCCTGACAGATTGACTTAATGTATAAGCTTTCTTAAGGAAGTGTAAATGGGAAAAATTCATGGCAGCATTAAGGGGAAAATTACATTAAACTCGGCATAATACGAAAACATATAACTGGTCAGGTTACTTTGGTGACTACTTAATTTTATTCCGAGAAAAGTGAAATAGGCTGAAGGAAAACTGGGTTGTGACGATTTGTCTTAAAGAGAAAAAAAAAGCAAAAAGCAAACTATACGGGGGGGGGGGGAAATGAACGTGTGATCATGTGTCAATCTGCATGTTGTGCGGGCTGAAAAACACGGAACAAGTCGTGGTTCTACTCCTTCTGCCTGATATCGGCTAACCACATCCTCAGTTGAAAAGGCCTTGAGAAATTCTGCTAGTCGCCGAGGGGAACCGAACCCAGACCTCTCCAAATGAGTGGAAGACAGCAATGTAACGTTACAACTATCCTCCCCCAACCTCTGGAACCCCCTTCCCCCCCGTCTGCTCTGTAAACAGTGACAGTCAGATGAGAGTTAAAAGAAAAATAAAAGTAAATTTTCTGTTTATACTCCGGGACGACCACATGGTCAGAGGAGTTCGCAAGACAGAAAGAATACAGTAAACAGCTTCGTGTTGGGCTTGAACCCCAATCACTCAAGGGAGATGCACATATGCACCCTCGCGCCTGTCACTAAGCTATGGCGGCTTCGCCATCAGAGATACCATCCATAAATGAGATTTCGCTGGCATATGATCCCTACAATACGAAAACAGAGACTATTATTAATAACATGGAATTTCTTTTATATACTGTAGTACAAAGAACAGAAAATGTAAGGAAGAGCTGATGGGAATACTACCTATCAAGGGTTCTTTTCAAACTCTGCAATACCACAACCACTCAAATGATCTACGACCCTTCTCGAATGAATAAAAACCGATTTAATTTGGGTTAGAGTTGGGCAAAAAATAAAGTACACCACTTATTTTTAAAAACTGAATTTTAATCTACATATTGAATAAAACAATGATGACATAAAACTGTAAATTTACGACTCACCGGAAATAAAAAAAAAAGCAATCAAATTTGAAACCTGAGGCAAAATTAAAAAATAATTGTACCCTCTCTAAGTCGCTTGAGATCCCACGGTGGCTCACGACTCAGAGTTTAAGAACCCCTGCTATATGCTATTGGGTAATTTACCCCTCTTTGATAATTGCAACTATGAGCCATAGACAGTATAAAGAACAGCAGTCGATCAGAGATCCTGTTGGATATCGACAATGAGCAATAAGAAAAACTTTAAAAGCTTCCTGACGTGGGTAATGAGATAGAGGTCATGATTCAAGGAGTTGGCTATGTTATTTCCTTCTCAGTTTCAGGCGACCTCCTAATTAGGAAAATTGACATTGTGTTGAAATTACTTATACCTGCAATTTTGTTTAGTGACGAGTATGCCTTCTGGTTTCATGGGATTACAACTTAATTTGGTGAAAATGTGAGTGGAAGGTTTTATTTTTCTATTTTTATTGTTATTTATTTTATTTTATTATTTATCTGGCTGATCTAAAAACAAGTATAAGCTTGCTTCCTTGCATCATTTGCCACGACTAATACAAATGTACTAATAAGACGGACTCGAGTCTGGCTGGCTTGGCTTGAGCAGTGCCACATGCCGAGACCTCCTTCGGACTTAAGTCCTAAAAATTTCAAATGTTAACACAGCTTGTTTGATCCTGTGAGAAAACTGAAAATCGGATTTCATACAATTTGAAACCGCTGGACGGCTGATGAATGAAAAAATTTGCACACAACGGCATCGGCTAATTCATGTGAATCAGATCGATTAAGCAGACTTGTTGAATGTAGAGTTACTGGCATTCATTGATCCCATAGTATTCAACGTGCTGGTTAGCAGTGAAGAGGTACTTATGTATACTGCAGATGTCATTTTGAAATAGAAACTTCCATATGGGTTGACCAAAAAAGTCACAAGAGACAGGGTTCATGTCAGGGAACGGGGATTAACTGTCGACGATGAAAAAACATGAGATTCAAGAGCCAGTCGAATGACAATCGTAAGAAATGAATCAGTACCATGGAAGAAGTATACAGAAGAAGTTTCCAGAATGTAAGACTGCAAGTTAGTTTGTCAGAGAAATAGGAACAGGATGAGGGAGTTGCGTTTTTGTACAGGTGCCAACGTAAATGGAGTCACATTTTAATAAGAGACTAAAGAATATGTTACTGTTGGTTTTAAAGGCATCAGCATCTTAGTCCATATTGCGCTAGTGTATTGTGTATGTTCAAGGGGCGATGAGTACGTCGTGTGTTTGATACATCAGGAATAATTCAAGGGGGTGGGGTCTACTCGTTCCGTCCACCATTGACTAATTACAGTCCCGACTAAAAATGTCTTTAAGAATTCTACCAGTCTCCAACAGAATTCGAACCTTCCTGGGTTCGAATTCCACCAAACGAGTTACCACTATGGAGTGACGCACTGACAGAGTTTTTGAGAGAAGAAATCTTAAGAGTGTTGTAGTAGTGTTTTTTCTATATATGCAGAAGTCAGAAGGGGAGTTTTTGACACTTTTCGTAATATTAAGTTAGGAATAATTACATTCCTTGCAATATTCAAAGAACGACTGAAACTAAATGGCCTGCAAGTTTAGATCAAGTCAGATCGAAATGGACAAGTACATTGTACCAGTTGGCTGAACTCGGACCATTAGCAATAGAACTGTCGGACTTCTTAGCCTATACGGTACAGCTTCTTCCGAGAGTCTTTGTTACTGCAGTTGAGCAGTGGTGTAACTAGGATGCCGAATGTGGCTCCGACTGGAGAGTTTAAAAGAAGCAGAATAACCGAATTTATAGTTTGTTTTAAAAACATGACTGCTGTTTTAATGTAAATTAATTATTAAAGCTAATTATTTTATAACAATTTAACCAAATATTTATTTTTACCAAATCATTTTATTTAATTTAATAAAAATAATTGAAAGCAAAAGCACATTTCTGATTTGTAGCCACAGGCGTCAAAAATCCTTGTTATGCTACTGCAGTTGAGAGACTATACAGTAGCTCGAGGCCACAAGGACAAGACAAGACGTAAGATAATCGAAGAATAAATATCATTTTTCGCAAATAATTTTGCATATAAAATTCATAATTACAGAATAAATTTTTTCAGTACGGAAAAAAAAAAAAAAAAAAAACAACTATATGAAATACTCATCAAGAGTCAAAACAGTCGAAGTCCGTAGAAACAGCAAAATATCTATTATTTTACACCTCAAAGAAATCATAATAAAAAAGATATTTTACTGAATATGAAACAGCATGTTTTAAATGCAGGTGAAAAAACGCTAGCAACAGCAGAATTACACCACCTGTAAAACGAAAAATGCACAAACAAAAACTAAAATGAACGCACTATAGAAATAGTTCTTCTCAAAATCTTGAACCCAATGGTTAACAATGAAAAAGTGAACCTTTAGGGTTAGTGACACTTTATGTCTATTGAAGTATAACATTTGAGCTACGGTTAAACTTCATAGGAAATATCCATCTCTGTTGGTTATGTAATAATGGACTCTTTGTTATTGGAACAAGAACCATAAGGTAAATGTTAGTTGTGTATCTGACAAGCATCCATTTCGTGAAAGAAAAATTACGGTAAACCCTTAGTTACGGTTATTGGTAAGGCCTTTCTGGGAGAATCCATTGTACTTGCGCATGTGTGTGCTGCTTCCAAGTGTCCGTGTTTAATACGGAAGCCGTTGCAACTTCCGGCAATTTAAACGTTATCAAATGGGCCATACCTGTTAACTGAAGGACCTTTGAAACGCTGGGAAGCACTGTCGTCAAGCCTCAACGCCCAACAACTCCTACACGAAGAAGCTATCAGAAACCAGCCTAGGTGGCTCATCAATGAATTCAAGGTTAAGACAAGCGCACAAGGTAACAATGGATGGAGATCTGCTTTGTGCCGATGAAATTCAAACAAATTGCAGAGAGGTATTACGTAAGTAAATTAAGTGCTCTTCTATAAATATTACTGTAGGATTTCCTTGTCTGCAAATACATAAATCATGATATTTAAGCCTGCTCGTGAGGGCTGGCTTTGGTAAATACAAGACAGAAGAAATAAAATAATGCTCAGTCACCATTCCTTCCAAGCACTGGCTCCAAAACTTAAAAAAAAAAAAATCACTGCTAGCCATAAATTCACTTAGCTTGACATTACGTAGTTACTAAAGTATGTCAAGTTCAACATCCCTCTCCCCTCGGTACATTCTGCATACTGTACAACCACATCTGTTATCTAGTGTGGTTGTTATGCAAGCTTTCCATACTTAAAGAGACTGACAATAAAACACGTCTCTTTTAACAGATTGTTTTTCCAAAGAATTTTAACCAGAATTTGCAATAATTTAAAGTAAAATTCATTTTGCCTGGCAATCCAAAGGTCGCTTGTTCGAATCCCGCCTCGGGCTTGGATCACAGTAAAATGCAAAAACTTTGGGAGGTGCATTATGACCTCAGAAGCTGATGCGCCAACAACACTAAAAAATAATAATACATAAATAAAAAAAAAAATAAATTCATTTCATCAAAATTTATGATGAAATGAATCCGTCTGAGACCCATTGTGAATGACGAACGAGTGATACAGCCAAAGCAAACATAATTACAATATTTAATTTGACAAACTTATTATTTAAAAAAAATTGTGGTTTTGTTATCTCGAAGAAGCAAAGAGAATTTTTTTTTTTCGGGATGTTGTGATATAAACTCGTAATATTCTAAGTGGAAATAGAATAATTTTTAAAAATGCATTTTAGCTTATCTTGATGTAAAAGTTTAAGATGATATTGTGAGATAATTTGAATTTTAAAGTAACCAACTGAAGAAGTGGAATACAGATTATGGTATTCTTTCTAATCAAAGCAAAGTAAGGAGTTGCACGTTTGTTTAGGGTAAACAAAAATTTTGAGTCTTCCATATGAAATTAAGTTCATTCCAGTTGGTACAGACTTTTCTCATTTTAATTCCATACTTAAGCTGTGGTTATATTTTCGTCTGCATTGTCCAGAACAATAACTACAGGGTGTGTCCCACCACTTTCGCTTAATTTTCCTACAATGCTTTACTCTCCAATTCTACAAAGAAGAAAACACTTAGACAAACATTCTTTTTGTAGAGTTTCTTCTACGAGAAGTAACAAAACTGGGCCGACAGACCGGAAACTATTTTTCAAGAACTGAATGGCATTTGGTCAATACCTTTTTAGTTGGGGGGGGGACATGATAATGAGAGTGTTCATGCAGACACACGCACGCACACGTTTGAATTTTACTCCGCTGTTGCCTATATCCGTTTTGTACCGCCTGCATTCAGCAGGAGGGTAGTTCCAAAGAAAGAAGTACCAAAAAAAAAAAAAAAAAGGTTTGGCTGCAAGCATGGGCGAATACAACAGAAGCTCAGAAAGTAAAGAGGCGGATATGGCACTATATTAGTGGGTCGAGGCTGGAGTCTTGCCGCGATTTATAAAGCCGATGTTTGTTGGTCGTCCCGTTCTTTTTTTATTCCATGATTATCCGGTTTCCTGAGAAAAATTCAAATCTTAAGCATTTTCCACGAGCAGATAACACCTCCTAAGTATGTCGAGGGGATCCTTACTGGCCTTAATTTCATCACGAAATGAAAACCAGCGAACATGTTTGACCGCCATGTTCAGTTGTAGTCATCCTTCCTCTCAGCATGACACTAATCGTTATTGAATCATGAGAATACGTTTTTAAAGTGCTCAAACTCTTCCTTTCAAGTTTACGCCTCAAAGATTTCATAAGCAGGCTACCGGTTTACCAGTGGAATGAATTAAAATGTACGGAAGCTGTAGAGAAGTCGCTCTAAATCATATTCTGCTGTTTAGCATGGCCTTACTAGGAGAAACTAGCTGTTCTCTCAGAATTATTCTATTTTATATTATCACGCACCCTAATTTATCTGACTGGAACCGAGCAGTGGTTAAGATTACAGCACTAACTTACGCCTAAGGAGATTTACAAAAACTGTATGGTCATTTAGGATATACTGTAAAGGATATACAAAATCAAACCTCTGTGGTTACTATTAATTTTTTTATTGCCCAACGTCTCGGCCCATTCAGATTCTAGGCGAACAAACGGGGTTATTTTAAGAGATATTTTAGGACAAGGTCGCAGAACAGGAAGTTCAGCAAACACCACACGTCCCACAGCCATTAGTCACAAAACAAATCAAAGACATCTAGAAAATTAAAATATAGTATTGTATATATAATACGAACGGCTTAAAATTAAGCAAGTCATTAATGAGAGGGAGGGAAGGTCGAACTAAAACCGTAAATCACAACTGTGGACAATAGACAGACTGCAGGATTAAAACGTTGTTTCTGATAAGTCATGTTGATCAAACAGTTCCGATTCAGATTTCCCACAAAACTAAATTAACCTAATGAACAAATGCAGTATATCCGCCCTTTCTTATGTGCAGTTAATTAAATCGTTCATAACGAGAAACTTGAGTTTGGTCGATCTTTATGTTCCAATTTAACTTCTCATTCCAGTTATGTAAATAGGGATACTGAAAGCAGGCTAAGAGACCGGTAGAAGTTAGTTCATAATCAACACCTTCAGAATGTAGCGGTAGTCACTAGTTCTTCCTCCTAATCTGCTGTTCTTGAGGAAGGTGATCACATTCTTATATACTAATAAGTGGACTGTGTTATCTTATGAGGACAAGCAAAATGATGCAGTAGTTATTTTGTGTCTTTGGAACGGGAACTGCGCCGTAAACATATCTGGTTTTTAGATCATTAATATGGGGACATGGTGTTTTAAACAGGAACTAAAACAAAAGCAGACACAAAAAGACTCAATCGTCTACTTTGCGATTCCTGACATAATATTAACAATACAGAAAGACATAACAAGATCCTGATCGTGAGTAGAGCCACAAAATGACCGACGATGCATGTCTTTAAGCCAAAATCCAACACAGTGTCATCAGGCAACTACTATAACTTTTAGCATGCCCATTTGAAGTGAACAGAAAAGTCTACCTGGTGCCCTGGTTTGGGGGACAAAATCAATTCTGTAAAAGAGAAAGGGTAAAAATTAGGTTATGAAAGGATGCCTTAAATCCTTGTTATTTCAGTTCTAAGGATTCTAAAGATGACCTTTAAACACCATTTACTGCAACTGAATGTTTGTTATAGGAGTGTTTGCAATACAATACCAGTTTTTTATTTCTGGAAACACTTGCTTCACAGTGAGAAAAGAGACGTTAAAAAAATACTGCGGAATGTCTAACCCTGTTCATTACGTTCTAAATCAGTGTGTGTACACACTTGCGACTGCGATTTATAGCTCTGTCCCAGATACCTAAAAACCAGAACCGGTCTGCAGGTACGGTTCTACCAGCAACTGAAGTAGCCTAATCTTTCTAATCTTTCTATCCTCAAAAGATTTCATTTAGAATATAAAGTCTCTGTACCGAAGCAGTTAAAACAGACGAATATATTGTTAATTTTGTTAGAAATAGTCTCTGGTTGTTTTAAGTCAATTCAGGTTTTCTATAAAAATGTCTAAGTAAAACTGCTCGTTCTTCTGTATTTTAATTAAGAAATCACGGTGTTGTGAGAAAGCAATATCTAAAAGTAAACTTCCAACAGGACTCGGTAAATTTTCCTTTTTTTTTTTTTTTTTATATATTAAGTTTTTGTACTCCGGCACGACAACCAAGTCAGTAGAGTTTACAATAAATCGTCACTACAAATATTTATCGTATTTAGTAGTCACGGGCTTGAACCCCGGTCCACTCAAGGAACGGGTGCTACGCACTCTCGATCCTGACCACTGGGCTACGTTTCTGGTACTAAAAAGATTAGTTCTAAAATTATTGCTTCATTAAGCATAACAACCCACATTAGATCACTGTCAAAAGGAAGTAATCTACTACTGATATGCCTCGTTTATGTTAAATTAATTCTTACTAGTTAACTGCATAATCGCAACTGAGAAACATCTACACAGGAATTTGAAGATACAATCTTTCAGGCTAGACTAATGCAATATCCTGATGATTAAAATCGGTCAACAATTGGAAACTATCTGAACTGTCACAGAAACTGTCTGATTCAGTACAACTACAATGAACACAAACATCAAATATCCACTAATACGGGATATCCTTTCAGAAAATCTCGCAAACCAAACTTTCCAGAAGACAGCTGTATGTTTATGAATTAAATCCAAGATGAAACGTAAGCTCGATAAGCAACAAATTTTCTACCTGAAAACTTGTTGGTTATGTGATGGTCGAGACTTTCGTTTGTTTAACTTCCTGTCACTTTTGAACAACATAGCGGAAGTAACAACAGGATTCAAAACCTGATTAAACGACAAATGTTTTTCCTACATAAACAATGAAAAAATTAAAAAGTCCTGCCCTGGTCCACCATACCGGAAGACTTTGATCTCTTTCCACTATCTATGTAGACTTTTCTTCAGAACATCTAGAACAAGCAAAAATATAGCAACCCCAAAGCAGTTAGAACTGACTGAAATTATTTTTTTTATATATCCATTTATTATTATTATTTATTTCTTGAAGAGCATTCTAATTGGATTGCTATGTCTGCTAAAATTGGACTGCTAAAATCTTCAGTGACACTATCAGGTCTTTTTTTGATATTACACATGAAGTGACACCAGATTTTACTAAATTGATACACACGAAAATTGCGAGTGTTCTCAAAACCAGTCTGTTAGTTTTCATTGAGTTAATATCGCTTTATGAACTTTGTGTTGAAAGGTTTCTTAAAGATTAATTCATACTACCTAAAATCATATGAGATGGGGATTACGTCAAAGTGAGAGAGGACAACAGGAGGTTAACACCAATTCGTTTCCTGTTCGTGACCATTTGTGGGAAGGAAGTCGTTTAGAACCATGACAGGTGAATAAATATAACTGCACCTGCATGAAACAAATAAATCAACTATATACGCGAATTTTAAGTCCTGAAAATAATTACTGCAAGAATTATTCCAGAATTCTCTCTCGCTGAATCCTGGAATGATTTAGGAATTTCTTCACTGTGCAAAAAAAAAAATAATAATAATAATATCTCAACATAAAGATAATGCTACGCCTTCAGAAAAGAGGACTCCAGTAATGGCTTCCTGTGAATCTCCCTCTTCTTTTTCAGGCTAAAAAGGTTTCCAGGTCAGTAAATATAGTCGGCTATCTTGCATGGTTTAGTTTCCTTTACCACTGCCTTCATTCATTTATTACCAATCAGTGAAATGGCGCTCCCAAGCGATGCGAAAAGATGTTCTGATATTTCTCATATTCGCATTTGGGTCGAAGCTTTCAGATACCGCACACAAATGCAGCCTTAAGGTGACACAGTTTCAACTCATCTTCCATCACCGCAAAACTTGTATGACTAGAATTCGCCATTAAAAAAGAGTCGTTTGAGAAATTTCTTAATTGTGGTCTAACATGGGGCACTCCTCGCACGGAAGGAGGAAAAATCTGTCTTTTTGTTATTCAAATAGTGTATTAAACATCACATTATTTTCGGGGAACTGTTGCCATGGTATCAAAAGACACCTCAATTCGGATACCAGTCCGTTTTAAAATATCCGGTTTCAAATGATCAATAGTCATGACATCATTATGGCACCAGTACTGAGTCACTAAAATACATTTATCCAGTCAGCGTGTCCTACTACACGCAAGTGATTCTGTTGGACATCCACCAGGATCAAACAAAACTAATAAATTAGTCGGAAAGCTGTTTGCAGAATTGTCAAAAAATATCAACACGCCAATTAAGAGTAAAACTCATTAGAAAACACGAAACTTTATCTTAATTTATTTCTAAATTATTTTAAAATTATTATAATGTCAATGTAGTATTTCCATCATCTAACCCACGAATGGCAGTAAGTTTCAAGAATGAATAATAAAAGTGACTGTTGGCTTCAACTTCAGCATATTTTGAGTCATGATGCTTTGCACGTTTTGAGTTCCTGCCTTCGGTGAGAGATATTTCCAGAAATATATATATTTTAAGTTCTGATTAGCCTTACGGTACTTTCCCTTCACAAACAAAAACGCTAGTATGTACTTAGGTGTACGCTTAGTTTCAGACAGTTACACAACACCAATGAGTGGCATCAAAAGGACATCCGGCAATGAAATAGTCGCGGTGGGGAAGAAATTACAACCGCCGGAAGGAACAGAAAACAAAAAAAAAAAAAAAAGCTTCCATTATCTGTCCTCATGCATTACTTGTAGATAATAATATAGAAGAAGAAGAAATCTTTATTGTATACAAAATGCATAAGCCGTACACAATACCCTTCACGGCTCGAAGCCAGGGGTTTACAGTAAAGGTTAACACAAGGTAAAAGTCTAATATAAAGGTTACAAAGGCTAATATAAAGGTTACAAAGGCTAATACACTGCAATAAACAAGGAACGTAAATACACAACAGCATGTTATCATGCTAATTTATCCTCCAGGGAGCAGTCCTCTTACAGTGTTGGAGGCATCTGAGCAGGCGCAGAAAGTTGGAGCAATGTAGTGAGGGATCCATGGGAATGATGGACAGGTCCTTGGGAGCAGGTTCTAATGCCCTGTGACATGGTCCTGAGAAGGAAGTCGATGGAGTAAGTTCTGCCTGTATTTTTTATCCACTGCGAACTTGTAGAGGTCGCCATCCAAGGAGTATACGTACTGCAGCATTTGCACGGGTATGAAGCGATCGGATAACTTTAACCGGTTTGGGGTGGCCTGGAGGACTGGATTGGCCCGAAGGCTTGGGACCGGGATCCTCCAACCGCAGTTGGCCCAGAAGTCTGGGTGCGAAATAATGCCAACCATCATTTTTACAGAAAAGACGAGCCTTCTCTCATGGATAATGGCAGGAAGACGTCTGATGTTTAGAGATGCTGCCATCTGGGTGGTCCTTCGTGCAGAGGGAAGTCGGAATTTCCATATGGCCCACTTCAATAGCCAAAATTCACCCGCAAAAATCCGTCTTAGATGCGTTGCGGCAGTTGAGGTCCAGACTTCTGCTCCATAAAGAATGACCGGATAGACACACGTCTTAATATACCTGCACCCAACGGCCTGGTCATGGACATGCATAAGTTGTTGCTTAAGCATCCACCGGAGTCGACAGAATTTTTTTTGCAGGTGGTCTATGTGTGGTATAAAGGAGAGCTTCTGGTCAAAAATAACGCCCAGGTCGGTGTGTTGCTGCACAGCAGAAATCGCGGATCCTCTTATATTGGGTTGCACCATCGTTGGGTTCCGTTTGAGCGAGAAAGTGAGCTGTTTCGACTTCTCAGGATTGATGTGAAGGCCGAAACCGGAGAGGAAGGCCTCGAGGTTCTGGATTTTATGTTCGATTACTACATTTGTGTAGTCAGCAGTGTCTCCGGGGTTGATAACAGTGAACAGCTTTATATCATCGGCGAAAGTGATAATATCAGTTCGGCCCGTCACGAAAGGCAGAAGAACGGCTGAGAACAAAATACCAGAGAGGACCCCACCTTGTGGGACTCCAGTTGTAATATTTCTGGTGTAGCGTCGATTGGCATCGCGAACAATAATCGTCCTATTCTCAAGCATTGACTGAATGAACCAGAGCACGTCTCCGCCAATGAAGTAATACTCCCGTAATAGCCTTATCAACGCGTGAACGGATACGGAATCAAATGCTGCCTGGACGTCGATATAAGTAACGGTGATTTCCGAACCGTGCTCAAATGCTTCGAGGATCGTGGTAGTGGTACTGACTAGATTTGTAGCGGTGGATCTTGACCGGGTGGCATAGTGGATCTGCGGTGGCTGATGTGGCATTATTTGTTTGGTTAACGTTTTCAGAAGAGATTTCTCAAATACCTTTAGTAGGCTTGATGCAGAAGAAATAGGACGGAAGTGACTGGGCTGAGAAGCAGAACGTGTTTTTGGCAGCGGTCTTACTAGATAGACATGCCACATAGGAGGGAAGAATTTTTGATGAAGGATTTTGTTGAATAATGACAGAATGGGATCAACAATAAATGTACTCAGGCATTTCAACATAAACTGAGGAATCCCGTCTGCGCCGGATGCGGCCGTAGGTGCTAAGCTGTTTATTGCATCAATCAGTTGATATTTGGTAAGTTGAACTGAATTTAAGAGGTCGGTTGAAATCGGATTGATTGGTAATTCCATTGGTGTGATGGATTCTGGCTGAGCCGCAAACCTAGTTATGTGGTCAAGCCAACTGCTCAGATTGAGTGAGTGAATGGCGTCCTCTGATTTGCTTCTATGGAAGGGCTTCCCTTTATTTATGGTAGCCTCTAGGTGAAGTTTTATTGCCTCCCTCTTATTCCTAATGAAAAGAGCCCTGGCTCGGGAGAATGCAGTTCTGTCCGAGGGTGAGCCGGAGTTTTTCCACCGCTTGTGCATGTTCTGTTTGACGTGGAAGCTTTCAGAGACTTTTCGACTCCACCAGGCCCTTGAATGCTTTGTAATGGTTAGCTTCTTTGTTGCAGCATAGAGAGAGACAGTGGCTATCCATCTTGTCATTAGGTCAATTCCGAATTCAGGGTCGCATTCCTCAAGGACATCCCATGGAATTGCCTGGGCTGCATAAACACACCTTTCAGGATCAAGGTATTTGGGCGCTGTAATAGTTTTGGCTGTGATTTTTCTCCTGCCAGAAGTGACGGGTATTTCTGTTTGCACAGAGAGAATATCTCAAGTAACTTCTGACAGGCAAATTAGTGAATATTTATCGAGAGATCAAGTTTTGAAAATGTACTGTGGCACGATCAGTGCAGTTAATATACACATATAAAAACTGAACGAATATCGCCAGATTATAAACACGATGTGCTATATCGGACCATGGAGGCATTTTAAACTGAGCAGAGTGAACAGCATAGGCGCACCCTCAGTGATGTGGGGACTGAAAATCTCCCAAAGAATATTTTGTTTTATGCTCTATAATGGTACTGTCATGTGCTGACATTTGTAAAAATTACCAATGGGGAATGTACGAGTCCCTCCCTAAAACCAAACAATTTCTGTGTGCGTTACTGGTGGGCAACGTAAGATGCTCCCAAAGCAGGTCGAAATCTAAAAATGAAAACAGTTAGGTTTATTATTAGTAAAGTAACGGTATTTAGATTTCGGCCAATGACAGGTACTCAACCGAAGTGCAACTCATTCTACTATGCTAGACGGAGGAGGGTCATGTATGAAAATTACTGTAGATTCAAGGGATACTGAAAATTTTCTTCATTGAATTCGTGTACAGCGAGAGCAGCTAAGTTGGATTGAATTAAAAGAGACGGGGAAAAATGTATTCAACTCCGAATTATTAACTCTAACATTCTTAGAATGCTGAAAATGCTGTATTCTTGGAATCATTTTATTCTGTAAATAAATAACCCTTGAATCGTTTCTGAATTACGAGTTCACGATTTTTTTCTGCGTAATTAAACTTTTTTTTTTTTTTTAAATACAGAACTATTTTTTCGGCTATTATTTGTAGTCGTTTGATACACAGCTGTAATATGTTTATACAAGTATACATTACTCAGCACACATTAATACCGCCCTAGGTCGTTTTTCACAAAGTTAATTGCTACCTGTGATTCTGAAATGTTTTAGAAATTCTACAACAAGGAGTTGTAGATTTTTACAATTAGGTAACAGTATAGAGAGGAAAAAACACGATTTTGCTGTACCACTTTTTTTTTTAATAGGCTAACAACACATTTCTTCTTGTGTACTACCGCTAATACGCTCGTAGAATAGTTGTATGCATACCATAATATTGCCAAACATATCTACAATGACAAGAAAGGATAATTTTCTTAGGTTTAATTTTTATCACATCTGGGATTAATCTGTAGCACAAAAAATTGCTTATTTTTTTAGCACTGAATTACAAGAAAAGTTCACTCCTTATCCTAAGATTCAACATGAATTCGATTGAAAGATACTCGTAACACCCAAAAACAACATTTTGGAATTCAAAAGTACATCACCAAGGGTGTCAAGACTACTACTCAGGATTTCTAAGAGGTATAAGCTAAAGGTTATAATGATTTGTGTACCAACATCGAGCCACGATGATGAAGGGGTTGAAGAAATGTACACTGAAATTGAGTCTTCTAGATGAACAGAAAACTCACTACACTATCATTATGGGGGACTTCAATGCTATGGTTGGAAAGAGACAAAACAGCGCAGAAAGGGAACTACACTGTATAGGAAATTTTGGAATTGGTGAAAGAGGAGAAAGACTTGTGGAATTTGCAGAATCTAGAGGAATGTCAGTAATGAACACTTTTCAAGAAAAGGATGAACAGAAAGTGGATATGGAAGAGCCTAAATGGATTAACAACTAATGAAATCGACTTCATCCTCACTAACAGAAGATATATCGTGAATGATGTTACTGTCCTGAATAAGGTAAATGTTGGAAGCGATCACAGAATGGTAAGATGCACACTTGATATAGATGTAAGAAAAGAAAGGAAAAAACTGACTCGAGTAAATAATACAAAGGTCTTTGAGATAACAGAAGAGGAGAAAAAGCAGTATGTACTGGAACTTAAGAACAAGTTTGAGCTTCTGCAGACTGCTCAGGACCAAGATATCGACGAGGAATATTACAACTTTCTGAAAGTGATAAAGCCCAAGAAACCTATAGGTAAAAAGAAATCCAAAGAAAAAAATCAGTCAAGAAACACTTGTCATGATGAACCGAAGACGACAAATGAAGAGCAAGAAAAACACTGACAGGGAGAAAATTGAGTATACTGAGTTATGCAAAGCCATTAGAAAGACTCAGAGAGGACATAAGAAAATTAACACAAGAAAAGTAGAACAAGCATTAAGGGAAAACAAAATATTTAAATCAGCAATAATACAGAAAAACAAATGATACTGAAACTGAAGAATAGCGATGGTGTACTTATAAATAGCAGAGAAGGCATAATTCAAATAGCAGAAGACTACTATAAAGAGTTATACAAGGAGCGAGGGAATGATGCCAGCAGTGGGGAAGATGGATCGCAAATTAGTAACACATACAACGTACCTGATATCCTTCTTCATAAGGTAGAACATGCGTTGAAGAAAATGAAGAATCAGAAAGCTCCGGGGGAAGATGAAGTTACTGTAGAGTTGTTAAAATTGTGAGGAAGAGACGTGACACAAAAACTGGCAAGACTCTTCACAAAATACATTAGAAAATGTGTGGCGCCTAAGAAATGGAATAATGCAATCATAGTTTTGCTGCATAAGAACGGAGATACATCAGAAATTGGAAATTATAGACCAATTAACTTGTTATCCCACATCTACAAGTTGTTCACAAGGGTCATTACTAACAGATTAGAAAGAATACTTGATGAGAATCGACCGAAAGAGCAAGCTGGCTTTAGGACAGGATTCTCAACTATGGATCACCTTCGCGTAATATCACAGCTAATGGAGAAAGCAAATGAATATAAAACACCATTATGCCTGGCATTTGTGGATTATGAAAAGGCATTTGACTCCATACAGCATAAGGCAATGTTTCGGGCACTGGAAAGACAAGGCATAGATACCCCATATATTATGATTTTGAAGAAAATATATGAGAATGCTACCTCCTTTATTAGACTAGACAAAGACAGTAATAAATTTAAAATTGAGAAAGGAGTTCGACAAGGAGACACAATATCTCCGAAGTTGTTTACTGCTGCCGTTGAGGAAGCTTTCAGAAGATTAGACTGGTCGCAGAAAGGAGTCAATGTGAATGGAGAGTACCTAAACCATTTACGATTTGAAGATGGCATTGTGGTCATAAGCCACGATCCCAAAGAATTAGAGGAAAATCTTAATCAGTTATGCAAAGTTAGTAAGGATTCTGGAATAAAGATGAATATGGCTAAAACAAAAGTAATGATGAACAAGTATGCCGCAGAAAGGGACATAATGTTTGAAGGAGCAGTAATTGAAAAGGAGGAGTCATATACTTATCTGGGACAAGTTATTAGTTGTAATAATGATAAATGGCTGGAAGTCAAGAGAAGGATAAATTTTGGATGGATAGCATTAAGGAAATATAGCCACATACTGAGGAGCAATATCCTAATTTGTCTGAAATGTAAAATAATGAACCAATGTGTACTCCCCACCATGACTTATGGAAGCGAAACTTGGGCACGCACCAAAAGAATGGAAGAGAAGCTGAGAATGGAACGAATTATATTGGGAATCAGATTGTTAGATAAGAAGAGAAACACATGGATTAGGCAGCAAACTCGAGTAAAGGACATTCTTATCAAAATTAAAGAACTAAAATGGTCTTGGGCAGGACACATAGCTCGAAGACATGATGACAGAGGGACTAAGAAAATAACAGAATGGTACCCAAGAGGAGCTAGAAGAAAACCTGGAAGACAACGGCAGAGATGGATAGATGAAATTCATGAGTTTGTGGGTAGTAAATGGATGGCCATTGCACAAAACAGAAGGAACTGGAAAGTTGCTGGAGAGGCCTTCATCCTGCAGTGGATTGAAAATGGTTGATGATGAACATCCTATTTATAAAACAAAAATTATCTAATTATTAGTATTGTAAATATAAATTTTTGTATACGCAAGACACTGGTAATATTTAAAAATGTGTTTATCACCAAACTCTAAAACGACTCTTAAATATAACAGGCTGGTTACATTGGCTTCCATAGCCGAGTGGCCAACACAAGTGCATCAGATTTGAGTAACCGTGGTTCACGCCCGCGTATTACTAAATACAGTAATAGTCTTGTGTTCTCCCTATCTTATGAACTCCTCTGACACTTAGGTGATCGTCACAGAGTGAAAACTTATTTTACTTTAAAGGCCCTATTGTGGTGTTTTAGCCCCCCCCCCCCCCCAAGTTTCATATGCCCCAATAAGATAGTATCACTTTGGCTATTCTGGCCGTTGGTAAATCTGTCCATATGAGGTAAGATTAAGGACAGAAGTGCACCAGATTTCAGTAACCGTGGTTCACGCCCGTGCTACTAAATACAGTAATAGTCTTGTGTTCTCCCTATCTTATGAACTCCTCTGACACTTAAGTCCGTCAGAAAACTTCACTACTGAAAGAAATCATAAAGGTGAAAAACTGATTACATGTCATTATACTCATTAAGTTAAATTCCTCATCGCCCGAATATTTCGGTATGTATTATGAACAATATAAGAATGCATAGAACGAACAACTTCAGTCTTCGGAGGCAACTAGAACACTGAATGAGGGAACTGTAAAAAAAAAAAGTCGATTCGCCCTATTTATTTATCTTACTGATGACAACGATCCCTAAAGCGTTTAAAATCAAAATGGGAACTTTGAATTTTATCGAATATGATACTCTTGTGCAATGAGGTCAGGAGTAAGATGTGCAGACAACGAGATTAGAAAGAGAACTTCGGATGGTGTATTTGTGCCACATCTCGCTACTGTTCGACTTCAGTGGCTTTCTGATAAATATTTTCATTCACAAATTAGCAGACAGTAAGGATCGGGCCAAGGCCCTTCCCGTGGATTTTCACCAGCGAAGAAGAATTTATTTTTCAAGCTCCAGTAGAGAACACAATCCCCAGTTAACAAATGCACTTTGCTGACTCAGACTTCGAGCATCTTTCCTTGTGCGCTCGCCATAGTAATAAGCAGGACTATCCGAAATATCTCTACAGTGAACACTGCAAGAGTGCTGTCTGCTGTATTTAGCAAGAACGTGTGTAGAACAGAAGCAGGAATCAGGAAGTGCACGTGAAAGGACACTTCGTGGTTGTCACCCCTCGATAATTTTTTGTTCCCTGAGGCGAAGCTGCATTTTTGTTAGATGGTGTGCAGCGTCCTTTTGTTGTCCTCTCAAACATTTGTTCATAGGAGTCCCCTCTCCCCCGCACACCTCAGTAATCACGTGGGAGGTGAAGGACCAAAGGAGTGAACATTCATCACGTTCAAGAGAAAGTAAGTTCTTAAACGACTCCTTTAATAACATCGTTATCGCCGTTCTGTGACCGAGTCCGCATTTATTACTCTTACTTCAGAGTGCGCGAGCAACAACCACTGGCTTATTAAGTTAACACCGCTGAGTCGGTAAATGGGATTTCTGCCATGGTAGAGTCATGAGTGTGCCCTCAAGAACAGTACGAGTCATTTCGTTACATAATTATGAGAAAAGTGAGGAATGAAAATTACGTTTGTGTTTAGTAGGTTGAAAGGAGCCACGTGCTTCTCCGCTGGGAGGAACTGGGTTCGTTTCCGTTCCGGCATTTATAGAATTTTTTCAAGGCTACGTAATCCTCTAGGTCGCTCCTTTCTCAAGGGAGAGGGGTTGTGCTTTGTACACGACATATTATTAAGGGGCTGCCTTCTGCACAGATACCTATGCTTTCTTTACATCGATGGGTTAGACCGTTAGAAGTTTTGGAGACAATCTCTATTTGCATACTTTAGCCGAAAGTCACGGACTGACCCTACCTCCGCATGCAGTACAGGCTTTAAATACATTCCTTACCTCATCTGCATATAGAACTACACTGATGAAATTAAAATATCAAAGAATCACAAAACTGCAGTACCAATAGCAAATCATTAATAAGCTTCTACTTAATTAATAAAATAATCCTCAAATTATTGTTACTCCAAAAAAGTACTAAAAAAATATATTTTTTTGAAATTCTCGATTCACTTCAGTGAAGTCGAGAAAAAACAAACTTTTTCTTTCTATTTCATTAAATGAACAAGTTTCCTGTGCGTTCTAATACAGTAGCACGGTGGTGAACAAAAATTTTGGACTCTCAACCAAAATTGGCGTAGAGAGAGTATCTTGGAGTTTCATAAATATTATAAACAGCTATCGTATTTTAGTTCATTGAAATATACAGTACTACAGACTAAAAGATAAATACTAAAAAGGAAACTTTAACCTAATTCATAAACAGCATGCGCAGTGGATTACGCGACTTCAACGAAAATTATAAATAGTTATTAACGTATTTTAATGTCTACAATGTACAACACTAAAGTATGATTATTTATTTATTTATTTATTATTATTATTATTTTTTTTTTTTTTTTTTTTAAGGATAAAGTTCACCGCTATCATTTCATTATCATTACATTTCTCTCGCTGCGATTCTTTTTCTACAGTTTTGGACTTTCGCGATGAATTTAAAGTTTTCCTTTTCTCTGACTTTCATCAAGAAGAAGCTATGAAGAATAATTCCTAAACACTAATTTTCCTTAAGGGGCATATATTACCGCATCGAAAACAAAGTAATTTGGCTCCAACAATAGAAACAATCAAGGACGTATATAAGAGCGCATGTGCATAGAATACTGTACTCAGTACTGGAGTTATTTTTTTAAATTCACGATTCACTCGAGTGAACCTATTTCTTTTCATTCTCTCTCTAAACGAGTTACCTATTCGGTTCTAACACAATAATATGACTGAGCAAAAACCCTGGGATCGCCACAAAAATTGGTGTATAGAAAATGTCTCGGAGGTTGCATAAATATTATAAATAGATATCATATTTCGGTTCATTCAAAAATAAATACCATGCGTAGAGCAATATTCCTCGACCTTCTAAAACCCATTTCTGCGCAAACCGAAATCAAGTATCACCTTAATACTAACAATTTTGTTGTTATGGCAGCCACGCAAAGCAACTGTAGGTTCCAAAGAAAAAACAAGTACTGTCTACGCAATTCCTATAATAAAACATCCAGAGGAACCTTTACAAACAATTCAATTCTTTCTTGGCATCCACTGGGGAAAAACCATAAAATATTATTATATAGTTGTATTTTGAAAACTATCGAGATGGATGGTCTGATAAGAAATCAAGTTTTGTATTTCGCCGCTATAAATTTTCGAATGACCAAAGATCACGGTCAACCTGCATTGAATTCATTGTCCCAAGAAGTGATTTAGGAAAATTCCTTTAGAACTAAATCTCTCAGGATGGAGAACAGCAAAGGGAGGTCATTAAGTCCTTTGCTGATATCTGCGATTGCACCATATTCTATGGTTTTATTCCACAGTTTTCTTCTGTAGTTTACTCTAGTTTGTATCGGGAGCTAATTTTTTTGCGTGTTACATTTTCTTTACAGTGCCCGCATGCGAAATTTCCAGGGGGTTTCGACATGACGTTATTGAGTTTCTTTGTGAACACGGGTAAATTTGAAGGCTTAACGACTGTAGTGAATCATTTAAATCACTTCAATTCATCAGCTAAGTTGTTCCCTATGTAGGGCATAAAAACTTTGCTAATATACTATATGGCAAGGGTTCACAAATTGCGACCCGCGAGCTTTTTGTATACTGCCCACGGCCGTTTTTATGATACTATGTATAAATGTGAAGAAAATCTTTCTTCAAATTTTATAGAATCATAAGACTAGTGTACTAACTACAGTGGAAAGCAGTTAATACGAAATGCGGAGGACTTTCACAAATATTTCCTATTAACTGAGTTTCGTGTTAAAATTTTATGACCGATTCCAAATATGGGGGGAAAAAAGGGAGGGAACTGGGCATATAGGTGGGGTTGACTGATTGATTAATGTTTTTTTATGGAGCGTGGGCGACTAAAGCCATGATGCGCTAAGTCCTTATGTAGGTAGGGATTAGTTCGCAGAAAATAATTAGTTTGCTGATAGGTAATGTGAAAATCCCAACTATCACAGTTGCGATAACAAGATACACTGCAAACCCTTTTCTTTCCAAAGATTCTTTCATGCGAGGGTGGTAGTGACATCACAGCATCAACCTCATATTATTATATGGCCCACCCACAATTTCTATCGTGGTATTTTAATCAAACATTGGCCTGCTGACGAAAAAGTTTGAGAACTGCTGCTATATGGTATGAAATTCTTGACACACACAGAGTAGGACTGTAATATATTATCCTATAGTTGTCTTTAATAACTATCAAGACTAATAGCTGTTTCGTTCTTTCTTTATTTGGATGAGGTCCAGAAACTAAGAAAACAAGAATCTCGGCAAATTTACATAAATATCAAGGGTTGTTGGTTGGTTTAAATTAGAACTAAAGTCAGACCATAAAGATCCAGTGGGTCTTTAAATTGGTTTTTTCTTTAGTTTCATTTTGAAAATAAGCTCTGGCTGGGACTGGCTAGCTCAATATCCCCCTGGAAAAGGTCGCAAAAATATTCTTCATCTTGTCGAAGGCATTGGAATTCGGCACCTTTCGAAACAGATGGCATGTGACATGGCGATATTAAAAGTCGAAGAAAAACGAAATCGTGCTATGTTTTACAGTGTATATTTGTCTGAAAACAAAGGTGCGAAAAAAGTGTAGGGATCTGTTCGAACCAATAGAAATCTACCAGAATTAAACGCCATAAAACAGCTATATTTACTGGCACTTTTTTCCTGAAACACCTGTACAGGATGGCGGTATTTTCATTTAGCAACATGAAATTCAATCTAAATTTGGCCGTGACAATGTCTGATGCATGCAGTTCTGAACAGCTTTTCATGAACGTGTGAAATATACCAAAAAAAAAACAAAGTAACGAAGATAAATTAGCTCATCATTCAGTAAACGCAACTACATATAACTTGTCACGCTTAGAGCCGTGTTGTTGTCATCATTCTAAGAGGAACAAATACTGTACTTAGCAATAACTAAGCTGACTTCAGGGAATAGAGGAATTGGAGACAGCTGATCAAGGTCCATGATCCGTTCAAAACTTGGTTAGCGTCGTATATCGCTTATCATAATCGGACGCACACTTAACCGTTTCCCTTAAACTCCTTTGGCTGTTTCTCATTCTTAAAAATTGCCAAAAGTGAGCACTAAGGGTCCCTGATTTAAAGGGCACAATTTCTTACAAGATATGTAAACATTACATAAATTACTAATGTTTTATTCTGAAACCTAACTACACTTAGTAAACAATATATACACAGATATACTATATCCCATTTTATAAATAGTCTGTGATCTTAAAAACATTATGGACTATATCTGGAACTCACATTCTGTCTGGCGCTACTATAAAAATGTATAAATAATAAGACAAGCAAAACTAAGAGTTAAAATTTAAAAAATTATAGGTGTAGAGACCTCTCTTTATAAATAATGAAATGACCACGGTTTACAAATACAGGTTTACCAATTTTTATACATATCCGATTCATGTAAAGAATTTAAGGCACAAAAAGTTTTTAAAACAGAGTTAAAATTTTTAATATATAATTAAATTCTTAATTTTTTCCATAAGTATCGATTATGTATTTATAGGAGGATGGCAAGAAATCAGAGCTCAGCCTCGACTTGCATCACAAAGCGGGATATGAATATAGTGCCCCTTACATATATTTTTAGTAATTAAGCATTTATTTATTATTAAAATGTTCGTCAAAATCTCCTTTTGAAGTAGCACTGCCCGTGTTATTAAAGGTTGAGGAACGTTCAGCTAATTGATTTGTGTCAGTAGTAATGCTTGTGGGCGAGCCAAAGATGGATCTTTGGACTTCATTTTACTTTAAAAATTATTGTTTCAAGGTTCTAAAAAAATTATTTAAGATTTATTATAATATGTACATAGTTCATTAGCATTCTTTTTCTTTCATTTCTTTAACTCCAAAACAACAGTATTGTTTCGCGAATTTATCAAAAAAAAAAAAAAAAAAAAAAACATACGAACAATCACACCACTTTTACTGAACAGCGCACAAACTAGCTCAAGGATCCTTTAAACATAATCCTGGTTATACTATACGACGGTCTCCCCAAATATATGAGAACCTGAATAATAAGTATATATGAAACCAATTATGAATGACCTCGGTGAATAATCTGCACACTCTACTGATGCTAATAAAAATGCGGAAGGAAAATAACAAGTGGAGAGGTCCAGAAAATTTAATGAGTGCAAAAACGAAGTTTTATAACAAAAGCGCTTGTTATTCAAGTTTTACATAAATGAAATGTTCTTCTATTGATTACTATAAATTGCACAATACGAAACAGATATGATTTTCTTATTTATTTAAATAAGGTATGTATTTCTTTCAAACAATAACCTCACTTAGCTAGGACTTGACTGTATTGCAAGTAAGGTTTCGTGCCCTTCCCATCCACACCAACCCATCCGATTGTGACTGTGTGTTTCGTGCAGTTTAGCTGTCGTAATAATCTACACGAAACTCTACCAAATGACAATTATTTTGATTTGTTCCATTTGTGAAAAGGACATGTGATTCATGCTAAAGGTATTTGGTTGAACTTCAAAAATACACTTTTTCGACTTTATTTAGAAATTTACTTTATTAAATTGCTAAATACGTGATGTACTTTGTGTGACATTAAATTTAGGACTGGCTACCTTTCTGCAACAAATGTGGAATTCTACCCACAGCCATGATGATTGGCATTCTACCATCATCCATGATAGAATCCCATATCATATCGCATCATGAGCCCTGGTGCACCATACCTTTATTGATCCTCAAGGTCATTTTTCTCTTTCCTCTCCATCCAAGCTCAAGGTCTTTGTGCAGTTATATCACAAGATGATATGCCAACTGGGAAAGAGATAGACTTCGAGGTGATAATAGTGGTAGCAGTTTGTCGGTGCAGATGACTTGATCCTATACGAGGGTTTAGTGTCAAACAACGTTAACTACAAAATCATTTTGTAGTTGATGTTTTTGTAATTAACCAAAAAAAAAAAAAAAAAAAAAAAGTTATTTGACATTTTCTTGGTTTACCGGAAATATACTTACAGCCTAAGCTAACCTTTAAAGTACAGTACTAGAGAGATACAGTTCTATGACATGATATGCATTGTTATTTGTATAAAGTAAAACTAAAGTTATCGCAATGAGAAAATGCAATTTTGTAGTTAACGTTGTTTGACACTAAACCCTCGTGTAGTTGGGACAGAAATGCAGCCTATCCTAAATTTAGTAACTAATATCTAATAAATAAAGTGTTTAGCAATTTAGTACACGAAATTTCGAAATAAATGGGGGAAAAAAGTTTAATTTTAAGTTTCAACCAATACCTTTTTAACCAATTAGATTTCCAATTATGAAATTTAATTATACGCTTTTTTAATTTAATTATACGCATTAAGTTCATTTTTTATCTTTCAGTATATCATCTCTGTAGTCCTTTCCGTTTACATCGTATTGACTAGAGATGTTTGAAATAAACTGTCAAGTTTATATAAATGGGGATTTTTCTGGCGCACAGACTATACTTCCTTAAGTACTCCAGCTCATGCCGTGTATTATGTCTCCACTGTTCATCCATAAACAGTAGGGTTTTTTGCTTCGCTATCGGTTTATCGGGAACGAACAAAATTAGCATAAATTTGCGATGGAACACTTAAAAGCCTCCGTGACTGCCTCTGTCTGTTTATCACAAGCGACCTACTTGCTCCCAAATATTTTTTGATTGTCCTTCCTGCTGTGAACATCCCTAATAATGCCACACATTGCCAAATATCCAGCGAATCCTGTTTATAATCCTGTTCGCAGTTACTGTAGTTAGTCTGAAATAAATACTTAACTATTTTGGTAACAAAGTATGTCATATAACAGCAGTTGTCAACCGGGGATACGTATATCCTAGGGATACCTAAAAAGGTCGCAGGAACACGCCAAACGAATGAGGAAAATAAATAACCGCTTTAAAATTATTAGCTTTGCTGCATCATTTATGCAATAAGTGTACCCTATACTTTATTTTGAATTATACTTAATTTTTATAATTTACTTTTATTTTATTATTATTAATGTTACACAAATTGTAACATAAAAACCGGGGAAATACAATGGGAATACAGGAACTGAAATCTTGGGTCAGAAGAGGTACACATAAGAGACTGAAAACTACCATACAACACGATGTGATACTTCTCGCGTATAAGCCTCTGAGTCACTGAACATTATCAAATTTTCACCAAAAGTTACCATAGATACTTCGGTAAGTCAAAAAATGTATTGACCAATGCATAAATCGATATTTGAAAATATACTTCGAGGGCCACAGCCGACGTTGCTTGATTTGGTATATTTCTGCATAACCAAATGGATTGAAGTGTGCAAAACTATTTAATATTAAAGGACACAATTGTGGCCTCTGAAAGGTTAACTACTTTCAATTCGAAGCCAGATTTATATTTGTCATACTTTCACTTTTTATGAAAGAATACGATTATTAGTACTATCAACTGCCCTTCCGATTACATATCAATTTCCGACTACTGTTCAACAACAAATTTAGGCACTGTAAGAGTTGAGAAATGCAAGGGTTACCTGGATTTGTTGTTGAAAATACAGTCCATAAAATGAGTGGCAACTAGATAAACAACAATCTGTCCATTGCACTCACCCTACTATAAAGAAATGAGAGAAATATGGATTTTTCGAGGTAACATTAAAAATTCTTTTTATTATTTTGAAGATTTTATTATTTCAAATTATCTTAAGTTATTAATAAAATGTTTTCTCCATATGTGAAACCTGACAATGACCCGTATTTTTTTATTTTTGAAAACGTCCAAAATTTCTCAACTTATACTATGGTAGTAGGTAAGCTTTTTTTTTTTTTTTTTTCAACTTTTTCCTCTTCTCCTGGCACGAGGGAAATGGGAGTAGACAATACTGAAGGCTGTTTTGTCATTATGCCTCTAACCGAGTAGCCAGAGGGAAGAATGCGGAAAAAAATACGAAGAGACATTGGAGACTGTATTTACTGTGACAGCTATTCCGATACGTATTTGGAAAGCCAAACAATGGGACGTTAGTCATTGACTTCTAAACCTGCACAATTTAACTGTTTTTTAAAGAAAATCGCCTTACCTGCATAAATAAGATGTCGGGCTGTACACCGCGTTCTTGCAGCAAATATTACCCATGCTGAAAGCAGCTGTTATTCAAGAAACACAGACATTACAGAAACATTTTTCAATCACACGCGGGCCACCACAGACAACATTATCGGCTGTCTCTCCTGCTCCCACATCGACTGGACGGAAGCGGGGTGGGCAGATGGCAGGGCTGTGTACCTCCACCAGGTGTTGTGCGATCACGTGGTTCGAGTGTCGAGGAAGGGACTCCACCGATACGGACGGTTGTCTTCGAGCTCCTTTCCGATACTCCGCAGGCAAAAGATAGCGCTGTTTCTAAGGAAACAGACTCCACAAGTAACCGTTGCCACGCTGGCATTGTTCTCGCGCAGCATACGCACACACTGCCATTCCGCTGCTGGCCCACCGGAAACACCTGGAAACGGCTACGAAAGTTGACGGTTGTTGCTGTACCGAGTTAAAACGCGTCTCTCGAGAGTTCGTGATCTCCATAAGTTGTACGCCACTTGACACAAGCCCTAAGTTACGGCCACCGTTGGATTTGGAAAGATGACACAACTCACGAGGAAATTCGTCTTTATTTGAAGAAGCAGCGAGGAGGTCACACAACACTACGCTTGCTTACGGCTGCCTCGGTAGGTGGCGGTGAACTTTCTACTGCGTTCTGTCGTCTTTCTACCGTTACAATAGTCCAGTTGTGACCTCGTAGACAAGTAGTCGTCCTTCCACGCACTACTTCACTTCGGGGACGTCTTATGACGCGGTAAACTGTGGTCGTTTCTCGAGGGATGGAGAGATGGGAGTCTTAAGAGTTCTGTGAAGATGATCCTACTGTTGGTGACTCACACGCGCGACCTGTGGGTCATTAAGGAGTAGAGAATGAAACTTCATAAGCCGTTAGGGGATTCCGTAATTAAGTAACGCGAAGTTAATTCCTTAAACAGATCCCTGCTTAATCAGAGAAAGCAATCAAGACTGACCAACTGTGAATCTCCACTACTTCACCAACGTGTGCAGTTCTCGTTCTCTGGAATCCCATCATGACTTATAGAAATGGAACGTTTGTTGTTTTGACAGTTTAAGGTCACCTTCGACACATTAAACTCAGATCCGCCGATAAGAATCAACACCTGCCTGTTCACCCACAGAAAAGCCACCACGCTTGTAACACAAATGGATTTCACACTTACGAATGGGTAGTTTCCTGAAGAAATATTCGGAATTCCGATGTCAACGTACCATCAACCCCTGACCTTGCGAGCCTAATGGAAGCCTGATCGTCAGATAAACCAGATTAACTTTTCTGCAAACAACTTTTTAGTTAACGGCAAACAACAAGTATCGAATATCACGCTTTGATACCACTCACCAGCAGAAACATGTGAAAATATTTCGCAGCCATTCAAAATAGAACAGAGTTGGAGTGAGGATAATGTGACCATGTTATAGTCAGTAATTTTTTAAATTATTATTAGTTTATGCACTTTTTGTTATAACGGAGAACACGTTGTATGATAAAATAGAAACTTTCACAGTAATCCACATTCCTTAACAATGACCTTCAACAACACATACAGAGATTTAAAAAGTAATTACTACTCACATACTTATGTGTACTGGAAAATATACGCTTGTTCCTAACTTCTCTCTCTTCCCTTCACGAAATAGCAAAAAAATTTCCCATCTTGCTATTATTGTTAAAGTTTTATATAGACCAACGATTGTTCTGAGCACGTTTATAGGATTCTTTGAGTAATTTTTTTTATTAAAATTGAAAATAATAGTTATTACTGAGAGTTGTCTTCCTATAATTAATATGACGATCCCGTCGAGGTTACAGCTCCCCGCAGAGCAGAGCAGAGCAGATCCAGACACTTTCTTTGGTGGGGGGGGGATATGACAAGTGATTACCAGTAACTGAAACTAGCACATTAAGCTCGAAAATAGCTTAAATTTATCTCGAATTTTTAACCAGACTTTATATAATAAAATATTCGTATTATAAACACAATACAGATAGTTACCACACAACTTAAGATCACAAAACACACAAAATTTGTTTCGCTTTACTGTCGGATGCTGGAGGGAACGCTTGTCCACTCCAGGATCCCACCAGAGAGGTCGGAAATAAAGAAAATAAATCAGAAAGGTCGGAAATAAAGTTGAAGTTAGCAACAGATATTAGTAATGTTAACTTTAATAGCTAAAGAGCTTCAAGTAAGGTTATATAATTCGGTCGTACTATTAGTGCAAATGCAGAATTTATGTACGGAAAGCAAACTAAGTGTGCTAAATATAAACAATTTCATCATTTATGTACGTTATCGACGTACATAAATGATGAAATTGCACTAATAGTACAACAAAATAAATAAATTTCTGTTTATACTCCGGGACAGCCACATGCGGTCAGAGGAGTTCACAAGTTAGAGAAGTACAAGAAACATTACTGTATTTAGCGGTCCTGAGGTCCACGTGACTTCTAAACAAGGACTACGGTCACTTGAAGCGCGTGTACTACTGCACCCTCGCCCTTGAAGGAAAACGCCTTTTTCGTTGAACTTTACGATGTCATTAAAGCGGTGGTTGATAAAGGATACGCGGATCCTAAGAGAAAAATAGCACTTCTCTGTGTGGCAGATTTCCCAAAGAATTTTCGTAGCAGGAACTTTGATTACTCCACTCCTTTCAGATAAGATTACGTGCACGATAGTCTAGATTTTCACAAAAGTCAAACAACCCACAAACCTACTTAAAAGAAAATAAAAAGAAAAATCAGCACTTTCTAATTACCTATTCGAGTCGCGTTTCCAACGATACGAAAGCGAACTCCCTTCGCTCTTTCATTAGTTCCGCCTGGAAAACAATTCCAAAGCATTCATCAGCTTTTCTTATATTCGTTAGAAAGTTGAAAGGTAGTCTTTTGTCAGTCAGCAGATTTCTTAAGCTCCCTGGTATGCGCAAGGTACACAACTTTTGTATCCTTCAAGTATAATCTGTCATTTAATACCCTTAACTTTTATTCTGGCCTTTGTCCACTCGGCTAAGAAACTAGATATTTCGCTTACTCTACTGTTAATCCTCAGAAGTGCGAACGAATACCAAAAAATATGAACAAAATGATCGCAGTCAAAGAGCTTCAGCACTTGCAACATACAGAATTACATTTAACATAAATTAGGTTCAAAGCCACTGTTAAAAAACGTGGATAAAAGCTTAAAAACTTGACCTACATCTTCCTACCATTACAAGCAGGTAAGCCTAAACAAACTTCGTTGCCATAACGACAATGACTCGAGGAAAACTGCTTCGTTTAATGCAGGTTGCTATGAAACCTGTAGCACGGAGCTCTTGCGAGTTTTTACGTCCACAACTGGTTTTTTGTGGCGAATATCTGCTTATAAAATAAGTGCTCTATTTCTTTAAGGGTAATCAGCCTTTTGAAATTTTCCTATTTGTAGTGTCCGCAGAAATGAGTGCATTTTTATTCGTCATAAAAAAAAAAAAAACAAAACAGGAGGAGGCGGGGGGGGGGGAACACTTGTACCTGTGTTTTTATCGGAGTTGGTCAGCTACCGTTAGCCTAATTACGTTTACGATATACATAAATAGACTATTTACGACAGTTTGTTCCGCAATCTGGCTTTGCAAGTCCGGAAATAATGGGACAGGGACCTCAAGTACAAAAACCTACCGTTTTCATTCACCTTCCTCGCTTTTGGTTGTCTTTCCTTTCCTTTATTTTATTTTTTTAACAGAAAATAAAAAGATTTTCTTTACATATTAATTTAGCGCGGGATAACACGATTGATTAAATAATCTCAAAATCCACGTCCACTTCAGATGAACGCGAATTTATGGAGTTGATCTTTTAAGAAGGAAATTGTTGAAAAAGGACATACACTGAATATTTAGAAAAAATGTTCTTGCCCTTAGAAATATTTGGCACATCGGCTACTCAAGACAGTTCTTTGGTTTTTTTTTTTTTTTTTTTTTTTTTTGGGTACAAAAACATGGTCAGATCAATACCAAAGCTTGGATCCTTTTAAAAACTTCGGCCTTGAAATAGCCGGTATCTTTGTATCAAATTTAATGCAGTAAGCTAGTACATTTCCCCTGCGCACTCCCCTTAAAGAGAACTGCTATACAAATCCTACTTGACAGCCACCCATCACTTGAAGTTTTAATAAATACTCAAGTACAGTCAAGCATTGGAGCCGAACTACTGGGGAGGGAAGAGTTACAGTTAGGGGAGGTTGTTATTGTTGTTAGTCTTTAGGAGCACCAGTGACTTGGCCCATACTGTGCTATTGTGTATTATGTCTGTAGAAATAGTGTTAACAGACCGATTTGCATGTTTTTCCGGCTCAAAAACCCAGAGGATTTTTTCCTGTGAATTAACGGAGAAACCCTACTTCTTCGTCCCATGCTAACTGCAGCCTCAAGTGAAGAGGACTTTCGAATTCATCCAGTCTTAGACGGGAATCGAATCCAGGCCTCTCCAAACAAGTGACGAAACCACTATATTGTCAAGTAAGACAGTGAGGGAAGCCAAATATTGTTACGGCTCCCCGAGAGGAGGATTTTTAACCCTTGAGGCACTTTATTAGATAATCGAACACGCCTGAAATGGAAAGCAATACGCCTATTCACCTAACATGTGTATTTCACGAACTCCTGCAACTACGCAATTTGTAACTCATTCACTACGGCCCTTCTACAAAATTGAATATCATTTTCGTGGAATTTCTCTTTAAATAGCCACTCTTACACAACGTGTGTTTTATAAAACGTTAATTTAGTCTTACGGACTCGTAAGACTAAATAGCCGAGTGGTCAGGAGTGATTTATAAAGCTTTTTGAGTTCATCGTGGTATTCATGATTTATTTTAAACTCCACTGACCTTGGTGGTCGTGCCATAGTAAAAACAAGAACATTTTTTTAAATGTGCAACAAGGCTAAAAAAATTAACTTTTTTTTTTTTTTAATATAAAACCATATGGTATAAGAGTGGTTATTTAAAGAGAAAAGTTCCATGAAAAAATCACCACGTAATGTCACTTCCTAATTATATTATCATTTTGTTAACCTTCGCTGAGTAACGCTAACTGTATTGGAGGTCAGAATTAATGCAACGATCACAAAAACTAAAATATTCTTAATTTGGGAAGTAAATCAAAATTTGGACAGGGAGAAAATTAGGGCTAATAACAACAGATTAAAACGACGCTCCAAGAGGCAAGTTTAAAAATCAATTTGCAGTTGCATCCGGTGACTATGCACATCTTTCACTACCATCCCATGCTCAATAAGTGGATGACACCAAAGAGCAAAGTAACCAATCCTACTACACGACAGCTAATTTCCAAGTTGAATTCGCTTCCTGTGAATATCCTATGTGGAATTTAGGTTCAGCAACTACACTAAGATCTTTAGTCTGCAGGCACTTTTGCATTAGGTGAGCTCTATGGAGAAAGACGCTCTCACACATAAAGAAATCGGAGCCAACAGCATCCCTAAAACTCGTATTTATGACTCAAAGATCTTAACTGCAGCTCTGGGCATTCAGGGCGAAATGATCTTATTGCCCAGGACCATCACATCATTGCTATCTTTTTTCTGGTAATGATAGGATTGTATAGGGTACCTCAGATCAGGCGACAGCCGGAAATTGAATGCAAAGTGGATTTATACTCACGAGAGAAGACTGCAAATTGATACCAAGATGTCGCTGGGGTGCATATCCAACAAACTGAGATAGGCCCTCCTCCGTGGTAATTTCTTTGAAAAAAAAAAATAATAATAATCTTACTGAGTTTACAGATAACAGCTTAAAGGTGTGATGTCATCTCACTATTCTGCTCTGTCATTAAACCAATATATCGCTCGTCTTGGGCTGAGGTGACTCCTGAAATATCTTTTCCTGAGCTGTGAGGCAAAGGATTTCATCAATTGAAAATATTTTTGTTGACAATACCTTTCTCGATAGATTCTCTCATCCTACGATGTTGTGTTTCAAGTCGCACTCCATCATGAGGAGTGTTGTTAACCACGATGACTTGCCCTTTGTAAGTGAAATCATGAGATTGGCGCCTCTGAGAAGTAACATCCTCGTGCCTTCGTCCAGGCTTGAGTAATTAGCAAATTGCAATGGAGATATATCGAAGTTTGATTGGGTATTTGAACTTTGCAGGAAAAATAACATTTTCACCTTCTAATTTGCTATATTTTTAAAATGTTGGCGAAAAATGGGGTGTTCCATTAATTTAAGTTAATCATGTGGAGCTTTATTTTACATACTGTATATAATAAATTTATTGCAAAAAAAATCTTTTCGCTCCCTGTTAAAATTCAGGGTGATTCTTGTAGGTTTGACATTGTTGAATTCAAATATGCAACCATATTGCTGTAACGCCCACCAATTTTAAAAGAAGGGATTAAATTCGAAACGTTTCTAGTAAACAAGATTTCATGTATTTTAAGAAAATGTTACATAAAGTACTAAATATTGAACAATGGTTCTATTAAGCTTATTCTATTTACAAAAATGTTTATCTGATAACAAAACACTTGTTTTGTCATTTTTTGCCTTTTATAATCGTCGATTTGTGTCTCGTACGAGATTCCAACAGTAGTCTGCCGACATATTTGGACTCCATTTTCCCTGGTATCTTTTTTCCATTTGAGAAATATCTTGGCGAAACCGTTCACCGTGCTCATCGGAGAGCGCTGTCTGCCAAGTTTTCAGGAAAAAAGTCTAAATGGAAATGTAGGAAATGAAGCTCTAACGACAGGTCTGTTTTCGGTCATTAACCTACGATATTTGAAAATTGAGGGTGATGAGAACTTTTTAAGCACATTTCGGTTTTTAGAACATATTTCCTACGAGAATCTGTGGAAATTATTTCAGGGAGGAAATTGATGCCAACAGTGTCATCAAACTTAAGGAAATGAACTTACAATTAATTATTAATGATATTAAACTAAATAATTTCAAATCTTTTTTACAAAAAACATGAGTAAATTTGAAAACGAACTTTATACAACTGATACAACAATTTTCCAATGAGGCTGCAACACTCCACCGTATCTGTTACCACCACGAGTATGATTTATTAACGGTGAGGTTCGCGTTTAGAATTAGGAAACTATTGTCGGAAAATAAATTGCAATTTTTGTCTCAAAATGAGACGCACTTTCTTTAGTATTAGACATAGAATGACAAAACTATATTCCTGGCGCATTATAACCTTCGATGTTTTTACGCCATAAAAACGAAAATCAAATCAAATAAAACAGAAACATTATATTCACATTAACGTTTTGATCTCATCCAATATTTGTATAACATAGAAAGCTGCCGATAGAAAACAGAACCGCTTTTCATTCATTCAATCCACAGAGAAATCTGAGTTCAATACAAGAATCCCTACATCGAGCAAGAAGTAAGGAGCAAAGCTATCATCTATTTATTAACATAATGCACACGGAATAAAATATTTAGGTATCACAATATGACCTTTAAACGTTCAACTTGTTTCCTTTTGGTGGAGATCAGTTTTGAGTTAAGCTTGAACGATGGTGTAACAACCGAAGCACCTTCCTCCAGCCTAAAAGTTAAGGGATTTAATGGTACAACTCCTTGTGATATGAGGGGAAGCACTCTGAATGTCTTAGATGCAGAAATACCTAATCACCAATCTTATCTGAGTTCCCTCCGTTGAAAGTTTGCATACCTTACAAGCAGCAGACTCTCTTGGATTATAAACGCTTCGAGTTCATGAAGTTTTATATCTTAATGAGATGCAAAGTGGGTGATCGCGTAGACTTTCTGCCCACCTCACTTTTGATATCATTTGCGCCCAGCACTAGCAAATAATAATAAAAAAATAAGTTATTTATAGGTCACGACAAGTAATAATTATCGTGACTTTCCGTCCACTTTGTTTCTTACACGGGATGGTTAATTGAATTATCGCATTCCATTTAAGGGCGTTAATCCGTCTGTAACGTTTAATTTTTTTAAATGAATTTAAGCATTTCACAACCGTATTTAGATCGCGGGTATACTGTTATATAGTGGTTTTGCTAATTTTCATTCGTTTGGATAGGCTTGGGTTTGAATCCCGTCGGAGAATGGGAGGAATTCGCAAAAACTTCAATCAGACTGTGATTCGCCGATCTCATATAGAGGGGGTATAGTTTTCGCCATGTGATTTATTTGGGTTTCTCAGCCCGCACAACATGCAAATCGGCGAGTGAACACATTTTTATAGCCATAATATACCGATGTACTGTCAGTGTGGTAACTAAGATGCTTTGGTATTCTCAGAACGTGAGAGATCAATATTAATGGACTTCTGCCCTTTTCCTTCATATATTTGCTTGTTCTATTTAAAAAAAGAAAAAAAAAAAAAGAGAATGAGCTTTATTATAGAAATAGTCATCAACTTAATGGACATTGAATCTCATTGGAACTAAATATTTTGGTTAAATCTGTGTAGCGCAACCCCTCATATACTAAACGCATTGCAACCGCAGTATTTACATTCAAAGCTAATTTTACCTCATCACGGAACGATTTGGACAATACCGCTTAACATGCCGTTCAGTATTCATATTTTAAAATTTCTCCATAAGAGCAATTTTACGATGCACATTAAAAGCCATCTTACTACAGTTAGCCTGATCTGGTAACCTAAAATGGTAGTTAAACACTTCTGATAACGAGGGGTTGCATTCTTGACGGGCGCATTTAAATGACTACCTAAATACAAGGCCCTCGTTTTGTAGAAATTCCGCATAACAAAAGCTGATAACCCAGGCATGTCCATAATGTCTTTATAGTGCTTCCGGTGTTATTGCATTACGAAAAGCCTTATAGGATGCCAAATTACTGCAATTTGATCAAAGCATACACTATCAAATATTGTTCGCCATCATTTTGTAAATCTTGAAACCTACTTTTCTTGTGTGAAATTGCTTGATATTTTTTCGTCCCGTAATGATGGAGCAGCTTCTTGAGATCTATAAATGTGCCCATGTCACGAGGAGAAATCCCTTCCTTCTAACTAGGGCAACTGCGAGTAATAAGTGTGTTAGTAGGTTTCCATATATTCTGAGAAATAACCAGCTAGTAAACTGGCTATTCTCTACAGCGGTTTCGTGAGGGTATCATTTGGGTAAATTGCAGAGCTGGACAAGTGTTTACCGTCCGTACAAACAAACAAAACACTGATTGTCATCTTGGACCAGTAGGTAGCGATGTAGGGTGATGGATGCCGAACTTTCAGCAATACAGTAGAGAGCTTCCGATCAAGGACTGTCAATTCGGATCTGCCTCGCTTAAGCAGAAAGTTTGGAATGACTCGGAAGAGCATATCCTATCGTGTACATGTCCTGAATGCACTTATTAGTGTAACAGAGCCGAGGTAAGCAAAATTTATCGAGACTCCATGCGGTATCAGTACATTGGCGACCAGGGGCAGACCAAATCAGCCACGTTGTGAAAAAAAGTCCATAAAAATTCGTCGCGTCATTCACTGAATTCGAACTCGGGCATTTTTCCAGTCGGTGTAGAAAGAGGGTGATTATATCCACCGTGTTACACGCGAGGGCAGGCTGTCACGTAATAACGGATAATGATAAACATGTTATATAATGATAGACTGCTCAATTTAAAGTTGGTATACGACGAACTGCATTTTAATGAACAAAATAGCCTACTGTGATTTATTATAATACCTGGTTACATTTGTTGCAAAGAAGGCAGATATCAAGTAAACAATGTAAATAATAAAAATATCAACACTAGGAGGAAAGATCTTTGGATACTTCGGGGGGAAAAAAACTCTAAAGTTCATTTTTTGAATCTTGTAACCTCCTGATTGTTAGACTCTGAAAATAGATACCATACTGATCCGACACCACATTGCTCAATATAAAATTCAAACTACATGCTCAAAAACGCCACTTTTGGATTAGATAATATAAATCGTGCCGCGATAATCTCATTGCGACTGTTCACAACAACTTTCCTCACTCCTAATTTTCTGATCAAATGATTTCCTAGACTTGACTGAGTGGGAAATAATGAGTTGTGAAATTATGTATTATAGAGGCGTTGTCTTGTTGTGGCTGTTGACCTCCTCTCCTTCCTGACGCTATAGGTTTTTGTCATCTGCATTCAGTACAACTCTTCTGTGGAAGATTGAAAAGCAAGATTTCTAATTATTGAGTACCTTTGACTGGGATGATGACAAGGATCATTATGCTCTTCCGTGGCAGTGGTCTCTTGTAAGGTTGATATTTCAAGTTGAGTAACGTTGTTTTGGACCAGCTAATGTTAATGGGCTGTGACAGTCTCATTGTGGCTGTTCATAGCAATCATCACCATTAAATTTTTGATCAAATTTTCCCTAATTTTACCGCGTGGCAATCAATGCTTTATAGAGAAACAGTCTCATTGCGGCTGTCGTTTCCCTGTTGATGCTACTGGCTTTATCATCTGCTTCTAATACGCCTCTTCTCGTAAAGATGTATTTCATTGCTGTGTATCTTGGAGCTGGAGTGACGAATGTCAACATGCTTCCTGTGGCAGTATTCCCATCGTGACTACTTCCCACCGGCTGTCCTTTTAAATGCTTTTGTATATAGTTCAAGTATTAACTTTTAAATTTTCTTGCGTTAATAATATCTAATAGCTAAATTCAAGTAAGATAAAATATCAGAATTTCAGAGTAAAATAATTACTAGATTAATTTACACAGGTTTTTTTTTTTTTTTTTTTGCTGGCTCCCTGGCTTGGGCAACCTGGGAGCGAGATTGCTGGCGCCCACCGGTATTGCACTATCTCCGGAGGGTGCGGGATTGTGTGTGTTTCAGCACTACAGGTGATGGTGGACCTAAACCAGCACATTAGGCTCACGCGAGCGCCAACGCTTTTTTTCGGGCCTGATCTGCAGAGGTTCTGCACCATCACAGATGAACAAGGCGAAGATGGGCAAATGCCTAGGAGCCACCAGCGATACCACACACACACACACACACACACACACACACACACACACACACACACACACACACACACACACACACACACACGACGAAACATTGTATTTGCGAGCAAGGTAAATTTGGAATATCACTTTAAACTGTTTCTAAGTCCGAAATATGGTTCCAAAAAAAAAAAAAAAAAAAAAATGGCAAGTAAAGTTATGCAATTAAGGTACAGTAATCCTAGAGTGAAGACTGGTATTACGATTCAGTCTGATGTGAAATGTTCCATGTAGTGTAAACAGGGAGCTAGGAAGGCACATCTTGACCTGTCCATGGCTTATAGTATCTTTGATAGCAGGGAGGAGGATGTCATAATCCCTCCATACAAGACTTTGGTAAGATCACATTTGGAATATTGCATTCACGTCTGGAAGACCGTAATTCAAAAAAGGACAGTTTTGCAGAGGGTTCAAAGAAGGGTGGGCAGATAGATCAGTGAAGAGTGCACATCGATGTACATATGAAGAGCGACTTTGATGTGGACTACAAAGTTTGACATCTAGACATGAAAGGTGAATCTGACTGAAGTGCGTTGATGTTATTATTTATATAGCGAGTGCATTAGCACCTAAGGCCATATTGCGCTGTGCGTATTACTCTATTCAAGTTACGTTCACGGACCGATTTGCATGTCATTATGGGCTGAAAACCCCGAAATAACTCATGGGGAACCAGGCTCATTAACTAAATTTCATACATGAAATCTGTCACCGAATGGAAAACAGATCCAACATCACTAATCTAAACTGTGTTCGAACTTAGAATGAAATGAACAATGAAAGCTGTGTTAACACAGAAACAGGTTTTAAAAATTCTCATTTTAGGATGGGGACCGGTTTCCAAAACACATCCACATCTGAAAAATGACTGTTGGAATAAACCACCGCTGAGTTATGAGGAGGTGAGAAGTTCATTTAAATTTAAGCAGGGGTTGAGTAAACACTTGAAAGAAATGGTTAAATGAAATGCGGGAAGATGACGCTGGTTATATTATGAAATTACACTTTTTAAAAACAAATATTCGTTTAAATTACCTCCATTTGCATCACGTCCCGTTCCATGTACCGCTTAAGTATTAATACACTCAATCCATAGATTCTGCTATCATTGCAATCAATCGATAATCTTTTTTGAAATTCTATTTTTTTAAAGAAATATAACGTAGCTTTTGCTATATTAAATAATCGAAATATGAAATTCTTTTATTTCCGTAATCCAGTCAAGTACCTCTTATATATTCTTTGCTGAATACCCATGACATCGACAGATCATTTCTTCGAGTTTCAATTTCCTTTCTGGAGAAAAGAAGACGCAAGGAAGCAAGGTTCAGGAGGGGGAACGCAGAAGAACCAGAAAAATATTTCAGTATTAGTCGTAAAGCGCAAGAGAGCCCTGCGCTTCTGCCAAACCAGAGGAGGGGAAAAAAAACCAAAAACACCTATTTAACTCCTCCTTATGTAGTATCTCTCCAGCTGAGCTCTGAATTTCCCGAAGCTATTAGCCTCAACTGCCCATGCTGGGCCATGCAGGCAACTTACTTCAATAATTAACAACTCGCTGGCTCTTTTAGCCAAAAGAAAACTTCCTGCAATCTGGTCTAAGCTATCGGACATACAGCTCTTTCCGCCTTTGAATCTCCAAAGCCACCTGAATATTGGATAACGTGGCTTCTTCAAAGCTGTTTGTAATGCGTTACGCGTTTTTGAAACTGCTTTACCAAACATCGCAAAGACAGCACATTTTGTAAGGCCATGTTTCGTAGGAGAACTGCCCCCGAGCCACAGCACTCCGGCTACTTTGAGTCCGTTGCTTTGCTGCTCTAGTCTGAGGACCATTTCCGTTTAAATTCAATTTAATTGAATACTGCACTAAACTACCTAAATACCTAAATGCAATAACACGTATTACGCTATCAAGTCTATGTTGTATGTATTACGCTATATCGTTACGTTCATAGTTTTAAATCAGTTATTACCTTACTAGATATAGAATTTCTTAGCTTATGTTTATACAATAGTGAAAAATTCATTTATGTAGAGATCTTTAGAATCTAATACCTGATACATGGATAAGAATATTTTGTAATATTTTAACAGCGTAATGCTCCTGAAATGATGTGTTAACAATGTGAAGGCTTTAAGCTTCATTTTGTAATAGACTTTCTGGTTGTTACAAATGGAGTTCGTTCCAGCCCAGGTCAACCAGTGATGACACCAACGCAAAGCTGTAAAATATCTTTAAATACAATCGATTTATTTACACAGTAGGACGTCCAGACAGAATCAGAAGAATTTACAAGATGGAGAATACAAGAACACTACCGTATTTAGTGGTCACGTGAACGCCAGCTACGGTCAACTAAACGCGTGTGTACTACACTAGACTATCGACTCGGCCACAGCAAGCTTCAAATATTATCAAATTAAAGGATACTCTGCTTTTCTCCATATCATAGATAACCCAACAAACTTTATTTATTTTTTCCGTTAACTACTGCATGTAATCAGAAATTAAAATCATTTTGGCATGCATAAATTTACGAAAAAAATAATAAATAAAATAGGGCCATTCTTTGTTCTGACTATGGGTTGCTGCTATAAATGCCAAACTGGAAGCAGTCATCTAGAGACTGAATGAAGAGAAAGATGGGGTGGGGTGGGTTGGTCCAAGTTGCATACCGAGTAGGATAGGCTTGGAGATCAAACATAACTGAGAACACTATGAATGACAAGGGCAGGAATTTAGGTCTCTCTCTCTCTCTCTCTCTCTCTCTCTCTCTCTCTCTCTCTCTCTCTCTCTCATATTAATACATTATCGTGAATGTCCTCTGTAATCCCTGAATTAACTGGTCCTTTTTTATCTTCGTCACTCCTATATTCGCGAAGGCTTTCGTTATTACACTAAAAGAATTTTCTAGCGACTGATTAATAAAAAGTTCTGAACAGTTAACCTTCACGATAACAAATGCCAATTAATGAACTGGAAGGATCATAGCCTGGAAAAAGGTTTCCTAAAAGTGTTCACTGCCCATGCGGAATCATTCTGATGGCATCAAAATGATTCTGATAGGCAGTGAAAACTGTTCAGATGAGATGGGCCATGCTGTGTTTCAGTTACTGCAGAATGCAGCTTTGTGTATAAAGAATAGCATTGAATAATAGTCCTGTCACCGAATAATAGGAGGAGAACCAGATAATTAATCACACAACTTACAGCAGTGAAAGATGTTCTTAAGATTCAAAGGTCGAGCGTTTGTTTACATACATCCTCTAATATAAGCAATCATCCAGTCGCGATAAAGCTACCTGATAGTAAAGGTAGCATTGTTTTTGATGCCTCCATTGTTTGTCACAGTAGGGGGTTGTCTAAGTAAAATCGCTAGATGAAAAAATTATCGTGGGACAGTCGAAAACAACTACCATAACGAATAAAGATAATTGAAATTCTCCTTCGGCATTTTTTGCCGTTACACCCTGCACACTAAACAAGTATGAGGGGCTTGCTGTAAACTGCTGCGGTGTTACAATTGATATGAATTGATATGCGGTGTTACAATTGATATATATTGCATTTAAAGAAACGTCTCTGTATGAAAGCGCAAGGAAGCAACAGAATAAATCAACAGTGAATCCAGATCCTTATTATCCGGACTAGCCCCTGATGGAACAAAAGCGATTGTAGAGAATTAAAAAGGACAAATATCTCTTTCTGAAGAAAGTTAGCGTAACCGAACAGTGACTATTCGTAATTGTGTTTTTCCCTGCATTAATCACCATGATCTATATATTGCTTCACGACTGTTGCAATTAAATCAGTAAATCTATCATTAGATCTACATCATGAGGTTCACAGTTTAAGCACCGTCAGTTTAAAATGTATTGCATAAGATTTGAAAGGCGGAGTTATGTATGCTTTAACAAGAGACTCTTGAAGATTCTTGTAACTGAAAGATCAATGACATCAATTCATTTATGGACCTAAAAACAAAAAGTTTCTCAGTTCCATTTCATCCTAACTGGTTTTTGTGTCTGTGCCCTGACTGTGTGTTGTATGTGCGCGCGCGTGGACCCATCACAGAATCAAATGCTAGACGAAAAGCCTTAAATAGAAAATTAACTGATTGGAGTCGTGGTAGGTAATAAAATTGTTCAAACTGAAATAGTAAAAAGTCAACTTATGAAGGTAATCCTAACGCATTTTCCAAAGTTAAAAGCTCTCTGGGAACAGAGTTTGATTAACTGAAGCGCTACAAGTGAGCTTTGAAGAAATAGCAAGCTACATAGCAATCTAAGATTTTTGCCATTGACGTTAAGTATATCTATAGATAGCTGATTTACGAACCGACGAATATAATTTTGAAAATATAAATGATAAAAGTGAATTTATTGGAGAAAAAAAAATTCCAAACGAGAAATTTTGTTACTAAAATAATCTCTGTTAACACTTTTTTCGTTTTAGCTCTTTTTTTTTTTTTTCTTTGTTCACTTTGAATTAAGAACTAAGCAGCGTCATTTAGGATGGTTTCCTAAACAAGAAATTAGCTTTCCTGTGTCACCTAAATATTATGAATTTATATATTATATGTATTAATATTAATTATGCATACTTATTATAAATTGATGTGCTAGCAACTCTCAAAATTTTTCAATTTAGTATTTGCTAATGAACTTCGACAGTTTATTCTCAGTCAAAATGGGGGAAAAAAAAAAAAAAAAAAAGTGTAAACTGAAAATTGACAACTAGTTCTTAAAATTTTATGGTTGAAAAATAAAATAAATTCATTAAATTGATTTTTCACCTATAAAATAACAATTGATTAAATTTCATAAACTGTTCAATTTTTTAAATATAGTTGCGCCATCTAGTAGAGTACATAAGAACTTTGTGTGAAAAATTGCACCTATATACAATACAGTATTGTTCGCTGGGGCCAAGAAGGTAAATTACAAATTACGCCACGAGACGGCCCAGACAGAAGCGAATTATTGTGTTTATACAGTATTTTAATTTTTGCTGATTACTATGTATCTCTCTCTCTCTCTCTCTCTCTCTCTCTCTCTCTTCCCCCAATCAGCTGCATTTACCTGGCCATAAAATGATACGCCACTGTTAAGATAAAACATTAATAAAAACCAGTTCTTATTAATATTTTGTGTAACTTCCAATTAAATATTCTGTAATTTAGAACTTTACAGTCTAATCAAAATTCTGAATCTGCTAATTATTTACATATTCATTACTTCAATTATTAACTTATTTTATAACAAAAAAAAGGCATTAATTTATTATTTTGAAATTAATATCGAGAAACCAAGCGATAATATTTCCCAAAACTGTAAAGACGCCCCGGTTTCGAATTCCTTTAGATTGATTTAGGAAGTGTGGCTGACGACCTGTCTGTAACACTCCTCGACGGTTCCTGGAAAGGAATTATTAAAGGTGTCAGAGCTATCTGGGTTCAGTGAGTATTTCCCGTATTGGGTGGTTTATGTATGGAGGTGGTCAAAGATAATTATCACTATGTACAATTGGGCGCATCATGATGTATTCTACTATACTTTGAAGAAAGTAGAAGCGACGATCTTCTACTTTCTACCTGTACTTTTAAGATGAATGGTGTTGTCCTAAAAAAAATAATAAATATAATGTAATACCAACGCGCAAAACAAACGGGAAAGGGCAACATTTTAATCCACTTACAGAACTAATTTACTATTTCAGAAATTAATATACGAATTAAATGTGAATTAATTAATAATTAAACAAAAATGTTCTTTTGTGAATAATTATTTATTGTATTATTTTCATACTAACATGACTATAACCCAATTACGATAATAATATACAACATATAATCAAACCAACGTAAGAATAAAAAGGAGATTGAAACAAAGCGCGAAAAAACAATAAAAGATGTATTTATGTCATAATATTGCTACACTGTTTGTATTTAAGCTTTTATAAATCACAATTCCTTTAGATAAATTTTCTGATATTCGCTTTTACAAGAAGTCTTACATGATGAGAGCCTTGTCGATCAATTCGGCCCAGGAAAGATTGTGCAAGGCTCAAGGGTTAGAATTTTTTCAGCCTGGACTGTACTTGTTAACAGGAGAGACTGCTTCTACAGGGATGGGATACACTTAAATAGAAAGGGTGCAAGAATATTTGCTGATGCTATAGAGGCAGTGTTACGTGGGTCGGAACACTGCTAGATTGGGGGGGGGGGGTACAAAGACTAACAGTAGCCGTTGGCGGAGGTGAAAGTGATTCTTGCACTGCTTCTATTGGAATGAGCAGAAGCCTGAAAAACAAGTTGCAGGATATTTCAGAGACTGCTGGGAGTCATTGCGGTACAAGTAAACACATGGGTTGTGTTAGGGTAGCTAAGAATAGAAACAGGTGCATGTATACTTGCGTGTACACCAATGCTAGGAGTTTAGTAAATAAATTTGATGAATTTGAGGTATTGCTCAAAACATCAAAGGCAGATATCGTTGGGATTTCAGAGATTTGGTGTCACACAGATATAAGGAATACAGAACTGGAATTTGGGGTGTACAATGTGTACAGACAGGATAGGAAGGGAGGAGGGGTTATGCTATTAGTTAAGAAACACATAAAATCCAAGGAAGTGAAGCCAGTCGACATCGCTGGACAGTGCAGTGTCGAGTCAGTTTGGTGTGACATAAGCATTGGGAGATCAAAATTGAGAGTAGGAGTGTGCTATAGGCCTGATGAGTATAATGAGCAATTTGCAGAGAAATAGAGTGGGCCAGTACATCAGAGTCTTATAATGTGGGATTTTAATTTCCCAGATATTGACTGGAATTTGCGGGTTGGTCACTCACACACTAGAAAAGGCTTTTGTGGATTTATTGGATGATTGTTTTCTACATCAGCATGTTCGGGAGGCAACTATAGGGAGTAATACTCTTGATTTGATTATCATTAGTGATTCTTGATGCATTAAGAATCTGCAGATAAACGAACCACTAGATGGCAGTGATCAGTGTGCTGAAGTGGGATTTACTCAAAGAGGTAACTACCATCAGGGGTAAAGGGAAGGGTTATTGCTTTAGTAAAGGCGACTACGATGGTCTGAGACAGTATTTAAATTCTATACAGTGGGACCAACTGAAGATGTTACCAACAGCAAACTCAAAATGGGAAGCATTCAAAGAACTTATCTTGGAAGCTACTAGGCTTTACATACCAACTAAGAAATATTGTTCAAGGTTTAGGCCTAAATGGATGTTAGATGAACTGATGAGACATATGACAAAGAAGAAAAATGCATGGGATACATATAAATTAACACGAGACATAGAAGCCTATGATAGATACAAGTTGATCTGTAACCAAGTTATAAAGGAGGTTAGGCAGGCAAAGGCAGATTGCGAGAAATCAAAGAAAAACAGCAAAGAGTTCTTTACTTATGTAACTCTAGAAGGAAGGGGATGAATCAGATTGGTCCACTTGATATCGATGGGTCAACTGTTGATGATCTTGCTCAGGTAGCTAACAAACTAAATGAATATTTTGCATCGACATTCACACATGAGGAGTTATTCAGCGAGGGGAATGCCAGAGGTGTATTCAACTCTGGCAGTAAGCTAGAGAATCTTGTAATAATTGAGAGCAAAGTGGAGGAGAAATTGTTGAAGATAAACACAAGAAAGGCACCTGGGGTGGATGGGATCTATCCAGTTATATTAAAGGAGGCAGCAAAGGAAGTAAGCAAACCCTTAGCCATAATTATGAGAGTTTCCTTGGACTCAGGGGAGGTACCCACAAACTGGAGATGTGCAAATGTGACCCCAATTCACAAAGGAGGATCAAAGGCTGACACAAGTAATTATAGAACTGTGAGTTTAACTTCTGTTCCAGGAAAATTAATGGAGGCACTGGTTAAAGAAGCACTGCAGGATCATCTAGACAAGACTTCAGTTATAGCTCGGACACAGCATGGTTTTGTTAAGGGGAAGTCTTGCCTGACCAATTTGATGCAGTCACAAAAGAAATGGATGCAGGGAATAACTTTGATATTATATACTTGGATCTTAGAAAGGCTTTTGATACTGTTGCACATGGAAGACTGCTGCACAAATTGGAGTAGTGTGGCACTGGAGGCAAATTGCTGCTATGGATAAAGGGGTAGTTGAGGGGGAGAAGACAGAGAGTGGTAATCAATGGACACTGCTCATCGTGGACTAATGTTATTAGTGGAGTTCCTCAGGGTTCAGTATTGGGTCCATTATTGTTTTCTGTATTTATAAATGATATTGATGATAGTATATCAAGCTTAATGTCCAAGTTTGCAGATGATACAAAGGTTGGCAGGGTTGTCAAGGACACTACTGACACTATGCTGCTGCTGCAACAGGATCTGGAAAGGTTGAGCAGATGGGCTGAGAGGTGGCAAATGAAGTTTAACATTGACAAATGTAAAGTACTACATATGGGAAACAGCAACCCCAGAGCAACGTATCAACTCTGTGGTACTACACTGACAGTGAAAAGGACCTGGGGGTAATTGTGCAAGCAGATATGAAGTTCTCTGAGCAGTGCAGACGGGCTGCAAGAGTAGCTCATGGTGTCTTGTCAATGATATACAGGAATTTTTCTAGCAGGGATAAGGAGGTGATTATACCCTTGTATAAGGCAATGGTCAGGCCACACCTTGAGTACTGTATACCGTTCTGGAGGCCTCATTTCAGGAAGGATGTAGAGCTGCTGAAACGAGTACAGAGAAGGGCAACAAGATTAGTGAATGGAACAAAGGGGTGCTCTTACGAAGAAAGACTTAAATTTTGAAAAGTACAGTGTCTGGAGACTAGGCACCGGCGAGGTGATCTGATAGAGGTGTATAAAGCCTTGAATCGTTTGAGCATACTCAATGCTGATGGGATTCTTCCTCTTGCTCAGAATAATCACCTGAGAGGGCATAAATTCAGATTAAGGAAAGACATATGATGCAAGAAAGCTTGCTTTCTTGCATCATATGCCTCTACTAATGCTAATACCAGTGCAGCGTATAAGCAACCAAGCAAACCATTTGGAAAATGCCAGTAGAAGATGTGGGAAAATTTTTCCTCCCACAAAGGATTTATAGACACGATCTATTGAATCCTAATGGTATCATGTCTCAACTTTTACCTTGAAAATATTTTTAAAATATGAAGTACTCGATATATGTATTTACCTAAAAATAAATAAATAAAACAAAATAGAAAGAATATATCCCTGCATAGAGTTTCCACCTGAAGGCTAGTTAATTCCAAAAGATTTTCTGGCAATTAATTCCGGGAAAGGATGGAAACATTGCCTAGATCTACTCTACTCCAGATATTTCTGAAACTAAATCTCTTCAAGCTTTTTTTGTACAACAAACTACGCCAATTTCTTTCAAGTATTTCCGACTGTAACATCGATATTTGAAATGATTTTCAAGGATTCCTTAACGATTGTAGCAGTAGTGGTGGTGATGACGCAAGAAAACAAGTTTATAAACATCAGCCAAAAAAAAAAAAAAAAAAAAAACACACACACACACACACACCCTATGTACCCTGTAAGCACGAAAAATGTTTTATGTGAAAACATCTTTGACGAAAATCAGAACCGATTTAAAATCGAACAGCTAGAACCGAAATTATGAATGATGTAACGTTTTATGCTCACGCCCGCTACTTCCTAAATGACGTCTGGCATACTTCCTAAATTTCGTCCCGCAATGTCGTGACCAATAGGTTTTACTTCAGTCCGAAATATTTAGTATAAACGATGTAGCGTTTTTTGCTCACGCCCGCTACTTACTTTATCAAATCAATGTTAGTGACATCATTAGCGTCATTTAGGAAGTGATATAATTTGCGTAACTTTCGTTTCACATTTTCGTGACAAATTGGTTTTACTTCAGTCCGAAATTTAGTAGGTGCCGCCAAAGTTGTTTTCACATAAAAAAACAAACAATAAAACCACTACACACTTCTCCCATCCATAACCTCCAAGAATTTATCTAATTCTTCCTTGAATTTATTCAAACCATCCACTTTCACAACAGATAGAAGCCTGTTCCAACAATCAACCACCCGCTGTCTAACTTAAATTTATTCCCCCTCGTGTGTGTAGTCTCAGAAAGAGGAAGAATGCTATTCACACTCAGCTTACTCAATACATTCAAGGTCTTAAACACCTCAAGATCACTCCTCAGGTACATAGTCCCCAGAAGCTGCAATTTGCAGAACTGAAGCCTTTCTAGGTAAGAGCAACGTTTTGTTATCCTTCACCAGTCAGGTTACCCTTCTCTGTAGGCTACATCTTTCCAAAAGTGAGGCTACCAGACCTGTATACAATACTCAAGATGCCACATAACCATGGCCTTGCACAAAGGGATAATCACCTACTTATCCCTGCTGGCAATGTTTTTTGTCTATCATTGACAACACCCTATGAGCTGTTCTGGGGTCATGTCTGCACTACTCAGAAAATTTCATATCTGACTGCACAAGTACCCCCCCCCCACCACAGGTCCTTTTCATTTTCCACCACCCTCAGTTGTAAGTTGCTCTGGGATTACTGCTACCCATATGCACTACCTTGCATTTGTCAACATTTGTTGTTGACAAATGGCAGGGGCGCCTCCGTAGCCAGGTGGACAGGAGCAGCAGCAGTGCGTAACACACGCTTCTTGATTAGAGCGGGGTTCGAGCCAGTGACCACCAAATACGGAGGATGCGGAAAGGTCAGGGAATGACCACCGCATATCCCCGGAGCAATATGGCCTTAGTTGCTAATGCTCCTAAAAATCAAATAACAAATGGCAGTTAAAGTTTAACATCTCTCATCGCATGGGCCCAATTTTTCTAGATCTTGCTGTAGTAGCTCACCTGATTGACTGTCGTTAACCACCCTGCTAACTTTTGCATCATCTGCAAACTTTGACATTAAGCCTGATATACCTTCATCAGCATCATTAATAAATTTTAAAACCAACAAATGGGCACTGAACCCTGAAAACATTGGTCTGCGAAGAGCGGTGCCCATTGATAACCACTCTCAAACCACTGATCAGGGATCAGCAGTTTATCATATTCCATTAAAGTAGTCCATGAATAAAGTAACTGTTTCATATCACATAAGCTTGATTCTGCCTCCTTTAAAAGAGGTTCAGTGTAGGCAGGGGCTGAAATAGAAAATTTTACGAAACGGAACGCTCGTTAAAAAAATGTATATGTATATATCATTTTTAATATGTTTATATATCATTATACGAGGTATTATCATTACGAGGTATATGTATATATATCATTTTTAATAGTCAAGTAGATAGATGATACCGAAAAACAGGAATGGCGTCCCGGTGAGTTTCGATCCATCCCGAGCTCCGACTGCATGCTTTTTTGAAAGTGCTCCAACTCGCAATAGCAATCATTTCGAAAACCAGTACTCAAACTGTATAATATTAACAATATTTGGCGAATAAAATGAGATACAATGTATTATTTGTCAGAAGTTTATCCAGCATGCGAAAACATTAAGCACTGATTCTCAGTGGTTCTGAAATTTGGACACAACGGTTAAGATATGGTGCCGCCGTAGCCTAGTGGTCAGGCGCGCGGGTGCGTAGTACACGTGCCTTGAGTGACCGGGGTTCAAGCCCATGACTGCTGAATACGGTGCTGTTTCTTGTATTTAATCTATCATGCGAACTCCTCTGACCGTTTGGTCGTCCCGGAGTAAAAACAGAAAATTTATTTATATCTTATTACAAGTTCAGTTGTCCGAATCAGACCAACGGGCAATCAAATTCATGAATCACTGGAGTTAACATGGGCGTCCGCAGAGGGGGACAAACGGGGAACTTGCCCCTCTCTGGGATCGAGTAAAAAATTCCGCAAATTATAATCGTAAAAGTGATTGAGATATGTAACCTTACACCCTCGACCATGGGACGCTTTGTCTGCCTTAAAATTTTATTACTGGTTGGCCGGTTTCGGCCCTCGGCGGGGTAACCATAGAACACGTGGTTCATCTATTGCAGCAATAGAACACTTGTTCCTGTTTTTGGTTCATCCACTGATATTCCCCAAACTTTACCAGAAGTTTTGGAACATTACGACTATTTCCTTTCTATTAATTCGGCAATAACTATTGGTATGACATTACCTGTTACGACTTGTACCATTGAAAGAAGTTTCAGCACCTTGAGACGTGGGAAAACATGGTTAAGGTGTCCACAATCTCAGAAACTCGCTTATCAGGTTTATGTATGATTAGTGTGCACAGGAAGAAACTAGAGGAGGAAGCGGTAAAGAAGAAATTTATTAAAAATGTCATCAATAGGTTTGCAAGCGATAGACGGAGAATTCAATTCTTATACGATACGTGATTATTGAAATTATTTTATATATATATATATATATATATATATATATATTCTTGTTTCCTTTATATTGTAAATTTACATATGTATGTGTTTTTGTATTGATGCAATACCGTATTCTATAATCTACTTGTTAAATTAAATAAATAAAATTTTATTGATGTAATTATTCCCCCCCTCTGGAAAACTTTCTGTGGACGCCCATGCGGGAGTATAACGTTTGCATTTATTGAATAAACTTTTGAGAGAAAAAAAAAATATATATATATATTTACTTTTATTATTTTATTTATTGCCACTTTATTTTTATTTATTATTAATTATTTTTATTTTTTCCAGATATCAGCGTCACGGTTCTTAATATTTAGCACTGATTTACTCTACTTACCGATATCAATTGATATTGATGCGTATCCCTTTTAATAAAAATCAAGTTTCTTCCGAGCGACGTTTTTAGGATACCATTTTAGCATATTATTGTGTTCTAGTGAGAAGCGGATTAAGGTCGGCTGTGGCCCCTGGCGCAGAAGAAAATATTGGGCCCCTTAAAAAAAAAAAAAGAGAGAGAGAGACAGGGAAAATAAAAATACATGTTAACCATTTTTTTTAAATAAATAAAAAATATTATGTACTATTAATGTTTTATTTCCAATAAAAATTGAATATAATATATGTATTATATTATATTCGCGTCTTTTTTTAATTTGTCTTTTTTCAGCCCCTCATAGATGTCGTTTCATTTTTCTAGCTACCATTGGTAGCCTATCAATGAAAAGAAAAATATAAAATTTAATAGTCTGATGATTAGAATACTAGAAAAGAGATTTTTCGTTAATAGTGCAATAAATTAATGATTAATTAAAATTCAAAGATTATTCATAAACTACGAAAATCCAGGCGCTGATGTAATAACAGGAATTAATTTTATCTTAATATAATTTCAACAATATACGATATACGCGTATTTCGTAAGTCTGCACTGCAGGAGAACCTTTGTTAAATTAATAAATTTAACAAAGGTTAAGAAATAAATTAATAGTAATATAAATAAATAAGTACAAAGGAGCAAATACGATTCTATTCCTCTGATGAGCGGTAGCGCAGCCGCGCGGGGCCTATGCAGCGTAGTATGTGCATAGTATGCAGCGCAGTAATGAAATAATGAAATTAAGCGAATATAAACATACTATCATGTTTTACCGCCGATTGTAAACTTGTACGTAATTAAAATTGCACATATGAAACCAAACTTGGTGTCATTAGAAAAAAGTGTAAAGTTGGGTTTTGAGGGATCCTTCAGAAGTCGGGCCCGGTACCCCCGCCGTTAAATCCGCCTCTGGTTATAAGGTATGTTGGTGTCCAACGGCTTCTGGGATTTCTCCAATCTCCGCGGGTGTGAGAGATTTGAAGGTGTATATTGTGCAGTATATTGTGTTGTGCCCTTTGTTTTTGGCGCATATGACCCACGTAGTCCATGCGCCACTCCTGGGATTTCAGTGGCTAAGACCAGATTTGAGAATAAAATGATCGCTGTTTCTTGAGCAACGGTTGTAATTTTAACAGTTAGCCGGTCTCAGGCAATAGCAAGGTTTTTTTTTTTTTTTTTTTTTTTTTTCCCCCCAGACCTGGGGTTTTTTCGTCCAGAAAACAGGCAAATCGACCAGAGAACACACGCAATTTACAGACAAAATTATATTATATTCGTAGATTATTATATTATATTGTTAGAAGTAATCATTTACAGGGGACCCTAATATCATAATTTTTGTAATTTTAGCAGAGGTTGTTCGCTGATAAGTTGTTCTGGAGCAATAATTTCGATGTATTTAGATTTACACCCAATGGGGCATGAAAAAAAAAAAACTATGGGGAGGCAGAAGACTGGAGGGTAGGAAACAGAAGGAAGGGGCTGACAGGGAAGATGGGCCCTGCTTCGCACCTTTGTAGGTGCCAAGCACCTACAAAGGCCCATATACATACAGGGTGTTTCAGTTAAACGTTTCAGAACTTCTAAGAGGGGTAGGGTACATCCTGACAACTCGAAATCATATAGCAATGTGGGGTCGGAAATGCTTTCCTGAAGCGGTGTTGTACACAGAAGCACCATAAAAAGAAAAGAGACCGTAAGTGAGAAATCGTTTTAATAATACATGAAAAGAAGCAAAAGGTACATGGATTAAAGTAAGTGTTCGAAGTTTCTTCCACGGGCTACAATGCACGCCTCACATCTCCGACGCATGGACATCCGAACATTCTGGAATACTCCAGGCGAATTTCGAATTTCTTCGCCAGCTACTGCGATTCTTGCAACCAGCTCCTCAGCATTGTCAACAGGGGTGTCATAAACTAGCGATTTCATATGACCCCAGAAATAAAAATCAAGACATGATAGGTCGGGTGACCGAGCAGGCCAACGCACTGGACCACCACGTCCGATCCACTGTTGACCAAATGTGACATCCAGGTAGTTACGAACATCTCCGCTATAATGGGCAGGGGCTCCATCGTGTTGGAACCACATTGTCTGTTGCGTCGATGCAGAAATCTGTTCATCTCTCAAAAGTTGTGGCAATACTTGCTGCAGAAAGATCAAGTAGATAGGTCCGGTTAGACGACACGGTAACAGGTAAGGTCCGGTGAGGTGATCTCCCATAATACCGGCCCATACATTGACCGAAAATCGAATCTGTGCTGCAAGACATCGTATTGCATGCGGGTTCTCGACCGCCCAGATATGGTCGTTATGCGTGTTGAAAATTCCTTCCCTTGTGAAGGATGCCTCATCGGAAAACAACACTTCAGCAGGAAAAAGAGGATTTGTAGCACATTTTCCAAGGTGCCACTGTGCGAAAGCAATACGAGGTTGAAGAAACTTCGAACACTTACTTTAATCCATGTACCTTTTGCTTCTTTTCATGTATTATTAAAACGATTTCTCACTTACGGTCTCGTTTCTTTTTATGGTGCTTCTGTGTACAACACCGCTTCAGGAAAGCATTTCCGACCCCACATTGCTATATGATTTCGAGTTGTCAGGATGTACCCTACCCCTCTTAGAAGTTCTGAAACGTTTAACTGAAACACCCTGTATACATTTGGCCCATATACATATACGTCACCTATTAGATGACGAGGCACTTGGCTCCCATATACAGGCGTCACGTGCTAGATGACGAGGCACTTGGCTCCCATATACAGGCGTCACGTGCTATATGACGAGGCACTTGGCTCCCATATACAGGTGTCACGTGTTAGATGACGAGGCACTTGGCTCCCATATACAGGCGTCACGTGTTAGATGACGTGACATTGGGCCCAGAATGAAATAGAGGAGGTTTATTGATTCTGCTAAATAAGGGTAACGTTAGAACAATTCTAAGTTTTATAAAAATTCTTGGAAATATATCGTTACTTGTAATAGTATCTTTCTTTTACGCATCTTACACAATCAATTTCTTGTGTCAAATTTCTTCCAATTTCTTGACATACAGCCGCAATCGCCGCAATCTTCTTATTACATTGCTTTATGTCTACTTTTTATAACAAACGTTTTATAACACGTTCCCACCCACGTTTCATAACACGTTCCTATTCCGTTTGCTTTCCTCCCCAAGTGTTCCGCTGTAGAGCAATGTTCTATATTATTAAAGCTGCCGCCTGTATTACCTCATTTTTCATGTAATATTGACTGTTACTTCATATGTGTATTTTGTAGTAGGACTTTCATTATGTAAGGGCCCAAGTTTTTTGGGGAGGGAGACAACATCGACGGCAGTTGCAGCTGCTACAACAACAGGGCAACTATTGCTGTTCACCAAGGAAACAAATTGTAACAAAAAATTTTAAACGTTTGCTTTTTACAAAGAGTTAATTACTTGATTTAAGAAGTTAAATCCTTAATCCGCTTCTGTTAGTTAATGACTAACAGAAGCGGATTAAGGTCGACTGAGTACCCGGGCGCAGAAGAAAATATTGGGCCCTTAAAAAAAAAAAAAAAAAAAGAGAGACAGCGAAAATAAAAATACATGTTAACCATTTTTTTAAATAAATAAAAAATATTATTTACTATTAATGTTTTGTTTCCAATAAAAATTTTATATAATATGTATTATATTATATTCGCGTCTTTTTTAAATTTGTCTTTTTTCAGCCCCTCCTAGATGTTTCATTTTCTAGCTAGCCTATCAATGAAAAGAAAAATATAAAATGTAATAGTCTGATGATTAGAATACTAAAGAAGAGATTTTTCGTTATAGTGCAATAAATTAATGATTAATTAAAATTCAAAGAAAAAAAAATTCATCAACTACGAAAATCCAGGCGCTGATGTAACAACAGGAATTAATTTTATCTTAATATAATTTCAACAATATACGCGTATTTGCGTATATCGTAAGTCTGCACTGCAGGAGAACCTTTGTAAGTACAAAGGAGCAAATACGATTCTATTCCTCTGATGAGTGGTAGCGCAGCCGCGCGGGGCCTATGCAGCGTAGTATGTGCATAGTATGCAGCGTAATAATGAAAATAAGCGAATATATACATACTATCAGGTTTTACCGCCGATTGTAAACTTGTACGTAATTAAAATTGCACATAGGAAACCAAACTTTGTGTCATTAGAAAAAAGTGTAAAGTTGGGGTTTTTAGGGGGCCTCACTGCTTTAACAAAGCAGATATGCACTGTTCTGACAAAAAATATTCATATAAGTTAGTATGCATTGCACGTTGTAGCACTGTCACCAAGTGCTGCCATCTAGTGTGTCGACCTTGAAATACACGTATTCAGATACAATATTTAGGATCTTGTATCATATGCCTCTTAATGCTAAATACAGTATAGTACATCGGATACGTGTGTTTCAAGGTCGACACACTAGATGGCAGCACTTAGTGACAGCGCTACAATGGGCAAATGCATACCTTTTTTTTTTTTGTCAGAATACTGTAAATCTGCAATGGGGAACTAGAACATAATAATATGCTAAAATGATATCCTAAAAAGGTGCCGAGAAGAAACCTAATTTTTATTAAAAGGGATACGTATCAGTTTTAATTAATATCGGTGAGTAGAGTAAATCAGTAACAATAAATGAAAATAATAATAAAAGTAAATATAATTTAATTTAAATTACTTAATTTAAAAGTAATGTTTAAAGTAAAAAAAATACTAGTAAAGGCAGTAGTAATAAAATAGCAAAAATAAATAAGTAATAAAATTTAAATTCAAAGTAATTTACTTTAAAGCTACTTTGGCATCCAGATACTTGATGTGTCAGAAAAAGTCGCATAACTAGTGGCGAAACTATAGTTGATGGCACCCAATGCAAATAAAATAATGGCGCCCCTTGAAAACTGTTCTTTTGGAATTTTTGCATTTTTTAACCATAAAAAGGCGTCCGCCAAATTTGGCACCACGGCAGTGCCCCACTTGCTTCACCCTAGTTACGTACTACGCATAATTCATATACATGTATGAGGTATGAACTTGTTTACATTTTATATACAAGTGCCCCGACCCTCAAGTCACTTTTCGCTACAATTTATGAAAATAGTTATTATCAAATTATATAATGCAATACAACCAGTTCAAGCCAAACAGAGAACAAGAATAATAAGGATTTTTTTTTAAACAATAAGCTTTTAATGAATGCTCAATTTTTGAAGAAATCTGAATTTCTGTTGCGTAAAAGTCCTGTATTTTATTACCGTTTTTTCCTTCATGATTTAATGTTTTCATTTGTTTAAATTTTTCTTTTGAATAATTTTATTTCCTTTACAAGGCGATCGTAAAACCATTCCAAAAATTCGGAATTGTATTATTAAATTCGCGTTTAAGAAAGATCTAAGTGCTGCATAAATAAAATACATTCATAGGGAAAATAAGGCAGTCCGAATTAGTGAGGTTTTATTGTAAATTTATATTCATTTTTATACCATGATTGCTTTTAACACACGAAGCGAAACAAATGTGTCAAAATTTCGTTCGACTCTAGAAAAAGCTGTTTAAATGTAGAAACTGCGCATGCGTTACTTCTGTGACTTCCGTATATATGGTAAATATATAAAATAAATAAATTTTCTGTTTATACTCCGGGACGACCAAACGGTCAGAGGAGTTCACAAGATAGATAGAATACAAGAAACAGCACCGTATTCAGTAGTCACGGGCTTGAACCCCGGTCACTCAAGGCACGTGTACTTACGCACCCGCGCGCCTGACCACTAGGCTACGGCAGCCTTATACGTATATATTATCAAATACAAATATATCTAGAAAAATCTATGTGGAAGCATTTCATGCAAATTGTATGAACATAATCTCTGTAACCGTGTGGACGAACGCGAGGTACATTCGTAGGTGCGTTTGAGTTGACCGCAGTTTATTTGTTTTATTTGCAACTCGACTTGGCAATTTGACATGTATCCAGATGCAAACGCAGCATGATAATCTTAACAGGGATGGAGATTTTTTTTTTTTTTTGTTTGATGATTTAAAAAAAATTAATATTTTTAACTTATCATATAGCACGAAGTGGGGTTATCCAGGAACTTTTCTTGTGCGACATATAATCATTTTAATATCTAATTCATATCTAATATCTAATTACGATGACATAAAAAGGAGAAAAGAATCTCCGCAGGTTTCTGGGTATATGTTTGCGTTTGACACCGTTAACAAAACACAATTGTGGTATTCATTATTTTTATTTATTTATATATTATTTTTTTTTGCATGCGTTTGGTAAGTATAAAGGTATCTTTACATGCGACTGCAGTAGTCATTAAAATGTGTAGTGCGAGAGTGGATTTTCTAATAAGCAGAGTAGGCCTATCCCGTCCATCAATATCTTAGTGCAACACCAAAGTTTCAGGGGATGAAGTGAGACGTCTTAACATGCCTATGAAGTTCAAACCATGAGGTATTAATGTGCCATGTCCGTAAATTGTGTTCTAAGGCCAGTTTGTTGGTTTTCAGGATGCCAAACCAGAACGTCTACACATCTATGCGTAGGAGTTCTCGGTTTTGGCAGAAAAGCTTACATGTTTATTATGCCTATATATATATATACATATGGAATTAAGGACAATCAGGATTTCTTGGCACTGCAGTGGACAGTGCAATTTTCGGGACAGCGTAGGGCGCTAACTACATTCCTGGCGTTATGGTAGGATTCAAACCGAATCCTTTCAAAATGATATAAGAATTGGAATGGATTTAGAAATTTGTTTTTCGGAAATTCGAATTTCGTTATCTATATAAAAAAAAAAAAAAAAAAATTACAAAAAACTACATAGTGAACTCATGAATTTCCATGCCATTATAGACGGGATTAATGAGAGGGTACGAATTTTGAAAGCATTTAAAGTATGGTACTGTATCTGCAAAGGGATTGAAATAAGGAAAAGCCTTCACCTGGAGGGAAAAACGCCTTTCCAGTATTTACCCATTAAAAAGATTAATTATTTAATCTTATCGTGGGGATGTTTACCCCCATCAAAAACCAGTCTATTTGTGTTAACTGGCACGTTTCATATCCTTTGTAGCGCGGTGTGCATCTTTCTAATCTTCAGCTGTACCGAAAATAGCCTCAAAGCAATACAATTTCCACACTGCACAGGTTAATGTTATTCATTCGGCAAATAATGTTTATAGAGAGAGAAAATGTTGGTATGTAGCACTCATTTTTATCCTTGAACCAGCCCCTAATGATCTCTTGAATTATTCCTGGAGGGAAAGACTGATTTATTCAAGTCATTATCTGACGGCTAAATCGACCTATTTTTACACCCTGTCCCCCACCATCTCCCCTTCTATTCTGTTTCTTTGATGAACAAAACGAGTATGGAGGCCTCGGGGAGTAGATCTTCTTGGGCATCCGGTTACTAGGTAACCAGGTCCACCAACAGAATCGTGGGGAACAGCATCTTTCCCGTTCTCCTCATTTCCACTTAAGGGACTGGCACCGAACCCTGGAGGGTTAAAATTTACAAGTCGTTGACCGCTTTATGGTTAAATGTCGGAGTTTGCTTAACCTTCAGAAGTACATTGGTATTTAAATTCCCATTTCCTCAGATCATAGGTCAATGGGACGATACACGACCCGCATGTGCATATTGGTTAGCATAGCACGAAGAAGAAAATTATGAGAAAAGAGAATGTGGTTGGCAGATCTCACACAATTCATAAAAATTCTCTATTGGGAAATCACGACAGTTCCAGTGCTTACAAAAAGGCTGCTTAAAACAAGATGAAGACTCAGGTGACAGGCTTCTCTGTATTATGGCAGGGATCGAACAAATTTCCGTATGTCGTGACTGGCCTCAAATACGTTAAGGCAGCAATTACCAAACTTTATTTTATACCGCTCGAAATGTATGCCTTTTAATATAAACATGAAACGAACTGAAAACTGAACGATAAAAGATAGAGAGACACACATCAAAAAAAAAAAAATCTATAATTAGCCTATTACTTGATGTTAATACAGAGTTAACTCTTTTTTTCTACTTTTTTTTTTTTGGTCCAGGTAACTAATTCTATCACATTCCATCTATTGTTGGCTCAAGAATCACAAAGAATTCATCAGGAAATGTAAGCTATTCGTAGAAGAAAAAGCTCGAAATAGCTGGTAATTTTATTCACTTTTCCCAGTTTTAAATCGTTTCCTATAATAAAAAATAAAAGGTATGCGCAAATGTTATTTTAAGATTAGCTTTTTCAAGCGCGCACGCGCACACACAAACACACGCGTACACAGAGAAAAGTGTTAGTAGCATTGCTCCTCAAAAATCCAAAACAAATCAAGACTACGTTCTGAATATGAAGCCTCAAAAAATAAATAAATAAAAAAATTCTTCTTTTAATGGGCGTAAGTTACAGTCCCCATTCCCACGAACTGGAGATGATACTTCGCGAATTAAAAAGAAAAAAAAAAAAAAAAGTGGGGGGAAGCTTAGAGTCAAATAATCTGTGAATCTGCCGGTGTTCTACAATAATAAATATTTTTATAGCCGTCTTCCAAAAGAAAAGTGCAGTCTATGTTCATAGCTGAACAAAATAAGTACAGTTGGGTGGTGGTGCATTAATAAGGAAACTCAATGATCCTCTGATAACCAATGAACTACCAGTGGTTTTCTGCGTTAGCTCCTAACTGCTAAGAACATTTGCTTGTAATAGCTTTTAGGAATATTTCTATACAGGAATGCTGTAAATGTTACAGAAGGGGAGAGAACTGAGCAATGGAGAAAATTTACTCCTTGGATGCATATTTCTGCGCAATATGAAACTATGTATGTACACATCGCAGAAGCACATAACAATGGCAATGAAATCTGTGGTTCCATGTCGCTGACTGTGGAAATAAATAATTTATTTTTACTGAATACAACTTAATGGCATCTGCACGGTAATGACTTTCCTTTTTAACTTTACTTGCGGTAGAGAGAGGATTGAGGTACAACAAACGCTTGCTTTTAAAATTTTCCGAGGCCAAACCTTTCTTTGAGGTTAAAAACCTTGCAAAAATATGAAAATTGCATTTATCGAAGGGGGAAAATATTTTCGATCAAGAACTTTCTACTTGCATTCTTCTCGGTTCCATTAATTTCCTCCACAGTCAGTCAAACTGTGACAGGATAATCACCACACACTGTTTCATTAAATGATTAGCGCATTTATCTTAAGAGCCGTCAGGGCCAATTAAGTATTCGCGAGACTCCTCGTGGTCAGTTAATTACTGGAACCAATTAACAACGCCTGTGTCGGAATCTGGAGAAAAACCCGGTGCCATGGAGGCTATACGGTCCTTGGAGTCTCAGGGCAGGTTTCAGAATTTAGAGTAAAAATAAAAAAGCATTTTCGTCTTTCCATTATGTATCCTCCCCAGTTACCCCACACTAAACAGAGTAATATTATGTATTCTCTAAGTCTAAGATATCAGCTGGGTAATAAACATCGTACACATTTTGGATGAATCTATTCTCAACCTTGAAAGGTTCTTCTTTCGGTGAAATTCAAAGGATAAAAATAGAGCGATCCTCCATTAACTGATAGTATACGTTTGCATCACCATTATTTTTACTGGACTAATTTTCGCTATTATTGCTAGTCGGCAGTATAAGACATGTTCACCCAGAGTAATAACTATTTCGAATATTTTTTTACTCTTGTGGTGTTTGCATATACAGTACTGTATATGCATATGCCTGTTGTCGTTACCATGTCTGTCCGCGTGTAATAACTATACTCCCAGCGGACGGATTTTCATTAAATTTTATACTTGAGCCTTTTAAAAATATTTGTTAGTTGAGCCATTCCAAATTTAAAATCGGATAAACGGAAGAAATTCAGCAGTTACTATTATTTTTTTTTCTACACAAACTGTGCGGTAAAAAGAAAAGAAATTAATATATTAAATGAAAAGACAGACTTAAATAAAGAGGTGTGTATGATAGAGAGAGATTGACTTAAAAGTAATAAATATCATACAACTGTAACTAAACTATACATAACATCATCTAATCCTGATCAAGCAGTAACCATCAATCAACTGGCCAATCAAAAAACACAACTAGAAATGTATACAGGGGGTCGAAAAGAACCAATGGTAAAATGTAAATGAGATTGGTATTGTAAATGAGAGTAAGCTTACGTAGAGTAAATCCCATTGGTTTCAGACTTTTCGAACACCCTGTAGATTCAATCAGTTTAGAACTTAATCACGCTAAATCAGCTCAAATTACCTTTACAAACAAAAAATTAAGAAAATTCCTTAGAAATCTATATCGCAGGGAAATCTGGAGGGAAAAGTCGTTACGCATAATCACTTAGGCTTAACGTGGGATGAGAGCCTCACAATTAAGCAGCACCTAAGCGCCACCAAAACGAAAACCTATGCAGCAATGTGGCTACTACGTCAAGAGCTCACAGGAATGCATGACCCTCAAGCTCATTATCCGACATATCCAACGCTGCCTTTATCCCAACCATTATATTCCTGCATCTGGTCCACTGAGTCCAAAACTCATTTCATCATATTTCTCGGGTTACAGTATTGGATCCTTAAATGGCTTAACAGAATAACAGGGAAGCATTTCTAGATCGGTGCTTTACTCAAATCTAGACGTGATGCCTTGGAAACAGCATATTGCTGCCCAAAATATCCAAACTCTAACTAAAGTTAAGAAACCGGACGCATCGATGCCCCCAGAATCGGCAATATCGTCAGGACTCCAAGGACAGCTGGACGCACCAGACTGACCCTCGGCTACCTCTTCAAGCAGGGCCAGACAATCTAGATCGCTTAAGACTTAAGCGGCGATATTACTTAAGCCTTAAGTAATATGTTTCCAGGAAACACAATCCTGCTTATCAGCAGACTACAGATTTATCTAGACAAGTTATGTGACTCAAAAGTATACAGATAGGAGAACCTGAGGAAATCTTCAGGTGGATGGAGCTTGTGACATCTTCTATCCAGTGGAAAAGCAGGAGAAACCGAGGTACTGAGATGTGTCCAGGTTCGCCTCCGACTTCTGCTGCTAAAAGTGTACCAAAATTTTTCAAGTTGTAAATTCGTGTGCTTTAAATCTGCTGCTTAGATTTGTAAATATTTCTTATTTTTGCAGTTAATTACGCAAGTTCACCTTGTAAAATCTCTACTATTTGTTAAAAGTGATTTATATGTTTTATATATAATATACTGTAAATAATTAATTGTATTACTGATCGCCCTCCTGGCTGAACGGCTGTGTAAGGGGCGCAGATCATTGTTATTAGTTAAATAAAAATAAACTGATTTAATAACTAAATAATTAAACTGAATGGCCAAGTTTAAAAAACGTAAAGCTACAGTTTTATTGTGTGTTCTATAAAGTTATAATCTTAGTAACTAATTATCAAGAAGATAACTATATTTACTTTTCACTTCAGTTAATCACAGAAAAGGGTAAAAAATTCGATTACTTAAAAAAATAATACAATGCGCCTGAAATGCAACGCACTGCTTATATTAACCAACTTGTTCTTTTTAACATGCATATTTTATTATGCCTTGCTCTTGCTGAATTCTGCACCCCTCCTGTACGAAGGGCGGAGAATTCGGCAACTTCAGTTTACAGTTATCATATTTCGCTTTTTAAAAGCGACGCACAAGGAAATATTTCAGTAGCCACTCAACCTGAAGTTCTAGTCAGTAAACGAGCCCTCCGTACATTAATACTGCATATTAATGTACGGAGAAAGAGTCATGTTTCCGAATTAGTATTATTCCAGGTCGAAAGAGAAATAAAACGACATGGAATAAGAAACAAAAAAAAATTGATTTGCATAACATTATTCTGAATTCGGATTGACGTTCCCGGTTTCAGTAATAAACTGGGAGTACAATGTGTACAGAAAGGAGAGGAAGGGAGAAGGGTTAGTTATGCTGTTAGTTAAAAAACACAATCTAAGGAAGTGCATTCAGTTTACACGGGCGGACAATGCAATATTGAGTCAGTTTGGTGTGACATAGGCAAGGGGAAAGCAAAAATGAGGGTAGGAGTTTATTATAGGGGCATAATGACTCTGAGTACAATGAAAAATTATACAGAGAAATAGTGAGCCAGTAAATCAGTGTCTTATAATGGGGGATTTTAACTTCCCAGATATAGACTGGAACTTATGGGTTGGTCACTCACACACTAGCAAGGCTTTTGTGGATTTATTGGAGGATTGTTTTCTACAGCAGCATGTTCGAGAGGCAACCAGAACGAGTAATACTCTTGATCTGATTATCAGTAGTGATTTTTCATGCATTAAGAATCTGCAGATAAAGGAACCACTAGGTGGGCAGTGATCACAGTGTGCTGAAGTGGGATTTACTGAAAGAGGTAACTACCATCAGGAGTAAAGGGAAGGGTTTTGCTTTCATAAAAGTGACTAGTGGTCTCAGAGATTTTTTTTAAAATTCTATACAGTGAAACCAACTGATGATGTTACCAACAGCAAATTCTAAGTGGGACGCATTCAAGGAATTAATCGTGGAAGCAACAAGGCTTTTCATACCAACTAAGAAATATTGTTCAAGGTTTAGGCCCAAATAGTTGTCAGATGAAATAATGAGACTCGCGGCAGAGAAGAAAAATGAATGGGATGCATATAAATTATCAGGCAACACAGAAACCTATGGAGATATAAGCTAGACTGTAATCAAGTCGCAAAGGTGATTAGACAGGGGAAGGCAGATTATGAGAAATCCTTGGCAAAAGATGCAGAGAAAAACAGCAAAGAGTTCTTTTAATTATGTAAACTGTAGAAGAAAGGGGATGAATCGAATTGCCCACTTGATTTCGATGTTGATGATCCTGCTCATATAGCTGACAAACTGAATAAGTATTCTGTATCTACATTCACACATGAGATATTCAGGGAGGGGAATGCCAAAACTGGCATTCCCCTCTTTTACTGGCATTTTGTAATAACTGAGAACAAATGGAGGAGCAATTGTTGAAATTAAACATAAGAAAAGCGCCTGGGTGGATGGATGGAATCTATCCAGTTATATTAGAGGAGGAGGCAAAGAATGTAAGCAAACCCTTAGCCATAATTATGAGAGGTTTCTTGAACTCTGTGGAGGTCCCCATGGATTGGAGATGTGAAATGTGTCCCAATTCACAAAGGGGATCACAGGGTGACACGAGTAATTACAGACCTGTTAGTTTAACTTCTGTTCCGGAGAAATTAATGGAGGCACTGGTTAAAGAAGTGATGCAGGATCATCTAGACAAGACTCCAGATATAGTTCAGACACAGCATGGGTTTGTTAAGAGAAAGTCTTGTCTGACCAATTTGATGGATACTACGATGTAGTCACAAAGGAAATGGATGCAAAAAACAATTCTGATATCACATACAATACTTAGATTTTAGGATGCTTTTGATACTGTTGATCATGGTAGACTACTGTACAAATTGGAGCACTATGGCATTAAGGGCAAATTGCTGCTATGGATAAAGGTATGGTTGAGTGGGAGAAGACAGAGTGGCAATGAATAGACACTGCTCTACGTGGACTGATGTTATTAGTGGAGTCAACCAGGGTTCGGTGTGGGTGCATTGTTGTTTTCTATATTTATCAATGATATTGATGAATGTATATCAGGCTTAATGTCCAAGTTTGCAGACGATACGAAGGTTGGCAGCATTGTTAATAACAGTAGGCTACTGCAACAGGATCTAGAAAAGTTGAGCAGAGGTGGCAACTGAACTTTAAAATTGACAAATGTAAAGTATTGAGTATGGGTAACAGTAACCCCAGAGTAACATATCAACTGTGTGGTACTACATTCGGTGTAGTGGAGAATTAAAAACATAATTGGAGAATGTAATTGACTATGCAGTCAGACATGAAGTTTTCTGAGCAGTGCAGACAGTCTGCAAGAATAGCTCATGGCGTCTTGTCAATGATATACAGGAATTTTGCTAGGAGGGATAAGGAGGTGATTATCCCCTTGTATAAGGCAATAGTCAGGCCACACCTTGAGTACTTCCTAAAATGAGGTCTAGAGGCCTCATTTTAGGAAGGATGTTGGAACGAGTACAGAGAAGGGCAACGAGATTGCTGAATGGAACAAAGGGTTGCTCTTACCAAGAGAGGCTTAAATTCTGCAAATAGCAGTGTCTGGACACCAGGCACCTGCGAGGTGATTAATTGAGGTGTATAAAGACTTGAATGGGTTGGACAGGCTCAATACTGATGTGATTCTTCCTCATGCTCAGATTACAAACCTGAGGGGGCGTAAAATAAAATTTTACGGAAAGGTAGTTGGCGAATAGATGTGGGGAAATTTACCTTTAGCCAGCGGGTAGTTGATTGCTGGAACAAACTTCTGTCTGTCGCTGTGGAAGTTTGTCAGCTTGAATAAACAATAAGGCAAAACTAGACAAAATTTGGAGTGAATGGATAGGTGAAATGGGACGGGAGTTTGGGGGGGGGGCTGATGCCGTATAAGCTTGCTTTTTTGCATCGTATGCCTCTACTAATGCTAACGCTAACTTATTCTTACTTAACGGAAGGGGGGGAGGTGGATATTTTAATTGAAACAAAAAATAAAAGAGTGACTGATTCATGCCCATTGACACTTTGGTAACAGAAACAAATAAAAAATATAAAGTAATGTACGCTTACATTTCAGGCGCGTTTGATATTTAATTTAATTTCTTAAATTAACCGATATATATCTTCTTTTTTTTCTCTCTCTCTCTATGTGATTAACAGAAGCGAAAAGTAAGTTATCTTGTTATTAATGACTAATAGATTAAATAATTATAAAAGTATTTGTTTTCACTTCACGTTTTTTAATATTTTGTAAACATGGCTCGTGAAATCCAACTCATATTTCAGGCTCTGTGATTTAATAAATAAAAAAAAAAGAAAGAAACAAAACAATTATCTCAGATCGTAGTGTGATGTCGACGCTTTAGTAATTTCCCTATTTTTTCTTGGATTTTAATAATAACTAAAATACGATACGTATTTAACGTAATAATATTTCACGATTTATGTATTTAGAAATACTGATAAAAAAAAGTTCAAAAAATGTCGCCAGCAATCAAAAATTAACGTAGAAGTTGCTGTTGAGTTTTAACACATAGTTGCGCCACTATGTGTTATGGCTGTGTATAGTTCAGAGCCGATGTGCATGTTGTGCGAGCTGACAAACCCAGAATAACTGACCAGGGAAAACCCCTAATCCCTCCGCCTGACATCGGCTAACTATATCCTCAACTGAAGAGGACTTTAGAAATTCCTCCAGACTGGACTCGAATTCAGACTTCTCCAAGGTAGTGACAAGTGGAGAAACCACTATACTATCACGGAGAACCGAAGTTATTGAGATTCCTCACTTCGTTTTTCAAGGACGCTACAAAAACTTTTATATTAAGTTTAGATCATTAGTGAACAATTTCACAACAGTCAGGAAAAATTTTACTTTATTTTTTTTACAGTTTTAATAAAACTGTAAATAAAAAAAGTAAGTAAATTGCAGCCATTATCAACCCACTGCAGGATGGAAGCTTCCTCAACGATTCATGTTGAGGGAAATGGACCATAATCTGCCACGCTCGTCCATTACGGGTTGACAGATCGACCGTATTTGGCAGTCAGGGGCTTGAACCCCGGTCTACTCAAAGAACATGTGCTACTGCACTCCCGCTCCTGACCACCCGGCTATGGAGGCCTTAGAATGAACTGCATGGCAGGTTTATTCCACTTTTTCTCCATTACTTTACTGAGTAAATATAAAAGTCGTGCACCTTTTTCTTTTTTATAAACATATACCTTGTTGTGGGCAAAGGATAAGAGGAAAAACAGATGCAAGACAAAAGAGGATAGGGCAGCGAGTTAATGATGTATAAAAAATAGTGGCGTATCATCCTATGATGTAGGTGGTGCAATCACCAGAGCTCTGACATCAGGGGTATTCAAAAGGAGAAGAGAAAAATGACCTTGAGGTTTAATGAAGAAATGGTGCACGAGAACAAAAGCAAACTATATATTCTCTACCCAATGGTTATAAATCGCATTAAATAACTTATTCTCTCCATACTACACCTAAGCCCTTTCCTACTCCTGCAGAATCTCAAAAACAAAATTTCACGAGGAAGTTCTAGACTAATTTTTTTTATCTACATCCACGCTTGCTTCGGAGGGTAGTATTAACACGATATGGTCACCCGTCCAAGGCCAATTCCCTAGATTAAAAAGTGGTAATCGAGGTCGTTGGCTGAGCAGAGGCGTGTGTAGACATGATACATCGGCCTCACGAGAATGTTATTCATCCCATCCACTCTTTTGGTTACCCCTAAGGACAGCAGCCAGTAATGGCCGGCTTAAAGCTAGTTCCACTTTTCTAACTAGCACGACAAAGTTAACTCACGTTGTCCAGAGTTGTTTGTTTCTTCCTTCAGGTGTCTATATGCTTATCTTAAAGATCAACATACTTTCTGTTGCGTACTTAAGATGTGACATGTACGATGCGATATGATGATAATAAAAAAAAAAAAGTCGAACAAGGAACGGAAGAAATACAGTATTCCAGAACATGACAATCGTTTTAATTATTATTTTTAATTGCAAGACACTGGATGTGAGCCACCGACAGTTAAATACCACCGAACTTATTAGAATGCTGCTAAACTAAAGGTTGTTGTTATTTTAGTTTTTAGGAGCATTAGCAACTAAGGCCATATTGCTCCGAGATATGCGGTGGTCATTCCCTGACCTTTCCGCATCCTCCGTATTTGGTGGTGACGGGCTCGAACCCCGGTCTAATCAAGAAGCGTGTGCTACGCACTGCTGCTCCTTCCCACCTGGCTACGGAGGCGCCTTTAAACTAAAGGTGACCAACTTCGAAGTAAGGACACAAGCGACGTTTATCAGAATAAAAATAATCTTAAAAATCAGCTGTTTAGTAGTTCATAAAATTATCCCCGGATACATACAAACCAGTATTTTGTGCTTCGTACAAATTGGTTTGTTTCAAATTTGTGCTTTCTCTGATCTTCCATGGCGGCGTGATACATCATTATCAGCCACTCGTCTGGGTTTAATTCCCGTCATCAACTGGAGGAATTTTTAAAGTCCTCTTCAGTGAGGCTTTAGTTAGCGGATCTCTGAGGAGGGAGTACAATTTCTCCTCGTGAGGCCTAGCACAGTAGAGTGGAAAGCATGAGTGGGTGCAGTACCACGCGCGTTTGAATTGACCGTAGATAACAAGGTACTCATTATCAGAATGATTAATTACAACACCCCTGTCTTGTGTGATCGTGTTATTGTATAGAAAATGCCTGCTGACTATCACATTTGCACGTTGTGCCGGCTGAAAATCTTTATTCCAAGTTTTTCAGCATTAGCAGTTTTCCACCAATGAACAGATAACGGAAAAGCGTTTTCTGATATACCTAATATCAGAAACATATACACAAATAAACAATCCTTTTGAGTAACTCTATATTACGGTTCAGGCTATGAATGGCATTCCTTCAAGATAGGTCAGTCCATTCACAAATTTCTGAGTGTCGCTCAAACATCAAGATGAAACAAGTAAACATCTATAATTGAACATATATGAAACAAAGTGCTATTTTGAGTACCAGGAAATGTCTTTTGATGTCAATTTAAACTTGTCTGTTTGTAATGACCTTCAGCAAAGTCAAGCTCAGCAAAAATTAACTCAATGAAGGACAGCCTCAAGTGTAGTGAGAAAGGTAAACCTGTTGATGTTTTTATTATCCAAGAATACCCAATTGTTTGCGAACTGGATCACTTTTGTAATTACTGACTCCCCGTGTAACAGGATAAACAAATAGGCTCTCTAAGGGGCATCATTTCAAAATGAAATAATAGCCCACGCACGACTTCCTGACATAAAAATTTCGATGCTGACAGAACATTAAAATGCTTGCGCATAAACAGGAAAACGGAATTGCTGATGCGGAACACGAAGAAGAAGCACTTTAATGAAGCGGCACGGGATTAGCTCGTGAAATCTTAGGTCCTAAAACAAAAATATAAATTTGTTCTAAAATTATATCTGTGAGAAAAACGAGAGTTTGATCATAGCAAATGTATAGCATAAAATACAATTTATCCTTACTTATTCCTTTCAAGAATTTTTTTTTTTTTTTTTTAACGCAAGTTTCCGCTTTGTTATGTTACGTTGGAAAGGAATTATCAGAACATCAAAGAGTCCGTTTCACTTACTAAATACAACTCCATTAGAGACTAAACCATTTTAAACTGCACTTTAGCAGTTTCGTTATTCTTTTTCGGATATGCAAGGGGGAGCACCCCGACTCCTGTTTCCCTCTACGTCTTATGCTGTCAAACATCGATTCCCTGAGGAACATGTTTCCAGCCAATTGTCTTCGGATCTTCAATAAATTTAGGATCCACCCTGATAGGTTCTGTGAAGACAAGCCCTACAGGAAGGAAATCCTCAAGAACTGTTACCAGATTATGAACCTATAATACTCACCTGCTCCTGGACAGACCTTTTTTTTTTATTTATTATTATTTTATTTATTTATTTTTTTTAACTTGCCTCTTTGTATATGACAAAGACTTTCTGTCTTCAAGTAATCATGTATATTTTGTACATTTTTGTTTATTTAATCTGTAAAAGTCTCGGGTCGAGCACGAATGTACCCTTGTTTATTGTACATTGTGTTCCTCGCACCTTAGTCTGTATTCACACCCTTCTGGCATAGAGCCGTCCCGGGGTGACCCAAGGTTTTTGGGAAATAAACTGATTTTAATAATATGGCAATGTTTTGCGCGCCCTCTAGTAATGAGTACCACAAAAACAATAAAGAATTTCAAAAGGATAGTCAGTCAGCTTCCAATTTAATTACAGATTATCCAACAAAACAGAGGGCGCATTATAAAATAAAGTATAAAGATTATCTAAAATGATATTGGCCGAAACAGACGATCAGTGTGTTTCAACATTTCAATGGTTAAAATTATTTCTAGTTACGTAAATGTCAAAGCAGAAGGCATTTCTTGATAATGAGCAATTGAAGGTCGGAACACACAGGGCAGGGTGTATCGAATGGACGTGACACACTAAGAGCTTTCAGGAAGCGATCAGTACGGCTGGAATTTTCGTAAAAATAGTTGCGTGAAAAAAAAAGGTCATGTCATTCCAACTACCCGCATCCGGTCGCAATTAAGTAAGACTATTGTAAAATGTAGGACATTTATGTGTGTGTGTCTCAAGGCGTAAACAGAAGAGAGGGAGGAATAAACCTCCTGAAATGTATAAGACTTTTATTATTTGCATTTTCTTCCGTGTGCAGACCAGTAATATTGAGGGAAGGGCTGCATTTCTCGTAATATTGAATTAAATCGACCCTGCCCTCTCCTCGAAATTTGGAAAACATTTAATTTATTCCTCCCGCACGAATCAAACTTCTGCGTACGCCCCTGGGTGTGATATTTTACTGACCACGTCACTTACGGTCTTGTACTGGGAAGCATAATACAGTAAAACAAAGAAAATGTTACAGGTTATTTTATTCAGAATTTAACTATCTGCATAGTTCATACAGTATAGAAACTTTCTATCCACCATTAAGTTTGATTATCACTGAATTAGTAAAGATCAGTGCAAAGTAATAGATACATATCTCAAAAATCTATAATGTCCCCTTTTTAGACTGGCTAACTCACTACTGACGAAAAAATTTGACATAAAATTTCACCAATCATAGAATTAGATAAGAGAGAGAGACCCAACTGTCACCAACTATGACTTAGGATTTTCAACAGCCCGAAGAAACAAATAAGTAGAAGGAGCAGAAACACGCAGATTTACAGTTCTAATTCGCTTATCTCGCACATAAGAAAACATCAATGTTGCCTTACAGCAGAGCCGACGTTATGCATGTGCGACCAGTGCAGCCGCAATCTCACGCAGTTAAATTTACACCTTACAGGTTTTATCCTCCCAACCCTAAAAGTTCCCATATTTCTTAACTCTTGATGATATCAAGCTGCAGCAAAAATTCAGAATACCTCATTTGTCAGCTGGTAAGTAAGATGAAGTGAGATAGGCTTGCAATATTAGCTGCATCAGATAATTGTGTAGGCGGCCCTACAGTAGCGCGGCCTGCCGAGTAACAGAATAATGTGATGTAGTACTTCGTATCCCAACGGGAATGGTACAAATTCTAAGGTGTAACAGTTGAACTAGAGTCATTTCAAAATAGTGGTGAACGCTACAAAAAGCTGTTCAGTTCTATTCAAAAAATAAAGCCTAAAAACTCATTGAAATGATTAATATTTTTAGTATTTAATCTAAAGATGATAATGATAACAAACATCGCGTCAAGTTCTCGTACAACATATTTTGCAATTCCAGAAGTTTGTTCCACTATTAATCCTGCCCCATTTACCATCATTACTTTCCCATTTTTATTTGCTGTTATGTTTGGTGATGCCGGACATGGCTTAATTAAGTTCCTCTTTGCACTTTGGATGGTAATTAAAGAAAAAGCTTTAACTGCTAGTAAAATTACTAGTGAGGCAAGTATTTCTATTAATTTTTAATGAAATTTCATTGAATATTTTGTATGCTCATCCCAAATTTACTTATTCTTCTATAAATAGTTAGTTTCTAATATATCATTTAGGTTATAGAAAACTTAATTATTTACCAGGGTAATGATAATTTTTAAACACCACAAATCTAAAATTTCACTCTTATTTATTTCTGAAACTGTTAGATTTAGAAGAGAAAGGCATTGTTAAGGTAAGTTAATAAAGGGAAATCACATCGGCAGCATGGTTATCTACGTGTCTTATAAATTTTCTATGTGATTAACTTATTTTTATTAACTGATAATGTGGTTAATAAAAATAAGTTCATTACATAGAAAATTAGCATTAGTTGAGGCATGTGATGCAGGTGGTAGATGGCTTTCATCAACCGGTGAAATACCACCACTTTGCTTATTGGAGGCTTGAAGTGGTGAAACCCATGTTTAGTCTCTAGAGCAAAGTTTCCGGCATCCCCCTCCCCCCCCATACTTCTCCTTCAACCCTAACCCAAGCACGGTACTAAGTACTATAGGTTCTAATACCTCTCGTGTTTGGGGTTCACATAAAAAAAAAAAAAAAAAAAATTATTCTGGCCATAAGCGGAAACTTAGCTAAAAGCTTAAGTATTATGTCTCTACCGTAGGTAATGGAGTAAACTCGTTATAATCAGGCACGCACGAGGATCGAGTTTTAAAATTTTCGGATTTTAGAGAAATGTACCAAGTGGTTGAGCAGTTTTGGAGGAGCATATTTTTGAGTGAATATTAAGCATTTAACAACTGAATTTATTTACATCTGAAAAACATCTATAATGATGAGAGAGAGAGAGATATTCTGTTTGTAACTGGGCACGACCACTTAGGTTAGAGGAGTTTACAATTAGTCATTTTAACAACAATACTCGTACTGTATACGCTGGCAGAAAGAAGAGCAATGACTGGACTTCAGAAAAAAAAATACTTTCCCATTGGAAAATTAAAAAAAAAAAAAAAAAAGTGGCAAAAATCTTGGTTGGGTAGAATTAAATCTATTGTTTGTGCGAGTCTGTTTATAGAGGAGATTAATCATATATTCAATGAAGCATACAGCCTTCTAGCTGTGCTCACAATGGGCATTTTTCTGTTTCTCTCTTTGATCCCAGCTGTTCTAAAGCGATGTCAAAGTGGATAAACTCAATAAGCTAAAATAATAAATGAAAGAAATGTTATCTTTATTGCGTGGTTACCTAAAGCCAAAAATGGATTCTTAAAAAATTTTTTTTTTTTTTTTTTTTTTTTTGTAAGATCTACTAGTTTTTAAAGAATTTTGAATTGTAAATAATGTCGAATTTTCTCGTTCTTTTTACCACCACGAGAGTCCACGCTCACGTGGACTCCCGTGGCGGTAACCATATTCACATAAGACTTATTATTCAATACCCCTTAGTTTCAATTTCATACACCTGAGGGTAAAGCCTCAAGTGTATGAAATTAGTGAAACTACAGAGTGATTAGCATAAATGAAAATCCTTGATAAAAAAATTAAAGCGTCCGCCACCAGATGGCCCCAGAGTCTAATTTACTGCATCTCTCGACGTCACGCAAAGCGCTAGGTGAAACATCTCGCTTTTATGCTGAGCATTAAAAAATAAATAAAAATTATTGTATTTAACAGTCACGTGATCTCGAACCAAAATCAAATGAAACGCGTGTGATATTGCCTTTTAACTTTACCACTCTGCTAAGCCAGCGGAAATTAATAGATCTATTATCCCCTAATAAGCATTCATTAGACTAGCACTGCTGAGATACAGATCGGCTTGTTTCTTTGTAGCCAGCGGGAGGAATTCAGGATATTTCAACGTCAGCCACACTGGATAGTAGGCTCTGGCAGAGGCGGATTTAAAGGCGGGCGCACAGGGCGCGCGCCCTGGGCCCCGACTTCTGAAGGGCCCACGCAAAACCCCAACAAATTAGTTGAACATATTAGTTCAAAACTTTGTGATTATTATTATGCTATTATTAATTATATTATACATATATTATATTTAAATTTTATTGGAAATAAAACATTAATAATACATAATATTTTTTATTTATTTAAAAAAAATGGTTAACATGTATTTTTATTTTCCCTGTCTCTCCCTTTTTTTCAAGGGGCCCAATATTTCCTTCTGCGCCCGGGGCCTCAACCGACCTTAATCCGCTCCTGGGCTTTGGCACCATTTACTTTGGGGACTTATCATTCCAAATACTCGACTACTACTAACCAACAAGAAAATCGTGGATATGACACATAGGACCATCCTATTGACAACTACACGAGCTTGCCACACGGTAAGCACACCTGCACTGCAGGTGCTTGCTGGAGCGCTACCCCTGGATTTAGAAGTTGGAAAGCAGGACTGCTATACCTGCACTCAAAGGGAGTGGCCGCAAATCATCAGGACTTCACAATCAACCCAGCAAGCAGTCAAAAAACGGAAAGAGCACGGCTACAGACATACCTCCTTCAGGAGTGGCAACAAAGATGGACAGAGACAACAAAGGGCGAGATCACTCGTAAATTTTTTCCAGAACTGAACAAAATATACCCAAGGCAACCGGGCTGGTTCTTCCCGGGCTTGCACCTGACCTCGTTACTCACAGGACATGGACCCTTCAACCAGAAACTGTTCAGCTTCTGCCTCGTCGATGACCCAAATTGCACGTGCGGGGAGGTCGAAAGCTGGGACCACCTACTTTACGACTGCCCACAATACGAAGACCTCAGATGCACCCTCATCACGAAAATCCATTACCTCCCCAAAGGACTTGAACATCATTTCATTGACACGGAAGAGGAGTACCGCTCGCTCTCCCAGTATGCACAGGACCTCTTCACAAGGAGAAGGGTATTAATCGCCATACACCGAGACTGATAGTACAGTAACATAAATCGCATAAGACAGAGACAACTCCTGGAAAAGAAAACTGTAGAAGAAAAGAAAATGAATGGAAAACAAAGGAATAAAGAAAAGAAGGGAAAAAGAAGAAGAAAAGAGAATCAACGGGGAAAAAAAAGGACAGGCATTGCCTCATGAGTGTCCCAATCTGAATCAAGTGGACAAGACAGAGACAACAAACTGCAGCCTAGCTCCCAAAGCCTCACGGCAGCCTGAAGAGGGCACCCTAGCCCCTTCACCTTTAAACCCTACTCCCCCGGGGAGACGATTCTCTCGTCGCCCCCCCCCTCATTTCTACTCTGGTGGGGCATGGGCATGCCACACTGAAACTTGGGGCTGTCTTCCCTATTGGCTCCATACTTCTGTCTTTCTCCCCCCAGTCTTCAGCCTCCCCCCTCTCTATCTTCACGCTAGCGAAGCCCCACACACCTAAATTTAAATACATCCAAAATATCTTCATCCACATTCTGGCCCAACTCAAGCGACGTCAACCCCACGATTGACGTTGGTATGTGTATGCACGCATATATGCACCCAACTCAAGTGACGTCAACCCCACGATTGACGTTGGCACATGTATGATGTGCATGTGTGTATATATGTGCTTATACGCATGCAATAAAAAAACAATAAAATTTTTTTTTTTTTTTTTTTTTTTTAAGGTCCTAGCCACTGAAATCTCAGGAAATTAGGTGGCAGGACCTGCCAGAGTAACTTAAGTCTACTGGGTTCCTGGTCTGCCTCCACGGGGCAAAGGTGGGGCAACGTTGGGCCTCAGCAGGGGTCCAGCGGCTAAACGACCAGATGAACAACGGTACACGGCACTACACATACAATATCCATACACTTCTAAATCTCTGGCATTTCCAGTGAACTGGTACACCCACAATGAAAACTACGCGGAGATGGGGGAAAACCCCTGGTGCCGTCTGACACTAAATACACCTTACACCACTACTAATCAGTGGCATATAGGAGAAACCCCTGAGTCCGCAATTAAAAATAAACTACTAATCAGTGGCCGATTTGAGCCCGGAACAGCGTTCAGGTTGTTAAAAAAAAAAAAAAAAAAAAAAAAAAAAATTATTCAGGCGCGTTCCGGCGGTTGAAATATTTCAAAATACTGTATTCTTCTTATTCAGATATGTGGCAAAACGAAATGCACAACACACCTGCTTTATGAGAAAGTAGAGTATGTCGCGAACTTTAACTGGGAATATTATTGTGCATATGTTAGCAGGGGTCGCTCCGAAACTAATGTCCCGATATTTTTCTTGTTCGTATGATGTTCCATACAACATGTAACAGTGTCAGATGAAAATATCGCTACCATCCTGCAAGTTTAAACGCTGCACGCCAGGTGGCACGGCTGCAGTAGTCTGTTAAAATAGAGAGTGGCTTTAATGAGACTTCAATGTTTTTTAAGAAGCAGTGGTGCGTTATTAAGTGAATGCAGAGACCGTTTGTCCATTGAAATTCACTGACGTCGGAAGAACGTTTATGGGGGACATGACAGTCGATGTCAGCGCATAGTTAGACTGAGTTGGGAGTGTCAGTGATCGTGATAGCAGTTTGAATGACAGCCAAGGTCAGGCAATCTTCGCACTGAAGCGAAGGAAGAAAACGAAAAGGGAGTAGATAAATTTTAAGACCGGGAAATGTGTGCGAATCTGTGGATTAGTGACATAAGGATCCATCTATAAAGAAGTAATTTAAGAATCAACAATTCAAGAAAAATCATGTGTGTTCCGTTTTTTGGGACAAGAGGTAGGTTATCCTTGTCGAGTTCCTGGAACGGTGGCACACGATCAATTCTGCTCACTATGTGTGGAGACTCTAAAAAAGCTGAAGACACAAATTGCAAGAGGAAAGGAAATTCTCCTCACTCTGACAAGGGACTACAAGGAATTTGCAATGACCATTGCGGAATTCGGATGGACTGTTCTGCCATTTCCTCCGTAAAGTTCCACCCTTGTGCCATCAGACTTTCACCTGTGAACGATGGCCGTCGCAGGAACACTTCTCAGATAAGGATGCTGTCACTGCAGCAGTCAAGAAACGGCTCTTAGAGGCCAACAGCACTTTTTATTTTTTTTTTATTTTTTTTTTTTTTTACGTTGGGGGGCGGATGCAGGATCTGAATAAAATGTATAAAATGTGGAGGGTGAATATGTAGCAAAATAAATATAAGTACAGTACTTGAACATGTTAACACGTAGCTGAAATTGGTACACCTGCAGTGGCATCAAGAAAAAAATTGAGGTACTCTGTCTGTATCACGCCAGTCCTAGAGTGCAAGAATTACTGTTTGGGATACCTGGTCCTCCTTGTTCGGAATAAAGACACCTTTAATTGGATTGAGTCCTCTTAAATCGGGGGTCCAGATGCGTTAAACGTCTATGGTTTCCATCAAGAAAACTTGCTCAAACTTATTACATACGTATGATAAAACGTCTTATCGTAAAACAGGTTAGCATTATTTATTCTATTTCTTAGCTATTAATAATGGAATTGATCAAGTTTAAGCAAATAAAAGATTAAAATAATAATAATAAGCATATTCATAAGAAACTGCGATCAAAGGTTAAATAAATGCCAGTTAACCTTTGGGCGTTGCAATATGTTTAAAAGTAGTGTAATACTTTTGTATTGCACCAGGGCCGTGCAAAGGTACCTGGGGACATGGATGCAAAAAGGGGTTAAGGGGGCTCGTTTATTCATGTTGAGGCTTTTATGGCTCCCTCTATTCGGGGGCCCTGGTGCGGCGCGTCCAATGCATTTTTCCCATTTGCACGGCCCTGGCAATACTAAAGCAACTTGTGGTAGCATGAAGTTCGTTCTTCTGTGAGAATTAAAGACCATAGCATTTACGAAATAGAAACAATCCTACTGGCAACGAAAATGAAACAGGCGATGATGGAGTCCTTTTCACACTATGGAAAGGGCCAAATAACATTGTAAACTTATAATTTCGAAGTAAAGAAATAAGAAAATTTCGATTTTTCCGATCGTGCGTAAGTCTTTCTCATGTAACTAAGCAGATGCGCCTTCGCATCTATCATTTATCCTTTCTGGTGTAACCTCATAATTAAGCGATCCTTTATTCCTATCACATGATAGGCTACTCATGATGACCTTGACAGTCCAGCAAGAGAGGACAACGCACTCGTGCCGCCCCCTGTTGGCCGTACTTCGACCTTTGCGTGATGAGCTGTTGACGTGTTGCCTCCAGGAAAAACAATCCTTAGGCTTGTGTGAGGCGCGTAGCCATAACAGGAGCCATTCTTGGGTTCTGGAATTCCCCCTCCCCTCCCTTTTTTTACATTAAAGAATAGTGGGGTTTTTTTTGTAGCGATTGACAGTAAAATGAATTACAGCATTTCGGAGAAAGTAATTCGGTATTTCTTAGTAGACTGGTTATTAAAAAATTAAGCAAAGAATAAAAATAACCAATGGAACTCTGCTATGTAAACATTACGTTGTCGCCTGTCTCTCTTTCCTTTGTAATTAACCTGCAGAAGTTAATTACAAACATTTACTTTCAGGAAAGATGTATTTTGCTGATTCTTCCCACAACCTATTCGCACTGCGTATATGAAACCTGAGAAGTGAGTGCACGGTAACTTTCCACCCGTAACATATGATTACACTCATGTGCAGTGCCGGATTAAGGTACGAGCTAGCAGGGAAGTATCCCAAGGCGCCATTCTTACAGGTTTTTTTTTTTTTTTTTTTTTAGGAGCATTAGCAACTAAGGCCATATTGCTCCGGGATATGCGGTGGTCATTCCTTGACCTTTCCGCATCCTCCGTATTTGGTGGTGACGGGCTCGAACCCCGGTCTAATCAAGAAGCGCGTGCTACGCACTGCTGCTCCTTCCCACCTGGCTACGGAGGCGCCTCATTCTTACAGGATGTCAGAAGCTGAAGAGCAAGAGAAGGATTTTTTTTTACAAAACCTTTCGCATATTTCTAGGATATACAAAGGGGCGAAAAAATAATCTTTCTGACCGGGGTGCGGGAATACCTTAGTTCAGCCCTGCTCGTGTGAATTGGGATCATTCATTCTAACTCGTGCGTATTTATATCGAAAAAGGCAATGGACCTTCAAAAACAAAAATCAAAGCAAGAAAATATAACGTTGAGTATAAAGATTTTTCATTTACTGAGGATAAAGAGAATCTTCAACCGCAGTGCGTTATCTGCTGTGAACTGGACAACACACTTGCAAACAGCATGAAACTCTTTTGTCATTTGAGTGAGGAGAGAGTATTAGTATTAGTAACGGCCGCATGGTGCAAGAAAGCCTATGGCTTATGCTGCACCAGCCAAAAAAAAAAAAAAAAAAAAATCCGAACAAAACAATGATAAAAACAAAAAATAAATAAATAGATAAATAAAATAAATAACTAATTAATAATAATCAATAAATAAAATAAAAAATAAATAAAAAGGAAATTAAACCTATCATCCTATGCGCTTCCCTTACCCGAAAGTACTATCCAGATGACCTTTGAATTTCCCCAAACTGTCGGCCTCTACCACCCATGAAGGCAACTTATTCCAGTAATTTATAACTCGCTGGCTAAAATAAAACTTCCTGCAGTCCGATCTAAACATTTCCCCCCGTAACTTGAATTTATGTCCCCTAGTTCTAGCATCATTTTATAATCTTGAAAATTTTGTCCTCATTCATTTTACTGATGCCTCTCAGAGCCTTAAACACCTCAATCAAATCTCCTCTAAGGTGTCTAGTTCCAAACTCTGCAACCCACATATTCGAAGTCTTTCATCATAAGGACGCCCTTTTGCCGATCTCACCAGGCGAATTACCCTTCTTTGCACCCTTTCAAGAAACTCGATGTCTTTCTTTAGGTGCGGTCTCCATACTTGAACACAGTATTCCAAGTGTGGTCTAACATAAGCCTTATATAATGGGATTATCACGTCCCTATCTCTACTTGCAAAAGTTCGATAGATCATCGATAGGACACCATGGGCCTTCCTTGCAACCTGTTTACAATGATCAGAGAATTCCATGTCTGACCGTATCTTAACACCCAAGTCCCTTTCCTCCAATACTGGGTTTAGTTGAACTCCACCAAGTGAATACGTTATTTTGGGATTACTGTTTCCCAGGTGTAATACCTTACACTTTGTTGGATTAAAGCACAGCTGCCATTTTTCTGACCATTCTTGAAGTCTATCTAGGTCTCTCTGAAGAAGCTCAGCTTGACAGTGATCATTAACTACTCTACCAATTTTAACATCATCTGCAAATTTAGACATCACGCCCTCTATCCCTTCCTCAATGTCGTTTATGAAAATTAAAAACAACAGTGGTCCTAATACTGATCCTTGGGGAACCCCACTTCTTACATCAACCCAATCTGAGGAATAGCCATTTATCACAACCCTCTGCCTCCTGCCCTGAAGATATCCTTCTATCTATCTAAGGATTTTCCCAGTGATTCCAACCTGTTCCAGCTTATAAAGCAACCGCTCATGTGGGACTGAGTCAAAAGCTTTGCTGAAATCTAAATAAACAATGTCGAAATTATTCCCTAGATCCAGCTCGTGAGTGACCCTTTCGAAATAGCGAACCAGATTTGTTAAACATGATTTTCCCTTTACAAAACCATGCTGAGTATCCTTGAGAATTTCAATTCGATCCAAATGATCCTGAATTCCACCCTTGATCACTGCCTCCATGATTTTCCCTACTACTGAAGTCAGACTGACAGGTCGATAATTTCCAACTTCACTTTTAGGGCCACCCTTATTGTATGGGAGATACATTTGCACTTTTCCAATCCAAGGGAATCTCCCCAGAGTCTAGTGATGCTCGCATAATTAGCCTCAATGGTTCAGTGCACTCGCTTGCCGACTCTCTTAAGATTATAGGGTATATTCCATCAACTCCAGAAGCCTTACTGGTCTGTAGGCTCGAAAGTTTTTTCATTAAATAATCTTGCGAAATTTCAATATCATTAATTACATATTTTTTAACTTCGCTCCCACAATTTCCCATTGCCACAAAAGGCTTTTCATTTGTAAATAGGTTAGATAGAAGGGGTGGTGGGGTAATGCTTCTTATCAGAAGCAGCCTGAGTGCGACGATAGCTTTCCCGGATTCAGACATTTCACATGCTAGTATAGAGTCTGCATGGTGCGAGATAGTGGGAAACAAAGGTATAATGCGAGTAGGAGTAATCTACAGACCAGGTGATTGTGAAGACTATGAAAAAAGCCTCTACATGCAAATGGAATGGGCAAGTAAGCGTCAATGTCTTATTATGGGCGATTTCAATTTGCCTCTAATTGATTGGAGTAAATGGGAAGGAAACTCGACATGGGGAACAAAATTTTTAAATCAACTAGATGACTGTTATTTGTATCAACATGTCAGGGAAAATACTAGAGAAAAGAATATCCTAGACCTCATCATCACACATGAATCGATGACATAACAGGGCTGACAGTAGAGGAACCAGTAGCAGGAAGTGATCACGGAGTTCTACGGTGGATGATGACGAGAGAGGTAGCAGTAGTTAAAGGCAAAGGAATGGATTTTAATTTCAGAAAAGGAAATTACGATGCCTTAAGGTACTATATGGCCTCTATTAACTGGGTAGATATCGCGCAGAGAATGAATACAATTGAACTGTGGTACGCTTTTAAAACATTAATCACAGATGCCTTGAATGCGTATATACCATTAAAAAAATACTCCACGAGAAGGGTTCCAAGTTGGATGAATAGTGAAGTTGCCGCATTACTTGAGCAGAAAAAGGTGGCATGGAAAGGTTACAGAGCAATAAAAAGTACTGAAGCCTATAACAGCTACAAGGTGATGTGTAATAGAGCCACAGAAAAAGTTCGACAGGCAAAGGCAGTTTATGAGAAATCACTAGCAAACAGAGCAAAGAGGGGGAATAAAGAATTCTTCACATATATAAATGCCAAGAAGAGCAGGACAAACCAGATCGGAGAGGAAGCATTTCGATGTTGAATTAAGTGACTTCAACATAAAAAAAAAAAAAACTAGATAGATATTTCAGTTGATTTTGGAACTGTTTAAGACAGTTTCTAATTAGACTGGCTGGTCTGAAGCAAGGATATTAATTCCTTTGTAAACAAGTTAATTAATGTACGCAGTGCGTTATATTTCAAGACCGCTAGACTTATTTCTTAAATAAATTAAATTTTCTTTTTCTGTAATTAATAAGAGTGAAAAATAAAAAATCTTGTTACCAAATAATTACTAATTGCTCAACTAATAATATATAAAAGTAATTGTTTTCACTTCACCGCACATACCTTCCAACGTAATATTCACTACACGTTTTGTTAAGCCATGTAATCACAGCGCGTGAACTGCAACACGTATTTCCGGCTCCGTGATTTAATAAATCAAATAATCGTAGTTCGTACCAACTCTTTCACATTGCAATTTTCTTGTTTCTTCCTGGATTTTAATAACAATTGAAATATAACATGTATTTAACGTTTCTGTTGTGATTAATACAATAGACAAATAGTAATCATTCATGATTATGTATTCAGTAAACTGATATAAAAAAAAAAAAAAAACAGCGATGAAGCAAGAACTTTTAAACGCGAACCGAGAATATTTCGTGTTTGCGTATCCACCATATTGTCATTCATTCCTCCAAACAGCGTATGGCAATAAACATACTGTCCAGCGTGATGGAGTGGAGGAGAAAAACAAACGAAAAAAGAGGAAATAACAACTGCTAGATTTCTATTGGTTCAATTTCAGTGAAATTCGGAAAGGTTGGACAAATTTTTCTAAAAGAGCTCAACATAAAATTTTATTAAAATGATTGGGAGTCGTGTAATTACATGAGAACGGACAAATAAATAATAATGGCCAGCTTTCAATTCGTTCGATGTTAATGAAATTTAGGGCGACAAATCTTTCTGAAGGAGTCAAATATAAAATTGCATGAAAATCCATCCACAGAAATCGAATTATTACATGCGGACGGATAGACGGACTGACATGGTGAAGACAATAGGGTATTTAACGTATATATGCTAACGCGCCTAAAAAGCACATAAATTTCCTGTTACCATTTCCACTGTCAAAATGCCCTAGCAGACTTGATGTTAAATCAGATTTATGACCTGGCCTCGACAAATTTGTTCACGATCCAGACACCACCTGCAAAGGTTAATCTCTAAGTGGGAAGGGGTCAACATACTGAAAAGAAAAGGCCGTCTGGAACAGCGATTATGCAGAATACGGTTAACGATTGTAATTGTCGAAATGATTAATTATAAACTCCTCTGATGTGGTCATGCTGGATTATATAAAAAAAACTTCTCGCGTCACGTGATGAGGTGAAGAGACTGGTGTTGACCTCGCTTGTTACACTTATATCTACACTGGCGACTTCTCACAGACACCCGATATCAATCAAACTCACTCCATCATACTGAACGATCGGCTGATAATTAAACTGTGAAATTTTAAATTTTTTGTCTATTAAAATTAACTTAAATGACAAATCAATTATGAACAGCGTATTGAAGTAACACAAATTGAAAATCAGGAAGAGATGATAAATTAGTGACTTCCAGATTTATGAACGCCTAACTTACGACCATTGTGTATATGAAAAAAGCTTCATAAGATGTTTTCACAATGAACAATCTTCTAATATCTGTTTCTTTTTCCCATCACCAAATACCAATGGATAAATTGTGTCAATAGTTCAGCATCTATACTGAAAGTCCATTGTACTGCACCTTTTGTCGAAAGTCATATCAATCTTTGGCAAAATACAGCCAACAGACTTAGTTTCCATTTCACAGTCGCTTAATGGACCCGTAAAATACTAGTCTCCAGGCTAAATTTCTTAGTCGTCAACAGCGACCTGGCGACCGGATTTCGAATCATGTTTTGACTATACTGTACCTATCTTCTGCTGAGATGAACTTTGCAGTGTCCTGTCCTTCAAAACAATTTCTGAAGTTTATTAGTTTTAAAGGATTTATGTGATGTACGAATAACACTAATTAAATATTTTGTATTATTCTCAAATCAATTTTTATTGTGAACAAAATGTTCACAATAAATTCTCCATGAGTTTCCAAATAATCATTGTTTTCAAGAACATAATCATTACCGTATTTAGTAGTGACATGGGACTCAAAACACGACCAACTCAAACGCGTGTGCTAAAATACTCCCGCACTTGACCACTCAACTGTTATAGGGAAAGTTTTATCTGGTTATGCATTTAAAAACGTTGCACATCGAACCAGCCTATTTATTTTTATTTTTTTTAACTAATCCTCATGGTAGACCAACTTAACCTTGACAGACATACTAATATCGTATTCTCCATTTACACTCGCACAATGAAATTTTAAGTCAAAAAGCCACAGATTTGTAAAGCAGTCAACAAAAAGGCTTAATATCCTAGCGGAACAAAATACATGTACTCACGAATAAACCGAGCAAGGGGCTTTTCTCAACAAAATAACAAGAGGTCATGTTAATTTAGGCAACAAAATTACGGGAGTTACGTAAAATAACTTGCTGATACAGGGCAGTGTTTACAACGATGTGGGAGTTTCAGGTCTGCTAATTAGAGTACCAGGTTATGGTATTGTGCGTTATACAATAGGGAGAGGCAGTTGTGGAATCGCATTTAGTTGGAAGGAGGTCGTTTGTGGGAAATTCTGCTTTAAGCTGGCATGAGATAATGTCAAGAGTGTCAATGAATTCTGAGTGTCACGAAGACCTTTTTTTCGCTACAAAACGGCATTCTTTGGTTGCATTATGTTAGACCTTTTCAATTAGCTCCCTACAGTTTGCCCAATGTAATAAACGACATGATTTTATACGATTTTTCCACACACACACACACACACACACACACACACACACACACACACACGATGTATGTATTGCTGTTAACACTGATTTTAACTTGTCTATACAAGAATTTGTTGCCCATGGTCACAGTGGTATATTATCATGAGTTGAGCTCTGGTGCAAAGTAATCTATTTTTTAAAAGGTAACTTTCATTTCTCTCTTTTCCTTCTAAGCCAGTGAATCTCCATCCCCAAGACAACACAGGATGGTATACTTCTTTCACATTACTGCGAAAAATTTAATTTCATCAGCTACATTCAAACTTGCTGACCAAGTTAACTTATCGCATTAGTAGAGACATATGATGCACGAAAGCAAGCTTATACAGCATCAGCTAAAAAAATCGAATTTCACACAACCATTCGCTCTAAACATTTGTCCAATTCTTCTTTGAATTTATTTAAACTATTAACTTACACAAGGACAGATGGAAGTTTACTCCAGCAATCAATCACCCGCTGGATAAAGGCAAATTTCCAAACAACTATTCTACAACTGTCCTTCAATTTGAATTTATGCCCCTCTCAGGTTCGTATTTTGACCAAGAGGAAAAAACCCATCAGCATTACGCTTGCTCAACCCATACACCTCAATCAGATCACCTCGCAGGTGCCTAGTCTCCAGACGCTGCAATTTTCAGAATTTAAGCCTTTCTTGGTACGGGCACCCCCTTGTTGCCCTTCTCTGTACTCGTTCTAGCAACTCTACATCTTTCCAAAAATAAGGCCTCCAGACCCGTACGGTAGTACTCAAGGTATGGCCTGACCACTGCTTTATAGAAAGGAATAATCGCATCCTTCTCCCTACTAGCAAAATTCCTGTATATCATTGACAAGATCCCATGAACTGCTCTGGCAGTCTATGTGCACTGCTCAGAAAACTTCATATCTGACTGCACAATAACCCCAGGTCTTTTTCATTCTCTACCACCTTCAGTGAAGCAGCACACAGTTGGTACGTTTGTCTTGGGTTACTTCTGTCCATATGCAGTACTTTGCATTTGTCAATGTTAAACTTAAGTTGCCATTTCTCGGCCCATCTGCCCAAATTTTCTTGATCCTGTTACAGCAGCACACTGTCATTAACAACCCTGCCAACATTTGTATCATCTGAAAATTTGGACATTAAGCCTGATATACCTTCATCAATATCATCGATAAATATACAAAACAACAATGGGCCCAACATCGAACCCTGGGGAACTCCACTAATAACATTACTCCACGAAGAGCAGTGTCCATTCATTACCACTCAGTCTTCTCCCACTCAACGGCCCTTTTATCCATTGTAGCAACTAGCCCTTAATGCCATACTGCACTAATCTGTACAGTAGTCTTCCATGTACAACAGTACCAAAAGCTTCCGTGAAATCCAAGAATATGATATCAAAATTATTTTTTGCATCCAGTTCCTTTGTAACTACATCATAGTATCCAATCAATTTGGTCAGACAAGATTTCCTCTTTAAAAACTCATGCTGTGTCTCAATTATTAATGCAGTATTGTCTAGATGATTCTTGAATGCTTCTTTAACAAGTGCCTCCATTAATTTCCCTGGAACAGAAGTCAAACTAAGAGGTCTGTAATTACTCGTGTCACCCTTTGATCCCCCTTCGTGAGTTGGGGACACATTTTCACATCTCCAGTCCGTGGGGACTTACCCCGAGTCCTAGGATCAGAGGCGGATTTAACGGCGGGCGCACCGGGCGCGCGCCCTGGGCCCCGACTTCTGAAGGGCCCACGCAAAACCCCAACTTTATACGCAAAACCCCAACAAATTAGTTGAACTAATATGTTCAACCATTAGTTCAAAACTTTGTGATTATTATTATGCTATTATTAATTATATTATACATATTATATTCAAATTTTATTAGAAGTAAAATATTAATAGTACATAATATTTTTTTTATTTAAAAAAATAGTTAACATGTATTTTTATTTTCCCCCTCTCTCTTTTTTAAGGGGCCCAATATTTTCTTCTGCGCCCGGGGCCTCAACCGACCTTAATCCGCTACTGCCTAGGATGCTCTCATAATTATGGTTAAGGGCTTGCTTACTTCCTTTGCCACCTCCTTTAACATAACTGGATAGATTCCATCCACCCTAGGTGCCTTTCTTATGTTTAACTTCAACAATTTCTCCTCAACTTTGCTCTCAGTAATTACAAAATCGTTTAGCTCCCTGTTAGTTTAATAAGCTTCTGTCCTCCATTTCCCTACAGAATTCCTAATGTGTGATTGTAGATGTAAAATACTCATTCAGTTTGTCAGTTACCAGAGCAGAATCATCAATAATCGAACTATCGATATCAAGTTGAGCAACCTGATTCATCCTCTTCCTTGTAGGCTTTAATAAGCAAAGAAGTTTTTGCTGTTTTTCTTTGCATCTTTTGCCAAAGATTTCTCGTCATCTGCCTTCGCTTGCCTAACCTCCTTTGTGACTTGATTACAGACTAGCTTATATATACCATAAGCTTATGTGTCGTTGATTATGTATCACACCATTTTGGCTTAAATTTATGCTACTGGCTGAACACCACAACATCATTGCTTGAGATATCACATTCGTGTAGTTTTTAATGCTGGGCATACTACTAATAAAAAAAATAAATAAATAAAAATTGGTGTGATCTCACCATAGTTCTTCCGTATCATGTGATCAATCTGAAAAAGACTAATTCAGTACTCATTAAACAGTTCGGAAATTTTTTTTTCAAAGCCAACCCATTCATAAGCAAGAATATTTCACAAAAGTACCATGGATTGTATGAGTATTACATACGTATGTATATTTGTCACCTAATTAGAGGAGAAATAAATAAATGTTCTGTTTATACTCGAGCAAGACCGCATATAGGTTAAAAGAGTTAATTAAACTAGTCACGGTAATAAAAATATCATCATAAATATCATAACTGCTTTAGAGATTACGCCATTTTGGCTTAAATTGGAATTTTAACACGAGTTTCAGTTGACCGTGGGCTCGAACCATAAACTTAAATTTTCGAATTGTCTAATCGGCTAAGGTCAAGAATGTATCATTATATTAGAATATTCTATTTCACAGAACTGGAGGAAAGAAGAAAATTTCATCTTTATGAAAGAGTTATTCGCAGTGGATTTCTTTTTTGCACTTTTTCTTAGAGATGTGTTGTTTCTATGTGAAACTAAGTTTAAAGAGCAGTGCATTGTTTCTATAAATTCCGCATATTCTAAGATCGGTTTGCAGTATGAAAATGATCCGTTTTCTGGACGAAAAATACGACTTTTGCATAAAGCTGGGGACATAAAAACGTGCAACCCTCGCTGGAGAGACAGTAACTCGAACATAGCGTGCCCAAAAATTTTTCCTGTCTTGATGAGATTCGGACAGAGGCCTTTTCCACATAATGCGAAGATCAACAACCATAACCAAACTGTGCTATCCGAGGTGTTAGAGATGTAATGGAATACGTAACCAGCCTAATTTACAGTAGACTGTCGAAATAACGGAACATTCGAGGTAATGGCACATTGAGATCGGATGTTTACATAGAGCGCAGATGTCTTGCAGTGCAGAAAAAAAAAGAAAACGGCAAGTCACGTGATTACTGTATTTGTTTACGTTCGCCATTTTCAAAGTGAATTTTGTACTGATATCACGGATTATACCGCTGTTTTCAATTATTTTAAATTAAAAACCCCCTCACTATGGCTCCTAAAGTTAATAAACCTCATACAGAGAAGAAAAGAACAACATTAAAGTTCAGTGACAAACTTCATATAATCCAAACTATTACATTGTAGTCACCCGGAAAGTTAATTCATATACCCATGTGTATTGTGTCCGTAAATTGCGTGTATTCTGTGGTCGATTTGACTGTTTTGCTGGAGGAAAAGCCGCAGTTTATGGAGAAAAAACCTTGCTATCTACGCCTGAAACAGACTGACTCAACCACGGAGTGAAAAAAGCCCATTCAAGTTCCTCGCGTCATCGACGAGATTTGAACCCAGGCCTTTGTGGCGAGGCGAGGACGGTGATGATACCACTGTGCTACTGCGCAGGCTAAACTTGATATTAAAAAGAAAATAGAACGGGGCGTAAGCAGAAGTGTATTAATGGTAGAATATAACATTGGATCGTCAACATGTTTGTTTTTTATACGCCGTTAATAAAATTGCATTCTTAATCTCTCTATTTCTTATTTAGCCTCATTATTCCTACATTAAATATATTAAAAATAAAACTTTCTAGATAACGGCACCTTGAATCCCCGAGGGTGCTGTTATTTTGAAAGTCTATTGTATTATAATATTTAAAATATCTCATAACATGCATATCTCTTAATAAATACAATGACTTTCTAGTAATACATATATTTAACAAAAATTTTAATATTTGTTAAGTATTGGTTGTTAGCAATACATTAATTTTAAGTGACACAACTAGAAGAACAAGGGAAAGAATTTTACTAAATCTTCCCGCCCCACCCCTGAAGGCATATTATGAAGTTAGACAAAGCGGCCTCAAGCGATCAAAGGATCCCTGCCACTTGACATTTTCTTCATTTTCTACTGGTTATTAATATATTACTATTAATAACTATTAATAATATACACTGTTACTACCAACATATGGTTACAAGGTACAATCATTTTAAATTTACTTTGAATATATAGAATAAAAAATCAAAAAAGGAATGAATTTTCGTATATCACGCAATTGTTTCTTATTTTGAGTTTCATTCACAATTGCAAAATTTGTCTATTTGTTTAAGTCAGACTATGGCGTTAATAGGCTGAATAGCCGATAATATCAGGACTACAGAACTCGTTGAAGAAGTAATAAAAATTATTTAAATCTTGTGTATCATTTAATAAAGTAAGACACCATTTCTGATTTTACACTTCAACTTCATTAAAACAGACGAGTGTATAACCGACAATTTCCTATTATAAAAGGAAAAAATAGACTTTTCCCCCTATAATATGGAGTTTATTTTCCCTCCAGCCTTCCCTGTGTTCTTGTTTCAAGTTACAATTGCGGCAAAAAGATTACAGTATACTTAAACCCGTGTAAACGATTAAGGAATTCTTACCAAAAACAAGGAAGTTATGCAAATTATATATTGCGACATATACAAGCAGTACAATTAAAAGGTTACCGTTAAACGGCTCTCCACGTGCGGGTCACTGTCCTACATTGACTTTTTCTTTTTTCGTTTCTTTCCGGTCGTATCGTTGACCTGTCATTACTACACAGAAATAGCGGGGCAGCGAGGTTAACTTTTTGCAAATCATCGTACGCTGGATTATCTCTACGCGAAATTAAACAAGTTTATTACGCAAGTGTGTCCACTTGCGAAATAATGAATGTCCAACTGTAATCTTTGTAGTGCCCTCGTCTCTTAAAAGAGAAGTCTAAAGCACTTTTTCTTTCTTTGAGAATAAACAGAGCATGACAATGAATCACCTTTCTTCCCGTCTCTCCCTCCCTCCCCCTCACAAATCCAATTTGAAAAATAAGTCGCATTTCGATGCCCTTTGCATGACAAGATGATCCTGATTTCTCGTATGTTAACATCTTAATTTCACTCAACATGTCTGTTTTACACACTTCAGAAAGTACTCTTCTTCAACCATTAATCAGTTCTGCTACCGAAGTTTAACTCATCAACAAACTAGACAACTTTAGATCTGAGGATCACATGTATGGCTAGTCATATGTTACCTTTAGCCACATACACTGGGAATGTCTCTGCCTCAACTGAAATTTTCACTGGTCGCTTGGAATTTACCAAGGAAACAGTCAAACAGCTAGTGAAAAATTCTCACAGCAAAATTCTCACCGCGTGTACAAGTAATCTCACAAATGAGGGGAGAAAAAACGCATTTTTTTCTGACTGAAATTTAATGGAGAGAGAGAGAGAGAGAGGAAGTGGTTCGGACTTAATCAAAATCAGATGCTGACGTAGCAAAACAGTATACAGATCGGGTATGCATATTGTCTGTATTCGTGCTATAACAAGACAATAATTGTCTAGGTATTTTAAACTCTTTTAATTGGTCTTAATTAAGAAATTCCTTCTCCTTACGAAATTAAGACCATTTACATGGTCTTAAATTCGTAAGGAGAAGGAAAGAGCCATTCACAATAATGCTACAACCGTCTTTTAGATTCAGCATTCAATAAAATTCCGAAGTCAGCTCTGTGTGAGGTTGTTCCTTCACGTAGAGATTCGGTAACACTAAACTAACATTAAAACCAACTTACAGAAAATATTTTCTGATTTTTGTGGATGCGAAAGCGCGCATAAAAGTTGTTGCTTTTGCTTGTTTTTTTTTTTTTTTTTTCTCCGATAACCCTTCCTAGTTCAGTTCGGAACTGGATTGGGAAGGATATAACTATTACGGAATCCGGATGGCATACTTCTGGAAAAAGGTCATTATCATAGTTTGCCCATTTAGTTCATCTTTTCAATCTTTCCCTTCGAACTGGTACATATCTCTTGCTTCTAACACGCCTACATGGTACCTATCCATAACCATGACTCGAAATCTCTTCCACAAAACTACAAGCCAATCGTTCTGCTAAATTTTACAGCGAAAATTCTGAACTCTCCGGTAGTTAACAGATTGCCTTCTTACTTCAATACGTTATTTTCTCCTTCATCACACGGATTTCAACCTGGAGGTTCCATGCTTACTAATTTGTACGTTTTGGCAGTACAGTATGGTCAAGTTTGACGAAGGTCTCCAGATTGTGTCATCTACACAGATCTGACTCTGTCTCGCAATAAAGGCTTAGTTAAAAACTCAATCTCTATGGCATACATGAACCGCTGTTTAGCTGGCTTCAGAGCTATATTTACAATAGGCAATATCAAGTTTCTGTTAACGATGCTGTTTCCATTATCTTTTCTCTAAGGGTGTCCCATAGGGCTCCGCCTTGGGCCCATTATCATTTAATATATACTGTATACTCAATGATATAGCCATACAGTTTGAGACATCTTCGATTAAATTTCAGTCTTATGCAGATGACATTAGGCTCTACGTGGTTGTTTCCTCCGGTCTGCAGAATGCCCTACTCAACCAGGCACTCAATCAATTTTCCCAATGGGCCTGTGATAATAACCTGACTCTCAATGTATCAAAATGTAGTTGTAATCTATGCAGACTCTAGAAAGAAAAAGATTTTTCATCCTTATAAAATTAATTATCACTTCATTACACGAAGGCGTATAAGTTTTTTTGAATTCAAGAGGTTCCCTTATACGTTCAATAACGCAGTACTTGCTAGACATTTATTTGTCGGTACTGTCTTGCCGATTCTTGAATATGCTGTCCCTGATGTAGTCGAGTGGTCAGGAGCGAGGGTGCATAGCACGCGTTCCTTGAGTGGACCGGGGTTCAAGCCAATGACTACTAAATACAAATAAATATTTGTATTGACGATTTATTGTAAACTCTACTGACTTGATTGTCGTGCTGGAGTATAAACAGAAAAAAAAATAAATAAATAAAATATGGACCCAGAACAACAAAACATTGCTCAAGAGTTGGAAAATATTTATAAAAAAAAAAGTGCATAAGATTAGTAATCTTCGCTAAATGTTTTCAATGGAAATATTACATATAGTAATATTATCTCTAAAGATTTTCCCTATCTTTATTAAACAGGTGAACTGTGCTCAAGCTTAAATTTGTTTATAAGATTTTGCATCATAAAATCTTAGATACAGACTGCATAGAAAATATAAAACTTATTCTGTTGCTTTCACTCCTTTTCGGTCTCAGTCTTTCTTTTCAATAAAATACGGGGTTGACTACGGCAAAAACAGTCCATTACTCAGTGCCTTAAATTTGCTGAACAACTTGCAACTAGACCCCTTCATAAATTACCCAAATTTCATTCACACAACAAAACTTCAGTAGTTCTGTTGTTGTTATTTGGTTTTTAGGAGCATTAGCAACTAAGGCCATACTGCTCCGGGGATATGCGGTGGTCATTCCCTGACCATTCTGCATCCTCCGTATTTGGTCACGGACTCGAACCCCGGTCTAATCAAGAAGCGCGTGCTACGCACTGCTGCGCCTGCCCACCCGGCTACGGAGGCGCCTTCAGTAGTTCGGATTTATCTTTAATTCTTGTATAAATAAAATAATCTCTTTTTTTTTTTTTTCGTGTATTTATATGCAGATGTATATATGTATATCAATGCACTGCTATTTAATTTGCCTTGTAATATTGTACATATACATTGTCATTGGGGTTAACTCTATAATGTATATTATTGAATAAAAACTTATAAAACTGGATTGGAAGGAAGGAAGGAAGGTTGAATTGCGGATGCAAACTGAGAACCGGGCCTGTGGAAATATCTGTAGAAAATGCACACAACAGAAACTGAAAGTATGTGTGATAGAGCAGTGTAAATGGCAAGGGTTATTGATTAACACGATTGGTTTCTTCGAAGGTTTCGGGGCATATTTACAGCTCTTTTTCCACCCAACTAACTCATCCACAATATGTAAAAGGTTTGTGTAGGCACCGGGAATCAAATTTGGTCCTTATCATGACGGTTGACAATCTTAGGTTTTGATTTACACTGACATTTAATGTGACTTCATGGAGTAATTAGCATATGAAAGGTTGTTAGACTAAGCTGCCTGGTTTATTCTTGTTACTGGTTAGATATTTATTTGAATAATACATTACACTTCAGAAACTGCATTTTTAATCTTGTAAATATGTTTTAATCAAAACGAAATTAAATTTACTCTAAATACATATTCTAAAAACTTTTTCAACCGAATATTTTATACTTTATTATCGACCAAGTGGATAATGAACCCACGCCTGAACTGTGAATATTACCGGAAACTCCCATCCACATCTACATTCCTCACATTGTGACTGCATCCAATATAAGATATACAGGGTTGTTTACGGGATGAGTAACATTTGCGTGAGTTGTTTTTGTTCACCATTTAAAAAATATTCAGGCCAGATCCGCTCCAGGCACTTATGCGTTTCGTCAGAGACTGACCTGACGAGTTAGTCAAGGTCATCGCCGGTTGTCGATTCTTGGAGGAACGGGAAGGAGCAAGGTTATATCGAAGACTTTAGAAAAAAAAGGCGACTAAAATTGTCTAAGAAATAAAAGCTAAGCGCACTGTCGAAAACTGATATAAATGAAGTGAGAGAAAAAAAATTCTTCAAAAGTCAATGAAGCTAATAAAAATTGGTTTCTACCATCCATGGATTGTTTACCAGTCAATCAGGACAGACGCGTCCGTGAATGAATAATAAATAAATAAATTTTCTGTTTATACTCCGGGACGACCAAACGGTCAGAGGAGTTTACAAGATACACAGAATACAAGAAACAGCACCGTATTCAGCAGTCACGGGCTTGAACCCCGGTCACTCAAGGCACGTGTACTTATGCACCCGCGCGTCTGACCACTAGGCTAAGGCATTTAAAGTTTATTTTAACATGTTCAAACTTAACTTTAGTGACTGATCGATTCTAATAACTATGAAAATTCATTATCAGGTTGGCGTACATATAGCAAATCTCTCTCATTTTATTCGACCTGGAACAGCAATTGATAAAGAAGCAGCCAACAGAGAGGTACAATACACGCACTGTACACAGGTAGTCAATTCCAGATTCAGGTAGTCTGGGGCCCTGACGCACATTTTTCAGGCCTTAAAATAAGGTTCGCGTTTTCTGCATTTTAGTAAAGTTTCCAGCTAGTTTAACTACATTCTACGAACAATTGCAATAAAATATTTACAAATATCAAACTTAATAAAAAAAAAAAAAAAAAGCTTTCCTCAAATTACATTTCAGGAAAACGTTTCCTGAAAACTGCTAGTACGTGTTACTGCTCCTGAGAGTTATTCAATATAAAATTGCGATAGGAAAGATCTCTAATAAAGTGGATCATTTTTGGGACGCAGTTAGTCCATTTCGATATATACGCCACCTGTATGTACATCTCCTCCATACAATATACACAGGAACTCCCCGACTTACGGAAATTCGAATTTACGTAAGTTTTTTCCAGCCGGTGCAAACTTAAAAAAATCGTGGAAACGTATTTTGCATCCTGTAGGAATAAATGGAGGTATCGTGAAAATATCGTAATGTGGACCCAATAACACATTGTTTTATTATTATTTTTTTGTAATTCGTTCCAAGTCCTTGGAAGTTGAAATTTTAGAGAGATAAAAATTTATCTCTCTAAAAGGTCAATTTTTATAATGGAAATTGCACTACACTTTCACCATTATCATATGTTCCGTTATAAGAATCAATTTTGAACGCCTTTGTGATATTTTTCGAAAACACATTTCTTGAGGTCACTACCACAAAATAATTTAAACAACCTGCACTTTCCGGTTTATTGGGCTTTTCTGTTAGTGCATCTAATTATAAACGGGTAGTAAACTCGATCTTTTTGCATTTGCAATAATCCCGATAACTGCAATTGCGTGGAATTTTATGCTATTATGGTGAAATGTGTTCTCCTTCACTGAAATCTTCAATCATATAAAAAACAAATTTTCAGAAACTTTTCTCTTCTTTACGTATTACAATGATGAAGGGAAAAGTGCAAGTGGTGGCTAGGAAACGAAACAAAATTAATTTAAAAATGAAGATGAAAATGATTAAGAAGTACGCAGCAGGACAAAGTTTGTCATCTATTGCAAGAGAATTAGGCCTCGCTGCTTCAACAGTTAATACTACTTTAAGGGACAGTGCGCGTATGTTAAAGGATCAACGCACTTAAAACCATCAGTGATCACAAAACAGGTGTTCAGGTGCTATACCGAAGATGGAATAGCTGTTAATAATATAGATGGAAAATCAGATTCAGAAGCGAGTGCCCCTGAGTCTAATGACCATTCAAGCAAAAGCAACAAGTATTTATAAAGATATTAAGGATAAGTATGGCGAACTCCAACCCAAGTTCGTGGCAAGCAACGGGCTGTTTAATAGGTTCAAGCATCGCGCTGGTTTCCACAACGTGAAAATAAGCGGTGAACTCGCCAGTGCCGATTCTGCAGCTGCAGAGAAATTTTGTGATGGGTGGGAAAAAAATATTGATGAAGGTGGCTATTCAACGCTGCAAATTGTTAACGTTGACGAGACTGCTCTGTATTGGAAAAAAATGCCAGATCGAACATACATTGCCAAAGAGGAAAATACAGTGCCAGGTTTTAAGGCGTCAAAAGATAATGCAGAGGGAGATTACTGATTGTGTAGCATTCTGGAAATCCTAATGCATGCATTTCAGAGCATCAATAAAGCCACCCTACCCATGCATTTCTGATCGAACCAGAGAGCATGGATAACAATATCTCTCTTTGAGGATTGGTTTAAATGCTGCTTCATTCCACAGGTTGAAAAATATTGCAAAGACAACGATGTTCCTTTCAAGATTTTGCTTCTATTAGATAATGCTCCTGGACATCCTACGCATCTGGATGATTTCAATTCGAACGTGATAGTCATTTCTACCGCATAACACGACTTCACTCATCCAGCCTATGGATCACTGTGTTATTTCGAATTTAAAAGCATACTATTTGCACACAATATTTGCTCAGGCATTGTCTGCAGTAGACGACGAGAAAAATTTTACATTAAGAGACTTCTGGAAATCTTACAATATTTATCACGCCATCTGAAACATTAATAAGACCTGGGCGGAAATTACTAAAAGTTGTTTAAATGGCGCCTGGAAGAAAATATGCTCACGGCACGTAAAAGGCTTCGAAGGAATTGAAAAAGACGAATCATATGAAGAGGTTACAGATAAGCTTGTAAAGGTTGCAGAGCTAATTCAGTTGGAGGTTGATGCCAAAGACGTGGAGGAGTTAATAGAGGAAGAAGAGAAGAAAGACCTGGGCGGAAATTACTAAAAGTTGTTTAAATGGCGCCTGGAAGAAAATATGCTCACGGCACGTAAAAGGCTTCGAAGGAATTGAAAAAGACGAATCATATGAAGAGGTTACAGATAAGCTTGTAAAGGTTGCAGAGCTAATTCAGTTGGAGGTTGATGCCAAAGACGTGGAGGAGTTAATAGAGGAAGAAGAGAAGGAATTCTCTAATGAAGAACTTGTTGACTTGCAGGCAGCGATAGTGAAAGACGAAAATGCTGACGAAGCTCGAGATGAACCAAATGAGGAGCCGAGATGCTTCATCATCTGAGAGAGAGAGATGGAACGGCATATCGTGAAATTGCATCGGCAGTGGCGAGATTTGAGAAGATGGATCCCGACAGCGAACGATTCTTAAAAGTTAACAGAGGGGTAAATGATATGCTTGCTTGCTACAAAGAAATCTACGATAAAAAGAAAAAAGCTACCGTCTAATCATCCATTAATATGTTCTTTCGTAAGATTGAGCGGCCAACCCCCTCTAAATCTCCACAGCCCTCAACCTCCGCAGCGGCATACTTATCAGCTGAAGACGTCGATTCTGGCAACGATGCTCGAGAGGTAAAACTTACCGACGTTATGCCTGTCTCCTCACTTTTTTTATAATTTTGAATTTTTTTTAAATTGCACGCTTTTGTAATTTTTCCTGCGCATGAGATAAAAAATTGAATAAATACAATAAATAATTCTATTTACATGTTCGTCGAAAATTTTTCTTTTTTGATTCAATCAATTCAGCGAGCACAGTTGCACAGTCGGCGAGTTCCTGTAAATGGTTTCAACATTTATAGGGAAAACTACTATATGTGCGCTTTTGTTGGTATATATTTCATACTAATAAGATATATTCGAATCCCACAGCTTTTTTTTTTTTTTTTTGTAGTTACTGTTTCGTAAAGCTCAGCACGTTATCGTTTTATGCCTGTAGGACGTGGCATACAGCCCTCATCGCAGTTCTTTCTCCTAAAACAACTGTATACGCTATACTCGTAAATCACACGACCCAAAAGTTAGTCTTAAATCAATCAGGTCACTACGCAGATGTGCTTGGTTACCAAATTCTCTTTGCAAAACAGAAAGAGAGAGAGTGCTGGTTTTTAAGCGTATCAGCAACTCAGTTCATATTGTGTCATTGTATGTTATATATAAGTATTTTAACTACAGCCGCGATTGAAGAGGGCTTTACAAATTCCTCCAGTCATCAATGGTAATAGAACCTAGACACTGTCAGGGCGAAGAGACAGACTTCAGACATGAATAAATCATAAAATTCTGGCATGAGTCCACTATTACTTTTTACATTATTTATTAAGAAGTAATATTCGCTTCAACACGTTTTCGCTTTACATGGCACATTTTTCAGGCATAGGCGGTTTCCGCATAACAAACATGAATTTTTCATTTTCCTTCAAGGGTGAGGGCTATTCTTATTATACTTAAGGGATTATACCTACTTATCCAATCACTGAATCTTAAAACGCCCTCTCTGAATTTAAATAATAAATAATTTCTTTTTATACTCCGGGACGACCACACAGGAGTTAACTTATTAGGCGCGTTAGCATATATACATAATGCGTCTGTTTTCTTCAACATGTCTATCTGTCCTTCCGCACGTAACAAGTAGATTCCCAATGTACGGATTTATGAAATTATATTTGGGCCTTTTAGAAAGATTTGTCGAGCCATCCCAAATTTTCTTAAATTCGAGCCATCAGAAATCCGGCAATTATTATTATTATTGCCATACGTATATGTTATCCATATACTGCATATTGTAGCAGAAGCACTCAATATTACGTTTTTGCCATGCGCTGGCTGGAGGAATGAATGGGCAATGTGGCGGACGTGCAAAAACGAAATCTGGGTTTCAGCATAAAAGTCGTTGATTTTTGCTCTTTTTTTTGTTATAAATCATGAATTATTAATATTTGCTAACGCGCTTGAAGTGTAATACACTGCGTAAAATGTTGTTATTGTTAAACTTACTGTTATTTTAAATTGAACTTGATACTATTGTTATACTATTATACATACTATTAGTATGTAGACCGAATGAACTTAACATTATATTTCAACTTCCAAAGACTAATTTCCAGGAATAAACTTGGAAGAAAAATGTTTCAGAGAATTAGAATGGCCAAATGAAGAGAGAGATCTGTTTGCTGAATCGACATAACTTTCTAATAACACGATTTACCACAAATTCCTCATGTGCTTACAGCAAGACTGGTCCGGGTTGGTCCTTGAGGTTGTGACAGACATTCTCTCAGATATGCCAGAAAAACTGTTCTTGCTACCTGGGAGTCTTAAACGCTGATGGAACTGATATTCGGGTGACACTCAAGTCAAAGTGGACCCAATTTCGGCGAAGTCCGGACGGTCTATGACAGCCAAATCCTCTGCTTGCACCTTCACGATGGTGGGACTGTTAGTAATCCTGGGTATAACCTTCATGCACAAGTACATGGTGGGTGACCACCCAGGTGTGAACCAACGTAAGCAGGGGTCGAGGTGTGGCGCCCACACCACATGGAGGAACGCCGCCCCTCTATGTTACCAGGCAGTACTAGGTGGTAGATGACTCTCATCAACCGGTGAAATACCACCACTTTGCTTATTGGAGGCTTGAAGTGGTGGAACCCATGTTTAGTCTCTAGAGCTAAGTTCCGGCCAACCCTTCCCTATCTCTTCCATCATGCAGTATGATTGATGATTTTTGAGGTTATGATGAATGTCGCGGCGAGATCCAATATTCCTTACATTTCGAGGGTACAGCTCTAAAACGGTGTTCGCAGGCCGGCCGCTAGTTAGTACACCGGACTGAACCTATTGGTAACTCTCTAGGAAGCTTCCGGATCAGCTAGTGTATAATCTTGCTACCTCTACTCTGCCAGATAGTGACTGGAGGGAGTCCGAGTAGTGTGTATGCGGGGAGCATTGTCGAGGCCACGTTATGTCAAGGATCTGGGTATATTCTTACCACATGTACGCCATATCCAAAAATTTAATTACTTTATACAGCATGTCCCACCCACTTTTTCTTACTATTGAATACACCATGAATTGTCAAAATAATAGAGCAAGCTTATCTGCGAAAAGATCTAAACCTCCCAAGGACTTCCTAATTCATTTCACAAATATACGTGGTCTCAATTCTAATCTCAACGATGTCCATTTCCACTTGCAGTCTTCCAAACCCCATGTACTTTTTCTGACTGAATCTCAGTTATCAGTTGATTCAACTACTGCTCATCTCAGATGTCCAAATTATTTGCTGTATGATTCCTTTCGCCTCAAAGGTGGTACTTGTGCATATGTCCGTTCTGATATTCCCTGTCAGAGACTTGGCAATTTGGAATCTCCTCTCTTTGATCTTCTCTGGCTTAAAATCTCTCTACCTCATTGTGTCAAATTCATCTGTTGTCTCTACCGTTCTCCCAACTCCACTAATCACTTGGAGCTCTTTGACTTCCTCTCTTTGCAACTTGACTTTCTCCAGTCCAACTTTCCTAACAGTGAGGTAATTTTCCTTGGTGATTTTAACGTTCACAACTCCAGCTGGCTTCCGTTTTCTAGTCACACCGACCCAGCAGGTCGAGATGCTGAGGCTTTTGCAATTACTAATGACCTAGCACAGATTGTTCATCTACCTACAAGAATACCGGACAATCCTAATCATACAGCCAATACGCTTGATCTTTTTCTCACAAACAACCCTTCTAAGTACAAGGTTGAAGTGAGAGGTCCTTTAGGCACTTCAGATCACAACTTGGTGATTGTCTCTTCTCCAATGGAACCTTTATCTCATGGCTATTCCCAACCTCGTATTGTTTGGCATTACAAGAATGCAAAATGGGATGACCTGCGAGACTTCTTTTCTTCTTTTCCTTGGTCTGATTACTGTTTCAAAACTTCTGATGTCAACGTTTGCTCAGATCGTGTCAGTGAAATTATTCTTGCAGGAATGGAATCCTTTATCCCACACTCCACTTTAAAATCTCGTCCTTTATCTAAACCTTGGTTTTCCAATAAATGTGCTAAGGCTGTCCAAGAGAAGAACGTTGCATACCGTAATTGGCTTGTTTCTAATTCTTCAGTTTCATTTTCTGCCTACACCAAAGCTCGCAACAATTGTAAAGCAGTTATTAATCAGTCCAAACTAGAGTTTGAACAGGCTAAGAGTAGAAAACTTGCTTCTTGCCCTAATGGTAGCCGAGCATTCTGGTCTCTTGCCAAAGCTATTGGCCGCAACTTTTGCCCATCTCTGCTCCCACCTCTGTCCAAACCAGATGGTTCTGTTGTTACTTCAGCCAAGGATAAAGCTGACCTGCTAGCATCCCATTTTTCTTCGAGCTCATGTATTAATGATCTTGGTAAAACACCTCCCACCATTCCTAACACGCTCCATTCAATGCCTCCTGTGGTCTTCCGTCAAAAGGACATCAGAAGGATTTTGATGAATCTTGATGTTAAGAAAGCTCCAGGTCCTGATGGTATTTCTCCACTTGTTCTCAAAACCTGTGCTCCTGAACTTACTCCTATTCTTTGCCGTCTTTTTTCACTTTCTTATTCCAAAGGTGTTTTTCCTTCTGCTTGGAAATTTGCTCATATCCAGCCAGTTCCTAAAAAGGGTGACAAATCCCTCCCATCCAATTATCGTCCCATTGCAATTACTTCTACTCTTTCTAAAGTAATGGAGAAATCAATTAACTGCCAACTCTTAAACTACCTAGAAACCTTCCGTCTGATCAACGATCGCCAGTATGGATTCCGTCAGTGTCGATCCACTGGTGATATTCTGGCTTATGTTACCCATTTATGGACTAATTCAATGGAAAGGTTCGGTGAAACACAAGTAGTTGCTCTTGACATCTCAAAGGCTTTTGATCGTGTTTGGCATAAAGGTCTTCTAAACAAGCTTCCATCTTATGGTTTGCCAACTGTTTTTAGTAATTGGTTATCCAGTTTTCTCTCTGATCGCTCACTGAGGGTGATGGTAGATGGCTCTCTGTCTTCTAACTTCTCCACTAATGCCTGTGTCCCCCAAGGTTCAGTTCTTTCCCCCACTCTTTTCCTCTTGTATATTAATGACCTTCTTCCATTGACTGGAAATCCTATCCATAGTTTTGCCGATGATAGCACATTGCATTCAACTTTCCATTTTGAGAAACCTTGTCCAGCTCAATCAGCTTCAAGTTCTCGAAAATCTGCTGCCAATTCCTTAAATGCCGATCTTCAGGTAATTCTCCAGTGGGGCAAAGACAACTTAGTTGATTTCAACCCTTCTAAAACTCAATCTTGTCTTATATCTCGCAAAAAGGATTCTTCTGCTCCTATGCTTATCTTTAGTGACACTCCGATTTCTAGGCAAAATGATATATCTCTTTTGGGGATTACCCTGACTTCTAATCTCTCTTGGCACAAGCATATTACAAATATTGCTTCCTCTGCATCTAAAAAACTTGGTTTTCTCTTTCGCTCTCGGCGTTACTTTTCTCCCAAACAGCTGCTCACTCTGTATAAATCGCAAATCCGCCCTGCCATGGAATATTGTTCCCACATCTGGGGTGGTGCCCCCAAAACCTCTCTCAGGCTTCTTGATTCCATTCAGAAGAGGGCAGTTAGGTTAATTAATGATTCATCTCTAACAGAGTCTCTCCACTCGCTCTCTCATAGACGCACTGTTTCTGCTGCATGCCTCTTCTACAGATACTTCCATGGGCACTGTTCTTCTGAATTGGCTTCTATAATTCCCGCTCTCTCTTTCAAAACAGTCCGAACACGTGCCGCCACTAGCCAACATCCATTTACTGTAAAACTTCAAACCCACAGAACCAACTTTTCATCTTCCTCATTTATTCATTCAACTGCCGTTTTCTGGAACAACCTTCCTTCATACGTATTTCCTGAAAATTACAATCTACAGAAGTTCAAGTCCAATATCAACAAATATCTTCTTTCGTCTTCTCAACCTCCAACCCAAACACGGTACTAAGTACTATAGGTTAATACCTCTCGTGTTTGGGGTTCTCATAAAAAAAAAAAAAAAAAAAAAAAAAAAAAAGACTTTTTAAACGGGAAATCATGAATTTGATCTTCACTGAAAAGAAGATTCAAAAATTTAAACTTTATTGAAAGATAAAGACAAAATTTGGGATTTTAATCATTTAGGGATTGGATGTGGTTCAAGTGGCGAACTGGACTCGCTCCTTAAGTGACATGAACAAGCCGACTGAGACAGGGACAGTGCGGATTGAGCAATCTCCCGTTATTTCGCTTTTAATCCTATCGTATCCTTTTAATCCTTCTGCAGTCTGACACTGCTGGTCCGAATAGATTTTTGGAATATTAAATGGGGAGACAGGCCTACATTATGCTACAAACAAAATGGGTAATAAAAACATGCTTTGGAAGAGCTGTAGACCATAATTCGTATTTTAACTGTTCTCAAGCGAGCACCTGACGAGAGTTTGATATGGGGTTTTGGACCACTACTTGTTTTAATCTCCTTTCTGATAGCTTAAGTAGAACGGCTACAGAAACAAGTTAAAGCAAGCGATTTACAAATCCCATTAATATATACTACTTCTGAGGAATATCTGTACGAATATAGGTAACGTTTCGAACACAATAGACAATGTCTCTAAATAATGACAGACATCTTTCCTAAATTTTTACCTTTGTTTTCAAAACATTTCTAGTTTTCCTTATATCAAATATTGCACGGTAATTTTCTTTCTTAATGGGCTTTCCTCTCCCCACCTTTCTCTAAAAACATCCATATTCCCAGACAGCGAATACAGTACTAATAATAAAACAACCCCAACACACGATTATGCTACAGGTCTATTGTTTTCCACTTCTCATTAAACCCGCAGCTATGCATCGAGTACAGTTAACTCTTGCTTGTTTCTGACTTAGAATTTCTGATAATAAGATCATTCCAGTTAACTACTAGAACCAGAAAAAAAAAAAAAAAGACCTAGTAAAGATTTTAGTAAAACCTACATTCCGCATCCACGCTTACCAAAATACCACCAATCGCTATTGCCACAACCACTGAATTTAATAGGGCAGCACTTGGATCACCATTATCGCGCTCGACTTTAATGTATATCGCAACTAATTCTCCCCAATTAATACCACATGTTTAACCTATTAATTGCAGACAACTCCTTATGGCGAATATTATTTATAGCTTCCAGGGTCTGGCAGGTCTAATGCGTTCATGCGTTTACCTGACATGCGTTTAACGCGACTCATAACTACAGACCTCGGGACATCACGAACCTTAAAAAGGCTCTTATTTCGGCTTCAAGTCCTCATTCACCCGTTTCGGCATTTCCTGAGGTTGCCTGCTAACGTGATACTGGAAAGCCGGAGGCTCTGACATGGTCTCAATTATCCGAATTGGTCCTCAGCTATAGATAGGTCTCCGTTCGTCTCGCCCCTTCGCTAAATGTAGGGTGAGTAGACCGTGTTATATGACCGCCAGGAGGCGGCTGCGGTTTCGTGTGCTGGTTTACTGAAGGCTCGTATATAGAGAGGCACGATGCGTTCCTTTGCGCATTTTTTGTTGTCCTCTTGGGTTTAAGATTTGGTGGGGCTAATAACTACGTGTCAGCTTTGACTTCAAGTTCGCTGTCTGAATTGCCATAGGTGCAATTCTTTTATTTCTTGATCGTGCATCGAAACGATGGGAATGAATTTACAGCTAGTGATATGATCCTTGCTGTGTCTGACCTTGCTTTGCTTCGGGCATTTGCAAAAAAAGGTTGTTGTACGCGTTCCATGGAGCGGCCCATAAATAGACAAACAGTTCCGATATTCGGCGGTTTCATAGCTACAAAAAACAAACAAATCCTAACGGTTTAATTATTTCATTGTATTCAATTTTCAGAAAAAGTTTTAATATCCTGTATGTTAATATTTCATACAAATTACTCTTTAATAAAGGGTTATCTGTATTTTTATTCTGGGTACTTCTTTCAAAATCAGGCAGTCTACCTTTCAGTCACTAAAATGAACCCCATTTTTACCACTAGAACTAAGTGATATTCCAACAGCCAGAATGACCACTATATTAAGTTACCAACCGGATTAAAAACTCACGATTTCTGGAGAAATACGATGCAAAATCGATGACAACAAAAATATAAATTTAACTCAGCATAACAGGTGTCACCTCATTTAGAAATCGCTTGTCCCTTGTTTTAAATTCCATCTTCCTTGGTTTAGAATTCCATCTTGTTGCATCAAGATAGCAATAGATACATTACTATTTAAGTAAATATAACACGAAATCTCCAGCCATCAGAAGGTACACGCAAGGTTTAATTTTTAATTCATAAACAGTCAATGCTTAAGCAGTCAATGTCACGTTCCTTCAAGAATCACAAGAAATCCACTCCTGTTCGAAATTTCCTACAGAAAAAATGATGAAAAATATAATCCTCTGATCTTTTTACACTTAACAAACCAATGCAAATCGGATCCATTTTAAATATTTCTATTTTAATATAAATTTATTAGGTAAATATATTTATACTCTGTAAATAGGTTTCGCTCGTAAAGTGCAGAATACTTTATTATAAAGGAGTTAATAATACTGTGGTAGTGAACATAAATGTTCTTTGATAACTAATGAAAAATTAACGAGTACTATATAGAATCACTGAAATACAAATTTCTAAATCCGTTTTATATTCAACTCTCATATTCTTATATTCTAAGTTTTATATTCTAAGCCAACTTCCTGACTCAGGTCACAATCATCAGTCACATTCATACAATCTTACAAATGGTAATCGGTGTTACTGATACACATCGGGATTAAAAGCAGAACATGCAATGCCAATGAACTTGATATGCATAGGGCATTGAAAATAAGCGATAAATAGTAGATGTGTTCATGTTTCCCCATGAAGATGATTGCCATCTTCAACAAATTAAGAACAGATCCTGAGGCGTACTAACAAAATAAAAAATACAGGGCCGTTCCGAACGAGATGCAGAAATATGGTGCGAGTCTGCAACTGCGAGTGAAGATTTTGGAAAATGAAGTCTGGCTGATATTCCTCATCCAGTGTTTCATTCGAGAAACTTACAGACCTTTCCGTTCAGAAATTTACTATAGTGCATCTGAAGAACAATGTGAACGCACATCAAAAACAAGATGGAAAGATAAGTTCGATGTACTATACGTATTAATTGATTTATATGTAACTATGTCATCTTGTAATTTTGCACAACCCTGTTAGACCGAAGGCTGTCTAGGGGCTATGAAATGAAAAAAGTATTTGATCACACCTTTGATATTTTGAATATTTTAACCTTTTTATTCAGCAGCTGACCGCATTGACTCAACGTGGATTAGCCGCTTAATATGTAGTCAAGATCTGGTATTGTATATATAATATCGAAATCAAAATGCCCTCTATCTCGGTGGGTCTCTAACTTTCGGACTGGCGAACAGGTAAAATTCTAACGAATGTTCCCCGAACATTCGTTAGAATTTTAACCACTGTTGTAACCACTTACGGAGCTCAGTAAGTGGTTACAACAGATTAACTAATATAATGCAGAAATTTGTTATTTTTACCTGTAGTTTTAAAACTCAACAATTAACTGTAAGCTTAGATAAGAACATGCTTTCTTAATATTTTTTCGGAGAGTCTGAATGTTAAATCACGAACCGGCATCGGTCTGCAGATCGTTGATGCGAACCACTGCAGTCCATCCAATCATCCAAGGTGTATACGATAACAGCTGCACACGATCAAATCTGACTTCTGTGTCATTGCGCCAAAAGTATTACTTTAGCTCTTCTTTACAACAAATCTGAGCACCCGGTAATCTGTTTTATTAAGTTATGTGCACCCTCAAGTTGAATGAACTTACGACTACCCCCGACTTCCTCCTCCACTGTTTTTAACTTTTGATAATTCCCTTGCACGCTTCCTAACTCGGTTACTATGGAAACGTGTGACTTAGTCACGAACGAAACGAGACGCCTGTTTACACGCGCAAGCAAGTGAATTAAAGAGAAAGCCGTGCTCGGAAGATTGGCCAACCTTAAAGATTTTCCCTTTCCCTCTTTACAAGCTGGATTTTTACTTTAATGAAGAGGCTGCTGTGTAGAACAGACAGAAATAGATGACAATTCCCGTATCCAGCAAGCTGTACCAGGATAAAATTTTAATTATCTTTTTTAAAAATAATTTGCTATTATAAAAAGTTAGGTGCAACAGCAGGAAATTTGTAAGTCGTATTCACTAGAGCACACACCCTCTCTCTCTCTCTCTCTCCCTGCGAAAAATACGAAATAAATAAATAAATAAAATAATAAAGCTCTCAGAGCGTATCGAGTTCGATCTTGTGAATTGGGAGATAATTAGCATTCAAGTGCTTAGGCTTGAAAGCGAACCCTAGATTAGTCCTTAGGTTTGAAAGCAAAGGACATTTTGTATTCGTTATTGATTCAAAATATGTTCTGTCTTATACATTACAAAAATAGGCCTAGATGTTCAAACGGCATGTGTATATTTAAAAGAATACAGAATACCGTATATCCTTGTGGAAGATTTATGCTAAAATACTTAGTAAATTTCTTTCATCAACGCTACGAACTGTGATCATTTTAATAACTGATAACGACCCGTCAATCGTTCTCAGTTTGACATACATGGATTAGAGTGATAAAGTACAGAATTTCTTCTAGATTGTATCATACAATTTGTATATACCTACGTATAAATCGGAAAATCGGCGATTCAAAAAACAATAACAGTTCTTAGAAAAAATCAAAATTTGTGCGAAAATTGGCATTTATTATCGTTGGGAAGTATACAGTTGGAGAATCTCTGGAAGTTTCGCTAAGGATCCTACAGGCCCTTGATATGAGCACCAGGAGTCACACAGCTGACGTTGATTCCACAGTTCGTTTCTGTCCAGCGTCTGCGGTAATGGAAGCAGTGGCGTCATAAGCATGGTGACTTTACATTAGCCTCATAAAGATAAGTTATACGGTGTGTTTAAGTCCAAAGATCTGAGGTATAGGATACTACATGCCATCTCCTTCGATGTTCGGCCTACCAACACATCGCTGAGGTAGTGTATTATAGAGGTATTCTTGAAGGTTCACGTGAAAGTGAGAAGGCACCCGTCTCTTGCTGGAAGATTAAAACAGTGGAGTCTTCCAGAAGATGAGTCTTCCATAAACCAGTTATTCAAACAGATAGGTAGTTCCCAACGATCGTTTTTTTCCCACACAAAAAGGGCCATCAATTTTAAGGTGTGGAATTGCATAAAACATGTTTATTTCTGGGAAAGCCTGATCGTGCTCGATGACTTGGTGAGGAATTTCAATGTTCCACACCCGAATGTTGTGGCGATTAGGCTGTGTTACAAAACTTTCTGTTCACAATCAAAGCAAATCACCTAACTGCAATTTGTAAGCTTTCAAATGAACGCATCAAGAGAATACGACTGTTTGAGGAATATTCAATTCAGAGTTGTCTCTAAGTGGACCTTTGTTGGCTTCGCCGAAAGATTCTTTGCATGTTGCAGTGTTTCATCAGTAGCCTGTATGTGATTTTAGAGTAATATTTTATTTTAATATATTTCTTTGAAGTATTTAATACTGCAGTAACTTCGAAGGTATAAGAATTAATGATAAACAGATTCAAGATGTCTGCTGCTTCAAGAGACTTCAGAAAGATTGCATTTTCAAATACGTTTATGTAAAGAAGTATTTATTAATTATACCAAATATCTCTTTAGAACGTTTGAAATGATCTTTTTAAACTCATATCGCGTGTGGAGTTTGGTAAATATGCAGATTCAGTTTATTTATTTTTTTCCCCTTCTATATGAACCCTAACAAGAAAATCAGGGGATCATTCAAGCGCGCGATACATGGTGTGACCGACAGCTCGTACACCCCTAACGACATTTCTGTCCATAGTTTCTTATAGGACAGCCATTAGATCTTGACATTAGTGCAATAATTTGACGCTAGATGAACCCTTAATAGTCATCGGGACATTTTGCAAATTAGTTTTAGCAGTACATTGAACTTTCCAAAGTTCAGGGTAACTCTTCCATCACTCATTAAAGCGATAATTTATAAACTGATCAGAAAAGCAGATTTAAATGAATAACAGAATCTTACGGGTTACAAGATGGCCGTATTTGAAAACAATCCAATGGAGATGCCCAGTAAAATTACAGCAGACTCAATCTGTATCACTGTTTTCTGCAGTAGTTAGTAAGACGGTATTACTTTGTTTTATATTAAAGTTTTATTTAATAAAAGGACATTCCCTCTAAATGTACTTTATATTTGAGAAATCAAAATAAAGACGCGCCATCTAGTTGGTTGAGATCAAACAGCGCACGTAATCTAAAATAAAAAGATTTAAACAAGAAAATCTGTCATTGATTTATGCAGCTAATCCATTCCTCTGTGGTAATCTGATTTGACAGCAACTTAAACAGCAATTGTCCGGTAATTCAGACTCGAGTTCAATGTCCGAGGCCAAACTGGAGGTGGGGAATGAAAGTAACGAAGACTATACACGAGACAATGTTTCTTAGATAAGGCCTGGAGAGAGTAATTATTCATTTTGTAACGATGACGTACGAAAGGAAGGATAGGCACTAAGATTTATTATGGTAAGGAGTTTAGTAGAACGGATGCCCGGTTGCAACAATGAAATAATCGCTATAAATAACCGTTCGTGACTCTTCCACTGCAATTGTTCGATTTCTCCACAGCACTTTCCCTGACGTTTTAAATGTCCACTGATGGGACATAACCGTGGTCACTACACTTTCACACAGTCGATCAGAAAGTTGCCGGAAGTTAAAGCTTTGATATACTGCCGAGTCGAGCTTTCAAAGAGGAGTCGCATTAAATATCGACTGGCATTCACTTATGAATTGTAAATAGGGTATTTTCCATATTTACCATCATGTGATTATGCGGATGACAATGTCGGAACGCTTGATGATCCTTAAGGAATCTTCTAGAAAGGGTTCAGCTGCGACGGTCGATACCCTTGATATTGAAAAGAATTACTGAATAGCTTTTTATGTTTTTTAGTTATTTGAGCGAATTTTTTTCGTGTCAGTTGTAAACATTATTATTATTATTATTATTATTATTATTACTAGCCATATAGTGCAAGGAAGCCTGAGGCTTATGCTGCACCAGCTAAAAAAAAAAATTCCCAAGTTACCCAGAGTGTGAGAAAGAGAGAGAGAGAAGCAGAAGGGAATCACCAAGAAGAGAAGAATGATGATATCCAGCTCAGGACCCTGGGTATGCCAAGCCCATACTCACCAGATGTGAGCCCCTGGGGATATCCATGTTACAGAAGCGGCATACAAAAACAAGACGCTATTACTTTGAAACCTCCGCACGCTGTATCGTATAAAAACATCTGAAAATTATTTTCGTATGAATTAACAGCAAATCGGGTGTTACAATTACGGCTAGTTAAATTTATAGCGGTTTGAATCTTTTAAACTGTTCAGAAATATAAGCTATTAATTTTGTTTGATTATCAAAACACAAATTTTGGTTGAAAAGTGAAAGTCTGGAGAAAAAAAGTTACTTTTTAGGCGCATCAGCGACTAAGATTATATTGCACCATTACGTATCATGTCTGTATATTTTAAGGGCTGAGTTGCATGCAATGTAGACTGAAACTGGCTGAGAAAAATCCTAATCTCTTCGACTGTAATCATCTAACAACAGCTTCCACTGAAGAATCCCTTTTTGAAATTCTTCAAGTCTGAGAGAACTCGAACCCAGATATCACCAAAGGAGAGAGAAGTGGAGAAACTACTACACTCTCAGAGGACTGGAAGAGGGTGAAAAAACAGCAGCGTCATTCCGGATTCTACTTAAAAGTGGAATTCAGGATGACTCTGCTGTTTCTGCGCCTTCTACAGTGTACATCCCTATCTCAGTACTACCCCCACCGCACCAGTGCATTCGAATTTTCTAGTACTACAATAGTAACGAAAAATTCGGCGTCTGGTTACTGCAGAGATGGGTTATCATCTTGCAAATTAGTATATGCGGTGCTACGAGAGATTTCGTTACTTCGACGAAGTACCATGGAGAAATCAAACAACCACCAAATGTAATTAACAGCAAATATTTCAGGAGATGCTACAAGAAGTGTTTCTGATCCCGACTGCTTTTTATTTATTTATTTTTTTAATTTAACAAAGGGAAAAATCAATAAGAAAAGATATTCAGTACTCTTCGGATATTACACATAATATAAAAAGGATAAAATATATATATTTTTTACTTCATAAATGATAACGACATTCTTCACCCAAGGAAATGAAGTTTTTGAGCTCGAATCAGTATGCAAAGCACCCTCAAATACAGTATAGTCTTTAATAAGATGATCAATGAAAGCTTGCAAAATTATAGGACGATCACAGTTCACGAACCCTTTCCTTGATTGGGAAGCGGGAATTTCACTGCAAGACAAACTAATGGCAAGAAATAAAAACAAAACAAGTCGGGTACTTACAGAAAATCCGGATCTTCAAGGTGTTCTAGGAGCATTTCCCAATACCTTTCTCCTTCCTTCGTAAGTGCGGATCAAGTTCCGCCACCGATTCTATCTTGCAGTTTTCGACTGAGAGAAAACTGTCATCCGCATTCACTGAACTATGATCCCCGTCCGGTGCTTTCGGAAATACCGTAAACACTCGTTCACCTCTACAGACAACAGGACGGACACTGCGTTGAGGGGGTGGTGGAACAGCGCACTGTAGTGACCAGCGTGAAGTGCGTGATGCAACAAGTTTCTGCGGTCACTGTCATTACCATCGACACCGGCTTGCCGCTGAAAACGTGACGCAGCACTTCCCCCCGAAAGTCGACCCTCGTGGACTCGGAGCACCTGTCTGTAAGGCGTTCACCTGCCGCAGTGATTCAGCAGTCAAGTCCAACAAGACGTATACGCACAAGGTTGAGGTCTACGGGTATGTGGCGTCATTCCCCACGTGACTTACGGAATCAAGTTTTGGAACAAGCCGTAGCCGGTTAAATTTATGCAGAGAGTAAGCGTCATGAGGCTTACCTTATCACCACGCATTTACACCACCCAACACAGGTACCGAAGAACCGCTATGTTCTGCACATCACATAAAATATGATGTATACACACCGTTTCCACGATTTCACTGTCGCCTTTAGAGCATCCCTGTTTCTAACACGCCTTTCTAAAAGTGACGTCAGGCATCTGGACAAACAGAATACACTCAGGTGCGAATTTGATGTGACTGATGGTTAAAGTTTGGGTAAAAACACGAAGGTTAAAAATTAAATTAAATTGAAAGATAATTTAAACTTAAAATAAATTTTAATTACACTAAAAATGTATTTAACGCCAAGTTTACCTTTCTCCCCCTTTTTTTTTTTTAAAGATAATCATGGAAAGCTGAAACTGCGTTTAATCCAGGATCAGGATTAAACGCCTTTTTATATATCTAGGCCTCTGGGGCATTACTGTAATGTTTCAGGTTTAATGGTATTTCATTTTGAATGGTCTAAACTACGTAAAATGTGTGAACAAATGAAATTTAAAAAAATAATTAAAAATTAAAAGAATATTTATGGAACCTCTTCGCAAAACACTATCTTTATTCCAGACATGTTTCTACGTTACCTGTCCCTTTTTCATTTAAAAAATCTTCGCCGGTAGCTCAGTTGACATAATCACAGTCTTTCCCACACCACGTGGAAAAGACCTACGCTCGAATCCAGTCAATGAAGCAAGGAATTTTTATGCGCTTTTTTTCACAACGCGGGTTAGTCTGTCTCAGGAGAGGAGAGCATGGTGTTTCCGCTCAGCAAACAGGCCAATCGACCACAGAACACACGCATATAGACATAGTATACAGACCCCTCACAGCCTTAGTTTATTTGGCGCTTAACACACATCACCTCATTTAAAAAATAACAAATTAACACAAGCATAACAAAGACAGTAAAATCGCCTCGCTCTCTTTCTCATTAAAACTCAAAGAACCCAGTTTGAAAACCTATGGTCTAACACTTTTGGATGACAGTATCATTACAATTTATTACTATCTCTCTTGGAACAGCAATTCCCCAAAAAAGTGACATTTTAGGAGCTTTGTGTATCTTGTTTTAATTTTAAAAATACTTTGCAAGTCAAGTCTCAAATAACTTTATCAATTGGGCCCTGTATTTGCACAACGTAACTGTAACCACGTTTTCCAACAAGAATATAAAGAAGAATATATTTAAAAAAAATAAAATAATAATAATAATAATAATGGTGAAATGGAAGTAACGCGCGTGTTTGGGTGGGAGGCCTGAAGACACAAATGAGGTGTGAGATAGACAAAAGAATATGCACGTACAAGTATAAGAAGACAAAAAAATGCATGTCATTCATATTTATGGCGTGTCAAGCTGATGGAAACCATCACGCATAAACAGCAGAGTTTCCGGTGTTCTTAAAATATCCTAACACGGCCATGGTGAACTTTTTTAACATTTATTAACAACATAAGGTCGACTTGATGATATTACCGAAGCCAAGGTCACAAGTAATGGGTGAAGGAGGAAGAATAAGATAAAACAACTCACTCCAAAGAAATACATAAACCTTGAGGGAATCTTCAGCTTTAGTGTTAATTCGTTTGCCAAATCTCAAAAAGTAATTTTCCATATTTATAGAAGTAAACATTGGCAGTCGCTGAAGGTAGCGTCTTTGTGTAGTCTACAAGGACGCTTTTCATTATCTTTCCAGCAGCAAATAACCTGAAATGTATCTTCCAGGGTCACTGCATCAGATGATAAATTCTAGTCTTAGCTGTGTGACACGCTATGAATGCACGTGTGTGTCTGTGTGTATATGTTAGCATTAGTAGAGGCATTTGATGCAAGAAAGCAAACTTATGCAGCATCAGCCAAAAAAAAAAAAAAAAAAAATAAATAAATAAAATAAAATAAATAAATAACCACTTCCACTTCACCCCTCTGTTCGTTCGAAATACCTGTCCAGCTGAGCCTTAAACTTATTTAGGCTATCAACTTCCACGACAAGGGATGCAAGTCTGTTCCACCAACCAACTACCCGCTGGCTAAAGGCAAATTTCCGAACGTCTATCCTACATCTGTCTTTCCTCAATTTGAATTTATGCCCTCTCAGGTGATTATTCTGAGCAAGAGGGACAATCCCATCAGCATTGAGCATGCTCAAACCATTCAAGGCTTTATACACCTCTATCAGATCACCTCGCTGGTGCCTAGTCTCTAGACACTGTAATTTGCAAACCTTAAGCCTTTCTTCATAAGAGCATCCCTTTGTTCCATTCACTACTCTTGTTGCCCTTCTCTGTACTCGTTCCAGCAGCTCTACATCCTTCTTGAAATAAGGCCTCCAGGCCTGTATACAGTACTCTAGGTGTTGACTGACCATTGCCTTATACAAGGGAATAATCACCTCCTTATCACTGCTAGAAAAATTCCTATATATCATTGACAATACACCATGAGCTACTCTTGCAGCCCGTCTGCACTGCTCAGAGAACTTCATATCTGCCTGCACAACCACCCCCAGGTCCTTTTCATTCTCTACCACTCTCAGTGCAGTACAGCAGAGTTCATACGTTGCTCTGGGGTTGCTGTTTCCCCATATGTAGTACTTTACTTTTGTCAATGTTAGTTAAACTTCATTTGCCACCTCTCAGCCCTTCTGCTCAACCTTTCCAGATCCTGTTGCAGCAGCATAGTGTCAGTAGTGTCCTTGACAACCCTGCCAACCTTCGTATCGTCTGCAAACTTGGACATTAAGCTTGATATACCATCATCAATATCATTTATAAATACAGAAAATAATAATGGACCCAATACTGAACCCTGAGGGACTCCACTAATAACATTAGTCCACGATGAGCAGTGTCCATTGATTACCACTCTCTGTCTGCTCCCCCTCAACCACCCCTTTATCCATAGCAGCAATTTGCCTCCAATGCCACACTGCTCCAATCTGTGCAGCAGTCTTCCATGTGCAACAGTATCGAAAGCCTTTCTAAGATCCAAGTATATAATATCAAAGTTATTCCCTGCATCCAGTTCTTTTGTGACTGCATCATAGTATCCAATCAAATTGGTCAGGCAAGACTTCCCCTTAACAAAACCATGCTGTGTCCGAGCTATAACTGAAGTCTTGTCTAGATGATCCTGCAGTGCTTCTTTAATCAGTGCCTCCATTAATTTTCCTGGAACAGAAGTTAAACTCACAGGTCTATAATTACTTGTGTTAGCCTTTGATCCTTCTTTGTGAATTGGGGTCACATTTTCACCTCTCCAGTCCATGGGTACCTCCCCTGAGTCCAAGGAAGCTCTCATAATTATGGCTAAGGGTTTGCTTACTTCCTTTGCTGCCTCCTTTAATATAACTGGATAGATCCCATCCACCCCAGGTGCCTTTCTTGTGTTTATCTTCAACAATTTCTCCTCCACTTTACTCTCAGAGATTACAAGATTCTCTAGCTTACTGCCAGAGTTGAATACACCTCTGGCATTCTCCTCGCTGAATAACTCCTCATGTGTGAATGTCGATGCAAAATATTCATTTAGTTTGTTAGCTACCTGAGCAGGATCATCAACAGTTGACCCATCGATATCAAGTGGACCAATATGATTCATCCCCTTCCTTCTAGAGTTTACATAAGTAAAGAACTCTTTGCTGTTTTTCTTTGGATCCTTTGCCAAAGATTTCTCGTAATCTGCCTTTGCCTGCCTCACTTCCTTTGTAACTTTGTTACAGATCAACTTATATCCATCATAGGCTTCTGTGTCACCTGTTAATTTATATGTATCCCATGCATTTTTCTTCTCTGCCGTATGTCTTATTAGTTCATCTGACATCCATTTAGGCCTAAACCTTGAACAATATTTCTTAGTTGGTATGTAAAGCCTAGTAGCTTCAAAGATAAGTTCTTTGAATGCTTCCCATTTTGAATTTGCTGTTGGTAACATCATCAGTTGGTCCCACTGTATAGAATTTAAATATTGTCTCAGTCCATCGTAGTCGCCTTTACGAAAGCAATAACCCTTCCCTTTACCCCTAATGGTAGTTACCTCTTTGAGTAAATCCCACTTCAGCACACTGTGATCACTGCCACCTAGTGGTTCATTTATCTGCAGATTCTTAATGCATGAAGAATCACTACTGATAATCAAATTAAGAGTATTACTCCCTCTAGTTGCCTCCCGAACATTCTGATGTAGAAAACAATCATCCAATAAATCCACAAAAGCCTTGCTAGTGTGTGAGTGACCAACCCACAAATTCCAGTCAATATCTGGGAAATTAAAATCCCCCATTATAAGACTCTCTGATTTACTGGCCCACTCTATTTCCCTGTACAGTTTCTTATTATACTCAACAGAGTCCTTAGGCCTATAGCACACTCCTACTCTCAATTTTGATCTCCCAATGCTTATGTCACACCAAACTGACTCGACACTGCACTGTCCAGCGATGTCGATTGGCTTCACTTCCTTGGATTTTATGTATTTCTTAACTAATAGCATAACCCCTCCTCCCTTCCTATCCTGTCTATCCTTTCTGTAGACATTGTACTCCCCAAATTCCAGTTCTGCATTCCTTATATCTGTGTTACACCACGTCTCTGAAATCCCAACAATATCTGCCTTTGATGTTTTGAGCAATACCTCAAATTCATCAAATTTATTTACTAAACTCCTAGCCTTGGTGTACACGCAAGTATACATGCACCTGTTCTTTTTATTAGCTACCCTAACACAACCGATGTGTTTACTTGTACCCCAATGATTCCCAGCAGTCTCTGAAATATCCTGCATCTTATTTTCCAGGCTGCTGCTCATTCCAGTAGAAGCAGTGCAAGAATCACTTTCACCTCTGCCAGTGGCTACTGTTAATCTATTAGTCATTGTATCCCCACCAATCTACCAGTTTTCCGACCCATCTAACACTGCCTCGATAGCATCAGCAAACATTCTTGCACCCTTTCTATTTAAGTGTATCCCATCCCTGTAGAAGCAGTCTCTCCTGTTAACAAGTACAGACCAGGCTGAAAAAAGTTTACCTCTTGAGCCTTGCACAATCTTTCCAGGGCCGAATTGATCGACAGGGCACTCATCATATACTCCCTCCTATCGTGTCTGGGCAGAATTGCAGACACTTTCAAATTCAACCCTAATTCACGGCTTTTTTTCAACAGTGACCTGTGCTTGTTAAGCAATTCTGCCGGTCTCCTACTCTTGATATCATTAGTGCCAACGTGTACAACTATATCACCTTTTGTGCCCTTAAAAGATGATATCTGCTCTACAAAGTTATCAACCTTTGCCCCTGGCAGACATACCCTGGTCCTGTTCCACCTATGCTTTTTACAAAGCATGTCTCCCTGACAATAGAGTCACCAACAACTACTAGTTCCTTTGGGACCAGCGCATTCTGCCCTAGGGGGCTGCCGCTGTGTTGCACGATGACCAAGTCCAAGTGCATTGGTGTGGGCAGCTGAGAGCTTGATGGGCCCTCACTTTTAATCCTTCGAGGGCATCCACCCTGTCCTTCGAGCTCTCATATAGGCCCATAACAACGCTGAGTTGTCGCCTGATTTCCTTACACTCCTTGCATCGCGCACAAACAAAGACATCCCCCATGACAGTATCATGTCCCGTCCCGAATGCTCCACAAACATCAAGCAAGTAGTGCATTTTAAAAGGCTGTGATTCAGAGGGCAACTGCCCCCCTCAGTTCTCCCCTGAGCCACAGCACTCCCATTAGCTTGAGCCTTTTGCTTTGCTGCTCTGGTTTGAGTCATGATTTCGATTTAATTTCAATAAAATTTCAATTTCAGTACAAAATTAAAACCCTAAACTTGTATCCCAACACAGTTATAACGCTATATTTATGTTTTAGTATCGAGTGTTATCTACGAAATCCCTTTATATAACTTCCGTATCAAGTTAAGTATTAATTATTTATTTTTCTAATTATTTATGTTACGTAACCTAAGTCGTTATATGTATAGTTAAAAGTACAATTTAATGGACAATGAAGTTCAACAAGATTAATAGATTTTACTGATTATTTGACAATATTATGTACTATACTATACTATATTAAGCTTATGTTATCTAGTTCGAGATATTTTGTATCGCGTTACAATGGCGGCAATTTACGAACGGTCAACACGTGGATTTGATACCCTTACCGATACTAAGTAATACCTACAAAATCTCTATCTAAGTTACTTTAAACAAGTATCGTAAATAGGAATATAAAGCTACTCTAGAAAATAAGTTAATATGCCAATTTAAGCTAATAAAACAGAAATAAATCAGAAAAAACTTCTCTGTTCCAGGAGCGGCAAAAAGCTACATCCACGCAGGCTACCCTCGTTGCCAATGTGTGTGTGTATATATATATATAGTAGATATGGCAAATAGTTAACAGTTGAAAGGTAAAATATTCAATTGTGAAGGTGATGCAAACAGTGAAAACTATAGCAAAAACCAAAAAATATATATATATATTTTTTGGTTTTTGCACAATATATATATATATATATATATATATATATATATATATATATATATATATATATATATATATATATATATATATATATATTGTGCATACAGTGCCCTTCAATAGATACAGAACACCTCAACTCTGAGAAGTAATTCCCAGAGTTGAGGTGTCCAGGAAGTATTAGTTAAAAAGAGGATACAAAAGGCACACACGCTCAACAACGAGTAGAGGGAACAGAATGGGATGAAGTGAAGCTCCCAAGTCGATGCCATCTCCCAGCAATGCACATCATCCCCTAATCTGGTGAAAAATTGTGGAAGCAGCAGTGAGAGAACGTTATATAAAAACAAGAGTCCAGGCATCAAATGGATGCGCCTGGGTATGGCGTATTCCCAAAGAACCGTTTCGCCCAGACGTCACTGAACCACTAAACTGTGAGGTAGAGGGGAGTTTCTTGTAGTTTGCACATGGTCCACTAGTTGTCAGTGACAAAACCACGAATGCGGTTTTATGTTGTGACAGTTCTTTGAAGAAGGGCTCAATTTGTATCAGAATGACAATGCTCCAGGTAAAACCACGATTAGTACTACAATAGTCTGAGAAGAATAAAGTGGTGAACCTAGCATTTTCAGCCCAAGTCTGAATTCAACTGGATATCACCGGAATGTTCTGGAACAACAAATGAGTACCAGAACTATTCGCAGCCTTAAAAGAGCGACAAAAAGATTTCAGCCTCCACAAACCAAAAACTCAGAGAAATGTCCCCAGAGGGTATTAGTATTAGTGGAGGCAAATGGTGCAAGAAAGCAAGCTTATACATCATGAATTAAAAAAAAAAAAAAAAAAAAAACTATCCACCACACTTGTCCATCTCCTCCGAGAATTTGTCTAGTTCTCCCTTGAATTTATTCAAATTACCCACAATGACAGATGGAAGTTTCTTCCGGCAATCAACTACCCTCTCGCTGAAGGCAAACCTCCGCTCATCTAACCTGCAACCATCCTTCCTCAGTTTGAGTTTATGCACCAGCATGTGTGTATCAAGAGGAAGAATGCCATTAACCATCAACACTGAGCTTACCCAATCCATTCAAGGCCTTAAACACGTCAATCAGATCTCTTCGCAGGTGCATAGTCTCCAGGCGCTGCAATTTGCAGAACTGAAGTCTTGGTGAGACTACCCTTCTGTTCCCTTCACCAAACTCGTGTCCCTTTCCTGTACACACGTTCCAGCAGATCTACATCTTTCCTAACATGAGACCTCCAGACATGTATACAGTACTCAAGATGCGGCTTAATCATGGCTTTGGCAAAAGGATAATCACCCACTTATCCTTGCTAGAAAAGTTCCTCTACATCATTGACAAAATCCCATGATATTGTTGCTGTCATTAAAGCCCATTTGGGTCATCCACAATATTAAAAAAAAATTTACCGTGTGAGTAGGCTACTAAATATTTTTTATTTTTCATTTAGCATCCTAGTACCTATTGAAGGATACTATACATGGAGTAACCATCTTATTAAGTACATCTATCCGTTTCATAAAATGGACTGCGCCTTCAGTAACAGCAACGCGTGTTTGTACGATTAGATATAAAGCAGGTAGGCGGATACGTACTCTGTGCGGGAAAGTGGCAAGCGAAAGATTTAAAATAACTTCAACGTGGCATGGTAGCCAAAGCTCCGGAAGGGGTGTCTTCGGAAACTGCAACTCTGCTGAGGTTTAAATTATGTCTGTGTTTTGGATGCGTCCACATTGGTCCAATACCCAAATAACATACAGCCATCGGCGATCATATTATCGGACACAGTTCATTGACGTGAGAGGCCAGCGGAAGCTCGTTAGACTTGTGCAGAGTAACAGAAAGGCTACAGTCAGTCAAATAACAACATTGGTACCTAAGGGGAAAAAAATGCAGTGGGTGCTGCTGACTGAAAAATGCCAGTTCGACAAATTACGGTTCCTGCTATTTTCAAGCTGATCGGAGGATCACAATATGGCAAAAACAGCATAAGTTCATCGAGCCATCCTGCCAAGCATCGACAGTGGGGCATGTGGTGCCGGTGTAATAGTGTTTCCGTAGCGCACATTGTTCCTTTTGATACCTGCGGAGCAACATTTAATTCTCTATGTGACAAGGCAAGAATGGTACAAAAGTGGTTCCAAGAACATGGTAGTGAATTAGATTACTGCAGTGGTCTTCCCACTCACCAGATAATACAACCGAGTACCTGTGAGGTGAGGTGAAGGGAGATGAGGTGGAGCGAGCTCTTCGGAGTAGAGATCAGCAACCATACAGCTTTGCAGCAACTGTGGGAAATAGCTGGGCGAACATGGACCATCATCCATGTGGTGCCCTTTCGGCACCTCCTTTAGTCCATGACACGACGAATCCAGGTTCACAGGGCCAGGTTCGAAGTATATCAAACATGGGATCTTAATAGCCACAAGGTCGTAGATACTACTACTACTACCATCAAGTGACCACAAAGCATCGACCATCCTTGAATCCATCGACTACCAAGAGACAACTGGACGGAAAACACGCATCCCAACTGTGACTAAATTGTATATCCCTGACTCGCACCTTACCAATCGTCAAGTGACATATGGAAGGGACATCGTCCCAAGTGTGACCAAACCACATATCTCTGACGTTGACCTTACCGGACGGAACCCTGATCCCATGAGTGACTTGCTGAATGAGATTATCACAACAACAAAGACTCAGTACAGCTCTGCTGTCGGCCATCTTGGCTCAACTAACCACGCTCCCTTGCGTAGTCCTATTTTTTTTTTAATTATTATTATTATTTTATTTTTTTTATTATTTTTATTTTTTTTAGGTCCTAGCCACTGAAATCTCAGGAAATTAGGTGGCAGGACCTGCCAGAGTAAATATTTAAAATACTGATGTACCTGGTCTGCCTCCACGGGGTATAGTGTGGGCAATGGTTGGTTTCCATCAGAGGCCCAACGGCTAAAAGGCTAGATGAACAACGGTACAAAACATTACACACCAAAATATCCATACACTTTTAAACCTCTGGCCTCTGCAGTATTCTGTATCACACCACAATGTGTACTACGAGATGGGGAAACCCCTGGTGCCATTAGACCCTAAACAAACTATACACTTGCTATTATGCAGGTTTACCTGATAAAGTGGCCAATGAACCGAGCATATATCGAAATCCAGAAAACTATTTTTTTTAAATAAACAGAGTTTAAAATAACTGAACCACAATAAAATCGAAATAAGAAAATAAAACAAAAGTACGATGTTAATTGCAATGAAAAGATTAGAAGAATCTTGAACAATCTTTTCAATGCCGCCTTCAGAAGTTATATATCCGTAATCAAACAAAGACAACAAATGACCTAAGATATCTTGAAATCATTCTTTGTCTTGGTTCAGATGGTTCCTCCTCCCTCACCACCAACCTGAGGGGACCAGAAATTTAACTGTCTCTCTTTCATATCCTTTCACATGTTGACCACATAAATTCCAGATGATTCAGCGACAAATGAGGCAGTTGAAGCATCAGTGAGGAAAATTTACTCCACCAAGTTTATGGCAGAAGCAGTGAAAAGAAAATCAGTTGAAATACTAATTACCAATATAACAGCGAAATCAAGAGGAATTATGATTACAGATAGAACCTCTGGAAGGTATTCACCCGGAAACAAAAAGGTAGCAAAAAACCAGATAGGTAACATAATAACATACAAAAAAGGCCAAATTTTCTCACACAAAAGTAAACCTAAATCGGATTTCGACACAATAAGAGTCGAAGAGGATCAGCGAACGACAAAAAAGGCATACTTTTCATAAGGAAACCGTCTCTCAAGGATGTGAAGAATGACTTTTGACCAGTCCGCAAGCACCTACAGAATCTGAAATTATCATGATTGGCAATCCATCATGAGTACCGTTCAAAAGACGCAATATTAACCAAAGGACATGAAAAAGGTCATTAATGGCTACACAATAAGTCTACCATCGGTACCCCACTATTTATTATAAAAGTCGATAGTACTTTCATAATTTTCTTCACTTGTAGCAGAGTGGTTATAATCACTGTCCTCCCCGCACCGGGTGGAACCGGCCCGGCTTCAATCCCGCAATAACGCGAGAAACTTTTATGGGCTTTTTCTACTCTGTGGCTGAATTAGTCAGTCTCAGAAGAATATAACAAGGTTTTTCTTCCTGGAAACCCGGGTTTTGCGTCCAGCAAAACAAGCAAACCGAACAGAGGGCGCACGCAATTTACAAGCATTATACGCACAAATAGATAAGGTGATCTCGGATGGTCATAATATGACAATTTTTGAAGTATTTTCATAAGAGGTCTTCTAGTATACATCTTTAAACAGATCTTTAAGAGTGGATTATTCCATTTATCTGGAAATATCAATTTATAAAATTCACAAAAACTAAAACCCTAAAGGACTTCTGAGCAATTGTCGTCGGTTAGGTTCTGCTAAAGATTTTGGAGAAGTCCATCCATCTAGTAATAACTCGCCACTGTTTTAACTACAGACATGCTCACTTCCATAATGTAATGAAATGGAGGGGGGGGGAATACCACAATCAATCTGAAAAAAATTAATCAGTGCATAATGCGTCCTGAACTGCTAGTCAAAAACTGACTTTCTTTTTATTTACATCAAAGACACTTACCCATTTCCTCGCTGTCACAATATTGAAAGCATGTCAAAACTGATGGAGGTCAACTCTGCATCAATGAGGCCGTTCTATCGCCCAGACAACTATTCATCTCTCTCTCTCTCTCTCTCTCTCTACCAATGCAACTACATCGTTTTATAAGGGGGCAGTATTGTCAGCAACCCACAATGTGGTTGCGCTGAACCCTTTCCTAACGACTAGCCAGAACTACCTGTCATTCGCTGATAACTTGAAGGTTTTCTTTATCACAGCACAATTTATACTCTAGCAATCAATCAGCAACTATGTTATGAGATGGTCAGCTTTAAGAGTCACCCTGTTGGAACGAAGCCACATCTGTTCAACTCCCGTTCACCAACAAGAGGAAGGTCAAGAATGACAAAAACGACTCTATTCAGAGAAAGGAGGAAAAAAAAGATTAGAGATCATAGGGACCTCAGTACTTTAGTCTCACCTGCGATGAGGCTCTCTCGCATTTCAGAAGCGCTTTCTTAATATAAAGTACCAAGCTATATGCTGCCATGTAGGCAATTAGTAATGAGTCTAATCAGAAATCTCAAGATTCCAATAATACCATACATCGTTCAATGCATAGTACACTTCCCATTTATGCTCCCGTGGTTTGGTCCTCTGCTCCTCTATCATATCAGAGAAATACACTGCTCGACTAAATTAACAGAACAAAATGTTTTTCATGAATATTTTATTGTGAACAGAGTCGCCGAAGGCGAATATTTGATATAATAGGCATCCTGGTATGCAAATTCCGAGCATCAATAAAAATCGATCTACCACCTTACAGAGTCGCAAATTATTCATGTATATAAAAACACTGGTTTGCGACCAGTGTTTTTATATACATCAATATCACTTCATTCCCGTTTTTTTGGCTTTCTCGGTGCAATAACCACATCTCCAGGACTCAGGATGGCAAGTCATCGTCGTTTAAATAATTCTTTTAGATGGTAGCCCGTTGGACAACTTGAAGCTGGGCAGTCACAGGCAGAGGTGGCATTTTGGTTCATGTGTTACGCAGTGTCGTTTGAGCATTATGGAAGCAGCTTCAGGAGACAGGAACCATTACAAAAAGAGCTGGCCAAGATCGTCCGAGGACTACGTCAACCAGAACGGACCGCTATTTGGCTCTAACAGCAAGACGGAACTCTACGATATCCTGTTATCAACTGTCTCTTGAGGTTGCTGCAGCCACAGGTGAAAACATTTCTAACCGGACTGTGTTAAGGAGGCTCTACGGAAGGAAGCCAGTGGGTTGTATCCAATTAACCCAAAACCGCCGCAGAGACCATCGAAACTGATGCCATGAACATGTGACTTTGAGCCCTGACAAATGGGGTACCAAATTTTGTCCCGAGCTGCATGAGTTACACCACGTTTTCACGTGTTCTGTTAATTTTGTTGAGCAGTGTATTATGAAGCTGGAACACTGGTTTCTCAGATGAGCTAAGTTGGTAAGCCTCTCAACTTCTAAAGCCACCACATGCACAAATCTGAATGTCGCCACTTGGCGCTAACAAATAGTTGCAAAGAATCTGCATAGCCAATCTGTTTTATTATGTTTTATTACTGTTTTTATTATGTTCTTTTTACCTGCCTTTGTATCATCAACATACACAATATTCTATATAAGTATTTTCTATCGACTTTAGATGTCAATTACTAATGTACACCCTCCTAGCTAGGAGGCTGTTCATTCACATTCCAATGTAACAGAGAAAGCTATCAACCATTTCACTATCTCACAATTTTCCTGATTAAATTCCCCAATATAAATCCTGTTAGTGCTGTGGAAATATCTTGGCATATGTTACTCATCTGTGAACATATGACATGGAAAAGTTTGGAAAAACTCAGTTGATCTCGACATTTCTAAGGCTTTCAACTGTTTTAATTACAAAGGCGTTCTAAGCAAGCTTCCATCTTATTGTTGTTGTTGTTGTTGTTTGGTTTTTAGGAGCATTAGCAACTAAGGCCATATTGCTCCAGTATATGCGGTGGTCATTCCTTAACCTTTCCGCATCCTCCGTATTTCCGTATTTGGTGGTGACGGGCTCGAACCCCGGTCTAATCAAGAAGCGTGTGCTACGCACTGCTGCTCCTTCCCACCTGGCTACGGAGGCGCCTCCATCCTATTGTCTGCCTTCCGACTTTTGCAACTCACTATCTAGTTACCTCTGCTGCGGAGGCGCCTCCGTAGCCAGGTGGGCAGGAGCAGCAGTGCGTAGCACATGCTTCTTGATTAGATCGGGATTCGAGTCCGTGTCCACCAAATACGGAGGATGCGGAAAGGTCAGGAAATGACCACCGCATATCCCCGGAGCAATATGGCCTTAGTTGCTAATGCTCAAAAAAAAAACAAAAAAAAAACAAAAACCAAACCACTGCTGCTCACTGCATCTGACGGCAGAAAACAGAAAATCTGTTTTCTTTTCAATTAGCTGGAGCTGGCCAAAGTTATGTTCTTTCACTGAGTCTTTTCCTCTATATATGAATGACCTTCTTCTAGTGACCGGAAATCTTGTCGACGGGTTTGCTGATGAAAGTACGTTATATCACTTCCAGTTCAACAAAATCTGATCCGTGCAAACAGCAACACCTTGATATTCACCATTCGTTCCTTAAATGCGTATCTCCACGCAATTTTCCAGCGGGGAAGAAAAAACCTCAGTTCACCCGAAAGCCAGTCCTTGCATAAAAGATATAAGAAAGGACAAATATAAGAGATATGAAAGGCTGCTCCCATGATCATCTTCAACAATACTAAGATTTATAAACAAGATCTAACAGCTCCACTGGGGATAACCCTGACTTTAACATTTCTTGTCATAAGAATATCGCAAATATTACTTCATTCGTGGTTAGCGCGGTTGGTATAATCATCACCCTCCCCACATCGAGTGAAAAAGACCCGAGTTCGAATGCAGTCAATGATGCGAGAAATTTTTGTGGCCTTTTTTCACGTGGCTGAGTTAGTCGGCCTGATGCGAGGATAATATGGTTTTCCCCCCTCCCCCGGGAACTCGGGTTTTTCGTACAGCAAATCGAACAGAACACGCAATTTTTGCCAACATATATCCGGCGCGATATAGTCTAAGTCTGGTGAAGCGCCTAAAAGGCCCTACAACTTCTGCATTGAAAAAAACTAGGTTTTTTTTTTTTCGCTTTCGGCACTACTTTTCTTCTAAACAGCTGCTGACACTATAGAAATCCGTCACAGAATATTGTTCCTTCATTTGAGGTGGCGCCAAACCTCTCTAAAACTTTGATTCTATCCAAAAGAGAGCAGTGAGGTTAACCATCCTTTTCTTAACAACTCACTCCATTCCCTACCATACAGAACCGTTTAGAGTCTGCTGTACTCTAAACAGATATTTCCTTGGGCACTGGCCTTCTGAATTTCCATCTGTTATTTCATTTCTTTCTTTCAGATGAATCCAACTGTATACAGATTTAAATGGCTTGCGTACATTTTCAAGCTGAAGACACCGGCAGAGAATTACACTTTAAATTCAGTTGATGTCAGGAAAGATTATTTTAAACGTAATCACTTCACAGAGGTATTTCAACAATTTTTAACTTAGTAAAACCGATTACAAATTGATTGACAAGGAATACGGAAATCACCCGGAAGAAAAAACGATTTATTCGATTCTCTGAAACCAATCAAATCCCCACAGCATCATAAAAGTCTCCATTTTTATCCTGGCCGCATTTATCCATTATACCGTCTGAAAAAAAAGGGGGAAGGAAAAATTAAAATATTCTACTTTTATGAGCATCGAATGCGGTCATACATTACTATTGGTGCATCTTTCTTAGAATTAGAACAGCCAACAAAAGATGTCGAGAGACGCTTTATACGATAAAGATAGCCCTGAGGACTGCTTCTGCTACATTTCTTTTCTTTTTAAATCTGGGCCATGCTATCAAAACAGCTACTCCGCATTGGAGAATAAAGAACTTTAAAATGAAAGGCTACTTGGCATGTCACTAAAACGTAGTTATAAACACAGGGAAATAAAAACAACTGCTTTGTCCTTGTAGCTTTAGAGATTTCTTCCTATTCGACTTTACACATGAAATAATGCGCATTTTGTCCTGATCTAATTTATACTTTTATATATATATCCCTAGATAAGCTTCAGGATATTTTGTTCTGTTATAATTACAAGTCGTGTCTTTTAGATGACAGGATCGGTTAATGAGTCTTGTAAAATCATGCTAATTCATTACATATCCATTGCTAACTACTCCTGGCATCTCTCGCAAGCCGACCGGGCTAGCCGAGTGGGTAAAGTACCTGCCCGGCAACCCAAAGGTCGCGGGTTCGATTCCCGCCTCGGGCTTGGATCAAAGTACTGCAAAAACCTTGGGAGGTGCAATATGGCCACAGAAGCCGATGCGCCAGCAACTACCAAATCAAAAAAAAAAAAAAAAAAATCTCTCGCATATTTGAGCGAAAATTTCTGTATGAGAAAACTGAATCTCATTAAATGTAAACAAAGAAAGAGAACTTCAAGATCTAATCCATACTGTTCTGCAATTAACCGGCAGACTTAAAAAGAAAGTAGTAAAATTTTACCTCGACTTAAAAATAAAAAAATATTAAAGAACTACATTTTGCTATCGTAAATTAAACTGTTTTTCTTGTCTGGATATCGAATAAACAATGGAAAGAGCCCATTCATTTTTTTTTTTTTTTTTCCACAGATAAACCAACCTTGTCGTGTTTACACTTCATTTGCCACGAAACTAATTACCGCATTTTAAATAACTTATCATTTTTTTTATTTTTGGCTAATATTTGAACTTGTAACAATCAGTGATAAGTATTATGTCAAAGCATAATGCCTATTAGCTTTGCGGAGGGGTTAGTTTTCCTCTACTTATCGATTCTCTGCACAATTATGTATCGCCAAACACATGTCGGCAAGTATTGAGCCGTTTGGTCAGCACAATGAAAAACTACCGAGCATGGACAGGAAGCACGGTTGGATAGACAACTTCGCTAGGGAAAGCAAATATCGACTTCCGGTTTCATGGAACTGTATTTTTAATGGATAATTTTACTCCAAATCTCCTTGTAATACGATTTCTTTCATAGTCATTGCGAACTGGAAATCAAGAGGTGCCCGTGTGTTCAAAATTGTACTGCAGTTACTGAAGATTCACCAGAAAGTCCAATTTCTAATAAAATATTTTCCTTGAGTTGTTTTATCTCTGCGCTTGGAGTAAATAAAGGTTGATGACATCCAGCATATACTAAGCGCTGTACAGTACTCCATGTTCTGAAACGAAATGCTTGAAAAGCAAGTCAGATTGCTTTGCAAATGTACATCGTATAGAGCTTTTTCACGGATCAGAACTTGTTCCATCTTCGATTAAATTTGTAATGCAATGTTCTATTGAATAGAACATTGCATTACAATGTTCTATTCAATATATTTGTGACTTAGAAAAAATGTGACACTTCTAAGCACCACATTTTTCATGTAGTGATAAAAAAAAGTTTCCAAGGTCGTGTTCATTGCGAGCCCATCCGTGGGGATCACTTGCGCGAGGTTCTACTAATTTTAAAGTTCTTGGATATCGTTACCACAGTGGTTCTTAAAATTTTTCGTACCTCAACCTTCTTGAAGGTACTTCTTACGGTACCCTTCCTTCCTTCCTACCACCATAGTTAAAAACTTAATTTGAATCATACTGGGAAATGTAGTTCACTGCACGAAGATAATCTGAAAATTTCTTCGTTCTTAAAAAGATTTAAGATCATTCTTTGTATTATGATAAAAACTTAAGGTGCTGCTAACTGGTTAGTGTACAAACTAGCATCACCTTAAGCTTTTATCTTAAGATTTAATCACGGTTGATCTATAACGGATTAATGATTAAATCTGCAGTAGACCGTATTATGAGGTACATTTAGGCAATGTATAGGAATATCGGTGCTTAGTGGCTCCCATATGCGGCAATTGTGTGTGTTGGGAATTATCCTGGAGATTAGCGGGTGGATACGAGCGCGGTTCTTCCACAACATGCGAAAACGGTTCGAATCCCGTATCGACGAAATGAACTTTTATTGACTTCTCTCGCAACGTAGAAGGGTTAAACTGGAGTAGGAAAAATGTTGCATGGTTTTGGTTTTACTTCCCTTAAACTCGGTTTTTCGACCGGCAAACCGACAAAGAATAACACCATAACAGACAATATATTGACCATCTTGGCATTAGCTACCTTGCAGCTTAAAGCACACTACAGTTCCATGTGCCAGAAAGGATAACGCAAAGTACACGCAGGCGAGTTTATCACTTTCTTCCAGTTTTTTCTTGAAACATTTTAATTCAGCGCAGATATCGTTGCATTTTAATTTGTTTTTTTTATTTTTAACACAACGACTACTTTTTCGACAGTGTGCCACTTCGTAGGGTTTATCATTTATTCGGCAAAAGTATGTGTTTACATCCGCTTGAAAACGTTCGAAATAATTCATGAGAAAAACTTAATCGCTCCGCTTGAGGTCTGCTCAACTGGAGAGGCTTTAATAATTCCTCCCAGTCTCTGATGGGATTTAAGCTCAAACCAAAGAAACAGCAAGCCCATTATACTGTCACGAAGAACACTTAGGCCTTTCTAAATGATATTCAAAAGTCGATGTAAAATATTACGAACACAGATACTGTATTCGAAGTAAGTCTGACGTTCTCTTCCAGTGAAGTGTATTGCAAGTTTTATGGCAGGTCATCAATAACACCACTTCCATGGACAATACCAATATTCCCACCAAAGCAGTAATTTCAGATCGTTTTCATTTTTTTTTTTTTTGAAGAGTAACATCAATCCCCAAACATTTTCAGCAGCCAGTACTTCTAAGCAAAAATAACCGTCTCCACAAGGCAAAACTCCTAAAGTTCTTTAAACTGTTACCTACACCCTCAACAGACAGGCCTTCAAAAATGTCGGAAGAAAACGAGAAGCACCTCGAGCCCTTATATCAAACAACATCCTCCATATGCATTCAAAGAGCTAATAACCTAAAAGAGGCAACGTGAAGTAGGGAAAGAAAAAGATTGGGGTGAAAGGATTAGTGAGCGACACCGATATAATAGGAGCAAAATTGTCGGTGCCTGGACTGTAATGAAAAATTTAGTGCCAATAATCTGAATGTTTTTACTAAATTTGGATCGGACTGAATCCTAATGAATCGATATCTGAAGAGTGCACCAAACTTAAAACGGTAACAATTTTTTGTATGAAAACAGAAAGAAGAAAAGTTAAGTTACGAGAAAAAAAATAGTAAATAAAATATTTCGAACTGAACACAAAATTATGCATCGTTTTGGTAAATTAAAAACCCACTTGGATCACTTACATACCGAATAAAATCAACAGTCGTAAGTGATTATGTAAGCTGTTCAAATTCCCTGCTAGCATGTTCATATTATCCAGAGTTAGGAGTAATATGAGCACCAAAAAGATAGCCTGTTTGTGATTAATGGAGATCAAATTTTAAGCAATGTATATATAACTCACACTGCTACTATAAATAGCCAAATATCTAGCCGAGTGGCCTCCTCATCTACATCCGAATAAATTATGTGTTCAAAAACCTGATCTACACTGAGTGGCTACTTTATTAGGTACATTTACCACTTTCAAAGGGCCTCCGTAGCCGGGTGGCCAGAAGCGGAAGTGCAGTAGCACACGCTCTTTGAGTAGACCGAGGTTCAAGCCCCTAACTGCTAAATCGATCTGCCAAACCGCACTTGGCCAGCGTGGCAGATTATGGTCTATTTCCCTCAATATGGATTGCTGAGGATTTCATCCTGCAGTGCATTGATAATGGCTGCAGTTTACCTTTATTTTATTTTATTTTTTTTAGCCCTTTCATGAAATGATGAGCTCCTTCAGTAATAGCATCACGTGTTGGTATCCTGAGACAAAGCAGGTAGGCAGATACATGTTTTTTTTTTATTATTATTTATTGTAGTATAAGGTCCCAGCAAGCTTTCCCGGCAACCCCACAATCTATTTACAATACTGTATCACCAACAATGTTGATGTACGTACAATTACCTTAGATTCCCTCGCAGAGGGAAATTTATTCTCAATGTAATCCATATCATAATGCAATACCATGGAAGTATCTGACACTATAAGGTCCCAACATAAGGTTGTGATGATCCCTGAGGATCCAATTGACACTTGCAGGTTCCACTATGAAGATTCAAAATGAGGGGTCTAATCCAGGAAGTAGATGTCTAAACCAGGAGTTATGGTCACAATGAAGAAGTCAACTTTTCCTCAAACCTGAAGAGTCCCAACAGCACAGCACAGCAGTTAACAGTGAAGAGGAATACCTCAATCAATCTCCACATACAGTTCCTGAAACCAAAATAACACCACAGCATCACGGGCCACCCATCGAAATGGGGATTCCGAATGTGTTCAATTCAGTGTAACAATGATCAGAACGAAAGGTTTAAGTGACTGACTGCAGCATGGTCAAAGCCAGAAGCGCCGGTATGGGTGTCTCGGAAACTGCATCCTTGTTTGGGGGTTTGACGTAGGATCGTTTCTCGTTTGTGATGAGAATGACCCAATAACTAAATAACAGCAGCCAAAGGCGATTTGTGGTCGGGGACAGCTCGTTGATGCGCAATGCAAACGGAGACTGTCAAGTCTCCGTTTGAGACAAGTACCCTATAAATATACAGGGTAACAGAAAGGTCAGAGCCAGTCATATAGCAACTCACTAGAAGGTGGTAGCTGAAGAAGCATATCAGAACGCACAACTAGTCGTAACTTGCCACAGATGGGATATCGCAGCTCACGACTAAGCTGAGTTCCACTCTGTCAACAGAAAATGAGAAGGTATGGTTACAGTAGACAGGAAAATACCAACAGTGGGTAGTGGAAGATTGAAAAATGTTGCTTGATGTGAAGAATACCAGTTCCTGCTGTTTCACGCTGATGGAAGGAACAGAATATAGAGAAAACATTATGAGTCCGTGGACCAACCCTGCTAGGTGTGAACAATGCGGACTGGTTGTGGGGATTGTTTTCGTGATGCACATTGAGCTCCTCCCCTTGATACCAATTGGGTAACATTTGGACGCCACAGGTTATCTATAAATTGTTTCCAACTCGGAGCATTTCTCCATGGCTGCAGTGCGTCCATCTGCGAATAGTTTATTCTAACAGGACCAGAATTATAAAGAACAATTCTGGTCCACAAGACTAGAATTGTAAAGAACCAGTTCCAGCACAAAAGAATGAATTCAGCCTACTTCGGTAGTCTCCCTAGTCATCTGTATTCAGAGATATGCTGGAGAGTTCGCACAAGCTCCTTGTTAAATTTTTGGGGATTATCCGAACACCTTTAAAAGAAAATAGTATGAAAAAATTTAACAGACTATTTTAACTGGGAATAACCATAGCTGAGATCCTTCTCGAGAGAGCTCATTGTTAACAAACTGGCAGTACACCCCTGCATGTAGGGATATTGCCATTAGCTTGGTAAAATTTTAGCGTAAGGGCGTTCAGTTGCTTTATCTAGCAATAGCAATGACTTAATGTGTTTTCATTTGCATGTAATTCCTTTTTGTAGGAATTTTGTCTTTTAAAAAATGATTTCGAATTCATTCCGAAAAAAAATTTGGAACTGTATCATTAAATTCTTGTTTAGGAAAATTCTCCATTCTGTATAAATAAAATACATGCATAAAAAAGGCAGTCCGAATAACACCTATTCAAAATAATTACAGTACTGCTACATACAAAAATGTCAGCCAGTTTATAAGAATATATTGGAGCCATTCTCAGATAACTCAGTTGAGAGCTAAGATTAAAAGGAAACTTCTCCATTTCATTTCTCTCCTAATAAGGGGAGGGGATGGGGGGAATCTGTGAAAACAGCTTGGACTAAGAATGTGCTGAAAGAAGACGTATTTGGTTCTTTAGGCAGAAGTAAACCCCTCGCGTGCATTTCTTTACAGCGACACAGCAAAAAAAAAAAAAAAAAAACGCGTACACTTTTTCCGTAGTGTATAAGGAAGTTGATGAATCACTGTATTGCAATAGTTTCTTGTTTTATTTATTGCTCAAGTCGCATTTCTTTTCGAGGGGTGAGTTTTTATTTTTGCTTTGTAATCTGATTTAAGCACAGGAAAACTATAACAAATAACCTAAATGCAAGCGGATCTACCACAGAAAGCATCTGAAGATGAAGTGAACCATATTAAAAATCCATGCATGCGTGGAAAATTGATGAATGATTAAAAAAAAAAGGAACATACAAGTCGACTTTTTGCACTATTCTTTACTGCCTGATCCCTTCTGGAAATACTACAATGAGAAAGTATTTATTGGAAAACCACGTTAAAATTTCTCTCGTTACATCCAAAGTCCGAAAGCCACATATACCTTGATTAGTGCCGAAACCGAGAAGTGTATTCTTTCCTCCTCAAAGCAAATATAATTTCACCTCTGCAGTTTATAAGTCCCCTCGGCAGCAAATAACATTGTTAACGATTAGTGCCCTCGCGGACAGCAAATTGGTTACGGTCATTATACTTCCACACAGTGTGGAAAAGGCCTAGTTCGAATCCCGTTGAGACAAGGAATTTTATGGGCTTTCTCTATTCGAGTTAATCGGTCTCGGGTAGCGTCTCCCAATCTCCAGAAATACGAATTTTTCATCCAGCAACCGACCATTCAATTTCGACAAAATACGTGGCCTCATGGTCTTAATTTATTTGATGTAAATACTAAACAAACATGATTATTTGCCGGGCTCGACAAACACGGTCGCCATTACGACTAGCATTTACAGGTCAGTCTAACATCCGCGCGGATAACACTGGTTATAACCACTGTCCTCCCGGCACCGTGTTGAAAAGGTCTGGGTTCGAATGCCATAAATGATGCGAGCAAGTTATGGTTTTTTTCACACCGTGGGTGAGTTAGTCTGTCTCAGGCGAGGATAACACTGTTTTTTCTCTCGGAAACTTTGATTTTTTTCCAGAAAACCGACTAGAGAACATACACACAATTTAAAAACATAATACACATGAGTGAATGAATTCGTCTTCTCGGGTAACCCTAATCTGAAATATTTATTCTTAAAATGAAGGAAAAAAAAGGGGGGGGGGGGAGGTTAGTCTAGTGGCTATAAAACTCTTTTTTTTTTTAATAATTATTATTTTTACGATTTCTGTGGTTGAAAGTAACGTAAACGAAGAATTATGGCCAACCAATCAATCATATCTGACTTTCGTTAAGATAAGTTACCTGGAGGGTATTTCAGAATTAGCTACTTATTCTACATCCATACAATCAACTTCTTTTACATTTATTTAATTATCACGGGAAGAAACAAATAAATATTTCAATATTTTCATCCACGAAAACATTATATTGTTTATCTCTGGTTAAGTCATTCTTCATCCAGGATGATTCTTTAGATTGGGTCAGGTTTTTGCTGTTGCAGCAAAAGTACAGCCTCGCTGCATCTTTTAGCCTTTCTTTTGGGAAGGTGATCGATAATTTGTAATCTGTTGTGCGTTTTCGACTTATGGTACTTCGATAAGCTGGTAGGAGTTAAAATATCGGTTATAATTAATTTTACGTATCTCGTAAAGAATTTTAAATGCTGAATTTTCACAAGGTTTAGTTTTCAACGAACCGAACTGTCCACATGAAGTCGATAGACATTGGCCGTTTCACGAAGTTCATATATATTATGTGAATTTATTGGGAAACAGCTGTTTTGTAATTTTTTTTAATTATTTTGTCCTCCCCCACCTGGGAGTGGCGACCAGACTTTGAACAAATTTGTCGAGGCCTAATAATTTGTTCTTCCAAATCAAGAGATGGTCGATTGTTAAAGGCAGAGGCCCACAATTATATTGAATTATATAAGCAGCAATCGAGGCGATTGTATCAATGACTTCATAAATACCTTGCATGTAAATTGTAGAAAGGTATCAAAATCGTTGTTGTTAAAAAGTTTACATGTTTATAACACTTTGATGCAAGCCTCCAAACCTTACAACTTGGTACTGGGTACGCTTCCAACTAGGGGAGAGCAGCATCTGGATTTATTGTACCATAATATGATTAACATAAAAAACGTCACCCCTCAAACTAAATTCCAGTCAGATCACTGCCCAATATGTTGTGCAATTTCCTCATCCAATTGTGTAGGTGAGCAACACAGCGATGTGCAAACTCAACAGACCAAGAAAATATAAGTTTAATAGACCTGAAATTCTTTTAGAACATCTAAAAACCTACAATTGGATTGATCTGTACAATAAAGCGGTGGATGAAGCTACCAACTTGATTGAAAAAGAGCTCTTACTTATTGCTGAACTGGGTGCCTCGAAGGAGGTAAGAATCATGGATAAATCTAAACTGTGATTCAACAAGTATTTAAAACAGACATTTGTGGCCAAGCAAAAGGCTTACAGGAAATGGAGAAATTCCGGATTTAATGAAGACCTCACGGATTATAAGAAAGAAAGCAATTTTCTTGAAAAAGAAACGACATGCACGCTTCGAATTTACATATTCGAAATGGAGGAAACCACATTCAGACACTAGGCTAAGGAGAGCTTCGAAAGGCTGCCAGTTGAACGTCAAGCTAGAAATGTACAAGAGGATCAGCCAGAGGATATCGCGCAATATATTTTTCAGAGTGGCGGCATTAGAGGGAATGCATTATCCAACATCGCTATTTCTACAGAAGATCCCATCAATGCAATTAACTCCTTGCTTAACAAATCTACGATCGACCCCCGACGGGTTCCCTATTTCTATGCTGAAAATATGCAGCGCCTATATTGTTGATGTGTTGTTGCACATATTCCAAAACATCCTCAAAGATGGAGTTCTCCCCCGGAGATGGAATGACTTCTTTGTGAGGCCGGTGCCAAAAAAGAAGAACCATAAGGACACTTCAGACTTTCGACCCATATCGATCAGTTGTTCTATTTTCAAACTCTTTGAAAAAGCCATTCTTCCTTCTTTAACTGTGATCTAATGGTGGCCAGTGTTTTGCGTACAGGCCACCTCCATACCGTAGTACCGAGACAATCCACTGTTACTAATTTGTTGTAGACCCTCTTCAGAATGCAACACGCTTTAAATGAAAAGGCCCAAATTGACATCATATTCCTTGACATAAAGGCAGTTTTCGATAATGTATCGTTACCTGCACTTGAAAATATATTGAAAGTTTATTTCCGCATTGAGGGCAAACTATTACAGATTATCAAAACCATTTTGAAGCCAAGGCACCTAACTGTACAACATCAAGAATTCCGTGCAGAATATACCCTCACTTGGGGAATTCGATAATTCCCCAAGTGAGGGTATATCGAATTATCTACCGCAGAATCGTAATTTTATTTCTTAAGCTGATGATATAAAGTATTTTGTTGTTTCTAACGAAAGTGTTCTTGTGTCCGAAGTCAATATCCACGCCAACGCCAAGCTGAGCAAACTGCATTTATACTTAGATAAGATCGGTTTATGGATGAACTCTGACAAGTCAGCACAACTGACAATAACTAACAAGATGATAAAAAAATCAAATCGAATTATCTATTAATGGAGCAAAGGTGAAGAAATTCAGCTCATACACCGACCTGGGAGTGACGTCGGATGTCACTCAGTTTCCAAAGGCATTTTCGAGGGTCTCAGTTTCCAAAGGCATTTTCAAAATGCCAGATCAAAAACTCTTGCTGCCATATGGGCTGTAAGATAGGAGATAACTGGGATTCGAAACCAGCAACTATAGATCCAATATATCCAAAGATGTATCGTTCCTGTGTCCTTATATGCTTCGACAATTTGGTCCTCTGCCCCAAATACCTATATTAGGAAATTTCTCGGCCTGGAATACTTGCTGCTCCGGTGGCTAAATAGGATTGCCGAGAAGCCCTTTACAATTTCAAATTCTATATTGTATACAAACAAACTCTGTGGATTCAGATGGTCACCCTACGTAACACCGTAACTACGTAAATTAACTTTCTTTGGTCTTTGTAGCTTTCTAAAAAAATATCCCTCCCCTCCTCTTCAGTGATTGCGAGTATAGCGCATAAGTAGTATAGCACAGTGGTTACGATCGCTGTTTTTCCACACCGTCTGGAAAAGACATAGTTCGAATTCCAGTAAAAAAATGGAGAAGTGACCACACTAATACCATAAAATTTGGTAATATTCTTGTACTCTGTTTTGTGACTGGCCTTTTCTGGCCGTCCTGGAATATGAACGGAAATTTATTATCGTTTATACTAGAGAATTGCCACGCTATTAGGCAGTGCGATAGGCAAGTGGAAAACATTAGTTAACACTCCACTACTGCAAATATTGCTAGAATTATATGATGTTATATAACGACCCAATGTTCGATTTTTACACGAACTGCGATATCTTTGGTAAAAACTATTTCTGAAAATCCATACACAAATTGCTTACCGGAAAGGGAAACAGCATTGTTTGCTCCTGATTATAAAAATCCAATAATTTTGGATCATATTTAAATTTAATGTTTTAAAGACCTGATTCAAACTTATATTTATTCCCAAACAGCATTCATAAATATCATTTCTGACAGTAAGTAAGAGTTTATTTAAATAAAATAAAATATTGGATGACGTAATGATGTATTTTAGCAGTCATGGTATATCCTCCCCTCCCCATAAATCGATAACCAGGGACTTACATCTGGTAATTATGGGCTTGGCACACCCAGGGTCCTGAGTTGGATATCATCATTCTTCTCTTTCTTGGTGATTCCTTTCTACTTCCTCTCTCTCTCTCTCTCTCTCTCTCTCTCTCTCACAGGGTAACTCAGAATTTTTTTTTTTTTGGCTGGTGCAGCATAAGCCTCAGACTTCCTTGCACAATAATAATAATAATAATGATCACCTAAATTTTTATTCCAGTTATAACAAAATTATTAAATCGGGTCATTGGTACTCAGTGCTATTATAATTTACTTTATACGAAGAGTGTAAAATGTCTATTTTTTTCATTTTAAACTGGGTCTATAATTTTTCAAATTGCCTCTAAAACTACGAAACATAAATGCGCAAAACAAAAGACAATTTGACCCATTATTATTATTAAAGAACATTAATATACAAATTATTATATATTTAAAAAGAAAAACTTACGGTTTGTCATCTAAGTAATGTCACCAAATAGTGCTTGACGAAGCTGGAAGTAGTAATGGTGCACAAAAATTTCAAATAAAACAGAAACTTAGAGCGAAAAACAAAACACAGTAATAAACGATATAATGCTGCTACCTCCACACTGGAGACATTATGCATACTACTGAAATCTAATGGCAAATCAAGCAGGAAAAAAAAAAAAAAAAAACACATCACATGACTGCGCGTGCTACCAAACGAACAGGAAATGACTGCATTCTACCTTAGCGATACAGCATACAGTACTTCTAATCAAAAATAAAATTATAATGGCATTTTGTAATTCAAAGTTTTGTAAAACTATTATTATATTTAGAAGCAAATGCAGTATTTGAAGAAGAAAGGCGTATATGCAGGTAAAATTAATAATATTAATTCTTATAAATTAATTTCGTTATTTTATTATGAAATATGGGGAAAGAGAATAAGAAATGAAACTTGGCTGCAATATTTTTGTTTTATTTATTGATTTTTAATAAATTATGTTAAAAGTATAACTAAATATGACGGCTGGCCCTGAAATCTTTTAAAGCAGATCAACCAAATTGTATTTGTGTTTTGTGTGTGTGTGTTTTTTTTTTTTTTGTAACTATGTTAGTTTTTACATCTAGGAATAGTTTTATGCTCTCCAGGATTTTTGATAAGGGAATTGATAACGTTAAAATAGGAAAACTGGTAAATATATCTGAGATGATCATTTTTAGCAGTGCTACCTAGCACCGAGTTCTAATCAGTATCTGTTTGGTGCTACGAAGTACTGTATACACTTACAATTTATACAATATTAAATTTAAGATAAGATTATTAAGTTGAATAGTATTATTAACGTATTAAGTAATATTTTGCCCGACCTGCCTCACCCTAGTTATTTATTCAAATATAAAAAAAAAAAATCATTAAAAAAAAAAAAGGTTATTAACAGCGGCTTTCCAGTTGAAAATAATTAATGAGCGAATTCGAGTTTCTACAAAATTTCAAAGGGGAAAAAAATTTATTCTGTCATGCTGGTCACAAATTCCAGCTATTGGCGTAACTAGGGTTGATGGCGACCAGGGCAAATAAAAAATGGCGCCTCTTGAAAACTGTTCTTTTGGAATTTTTGCATTTTTTAACCATAAAAAGGCGTCCCCAAATTTGGCGCCCAGGGCACTTTCCTTTCCTGCCTCACCCTAGCTATGCCACTAGAACTTCGAGCACATTCTTGATTAAAGCAAACAGCGCAAAATAGCAAACAGTAAACGCTTACCCTCACATCAATGACTTTGAGCTGCCTGTTGTTTTTTCTTTAATATAAATATTTTGAAAACGTTCTCATACCAAACACATTCAATTAACTGCTGTAGATGATATGGGACGATGTTTCTTTGTGAACTTTCGGAAGCTTTATCTACTCTAAGATTTTCTGTTCATACTCCGGCATGGTCAGAGAAGTTTGCACATTTTTTATTTATTTTTTTAACAATGAATACAATCATTAAAAGTATTTAGCAGTCATGCGAGCTTGAACTGAGGTCCACTTAAGCGCTTGACCACTCCGCTACGTCGGAAGGTGAAGAATGAGAACTTCACTAAAAATGCATTAGTATATTAAGAAAGAGTTAAGACTGCAATTTGAAACAATTAAAGGAAAATGCCTAATTAAAAGAAAATAACCAGATATGACTGAATCAGCACGCTCTACAAGAGAGGGAGATTTGGAGATTCTACAGTACTTGGGCCGAAATATTTCAAGAGGGGCCCGGCTGAGACCTTAATATTAATTTTTTTAAATAATTGAATTCATATTTAATAATAGGAAAAAAATCTACAAACTTAAAATATTGAAATGTTTTTATTTTATTAATTATTTATCTGATTATCTACTTGGTTTAATTGACGTTGCTTTTTAATCCTTACATCTGGGCAGACACAAACACTATTTATTTATTTATATATAAACAACATAAGAGGGAGGCCCGCGTGAGCTCTAGACGCCACTGTTTCATCATGTGTCACCAGTATATTACAGTTTCGGGGTTCTGTGACAAAATTTACTTGTTAAGTGAAAAATAAGTACTATATTAGTATCAGGAACGATGCTATTGTGTCATTCGGTTATGTGTGAGCAATATTAGATGTTAATAGTTGTTGAAGTCTTTGGATCAGTCACGAGGATAGAGTTTGAGAGCGAACTCGAGATGTTCAAAATTCAAAGGTGGTTCCACAGTTTTGATTATTGGAAAAGATTTTTACTTTGTTTAGGGAAGTCCCCCACTGTTTGTTGGATATATTCTTTCCAGCAGGTGGGTGTAAACTCTTGGAATACCCTTTCGCTAGATATTCCAAGATTTTAGGTTATATCTCCTTACCAAAAATGGGCATAAAAGTACATACTGTCTTCGCTCTGTAATGGATCCATTTGAAGACTTCTGGAAACTTGGAAAAACTAATTGTATACTGTTGTAGGTGACAATTGGGTCCTGGCTTGTATTGGCTGCTAATTGTAGTGCTTTTGAGTTATATATATTTTGATTATGATTCAGGTATGTATGACCTAATTTAAAAATTCTTGGCTTTGTAACCCAGACCGCCTTTTTATGACTGTAATAAAATCAGTGAGAGACCCAGAGGAAATGAGGTAGAGGTCACGAATTTCAGACCCACGGTTTATAACATAGGATGATATTGAAAATTCGCATTTAGCTAGTACAGTACTGTTGAAAGCATATCACAGCAACACCGTGGGGCACTCGCGTGGGATCTAAAATATGAAATATCTTGCGAACTGAGGGTACTAGGAGAAAACGAAAATTTTAATTACTGTTCAGTGTTATTTACTGGTATAAAATGAATGATTCATGCATAGTTTATAAGGGTGGAGTAACAGATTATAATGAACAAATTTCTGGGGGACCCAGAGCATTTCATACTTCCTTGAGGAGAAGTCAAAATGGCACGGCTTTTGCACCCTAGACGTGAGAGTGGAATGCTTTGCCACAGTGTTGAAAACGTGTGGCATACTAGATTAATGCAAGACAGTTAGTTCGTCTTCCGATCTGCAGTCTTGGTCAAAGTATTAAGAAATCTTGCATCTGGTCAAGACGAGGTTACTTTGAGCACTAAAGAAAGCCTGCAAAAGTATAAGCACGAATCCACCAGCGTTTGGAAGGTATGATAGCGGACGATATGCGTATTAATGTTGCAGTGCGATTCCCAGTTCAGTTTTGATGTGGGTGAAGGTAAGGGATTCCATTAGCAATACCGCATTCAAAAATATCCTATAAATTTTTTATTGAACTAAGAAGCTGGGACCATGGATGATTTGAATATGGTGCACCTTCCGATCCTGTTCCTTGAAATATTTGCAAACACATTCAGCGCATTGGATAGTGACGAAGTCTTCATGAACGTATCCATCATCATCTGAAAAAAATATATATAAATAAATAAAATAAAAAATGCTATGTAGCGGAGCGCACACTCTCTTCTAAGATACGAAGGCAATCTTTGCATATGAATGGCTTCAACGATTACTTTGTTAATATTATGCACACGTCTTTTTTTTTTTCTGATGATGGTATCATGCAGATGAGCTAGAAACGTGGCTGATAAAAACTAGTTTAATAAGTTATTGTGCTAGATCTGCGGTAATGTATGCTTGAAAACTGTACAAAAATAAGCCTTTATTCACGTGAAAGTAGCGTCTTCCCTCTATTTTACATTTCAATAAAAAATTATTATTTATATATACATATGTTACAGTATATATACTGTATATTTATATTACGTGTGTCTTAATTCAATAGACGTTTCCATGGGTGTTTTCATTGTATTCTAAGCCAAATCTCCCTTTGGTTGAAGCCGCTCGCCGATTACTTCATCTGTCTTCATTGCTGCCTGGGTGGGACGTCGAAACCACTGACGAAGTCAAATTGGCTGCAACTACACCCAAACCTGAATGTTTTCAAAGATCACATGTAATTGCTACGAGCAGCATCCTCAGTAACACAGTAAGGGCGCCGAAGTGCGTACATCAGGAGGAACATTCATCTTCAGTGACGGAAGAGTCCTCTTGGATGGCAATATTCTTGGCGTAAAATCGGATGACCCAGAGTTCGGAACACGACGAGCCGTGTGACCCACCGGTAAAAAATTCCTTCACGCGCCACGAGTAACAAGAGACAGAAATCTTGGCGTTCTACTTCCGGGGGCTACGGAAGGTACTATGAATGAGCGTGCGACAAAATGCTGCCCTTAGACAAACATTACAGCTCTTAGAAGCAGCAGCATCTGGTTAGAAGATGACACAAACCCTGTAGGATTCCCCGCCCCTCATTCAAAGCCATTTAATAACCTTGAAACTGTAGCAGGCAGCCTGCTGTCGGCCTCCCAGCAGTTAAGAATGGCCTCAAGAAAGGCTGCGAATGTAGGTTAGGAAGGTGTTAGTTGTGACCTACTGAGAGAGAGGCCAACTTTGGGAACGACTGAGTTGTTTGGAAATTGGTCGTCTATTTATGACTGGGATTAGTTAATCCTACTTTCCTCGCGTTTTTCTTTTGTGTTCTCAAAAATGTTGTATCGTGATACAAAGCACGTGTACAAAGGCAAAAGGGGTTGTGCGTCGGTATTCAGTAAGAGATAACAGGAAGGTAGTTTCACGGGGTTTACGGAACTCTAATTGGAAAATTACTATTTAAAGACAGTGGGGTCTCCCGAAGGATTTCACTTAATGTACTAGCACAGCTGCATCTCTTCTTAAGCAGCAGAGAAACCATGACTTGTGGATGTTCATTTTCATTACATTTACAAATAGCCCGCCCAGCCCCGAAAGACAGAGGGAGCACTTAAAGACACCTCAGCATTTCGTGATATAAGCGCTTACCGTATCCATAGTAGACTATTATTTTAGCCACGCTATTGGCCATTCAGGCTGCCTACCAAATTGTGTGATATTTCCATTCCCGAATGTGGCAACCACAAAACAATTCAGTATCATGGACATGCTTTAGTAGGGGGGGGGGGGAAATACAACAATAGTTCAAGAAGGCCTACCCGCTTCACACACACAATGAATGAGCGAGCTGTGGAAGGAAGCCTCGTGAGTGAGTGACCTAGAGCCACCTGTTGTTTATGTCCTTATTATAGGACCGTCAAATATTCTCTTCAAATATCTCTCTCTCTCTCTCTCTCTGAACAAATGCTTCTGTTAGGATCTTTATGTTTATCCCATCAATTTTTCTGTTTAAGTATCAAAAATAGCCCTGGAGGAAAACTACAAGCTGTCCCCTAGACTACGCTGAAGCAGTAGCAAATCACGGTTTCTAAAGTTAGAACAGAAAATCTGGACCTGTTTGTATAGTTACTCATGCAGACACCGTTGCGCTTAAATGGCCTATTAGATACACTGAATGGCTAGCTTATTAGGTATACGATCTAACAGAAAGTGACATCTCCCTTTGCCGCAGAACGGCGTCATAACGTTGGGACGTGGATTCCCGAGTTGTCAAAAGAGTTCTACAGGAATGTTGGCTCATGCAGAGTCGATCGACAATTCACAGTTGATCGAGTGGAGGTGGATCTCTTCCGCGAACAATTCGTTCCACCTCATCCCACAGGTTCTCAGTCGGGGTGCCATTTGATGTCTGAAAAGGCCAATGAAATATGGTAAAATCGCGCTCGTGCTTTCGGATCCATTCCCGATTCGTCCCTTGTGACATGGAGCATTATCCTACTTATTCCAATAAAAATAGATAGCCTCTTACTAAAGTAATAGACTGTTTAAGCCAGCCAGGAAGATTTTGGTGAACTTATACATTAAAAACGAACTTTGTTCATGGAGTTTGAGTTTTCAAGTTTCCTTTTATTATAAGTGAGGACGAGGACTTAAAAGGAAATTACCTGATTTTCGGAAATCCAAAAGAGGATATCCGATTTAAGGATCTATCCCGTATTAACACTGTTTCGTTATGACGGGATACATAAATATGATCCAGATTTGTTATAAACGTCTAAAGTTTTAGAGTAAAAAAATACTCCGCAAGCCTATTTACGTTTCATAAACGAAAGTTTTTAAAGCTTTCTTTAAGAAATAATCGTTGATATTACAATTATAATGTTTTATTTTCGACAGTTTTACGAGGGTCAATGAATAAGTATTTACCCTCGCCTAGAAATATTTTAGTTAGTGATTTGATAATATATATACTACATAAAACTGAGTCTCATAACTTAATGTAAATTTATTTGTCTACCTAGATCCATCGATTATTGAACTAGAGCCGTGAATGGAGCGTGAGGTTATCTGCTGGAGAAGGTTGAGGTCCGATCCGTTAAAAAATTTCTTAATTTGCAAGGCAAATAAGCAAAACAAATCCATGAGGAAATGACAATTATATATGGAGAAGATTGCTCATTAAATGAGACTGTGAAAAATTGGAAGAGACAGTTCAAGTGTGGGTGAAGAAAGGTACACGATGACCGAAGAGAAGGAAACGAAGTTCAGCTACAGACCCTGCCATTGTTGCTAAAGTGGGGCAGCTAATCCTTAAAGACAGACGTGTGGTTGCAAATTTTATAGCAAATGAAGTGAACATAATCCACGTGTCTGCTTGCACCATAATGCAAGAGTTTCTGCATATGTCTAAGATGTCAGCCCGGTGGGTTCCGAGATGGTTGACACCACTTCAGAAGCTCCACAGAAAAGAGTGCTCCGCAAAATTGTTGGAGCTTTGTAAGGAGTGTCCATGAATTTTTTTTTTTTAACTGAATTGTGACGATGATTGAATACTGGGTACATCACTATGATCCAGAAACAAAACAGACGAGCAAATAATGGAAATATTCATCTTCAACAACTCTCGAAAAAAGCCAAAGTTCAGTTGTCTGTCAATAAGTTCAGTTGTCTGTCAATAAGTTCAATTTTCTGTTAATAAGTTCATGTTGTCAGTCTTCTAGGACTCTAATAGTTCTATCCTTAGAGATTACCACCTAATAGGCAACAGCATTACTGGGAAATGCTACAGAAACCTCCTGGGAAAGATAAGGGAGGCTATCAAGTTGAAGAGATGCGAAAGCTATCCAAAGGTATCCGATTCCTAGTCTACAGTGGTCCTGCTCACAAGGTTGTTCTCATAGTGGACTTTGCAATCAGGTGTGGCTTTGAAAATCTGCAACACACAACTTATTTTCCCCACCTTTTACCTTCAGGCTTCTTCCTTTTCCCTAAAATGAAGGCGACATTACAGGAACCGCAGATTCCAGACTGATCAGGAGGTGATTAATGAATTTGAATTCCTCGTTAGTAGCACAGTTGGTATAATTCACTGTCCTCCCCACACCGGGTGGAAAAGACCTGAGTTGAAATCCCATCAGTGACGCGAGGAATTTTTATGGGCTTTTTCACAATGTGGCTGAGTTAGTTGGTCCCAGGCAAAGTTGGCATGGTTTTTCCTTCCGGAAACTTGTTTTTCGTCCAGCAAACAGCAAATCGACCAAAGAACATACGCAATTTACAGACATAATATATAAGGCACAATATGGCCTAATTTGCTAATGCGCCTAAGAACGTACATCAACCTATCAACCAATGAAATTGAATCTGTCTTGGGTTTTTGCTCAAAGTGAGGAGCTCTATTCAAGCGCCCTGAAAGAGCTTATCCATAGACGGGAAAGATGTGTACCTCTAGAAGGTAGCTACATAGAGAAGGATGAAATTGTTAACCAAATTTTAAATCCCTAATTCAAATATTTATGAGTTAGGGTAAATAGTTATTGACCGATCCCTTATAGTGATTGCTCGCGATATAAAATACACTGCTCGACAAAATTTACAGAACACGTAGAAAACGTGATGAACAACTCGTGCAGCTTGTGATTAAGTGGGACAAAATTTAATATTATGGTATACCATAGAATGGTACACCACCATATCAAATTTTGAAATGGGTAGACAGCAAGAAACGTTGAACAGATATAAGGGACATTTATAGGAGTTGTATAAGAATTTACAAAAAGATCACATTTCAGAAGTCAATATCAGATGCTCGAAAATATGGTCACAGGACATTAGTACGGCGTGTGAGCTCCCCCCCCCAACTGCTAAACAGGGACTTGACAGTGGTGAACCATGCCCAATATAAGGATATCTATAAAATTTGGTGGCAACAAATCCCATTCTTCCACCCTCACAAAGTGACCGAAGAGTTGGCTGTCGGCGTGCAACGCGACGCTCAAGGGTGTGGAAGCCTCTTGGCCTCAGATATGTTTGATCGGATTTAAATCTAGGGGAGAGATCGTGCTGGCTACGGCAGTGGTTGGATATCTTTCGTTTCAAGACATTCCTCCACCACTTGCAGCTCTATGTGCAATGGTGGAGTTGTCGTGCATGAAAAGAAAAATCTGGACCAACCGCACCCCTAAAAAGTCGCACTTAGGGTTTGAGGCTCTGTTCTCTGTACCTCTGCGCAGTTACAGTACCCATATCAAAAACATGGAGTGCAGCCGTTGATCATTATTCCGCCCCACACGAGAACACTGCCTTCACCGTGTCTCTTTCTCTGATGTTGGAGGGATGGTATCGCATTCCTCGTCGTCTCCAGGTGAAACGTCTATAATCTGTAGGCAAAAACGGGACTCCTCAGACTACAGAACTGTATCCCATTTGTCAGGGCCCCAAGTCACATGCTCATGGCTCCAGTTTCAACGAAAACCTCACAATACCAAGTAGCGAATTTCTGTAGAGCAGTAATTCACAGTCATGAACTGGGCTAATGAACTGGACATAGTGTGCATAGTGCTGGACATCGAGCGGCGGCTCAGCCTGCACTATATCAGAGCATCTGCCTTTTTTGGAGATGGCTGTTCTTCTTAGAAATATAGTGGGTTCGCCACTTTTTCTTCTTTGAGAGAGATATGGGCTCGAATTTCGCTCAGACAATGGTGGACTTCTTAAAGGACACTTCAGTCGAAGTGTACTTAGCCGGAGGGAGTAGGTTCTCCATCCCCTGAGTATTTCGAGTTTTTCGGCCCTCACAATATACAGATTAATCCGTGGGCATTCACTTGTACAGACATAATACACAGTAAAAGATATGACAGATAACAAAATATGCAGCGACGCATTATAACCAAAGCAGTCGACGCGCATATGAACTGTTACTCTCCCGCTCTAAACAATCAAGCCAGCTTCCAGAGAGATGGTAACCCCATAATCTCTTAATGTTAGACGTCTTGGACAAGAAACCTGACATTTAAGTAATTTTTTTCATTTCCGTACATATTTTTCATTTTCTGTCTTGAGTGTTTCAATGGTTTTCTTACAGGTTGTAACTATTCTGTGTAGATAGTATGATTATCCAGTTGGTCTCCTTGTTTAGCTGTCCCGAATCTTAACTGAACCCATCGGAAACGGCAAGGGTCGATTAATATAATTCTGGTGACATTATTACTCTCGCAAATGAAAAAGGTGTTTTCTTGCGTTGGCTTGTAGTCTGTTAGTTTTTTTTTTTTTTAATATCTAAACTCAGTATATAATTGATTACCAGTCACTTTAGTTTGACAGTACGCGTATTGTTGTGGCCCGCCTCCTCGTGGCTTGTACGGGTACTAGGGAGCAGCCATCGTTGTGATCGCTTCTCCCAATTAGCTACGTGGCCAGATAGATACAACAAAACACACACACCATACTCATATCTGGCCATTTTACAGAGTTCTGTATTCATTACAATGTACCATGGTGGACTTGAACTAAAGTTTAGGTGACGCCGTACTTAAGACACAACACATGTCCACATAGCCCAGTAACAGTCCCGTCTAATGAGAGAAATATACATTTTCTCTCTCTCTCTCTCTCTCTCTCTCTCTCTCTCTCTCTCTCTCTCTCTCTCTCTCTCTCACACACACACACACACACACACACACATGGTTAGCTTTCCATTTTCTGGATGGCATTTTAGGCGAAAATAACAGACATTTATTTTATCTTAGTTTCATGTTTTTGTCTGTTTTCCAGAAAAAAAAAAAAGTGTTATTGTAATCAGTTTCTAACGCGAGACAAGATCCAGTGAATACACTTAGAATTGAAAACTTTTGGTACCGAACTGTTCTATTAATCAAAAATAATAAATGTTTATTTACTTCTATCTTGAATACCATTATATATCGATGAACATCATAAATATATAGACGCGATTTGAATAACATAAAAATGTGTCCTTATATTCTCGAGCAATGAAATAACATTTGTATATTTTTCAGCTAGTGGTGAACAACTCGTTCTTCAAATGCATTTTAATGGAAATAGACTGAATAGCTGAGGCTAAAAAAAAAAAAAAAAACAGTTCTCCTTTCGCGTGTCGACACTTCCCCCCACCAGGAAGAGGGTACTAACTTCGATCACCCCATCACTTTATATTCATAGTTAGCGTTGATGGGCGAACTGAGAATGTTCTGCCGACGCATAATGACCTTCATTCTGTCGTCGGAGGAGCAGTCCAGTGATCCATACAACCATTCATTTCACGAAGACAATGACACTGTCAATTGAAAAACGGACTATGATAGTCATGTAGGCAAACTGTCTAAAATTGCTCTCAATTACTACCTCCCGGAGAATAAAAGGGTTGTGAGAGAAAGTGAACCTGTGGTGTAAATATAAACTTTTTTTTTTTTTTGCTCAGATGGGATGACGATGTCAACGCGCTCGCTGCAGTCACCGAACAGGAAGTTGAAACTTTACGCATATTATAAAAAAATTAATTTAAAAAAATGTTTAAGTTATGTAACTTTTATATTAATTCAATAAAATAAAATAATAAACAAAAATAAGTTTCCTTCGCGACATCTCACGATCCACAATTGATAATAAAATCGATGTTATAATAAATAACATTGAATATCCACATAGGAGTAACTGATATTGTTCCTGTTTCAAATAATAATAATAATTATTGGCACCATGCCGGTGGTTGACACGGTGATTGCCATGGTCATTACTTGTTCCATATGCCACGTATCTTTGACTTCTGTTTTAGATCCTCGTATGTTTTCTGGAGGTTGCTGGTGTTGGGCACTCCTTGCAGGAGTGCCCAAGAGACGGATTACACTCACAGACACGACCAGGTATCTAGGATAGGAAATGGTCGTGTCTGTGAGTGTAATCCGTCTGGGTGATCACCCTTCCTCATGTGGTGATATGCTGGATTGTTTCTGAGGCTAGGTGGCATCGTCGACATGTGTCATCTGTTACTCTGGGGTCGTTCGCCATTTATTTCCTAGTATTGATTACCTGGTCTTGGATGGCGAGCAATGATAAACGGTCTCGGGGAAGAACCTTCCGTTCGTGAACCAAGCTTTGGAAGCCATCTTATCTATGTAGTCTTGATGAAGGTCATTGTAGTATCCGTCATGAAGTGTCTTCTTCGCCCATTTTTCTGTCTTTGTTTCTTCTGTCTGTGTCAGTGTGGTCTCCTCATTGAGGTTGTGTTGTATGCCGTTTGTCTATCTTTCTTATGGCTTGGTAGATTGGTGCTGTGCTTTCCTGGAAGTAATCGCGCAGGTTTCTAATCGCTTTCTTCTCTTGTTCAGTGAGGTTAGTCAATCCCCTCCCTCCTCCTTCAAGCTATGGTCAGTCAATCCCCTCCCTCCTCCTTCAAACTATGGTCAGTCTCTCGATGGCCAACTTCTTCGGGTGGTGTCGGAGCCTCTTGGCCATCATTATCCTGGTCTATCTCATAATCTCCTCCAGCTCGGCGTTGGCCTAGTCTGTGATCCCGAAGGAGTACGTTAGTACGGGGACTGCGTAAGTCCCACCATTTGGCTTAATTAAAAATTACTTATAAAAGCTTGTATTTAGTTTGGGGAGGGAGTGGAATATTCCGTAGCTCAAACCCACGTGATGGCTAAAAACGGCAGTGCACTTGTATTTTCTTTATCTTGTAAGACTCCTCTGGCTCTATATGACCGTCCCCGAGTATAAACAGATTTTTTTCAGTCTGAAACGGCAAAATGTTTAATTGCAAAAGATGAAAGTTTCATTATTATTGAGAATTTCGTAATGAAAGTAATACTAGGGCTTCCTTTGTTACGATTTTCCGACAGAATCGGAGGTCAGAATTATTCGACCGTCATGGCTGAAGTTGCCTTCACGCTTGATACACTTAATGCTCTGTTGTTCCGACAGGATAACTCACTTCATTTGTTCGTGATGCATATAATGATGCAATATCGAGTGTAATTTTAGTAACTTACATTCAAAAATGACCAGAGATCGGCTTATTGACATGTTTCGCTTCATGAAAGACTTAAGTTTAGCCAACGAGCTAGAAACGGAACGCATTACGAATCGCACATGAATCAGTTCTTAACATGCGAAGTTTCAACCAATATTTTACGAATTCTGTGGTGCCATTTGCCAGATAGAAAATGCTTTAAAAATCAGAAACATTACAGGGAATGAAAAAGAATAGTTTATTTTTAATCCTCCCATTCAAGGTGACAACTTGCGATATATGAAAGCCACGACTCAACTTTTGACTAACCAGGAAATCGAAATTGACTGCAACAACAACAACAGTGGTTCAGAAGCGAGTGCGCTCTATAGGGGGATGTAATCAGCAAAGCTTATTTTCAAATTCAGAATGATTTTATCCTAGAACAAACGATAAAAACAAGAGAGAATGATAAATTAAGAAAAAAGTAGTAAACTGACTAAAACTAACTTCCATTATTAAATTTTTATTTTAAAATAGATTGTTGTATAACGATTGCGACATTCTCCTCTGATGTACTCCAAACTCTCGTAGTTCACTTATAACGACAAAATTCTCACAAATATTCCGTTTGAGTATTAACATTAATGTTTATTAATATCATGTTTTTATTATTAACTAATGTTTATTAATATCATGTTTTTATTATTAACTAATGTTTTTATTAATATATTATTGTATTACTATTCACTTTTATCAATTTTATTCAAATAAAAACGATTTTGAACTGCACGGATCGATCGGGAGAAGAAATGAGAATTTTTCATTTTACAAACTAGCTTGATACTTAAACTTTTTTAAAAAATCACATCAGCTTTTCTGCAATATTTTAACAAGAAAAAAGTGAAACCGATTCTTCCATTACCTTCAGCATCCTTGTATTTATTACGAATCTGCATTCACCATTGCCAAAAAATCTATAGAATTATCTAGAGATTGCTGGTATGGAAAGCATGAACAAACTGATTCTGCTGCAATTTCTCCTACATTCCTAGAATCCTTATAAAGAGTCAAGTGTCACAAAAAAGTATCACTCATAGATTACAGTTGGTATTCTTCACATGGCAAAATGATAACTGAGTAACATACACTCTTCTTTTAAAAAGAACCGTATTTATATAAAATACCGAATATACTAACTATTTAGAGGGCGTTAAATCAGTGTATGGATGTAAATTGGTTTACAAAATGAATCTCGTTCAATTTCAAACGAAATGCGAAATTAGTCTTCGAACAACAACCAATGCCGGTTGCCAAGATGCTGGCCCCTGTCTTCCTACAAATCATTCCCCGTTCAAACTCCGTCAAGCCCTTCTCTCATTGCACGGGCTTCGTACTGACGAACTGACAGGCATTACCCGTGTCGTCCCTATATATGCTGCGCTGGTCGGTGACTTCACTCCTTAGTGCTGTGGGATGCGTCCACTCGTGGAAAGGGGCTATCATAACGTTTTGGGTCATGAGCGTATATGCAGTTTGTACATTCCATTATAAGCGATATAACGCAATAAAGAAAGAAGCCCCATTTGTTTGATAACAAGAACAGACTGCATTAAAATATCTAAAACGGGAGTAATGGCCAAATATTTTCATTTAAATTTACCAAAAAATGGTTGAAATTTCGCTCCTTGGGCATCATGCTGCATTGAAGGCAAAAAGTAGGCCTATTATTTAAAGTTGGGCTTTTGTGTTTTGTCACTTACTATGTATCAATTTCGTGTCCCAATACCGTTGCTAACATAGTGTAATTTTCTTTCTGATTCCTCTCTGTTCCATTTCTTACGTCGAATATGTTTCATTTTGAGTATCTGGTTCCACATTCATTTCATTCTTCTATTGATTCCCATCGGACATTTTAATGTCCAAGTACACGAAGTAATCCGAGCTCAGTAAATCTTTTTATTGTATTTGCTTAGAATATCTGTCTATTCTTGCTCTCAGTATATCATGTTCTCGGTGTGTATGTTGCGTGAGGTGCCACAGAAATTCAAATTCAGACACATAAATCACGGCTGGTACTTTCTTTATCACGAGCGCTAAACTCGCAACGACACCATTGTCAGTTTTTAGAACACAGCAGGGAATGTGCTGACAAGTCATCTTCAGTGTCCACAGCTCACGCGACCATTGAAACTAGGACTCCGTGAAGAAGTTTCATGAAGAAATACACGTGTACGCGTATTTCTTAAGCACTGCACACTCTCATAATAGTGTAATACGAGGCATTTTTTTTTATTATTATTTCTTATAGGTCATTTGAAGGACGGTACTATAAAGATATCATGTTAAGCTTTATGCGAGATCTGTAAACCGAGACAGTAATGTGTTTTTCATCATTAACTAGCAGCACAGTCTGGTCTAGGTATTTCGATGTACAGACTCTGGTACAACCGGCCCCATGCATGGTCGGCCCAACAGTCAAATTTAAAAAATTATGCGTATATATATTTTCATTATAAACGTTTATTGTGTGATTGATATGATGAAGAACGAAATATTTACATTAATAATGTATAAAATTATAATTAACAATAATGATGTATATATACTCTTACAAAATATGTAAAAATAAATTAATTAACATACATTTGTGGAATTCCAATAAGCGACCTAAAAGATACCCCAGTGTACACCAGGCTGCGCCCCTGTGAACCTTATATATGTATGTATTAGAAACATGTGACCGTATAATGTGCCTGCAAAAAAACTGTATTCAGAGTCAGAGCTAGAAGTCGAAGTTGAGATACTGGTGAAGAGCTTGGAACAGTTTCCCAATGCGTTCAGATATCTTCTTACCAGCCGAACTCATTTCAGCACGACAATTCATATATTCAATTAAGTCCTGTTGTACGAACCACTTACAAACTACATCTTCCAAGTTAATACTGGTAAGGTAAAAGAGAAAGGTAAACTGCAGCCATTATCAACCAACTGCAGGATGGAAGCCTCCTCAACAATTCATGCTGAGGGAAATGGACCATAATCTGCCACGCTGGTTCAGTGTGCGGGTTGGCAGATCGACCGTATTTAGCAGTCAGGGGCTTGAACCCCAGTCTACTCAAAGAGCGTGGGAGTTATTTAATAAATGGGAGATTAACCTTTTTGGAGATTTCATTTATTTGAAAGTAGTGCAATACCAGTGCAACTCGTTGTGGAGGCAAAGTTTTTCTGTTGTGAGTATGAAGAATGGTAGAATAGACTACCTGTAGTAATTTAAACTTAGCCTTGCTTTTTTATATCTTTCTGCGCAGCACTCGGATGATCATGCCTCCTCTTTTCCCTAAGTTTCTTAGGGTTGTGGTGTACACCGTAAGGGTATAACAAAGAAAAAAGGTACAGACGAGTGCTTTCCCTGTTTCCTCTATTTTATGAGCATCTCAGCTACACTTTGGTGCCATTCACTTTGTTTTCGCTCGTTAAATCCGAAGTCCGTAAAACGAGGTTTACTGTAATTCATTTAATGTAGATGAGTTCGTTTTTCTCTCTTCTACAAGATTAGACAAAACACCTGTTTCAGATCTCGATGAAGTTCTCTTTGTTTGTCAACATCTCTGATACTGTATGTGCTCAGAATCTACATATACTTACCAAGCGCCTTAATTTAACTGGGTCAGACACAATGTCTTAATAATTTTGCAGTTCCTCAGCTCGAATTGTGGGACGTAATTGTTGTCATCCTTTTTTTTTTTTTCATAAAAGGGAAAATATTACAATAACTGCCCATTAATACTCGACCCTACATAAAATTTTTGATATAAACAGAAGTGCTATTTTACGCTAAACTACAAAGAAGCTGAAACACATGACTGAAATGAAAAAGTACTGATGAATGTTGAACACATAACCAGTTGATACTCTCAGTTTAATCCCAAGGATAGATAAAAAGGAGGAAATAACGCGAGATGAAAGGGAACTGATGGGTTGGTTGAATGCTTTCGTTTTCATACAGTCTGTTATCTCAACGCGGCCAATTATCTGATAATTTATTTAGTGAGTGTTCTGATTCATGAAACACAAAGCTTAGGTTAATTGTAGATGTTAATCAAAGGGAAACAAAAAACAGGATCTTCAATGTCTCGTTAATTTGACAAAACGATTTCGGAGCCTCCATTGGATTTCAGATTCATTTGCATTAAGTCTAGCAATCAGCTTCCAAGAACGTTGGTGGGGGAAGAAAATTATTTTGTGATACTCACGATATGAATTGCACACGAGGAAAACACAACGAAGTGTACCGTGGCGAAACTTAATATACTAGCGAGGATTAGCGGTGTCACAATTCGTTAACGAATGACGGCTTCTTTAACGGGACAATAAGCGAAGTATTTTGGGTGCTAACATCTTTTGTCCCGTCATGTCGCTGACCTCCAATGTGTGTGTAGGAAACTTTAAATCGCTCTGATGGTCGCTTGCCGTGACTTTGCCTTTAATCTATGTTTGTATACGAGTCACAGGGTAGCAATTTCGCTCGCTTTCATTCGATAAGGGTCATACAAATATAACAGTATTCATAGCATTGTAAATACACGTTAAGTAAATTTTAAAATGTGAAATATTGGCATATGTACATGAGTTGGATTATGCCTGCAATGCTACCAATGTTACTTATACTCATTTTCTTCTTTTGGGCCCAGACGTTTAAGTCTTGACATGATCCTGATTATCAGGTTTGGTTTTTGGAAATGAATAAAATTTCAGGGTTGTATATCTGTCAACGTTGAGGTTTGAACTCATCCTGGATGCTCATTTATTCAGCCTTGATTAAGCTTCTTCTAATTCAACTGTCAGAATCATTTATGATGATTTTGAATAGCTTTATATCGCATGGTATGCTATTCCATATGATATTCATCATGTGCTGTGTTTATCCAAGTGCATATTCATGGACCAATTTGCATTTTGACAAGATAAATTGCGGTGAAAACGATGTTCGCAACAAAGAACAACTCGATATTGTGTTTCTCGACATCAAGGCAGCTTTTGACAATCTGTCCATCCATGCATTATGCGCCATACTGGATGATTACTTCAAAATCTCTAGTCATCTATTAGATCTCCTTAAGAAGCTCTTACAGACCAGGACCCTATGGATAAGAGATCATAATCATCATCATCAAATTTTCTGCTCCAGAGGGCTCCTCCAAGGGGGTGTCCTCTCTGCCGCCCTCTTTGCCGCATCGTTATAACCATTCCTTGCAAATCATGCTAACTTGACCACGTATGCCGATGATATTAAATTATTTGTTGTTACAAAATGCCACCAGTCTCTCCAGTCTACCACAATGATCTCCAACAGACGGTTACAACAACTTGAAAATTACCTTAACGCGATTGGGCTCTCTATTAACAATGAAAAAACTCAACTTACTATAACCACAATAAACTATGTGAACATCATTATTGGCAACTCCCTAGTTAAAAAAAGTTGCCCAGCATAAAGATTTGGGCCTCACTTTGGACAAAGACCTTACGTTCTTGCCTCATTTTAATGCCACTCGGAAAAAAAAAACTTATGCAGCTATATGGGCAGTGAAACAGGAGATCTCCAACTTCCATAACCCACATCTTAACACTGACTATATTCTCCGTTGCATAATCCCATTGTATGCCACAACGATATGGTCCTCGGCACCTCCATCTTACCAAACCAGGTTCTTATCCCTAGAATACTGGATTTTAAAATGGCTAAATACGGTCGCATGCCTACCACCTACAATCTCAAAATCTGTCATGCTCTCTAATCTAAATATGCTACCTTGGAAGTATCATATAATCTCCAGGAACCTCGTGATTTTCACTCAGCTTCTCTCCTGAAAATTAAGTTCACCTGATATCTGGGATATCATTGCTAGACCGTCAAATCGTAATAGAACTCATACCAGCACACTGCCATTCAGATCCAAGCTGCGCAGCGTGACCTCCCTGGATAACATGTTTCCATTTAATTCCATGGAAATATTTAACAAGTTATCCATTGACTGTCAGAAGCTCTGCAAGGATAAAACGTACAGATCTGCCTCTCTGGCAGATATGTATGCCCTGGTCAAACTGTAGGTGATATAACCTCCGGGATGCTATATTACCCACTTATCGTTATATTTATGTATTTATGTAATCAGATGCTGTTTTAGGCCATGTATTGTATCAACTCATTTGAGTACTCTGTACATAGATTGTAAATAGTATGGCAATGTTTATTTATTCATTATTATCATGTAACCCGTGTCCTCTAGCTGGATAGCTGTAAAGGGACATTTCTTTGGAAATAAATTGATATTAATAATAATATTATGATGGTATAGTCCTAAAATTGGTACTAACGACACTCAAATTGAGGATGTAAAAATTTAAGTAATTAAAAAGGCTGATTTATAAACGAAGAAAATTGGTGCACACTTTGAACATAAGTCAAAACATAAAGATAAAAACGATCTAATTTGATTATTATAATTTTATATAGTAAACTCCGTTATAATGCTCCTGGTTATAGCGTTCTCTTGCTTTTAAATCTCGTCTTCTGGTCTCATGATCAATCCTCTGAAATGACTTTTTTTTTTTTTATGTTTATAGCTTTCCCGTTTAAAACACTTTCTCATTTACATCGCTTGGTTTAAGATGCGAAGAAGGAATAAATAAAATCGTGTATTGTCAGTTTGTCAACACGAAGCCCGTGGATTGAATAAAGGGAAAGACCTGACGGAATTTGAACAGGAAATGATTTACGGCACTAAGAAGGCGGAGAGAAGCACCTCAGCAACTGCAAGCATTGTTGGCTGTTCAAGGGCTGCCGTAGTGAGGGTGTGGCGGGAATGGCTGAAGAGGGACGCACAATCACCAAACGTGCCGAGATGGGTGAAACACCACTGGTTGACAGTCGAGATGAACGGCGGTTGGCACGTGCAATCTGGGACAATAGACGGATCACGATCCCTCAATTAGCTGCAGACTACTACCAGGGCGCAAAGAGAAACGGACCAAGTTTTGCCCTTCATATTGACCGTGTATCCAGAAAGCACTGGACTCTTTCAACAAGACAACGCACCGTGTCACAAGGCCCCTATTATGCAAGAATGGTTAGAGGATCATGTTCCTCAACTTAATAACTTAAAGCAACTGTTCCTCTCTCACCTTCTTACCGCAGATCTCTGCCTTGTCAGCGAACTCCCAACTCGTGGGCCTAACCAACTTGATCTAATACTAGCCTCCATGCATCATCGATAAAACCCTAGAGACGGTGCTCAACTTTGACCATGACGCTGTTGTTATTTGGTTTTTAGGAGCATTAGCAACTAAGGCCATATTGCTCCGGGGGTATGCGGTGTCATTCCCTGACCTTTCCGCATCCTCCGTATTTTGTGGCTCACGGGCTCGAACCCCGGTATAATCAAGAAGCATGTGCTACGCACTGCTGCTCCTGCCCACCTGGCTACGGAGGCGCCTGACCATGATGCACTTTTAATGCTATTTCAATTACCAACTAATCGCCATCTTCCAAATCGGTAGAACAAAACCATGTCACATGTCAGCCCTACATTCCTGAACATACCCAGATGCATCGAGGCAGCATCGTTAATCCCTTGGTCGATCCTCGAGTCATGCGATGTCCAGTTAGCCATCACCCTCCTTACCAATTGGACTATATCTGTAACAAGCTATGCGGCCGCAAGAAAGATCACAATCTCCTCTTACTCTAAAGCATGGTGGTCCCACGACCTGAACAAGCAATTCGATCTTAAGAAACATCTACATAAATTATGGAAGCAGTCTCACAACGTTACGGACAGAATTGCCTACTGTAGAGCTCGAGCTGAGTTTAATCGCCAGAAATCCACAGCGATCAAATCGTACCTTGACAGGACCATGCGCATAGGGAACGTTCCATATAAGGATACCCTCTTCAGGTTTTCCCCCCCTCAACTTCATCCCCAAAGCTGACTTCACTACATCACTAGATTTACCACCACTGTCAACCCAGAAGACCAGCTCTCGCTACCAACATCTGACATCAGTTTTGACCCATTGGCAATCATAATAATATCGAGACAAGAATTAATTAATGCCATCAACTCACTGCCAGCAACTTCTACTACTGGTCCTGATGGGATTCCGCAATTTATGCTTAAGAGCCTGAGTCCTTACATCCGCAACCTCTGTTACATATCTTTAACTCAGTGCTCACAAAGCACTGTTTCCCACAGCAATGGAAGGAATAGCAAGGTCAAACCAAGGCCAAAAATTAGAGTTCCATCACTTTTGAAACACTACAGACCGATCTCAAATTCATCCTGTCTATTGAAACTGCTAGGAAAAATACTGCTCCCTATCCTCACTAAGTAAATCCTGCCAGACAATCCTCCACAAATCCACTATGCACTCCCACACAGATCAACTGTGACCAACCATCTAGCAACAACTAACAGAATCCTCACAGCCTTTGAGAACAGAGACGAGCTGGCAGCCACCTACGTATACATTGAATCTGCATTTGATGCCGTGCACATCCCATCTCTCCTAAAACCACTAGAAAAGCACTATCAGATAGGAGGCGACATCTTAGCTTTCCTCACATCTCTGCTGAATAATCGAATAATCAAATTATCTGTAGATAACTCACGATACCGCAAAGTAATCTCAGTTGGAGTCCCGCAAGGGGCAGTGCTATTTGGCCTCCTCTTCACCGCCCTTATTGCTCCACTGGTAATCCAAAAGTTAAATATACTGGTTTATGCTGACGATCTAAAGGTACTCACGCCAATAAAAGCAAGCCAAAACCCTCACCAAGTTTCAGAAGAGCTAACCTCCACTCTCTCCTCAATATGTAACTACCTCAAATAATTTGGTCTGCGTATCAATCCCGAGAAGTCAGAAATCATGGTCTTCTCGTTAAAGAAACAGCCAACAAAAATCTATCCAACCTCAATGGATCCCCCATTCCTCTTGTCCAACATCTGAGATGGATATGTAAGCAACATCTGCTTACATGACTGATGTGGATATGTAAGCAACATCTGCACCATGTAACAGACAAATCCACCATGGTGAGATACATCTCAACAACAGTGTATCCACCACTTCTCTATTCTGCAGAGATTTGGGCATCTGCATCTCCTTCTACCATCAAACCAGTTTTCTCATTGGAGTACTGGCTTCTCAAGTGGGCGTGCCACAAACTTAGTCTGCCTCCACAGCTCCGGACCACCGATATGGCCAATGCACTTCACATCTCAAGGTTCAAGTCGCTCATTAATGAAAGAAGGCTCGTCACAACAGTCAAACTCATGACCGGTCTCATCTCCTCCCCCTCCTTCTGGGAAAACTGTGCATGAAGGATCCCACCGGCACGTCTACGAGCAATCCCCCAGTTATGTCCTCTGCAAAGACGCCTTCATCTATCGGACCGATTTCTTCCTCAGCAGATGCTATCTCGAGTCCAGGACCTAGATGTTGACTTCAATAAGTTCTGTCGTGATAGACAATATAGGAAATGAATACTCAGTGGGGTAGCCAAGGCTACTACTATTATAATTTGATTCTTGAGCAATGTATATTCCTAACCCATAGAACTATGTACATATTTATGCACTTCAATGTACTGTATATCCTTATTGTATGTATCATGAAGCAAATCATTGTACACTCACTGAATGTTCTATATATGTAGTATACTAAAATCATTTCTCCATTTTCCTGTACTTTTTTGCACTTATTTATCATTTCAATTATTTATTTATGTATTTTGGTTCCTGAGGCAATAATGTCTCTGTAGTACAATGTTAACCCTGGCCACTGTGCCGTGACGGGCTGTTGCAACTAATATTATGTAAATTATCATTCTAAGCGTTGCAATAAAGATTCTTCTTCTTATTTCCCCTGTGCTCCCCTGGACGCCAAATTCTTCCGACATTAATCCCATCGAACGTTTGTTTGGATGTGGTAGACGAAGCATTCGCCAGTCTAGGCCAGTGGCTCGCTCCATTGCTGAACTCCGGGATGTTCTTCTGTCCAGAATACTTGAGGACATCCTCCGAGGTCTCGTGGAGTCGATGCCACACCGAGTGCAAGTGGTTATTACTGCAAAAGGTGCCCAACATGCCATCAGGTAGGTGGTCATAATGTTTTGGCTCAAGAGTGTATTAACTTGAAAAATATATTTTTATTTATAAAAATAAAGTACCAAGTATAAGCTTGCTAGGCGCGCCTGTCGGAATTTACAACTTCATCATAACTTGCTACCCTTATACCTTGGCATATCCTTAAAACGTGTGGCGTCTCGCTTGCTGTAACTCTATGAACAAACTGGGTAAACACCATTGCCCAATATCAACTGTGATGATCGTGAACTGATAATGCTGTCCCTCCCTCTTTTTGTTCTTGCTGTCATTCGAAGCAAGAATAACCTTTTTTGTGCGGATTTACTTCACATTCATTAAGTAATTTTCTTAAATTGTCAGGAAAAGCAGTAATTCATCTGTTGTTTTGTTTTTTCCGCATAACCAAAGCAACTAAGGGTATGCTGCATCAGTGTATTTTGTCTGTAGATTCTGGTATTATATGACTGTTTTTCCTGTTTACTAGTTTAAAAAAAAAAAATATATATATATATATATATATATTTTTTATATATATATATATATATATATATATATACAGGGTGTTTCAGTTAAACGTTTCAGAACTTCTAAGAGGGGTAGGGTACATCCTGACAACTCGAAATCATATAGCAATGTGGGGTCGGAAATGCTTTCCTGAAGCGGTGTTGTACACAGAAGCACCATAAAGAAAAGAGACCGTAAGTGAGAAATCGTTTTAATAATACATGAAAAGAAGCAAAAGGTACATGGATTAAAGTAAGTGTTCGAAGTTTCTTCCACGGGCTACAATGCACGCCTCACATCTCCGACGCATGGACATCCGAACATTCTGGAATACTCCAGGCGAATTTCGAATTTCTTCGGCAGCTACTGCGATTCTTGCAACCAGCTCCTCAGCATTGTCAACAGGGGTGTCAAACTAGCGATTTCATATGACCCCAGAAATAAAAATCAAGACATGATAGGTCGGGTGACCGAGCAGGCCAACGCACGGGACCACCACGTCCGATCTACTGTTGACCAAATGTGACATCCAGGTAGTTACGAACATCTCCGCTATAATGGGCAGGGGCTCCATCGTGTTGGAACCACATTGTCTGTTGCGTCGATGCAGAAATCTGTTCATCTCTCAAAAGTTGTTCCAATACTTGCTGCAGAAAGATCAAGTAGATAGGTCCGGTTAGACGACACGGTAACAGGTAAGGTCCGATGAGGTGATCTCCCATAATACCGGCCCATACATTGACCGAAAATCGAATCTGTGCTGCACGACGTCGTATTGCATGCGGGTTCTCGACCGCCCAGATATGGTCGTTATGCGTGTTGAAAATTCCTTCCCTTGTGAAGGATGCCTCATCGGAAAACAACACTTCAGCAGGAAAAAGGGGATTTGTAGCACATTTTCCAAGGTACCACTGTGCGAAAGCAATACGAGGTTGAAGAAACTTCGAACACTTACTTTAATCCATGTACCTTTTGCTTCTTTTCATGTATTATTAAAACGATTTCTCACTTACGGTCTCTTTTCTTTATGGTGCTTCTGTGTACAACACCGCTTCAGGAAAGCATTTCCGACCCCACATTGCTATATGATTTCGAGTTGTCAGGATGTACCCTACCCCTCTTAGAAGTTCTGAAACGTTTAACTGAAACACCCTGTATATATATATGCTGTGGTGGGAGGGAAAGGGAACCTTGTAGCTTTTACCTGTTCATTAACAATTTGTTATAATGCTCGGAATAATGCTTGTTATAATGCTTTTTCTGACCATTTATTTCATTTCTAATTTTTGAAACTAGAATAAAGTTGATGATCAGGTTAAAGAGCAAAGTTGGAAAGTGATTGTACAAAAAAGATTTAGAACCCGTAACGCAGAAGGACAGCGATCGTAATCACTGTGCTACCTTCGAGGGTCGTTTATTGGTTCAACGCTGGAGAAAGGGTAGATCTTAATGAGAACTAATATCACTGAAGTTTAAACTACTGTATACACTGAGTGATCACTGAATTATGACCACTCCTATGAAAACTGAATGCGATCCGTTGACCACGTGAGGTACGAGAGTACGAAGTTAGTCGACGCACGTAGCATAGATAAGGTGTCAGTGGTTCAGTTGGTAGTAAAATTCTGAGCGTGATGGGTAAGAGGAAGGATTTATCGGACTTTGATAAAGGACAGATTTTGGGAGCTCAACGAGCTGGTACCTCGATTTCCCAAACGGCTGAACTGGTGAGGTGTTCGAGAGCTGCCGTAGTTAAAGTGTACCAGGACTGGTGTCAAAATGGTCAAACTACCCGACGGCAAAACTGCAAAGGTCAGCGAAAGGTTGATGTTAGAAGTGAGCGCCGGGTCCGACGACTCGTACAGGCGAACAGGCGCAGCACTGTTCAAGAGTTGACTACCCAATACAACATAGGCCAAACCGGAACAATATCTCGCACGCTTGCACGTATGTACTATACCAACAGACGACAACAACGGCATCCTCTCCTAACCAAGATTCACTAAACACTCGCCTGGTGCAAAGAGCATGCAAGTTGGACGTTAGAAGACTGGAAGAAGATGTGCTGGTCGGATGAG